>NC_047571.1:1345000-2545000 GCF_011004845.1 Esox lucius | reverse complement strand
TATATTAAATGTATTTTATCGCTAATATGCAATAATAAATATTTTGAGTAGATTTTCTATGTAGAATATGCCTGTACCGCTGAAAACCAGATGCTCCTTTTTTTGAGGTCTCTGCACAGACTGTAAGTTTCTTGATCTGTTCACAATCAACCCAAATGCTGTTCAGAGGTGTATTGTCTACTCTGACTGTAAATCTCACTGTGTCCATTAGTGATCCCGCCATGGAGCCATTCATCGGGTCCATCAAAAGTCACTCTCATTTATTCTGTCCATAAAACCTTTGAAAAATATATTTCTTTACCCAATCTACACAGTACATATCTTATTCAGTGGTGGTCGTGTTTCAACCTTCTTGACATGGCCATGCCTCTGAGCACTTGACACCTTGTACTTCTGGACACACAGGTAGGTTGCAGCTCTGGAATATGATGGCACTGGATGATAATGGGTTCCTGGTAGCTTCACGTTTAATTCTTCTCAAGTCTTTTGAAGGTAATTTGTGTCTTTTCATCTCCATGCGTTTTTTTGCACCCCAGTTGACTATTCGCAACAAAACCTATGATTGTCTGGTGGTCACGCCTCAATCTATTTCTAGAGTGTTGAATCCTTCTGAAAAGCATTCTACTATATTTGACTTTTAAGTGTCAGTTAAATCTCTTTTTTGGCCCATTTTACCTGAGGTCATGAAGCTGCCTAATAACTATGCACACCTTGATAATAGTTGTTATTCACTGTTTCGACACCCTCCCTCATTACACCAATACATTTTACCTGAAAATGATTCAATCCAATGAGCATTCAAGTTTGTATGGTTTGGAGTTAGGGTTGCACGATATTGGAAACAACTGTGAGGTCTTCCCGTCACTCCCGGTCCGACTCCTCCCTGCCACGCTCCGCACCTGCCACCAGTTCACTTCCCAGCACGCATGAACGCACCCAACACTCCAGATCCCAATCACCTGAATATTGAACACCTGTGCCCTCTTAACCCCTCTATTTAGCCTGTGCTCTTCCTCCCCTCCAGCGTGAGGTATTGTTCCCAGTGGACCTGCCAAGCAATCGATCGCGCTCTCATTACGTTGTTGATTCCCAGCCTGTTGTGTTCTCTACCCTCTTGTCCCGTCCTCTCTCCTCGTTTACAGTATCCTGCGTCCTGACCTGTTCGTCTGCCCTGTCGTGTCTCTCCCTGCCTACCCTACCGGTGTAGTTACATGTACGGACTGCCTTCCCGGAACACCGACCTCCCTGCCTGCCCCTGGATATCCTTACCGTCTCTCCCAGCCTGTACTGTAGCCTCCGCTGAATGATCACCCGGCTTCCTGACCTGTTGGCCTGCCTTTCGGTTTCACGTCTCTGCTCATCCCTGCCTGTGCCTTCGCCTTCTAGGACTGATCTTCTGGTTTCCGACTCTCTGCCTGGCTTTATCGTTTGTGTGCTAGCCTACTCCCTTGTGCGACGAAAAATAAATCTACCATTGCACTCTTGCAATTGGACCCACACAACTCTGGTCCTGGTGTTCATTACAACAACTGACATTGCGATACTTTCTTTTTCTGCGATATGAAAAAATACAGGATGTCTTCACCAGATTACTTGAAAAGCTCTATGTGAGAATGATTAATTATTCTAGAATGATTAGGGTGATTTTTTAGGGAACTGCATCTTCATGGAAAATAAAAAATGAAACCGAAAATGACTTTTTACCTTAACTTATTTTGGGTAGTTTATTCATTATATTAATTAATACACTGTTTACCATGGTTCTATTGTATTCATGTAATACTCTTCTATCAATTCAGGCTAAAGTCAATGATCTAACATGATTTTAATAATGCATGTTGCTTACCCTAAAATAAAGGGGCTCATTTGTGAATGAAGAGGTGTGGTGTCTATAAGGGATCCAGGGGATTACAGGAGGCTTCATCTCAGTACTCCAACCAGGTTACAGAACATTCTCTACGAAGTTTCATTATCACAACAGGGAATTAATGTCAATGACAAAATCAAATCAAAAAGTCATTTAACATTTTATTACATTACAAATTAAATTACAAACCTCTTTTTTTGAAAATAGAAACATATATTTTTTTATTTAAACCATTTGAAAAATGATAAAGAGCAGCTATACACCAATACTGAGTGGTTATCAAAAACAAAATAGTGTTTATAAAAAAAATAATTTGTTATAATAAAAGCAAAACCTAACTAATAAATACCAATGAACTTAACATGAATAACAAATAGCAAAACAGAACCATTGTATTTCAAAAAGTTTGGTTTTTCTTAGCAATAGTGCCAAAGGAAAACAGTGTTGATCATCATGGCTAGACAAATGCAGATAAAATTAAACTTTTCAACTGTATAAAATCTGTTTTCTTTCTAAACAGAGTACCTAGTAAAATAATAAATGTATTTCTCACAACTGTAGAATAATATAGAAAATTTAAATTCTATTCAAATACAATAACTTGAATTTAAGCATGTATACATTGCTCACTCAAACTTGAAGGTTTTTGGTCAAGAATACCAGTCTATTCACCATTACAGGCTTGAGACATGACCATTGGCAAGTGGCAATATTGCCACTTGTACTGAAAAGCCTCTCTGAGAGGGAACTTGTTGCGGGAATGGATAGATACTTGCGGGCAAGCTTGGCGAGATGTGGAATGCTTACTCTGTTTTCCACCATGCAAGTGGATTTTCCTCATTGTCTATGGAAGGTGTTTGCATGTAGTTGTTTAATTCTGATTCCACAGCATGCTTGTGGGTCAGAGAGGAATCACCCTTTGCTGCTGCTACGCTCGGTTTAAAGAAACTTCCCAAGGACTTCTTGGCTTTCTTTGCTTGGGAAGTATCTGCAACCTCACTTCAGTGCTGCTGCTTGACGTCTCCTCCTGGCATTCCATCATTTCTGATGCCACTCTGGCCTTGACTTGGGGCTTGTTGTCTTCACTGATGAAGTCCATCTTGAACCGGGGGACCAAACAAGAAACCACATCTAGCAGCTCCTGAGTAGCTTCATCTCTATATTTCTTGTTGATGTAGTGCAACATCTCAGTTTTCAAGATCTTGATCAAGTCTATGTATCCCTCTTGTATTAGCAGCATTGAGGTGTTGAAGAGGTAAAGAACTGGGTTCACATTTGAGACACTAACATAGTCTACTCCTGAGAGTGCATCTGTGAAGTCCAGCAGAGGGCCCCCAGTGATTTACTGACAGATTCCAGAACATCCAAATCTTGCCAGGTTAGAATTAGATGCCGTTTCTTCCTGTCCTCAGACAGGACCTGAGTTCTAGTATCCTGCTGATCATCTTCTGTCTGGAACCCCATCTTGTTTGGCATTCTGATATGAGGGAATATGAAGGTTTATTGAGTTCCTTCTGGGCTCTTTCAAGAGCACTTCTTGCCTTCCAGCTGTGAGAGAATTGACCCACCCAGCTTCTTGCAGACACCTGCAGCACTGCAGGTGTCCATCCTTTTTCACTGCATTTTCTAAGGGAAAAAACAAAGAAAAAATAGATTACTTATTGTTATACACATTTAATACATTTACTTTAATAAATGATTCATAAAACTGTTTTGCAAATGATTACACGGTTATTTACAGATACAATTTAGAGTTTCTGCATGCTTTCTTTGTTTTAAAGACCTATAATAAAACACATGAATTCTCATAAAACGTATATCTCATGAGTTTAGCACTAACAATTTTACTTAATGATAACCCAAAATATAGGGGCATGTAATTCCATTGTTTGTTATTGTAAACAAATGCAACATGTAAACATAAAAAAGATAGCAGGGATATACACTCACCAAAAGTATTATTAGGAACACCATACTAATACTGTGTTTGACCCCCTTTCTACCATCCAGCCAGAACACCAGTTCATCTACTGGTTTGTTATCAAACTATATACAGTAGAGTAGTCAAAAAAAGAATGAATTACAGAATGTTTGTTTTAAAAGGTTAAAAAAATATAAGAATGTGTTTGTATTGAAGGTCTTATCATTTGAAAAAAGAAAAAGAAATAATAATACATAATACATAAATGTTTATTTCTAAGAACACAGGTTATAGTATTTTCATTAGTTTATTAGGCCCTACAAATGTAACAAAATAAAAACACATCCAATCGATAGGTGACATGAGTAAGTTATTGAAAAACCAAAAGTTCCAATATGGATAGGCTATGTGAATGGCGCATCTTTGCAGATGAAGGTACCGAAAAATGTTAAGTCCAGAATTTCGTTTCCAGTTAAATCATTCTTTCTTAGATAGTATAGAAATGTTTTCTGGATTCTTGTATTCTGTCCTAGTTGGTTGTCATTGGAATGTTTATGGTTAACAGATGTTTCTGTAAGGTGGGAATGCAGGGACAAAAGGGTTGCTTTTAATTGCTTAGCTTGCTTGATGCTTGAGATAACATCCTTGGGTCATAGGAAGAGCCCCAGGAAACAGATCAGAAGGTGTCACTAATTGATAAGGGGTCTATTATGCAGAACTGGTTTTGGTTTTCCTTAGGTCTGCTAACCAACCCCCACTACTTGAGTTTAGGATATAACCAGAGTGAAGGTGGAAAAGGGGCTCTTACATTTTCTTCCAGAACTCTGCATGCTTCACTGCATTTGCATTCACCTCAAATCTCCGGAGTACTTTAAGCATTGATATTTGTACTGTAATAGTAATACTCTCTTTATACATTAAATTCATTTTTTACATTAATTCATTGACTATGTGGAATTAATCAAAAAAGGGTCAAAATCCAGTTCTATCAGAGGGCTCTCCCGGGGGTTTCTAGTGAGGATATCAAGTTGATTTCAACACCAATGTATAGCTCTAGTCTCCTTGATTACTGATATATAATGTTTGTCTGTAGTTTACATGAATACGTTATCTTAAGTTTATTTCAATGCCAATGAATAGCTCGAGAGGTAAAGAATATCGTTGGCTTTTCATTTTGTGAATAATTATTTAGCTTAATAGATTTGTAGTACATTAATCTTCTGTAAAATAATTAGAGAAAATTCAAAGAGAAATTATAGGATGTGTGCACCATTTAGTTTCTCATTCTTTCCTAATATAAAAACAGGAATGGTATAATATGTTTGCTGAATTGGTGATTACTAAAGAATATCTGGTATTTCATTTCTTGAATATGTTTTTAGATCTAAATTTGATGAATTAGCCAACACAAGATTTCTGAATCTCCTATTGAAAAACGGAGAAGTGTGATACATACGTTGAATTTTCAAGTAAACTATATTGTTTGTATTATGTTTCAATAATAGCCTAATAAAATTTTTAAATGATCATGGAAATCTGGTATTTCATTTGAAAGTTCATTCAAATTAAACCAAGACTCTGGGAGTATCACACATTCATCCACTGACGTCATGAATTTAGTGAGGGGGGATTTGCACCTGGGTAAAATTTTGGGCACTAAGTGCCATGTGATATTAGCAATTTAAGTCTGAACACAGGGGAAAAAACTGGTAAATAATGTCTAAATAGTTTCCCTTTTGTGAGTTTAGAATTCTGACAACAGGACAATGTAATATGCCCTGAGAGAGTGGACTGTTGAGTCAGAAGTCTGTATGACCATACATATACAGACACGAATGTCCCCTGCCAGACTTTTTTCCTTATCATGTTAACAGTCCATGGCAATGTCTGCGTCTATGGCTTTAGACTGTGGAATGTATATCAACAATAACTCTGATTGACCTGGCCAGCGGCACACGTCTTAAACATGTCTCCCCACAGAGTGTTGAAAGTTAAGATATATAGTACAAGATGGTGGAAATTATGACTGACCAGTGTAAAACCTATGGATACATACACTTCATTTGTGCATTAAATTATGGTGCATACAGACCAGGAATATTATTCATACAGACACCTAACCTGATTCCTCCACAAAGGGGTGCCACAGGTCACACCTTAATGCATTTTTTCCACAATTATGCCAATTTCACCCCGAAGATAACACTCTATGCTACCTCTAATGACCACAATAAAAATTACCTTAAAATCAACCAGTAGTCTGACTGTTGGTGTACAGGTGTCTCATATGTGCCTCCCTATAGGGTTGTAAGAAATAAGAGATAAAAGTACAAGACGGCAAGATGGCGGAAAGAATTACCTTGGTAAAAAGGTGGTTAATGTAAGTCCATTGGACAATAGAAGTTAGGTGATACAATGATGTAATCAACTTCTATACTGTCTGTATCTCTTTGTCACACCCCCACACACACACTATTAGTGAAACATTAAAAAAAAAACATATACAAAGATGCAGTATCCTTCCATACTCTACTCGGTATTCAGTCTTACAAATTCGAGCTCATCTCAAAGAAACTTCCGGTCTTAACTCAGCTTTAGAGACATCTCAAACAGAATACACATCCCAGAACTGTAAGCCCATTGGCTAATTACTGTCGTGCTTTGAATGAACGTGACTTCCTGTGTACGAATGAACAGATGGTCTTCTGTTATCTAAACATAACAAGCATACACTTCAACAGCTAGCAGCAAAATCTTATTCACTCACACAATTTGCGCCAGTGCACTCTAAACCCGAATTTGGCCTATGCAAATTGCCTTATAAAAAAGGTGGAACATGGCTTTTGAGAATTACACACTAGGGTATCAAATATGCATATAAAGTTACTGTCATAGTGTCTGGTAACCTATTTCAGTATCCTCGCCATATTGGAGGACCCTGTCCCATTGTTGATTGCAACTACATTTATTTTTTGTTGTCGTCTGACTAATTCGGAGAGTATAGCCTAGAATATATCGTGCTGTCGGTTTTAAAGCTAATTTTTGAATTGTCATAAGATGCGTTTATCTACGATACTGCACTCCAAAGCCATGATCTAAGCAAATAGCTGTGATTTGGATTATACTATTTCTTAAGATTATTCAAGTGTTTTAACAAATAGTATTTATTTCTGTGTAGGTTATTAGTATTTTTCTTTATAAAAAAATATTAATTATAAAAGTGATACGTAAATGGAAACATTTCACTTTTAAATAAAACCTATTATGTTATGAACTGTAATGCTAAGAACATTGAAAACATTCTGTGCTACTATTGTTTAGAAAACAATTTCCGAAAACGAATAGCATTTTCAGCGTTCTAGTGTGTTTGGAATAGTGCAATCACTGCCTGACGCAATCTATCTAATGCTGTCATTAGTTGATTGACATCTGTACATACCAAACCGTGGGCCTACTGTACCGTTGCATCCCTAGTTTATATTTGTGATCCACCAGGGAAACAGTAAGATAGCATTAATTTGTTTTTCAAAAGAAAATGATTGTTGAAAAGTTTTATGCATGTTAGTGTATTTATTGTCACTGTATAAGCAGGATACAATCATTAATAATATCGAATGTGCTGTTCCTCAGTGAAGTCTGTTCTGGCTATGCAACTTCTCCAGTAGACATCTCACTGTTTTTGTTCTTGCATGGCCAAGGGAAATTGAACAAATATCAAATGCACAGTGATGCGTGCCTTTCGGCCATAATTATCCGCGTCAACCTTGAGGATGGAATGCATAGGCCGAAATTCCACATGTATGTCAACCGACAACTGGACTACTTACTTGCATCAATGGCAGTGAGAGTGAATCTTGGAATCTTGTCGGAATCTCTTTCTACATCATCTCGAACACCCCTACTTCCAGCTGCTTTGATTGCATGTTATTAGTATACCCATGATGAACAATTCTGGTGTTTAAAAAATAACTATAGTTTTAAAAGGTATCTATTTTAATAGTAGTTTTGCTATATTCTCTTATTCTTATTTTAAATAGGGCAGCAGTATTGAAGTTCACTATGAATACTGGACGTTGTGGTTTTGTATGAATAGCTGAATACAGAGGAAGTTGATAAATTCGGTTCCTACTGCAAAAATAGCTCATTCTAGATTGAGGACATTGTTTTATTTAGCATTTTCATGACACAAATGCTTTGCTATCATTAGTGGTTAGTACATTAACTGGGTGTGCTGTGGTGAAGTTCTCCTTTAAGATCCATCTTTTAATACCACTGTGGGTCTCTAGTGAATTTTGATTCTTGGAGGTTCTCCTGGGTGTCGGCTAGGCCTACCCTGGAATCAACAATTCTGTTTTGTTATGTTCCCCTGTGCCAATCTATTTGAATTTGTTAAGGTACTCATGTCCAGCACCTGCTGAAGTTGGCCCCCCAACCCAACGCAAAACTTCAGCAAAATAGGCTAAATCATTTGTGCTCCGTTTGTGCTGTTAACATTTTCGTTTGTGCTGCTATTATTTTATAAATATTAAATAATATTTTATAGGTCATTCTGAGGTCACTCAGCCGGTTGGTGCCTTTAAAATGTTCATTGTTACTTCATGTGCTGCTTCTGTACTTTTAATATTAGACCTTTAATTATTGGTGATGTCACTCAGCCCCAAAACATGCTCCAAATGTAGTCAAAATAGGCTCATTCATTTGTGCTGGTTTGTGCTGTTAACATTTTCATTTGTGCTGATGCAGTATTTTATATATTAGACATTTAATATTAGGTGTCACCAGCCCCCCAACCTGCTCCAAACTGCCTCAAAATAGGCTATTTTATTTAATATTAGGGGGATTTGGGGGCTGAGTGACCTAAGAATTATCAACAAAAAAAAATTATTTAGGACTAATATCTAAAAAATTATAGCAGCACAACTGGAGCACAAGTGATTAAAGATTCAAAATGTGCACATCAGTTCATCCCCTATTGTATTTGAAAATAACAAAACTGTTTATCCATTCTTTTTATTTCTCCTACTGTACCCATTTAAATCAAAAACAGTTTTAAAATCACCATAGACCTTTTACAAAATGTGAAAACAGAAGTACAGCTCTTTGCATTATTTCACCTATACATTTTATGGGGACTCAGACTTACAGTTAGGTCCGGAAATAATTGGAAACTGACAAGATTTGTTATTTTAGCTGTTTACCAAAACATATTTAAGTTACAGTTAAATAATGAGTAAGGGGTTAGGAATTACAGCTTTTTAATATGTAGCCCCCACTTTTTCAAGGGAACAAAAAGAATCGGACAATTGACTCAAAAGCTGTTTCATGGACAGGTGTGGGCTATTTCTTCATTATTTCTTGTCACTGCTGGTAGCATGAGGCGGTACCTGCAGCCCATTCAGGTTGCACAGGCAATCCAGCTCCTCTAGGATGTCACATCCATATGTGCCTTCGCAAGAAGGTTTGCTCTGTCTTCAAGTAGTCTCAAGAGCATGGAGGAAAGACCAGAAGACAGGCCGTTACATGAGGGCTGGACAGGGCCATAAAAGGGAATTAACTCAACAGCAGGACCGGTATCTGCTCCTTTGTGTGAGGAGGAGCACTGCCAGAGCCCTACAAAATTACTTCCAGCATGCTGCCGGTGTCCATGTTTCTAACCAAACTATCAGAAACAAACTCCATGAGGGTGGTATGAGGGCCTCTAGTGGGAACACAGCACTGTGCAGCTCAATTGCCCAGCACCGTGCACGGCCCTGTCCAGCTCTCCTCGGGTAACATTCATATTTAATTGGGATCCTAATAAACTAACCTATACTTGAAATGCTCCATATTAAATATTCTAATGAAATACATCATCAATGATCCTGACTGCGGAGCTGAAGTGGATGTTGCAGTTGTCATGTTGACCCAGTTTCTTAATGAAGGATTGCCTGTTGCCTTTTGCCAGCATCAGCTGCACAAACAAAGTCATTCACTACTTTAATAAAAAGTAGTCTTCAGCTGTTTATTGCAATGGTAATCATGGTAAAGGAGGGTTAGATTCTTGCTTTTATTCCAAGAGAAAAGGTGAGGAATTAATTCTGCTATGTAAACGATGATCCTCCACTGAAGGTTTTCCTTTAAAGTCAGAGCAGAGAACTGCAGAGATGTAATTATAGATCCTACGTTAGTTTGTGTGTGAGAATATGTACGTGTGGATGGGTGGGTGGGTGTTACTGTTGGTGAAACTCTTATGGTGGCAAAAATGCTGCTGAGGTATAAATGCCATTACTAAACATTTTACAGTTACAAAATTCTCCAGGAATAAAACCTTAATCTTTTTCCATTTCAAACTTTTAGGATTTCACTCTATCTGTGTTATCACTGCAGCAGTAATTTCAGGGCTCATTGGATAACTTATTAAAGGAACTACAGTTAACACACTGTCTTTGTTTCAGCTAACCAGCCAGACAAATATTTTCCAAGGATGACTAAAAGTTAGTAGCTGAAAGCTTGTTAGGGAATGTTTTATTATTTATTGGTAAACACCTTCAAAATGCATATTATACACAACTGTAATCTACAATGCCGTGTAAAAACAAGTTGGAATTGGATTAACTCCAGCCTCGTTAGATATTTGAAATCTATATACCCTTGGTAAAATGGCTGCATGCATGCAACATAAAAGAACAATTCGCACCCCCCCCCCAAAAAAAAATAAAACATGACAGAAGTATATCTATGGGACGCCAATAAGAGTTGGGAGTTATAAATAACATTGACCATGTTCTCAAAATTATTGTTTGTTTTTAAATACTTTTATTTCTTATGTTTTTGTAATGCAGAAATAATGACAAACTGACAAGACAAACCACTTGTGTAATATAGAACCTTGAAGACTCAAAGGTTCACCAGGATCCAAGCAGGTACCTCAAGATACCCACTTGGATATACTGATGTACAATTATTAAACTATGTGTCATGTCTTTATGATATCCTTTTTCAAACTCTTAAGTGCAATGTTGTTATAAAACCAATGAGAAGCATGGCAGGCAGCAACCCTTTAATTGCCAAGTGCTGCTCCCCAACGCTTCACTACCCTTGACTTTATAGGAATGTATAGGATAAGAGATACCTTTGGAAACCACACAACCCTCTGCTTTTTCACAATTTCTGCTGCCAGTTTTTTTCTCTGACATTCCACATGGTAGAGTTTTGTCCAAGCTCTCTTTAAAGTCTAAAACAGAAAATAAAATCTGGGTTTTGGGGTGAAATGTGGCTGTACTGTTGCCTGGGTTTTCTTTAACACATATAAATATATGTATCGTTTCTGCTATATGCAGTTATAATCTACTATGCTATTTTTCATTCAGAGGGCCAACTTTTCATTACGGTTCATAGGCCTCAATATAATTAATAAAATTCCTATTCAGAGATATTAAAAATTTTTGCAAGAATGGATCACTGATTTTAATTAAAAACTAGATTAATTAATTCACTCCTATTTACTGTCTTTTTTTAGTGAAGAATGTGTCATTTTGTCAGCGTTTAATTCCATAGCACTGTCTCAAGTTCTTGTCACTCATTGCCACAGACTGGCAGGAGACCACCAACAGATCTAAAAAGATATTACTGTGCCTTCAGAAAATATTCAGAGCTCTTTAATTTCTCCACATTTTGTTGTGTCACATAAGTGACCAAGGCTTCACTTGCCCAGTTACATAGTTTGGCCAGACATCCAGCTCTTGGAAGAGTTTTGGTAATTTCAGACTTCCTTCATTTCACAATGTAGCCAACCATGCTCCTCGGAACTGCAATTAATCGAACAGCCAAGGCCCCACAGAAACATGACTGGTTCAGAAGCAGTAGTTTATAAAATGAAATTTCATGTGCTGATTACTCCTGAAAGGGTATGCATTATTTGCAGTGTGTCAAGCTGTCTCACAGTCTTGGTTATTTATCTTTATAAGTCATCCCTCACACTTCAGACACTGACATGGTCTTTATTGAAGAGTACCCTGGCAGATGTTAATATTGTACATTAAATTAAATGGCTATGAAATGAGAGACAGATAATCTACAGGTTGTTTGTTTGGAGATATTTTAACTATTTAAGGGACACGTTCAATGGCTATGACCAGAAAGATTAATATGGAGTTAGATGTGTCTCAATATTTGTAAATGTATCCAGAAAATCTGTGCGTATATTAATCACAACTCACAAATAAAAATGTGATTTGTAAATGTGAAAAAACATTCTGTAAATATGTAAACATGTTTCACAAATATAAATAATATCTGTGAATATGTAAAAACATATTTCACAAATAAAACACAAATCTGTACAACATTTACAACTGTTGCCTAGAATCGTACGTTTATTTACGGATCAGAATCTTATATAAAAACAATTTCAAAAATGTGTAAAAATGTCAAAAATGTGTAATGCAGATCTGTAAAAAAACTTAAAAGTTGTACATGTAAGTAAACACATGTAAAACAAAAATTTAATTTTTTTTACTGATTTTACATTATGTTCAGAGATAACGTTTTTATTTCCAAAACATTTTTTCACATTTACAAATCTGATATTTATTTGTGAGTTGTGATGAATATACACACAGATTTTCTAGATATATTTACGAATATTGAGACACATCTAACTCCTGTGATGGCAATTTCATCGATCAGAACTCATAAAGGAGGAAGTACAGAAACAAAATTCTCTCGCATAATTAATAGTTTATTTGCAAATAGAGAGAAGCATCAAACGCTTACAAACATAATCATCAGAGGAGTCTCTAAAGTAGATACATGAACAGTTTGTTTTTATTACATTTAAACGGGGTGTGGTAAATTGCTCCCCATCTGTCTTTTCAAAAAAACACATTCCCTTTGTTATGTCAATACCTAGGCTTCACACAAGGGGCAAGCTGTCCTTCCCCACATGGGTAACCTCTTGAACTCTAAAGAGTTTCTGCTTCGTGTTTTCTGTTTGTCCTTGACTTCTCTTGTCCTAGTATGGTCCTTCCTGTTCTTGTTTCAATTTATCAATCTATTCCTTTCACCTGCGTTTAGCCCCTGTTTCTGTTCTCCTCGTTAGCCTGTGTATTTAGTTCAGCCAGGTTCTCCCAGTCCTTGTCAGTCATTGTTCTATGTCTGCGTTTGTCAATGTACATTTTATACATTTTGTTTCGTTTAACAATTTCAAGTGCTCAGTTTTGCCCTCCCGTGGGCTCACCACCCACAGGAGGGACCATAAGGGGCCGGTGCGAAGAGGATCGGGCGGCAGTCGAAGGCAGGGGCCTAGACAACCCGATCTCTGGACACGGAAACTAGCTCTAGGGACGTGGAATGTCACCTCGCTGGCGGGGAAGGAGCCTGAGCTAGTGCGTGAGGTTGAGAGGTTCCGATTAGAGGTAGTCGGGATCACCTCTACGCACGGCTTGGGCTCTGGAACCACACTCCTTGAGAGAGGATGGACTCTTCACCACTCTGGAGTTGCCCATGGTGAGAGGCGGCGGGCTGGTGTGGGTTTGCTTATAGCTCCCCAGCTCTGCCGCCATGTGTTGGAGTTTACCCCGGTGAACGAGAGGGTCGTTTCCCTGCGCCTACGGGTCGGGGATAGGTCTCTCACTGTTGTTTGTGCCTACGGGCCGAACGGCAGTGCATAGTACCCGACCTTCTTGGAGTCTCTGGGAGGGGTGCTGGAAAGTGCTCCGACTGGGGACTCTATTGTTCTACTGGGGGACTTCAACGCCCACGTGGGCAACGACAGTGACACCTGGAGGGGCGTGATTGGGAGGAACGGCCCCCCTGATCTGAACCCGAGTGGTGTTCAGTTATTGGACTTCTGTGCTAGTCACAGTTTGTCCATAACGAACACCATGTTCAAGCATAAGGGTGTCCATCAGTGCACGTGGCACCAGGACACCCTAGGCCGCAGGTCGATGATCGACTTTGTTGTCGTCTCATCTGACCTGCGGCCGTATGTCTTGGACACTCGGGTGAAGAGAGGGGCGGAGCTGTCAACTGATCACCACCTGGTGGTGAGTTGGATCCGATGGCGGGGGAGAAAGCTGGACAGACTCGGCAGGCCCAAGCGTACTGTAAGGGTCTGCTGGGAACGTCTGGCCGAGTCTCCTGTCAGAGAGATCTTTAACTCCCACCTCCGGCAGAGCTTCGACTGGATCCCGAGGGAGGTTGGAGATATTGAGTCCGAGTGGACCATGTTCTCCACCGCCATTGTCGAAGCGGCCGCTCGGAGCTGTGGCCGTAAGGTCTCCGGTGCCTGTCGAGGCGGCAATCCCCGAACCCGGTGGTGGACACCGGAAGTAAGGGATGCCGTCAAGCTGAAGAAGGAGTCCTATCAGGCCTGGTTGGCTTGTGGGACTCCTGACGCAGCTGACGGGTACCGACAGGCCAAGCGGGCTGCAGCCCGGGTGGTTGTGGAGGCAAAAACTCGGGCCTGGGAGGAGTTCGGTGAGGCCATGGAGAAGGACTATCGGCTGGCCTCGAAGAGATTCTGGCAAACCATCCGGCGCCTCAGGAGAGGGAAACAGTGCCCTACCAACGCTGTTTACAGTAGAGGTGGGCAGCTGTTGACCTCAACTGAGGATGTCGTCGGGCGGTGGAAGGAATACTTCGAGGATCTCCTCAATCCCGCCGTCACGTCTTCCATTGAGGAAGCAGAGGATGAGGGCTCAGAGGTGGACTCGTCCATCACCCGGGCTGAAGTCACCGAGGTGGTTAAGAAACTCCTCGGTGGCAAGGCACCGGGGGTGGATGAGATCCGCCCTGAGTACCTCAAGTCTCTGGATGTTGTGGGGCTGTCTTGGCTGACACGCCTGTGCAACATCGCGTGGCAGTCGGGGACAGTGCCTCTGGGATGGCAGACCGGGGTGGTGGTCCCTCTTTATAAGAAGGGGGACCGGAGGGTGTGTTCCAACTATAGGGGGATCACACTTCTCAGCCTCCCCGGGAAAGTCTATGCCAGGGTTCTGGAGAGGAGAATACGGCCGATAGTAGAACCTCGGATTCAAGAGGAACAGTGTGGTTTTCGTCCAGGCCGCGGAACACTGGACCAGCTCTATACCCTCTACAGGGTGATGGAGGGTTCATGGGAGTTTGCCCAACCAGTCCACATGTGTTTTGTGGATTTGGAGAAGGCATTCGACTGTGTCCCTCGTGGCATCCTGTGGAGGGTGCTTCGGGAATATGGGGTCCTGGGTCCTTTGCTAAGGGCTGTCAGGTCCCTGTACGACCGAAGCAGGAGCTTGGTCCGCATTGCCGGCAGTAAGTCAGACTTGTTCCCTGTGCATGTTGGACTCCGGCAGGGCTGCCCTTTGTCACCGGTTCTGTTCGTAATTTTTATGGACAGAATTTCTAGGCGCAGCCAGGGGCCGGAGGGTGTCAGGTTTGGGGACCACAAGATTTCGTCTCTGCTCTTTGCGGATGATGTTGTTGTGTTGGCCCCTTCAAGCCAGGACCTCCAGCATGCACTTGGACGGTTTGCAGCCGAGTGTGAAGCGGTGGGGATGAAAATCAGTACCTCCAAATCCGAGGCCATGGTCATCAGTCGGAAAAGGGTGGCTTGCCCACTTCAGGTTGGTGGAGAGTGCCTGCCTCAAGTGGAGGAGTTTAAGTATCTAGGGGTCCTGTTCACGAGTGAGGGAAGGATGGAACGGGAGATTGACAGACGGATCGGTGCAGCTTCTGCAGTAATGCGGTCGATGTATCGGTCTGTCGTGGTGAAGAAAGAGCTGAGCCGTAAGGCGAAGCTCTCGATTTACCGGTCAATCTACGTTCCTACTCTCACCTATGGTCATGAGCTTTGGGTCATGACCGAAAGGACAAGATCCCGGATACAGGCGGCCGAAATGAGCTTTCTCCGCAGGGTGGCTGGGCGATCCCTTAGAGATAGGGTGAGAAGCTCGGTCACCCGGGAGGAGCTCAGAGTAGAGCCGCTGCTCCTCCACATCGAGAGGGGTCAGCTGAGGTGGCTTGGGCATCTGTTTCGGATGCCTCCGGAACGCCTTCCTGGGAAGGTGTTCCGGTCCCGTCCCACCGGGAAGAGACCCCGGGGAAGACCTAGGACACGCTGGAGGGACTATGTCTCCCGGCTGGCCTGGGAACGCCTCGGTGTCCCCCCGGAAGAGCTGGAGGAAGTGTCTGGGGAGAGGGAAGTCTGGGCATCCCTGCTTAGACTGCTGCCCCCGCGACCCGGCCCCGGATTAAGCGGAAGATGATGCGATGCGAAGTGCTCAGTTTTATTTTCAATTACAAACAATCTCCACCACTACAACAACCGCGACATTTATAGAACTCAGATACCAGGGGCGTTTCCAGCATTGAAGGACATCCGGGGCTTAGCCCAGAGCATTTTATGCAAATACAGGGATCACTCAAAGAGTTTTTTTTTATTACAGTAACACTTTACTTTCAGTCAAAATAAATCTTTAACATTATATTCAAGGCAGGCTAACATCCTCTCAGTGCTCAACTGAGCATAACCTTTGTTTTGGATATGGAAAACATAACCATTGCTCAACTGAGCATGATAACAATATACAGTACATCTTTACATTATGCTCAATACACATACAACATACACTATTCAACTCTTGCTGTCTATCTGGTATGTCCTTCTATATTTGTTATATTACTCTCTCATCCACCTGCTTTTGTCTTTCTCATCACTTGCTTTTGTCTTTCACATCACCTGCTGTAGTCTTTCACATCACCTGTTGTAGTCTTTCACATCACCTGTTGTAGTCTTTCTCACCACTTGCTTTTGTCTTTCTCATCACTTGCTTTTGTCTTTCTCATCACCTGCTTTTGTCTTTCTCATCACCTGCTTTTGTCTTTCTCATCACCTGCTTTTGTCTTTCTCATCACCTGCTTTTGTCTTTCACATCACTTGCTTTTGTCTTTCTCATCACTTGCTTTTGTCTTTCTCATCACTTGCTGGCTGGGTATCATTAAAGGGTATTTTCTTGGTAATAAATGAATGAATAAATGAAGGTGACTTAACTTGACAATGTGTACTATTTCAATACTGCTTGGGACTAAACTGGCCCACTTTTAGTATATAAAAGTATACATTTAAATTTAAAGTGTAAGAGTAGTAGACTTTAAGTACACACAACTATGCAACTAGGTTTCTCATTTGTAATGCATCTGTACTACAAGTTAACTTTTAAGTATACTAGTAGTAGTTTACTATTTTAATACAAGTAGTATTTTTTGTTTATGAAAGTACACACTGAAGTGTACTTTCAGTAAACTATTAGTTTAGTAGTGTATACTGCAAGCCCTGCTCAAAAATCCAGCTAAAACCAGCCTAAGCTGGTTGGCTGGTCTTAGCTGGTTTAAGATGGTCTCCAAGCCTGGCCTAGCTGGTTTTAGCTGGTCTTCCAGCCTGGCCTAGCTGGTTTTAGCTGGTCTTCCAGCCTGACCAGCTAAGACAAGCTAAAAAATGTTCAAAACCCCCCTAAAACCAACCTGATATACAAGCTACTTCCAGCTTAAACCAACTAAGACCAGCCAACCAGCTTAGGCTGGTTTTAGCTGGATTTTTCAGCAGGGAGTATACTTGTCAACATAAAAGTCAACATAAAAATATACTTATAGTTCACTATTTTGTATTATGTTTGCACTTGCACAGTATACTATTATGTTTAAATGTAGATATTTTTTTTATAAAAAAAAAAGATTTATTTTCATTAAAAAAAAAACTTTAACTGTACCTTAATTTTAAAAACATTTCATTAGCTTCATGTTGCATTTTTTTTTATCAACACTTGATTGTTGGTAACTTTCATAAAGAAAGGCAACATTTTAAACAAAAAAAGTTAAAGACTACACCTTGATCAGATTCAGAACGGATTCAGAACAATAATAAAAAACACAGATGGAGTAGATCGAGTCTAAAGTCCAAACCTTCACAGACAGTTGTTATAGGCTATTTGTGGGTTAACTTACCCTTCATTTCATTTGGTAATATTAAGCGTTTTTTTTTTTACTTTTGATTTACACACTGTTTAATGATTGATGATGATGATCACATTATTTTATATTTGATTGAGCAATCTTCTATCACTTGCTTGCTAGTATCATACTAACTTATATCAGATGCTACTAGTAACATACAAGTGATGCTAGTAGCCTAATAACTAGCTACAGTAGTTAACAAATAGACATACAGTGAAAGACAGCCAGAAGATGATCTTTAGATCTTACCCACTGACTTCTTTCCAAAGAATCCCCAAAGTCTTGTTTGCTTCATTTTTCATTTCCCGCTCGCTGTCTGTCGTTATTAAATCGCACGCTCAGACACTTGACTTTGCTACTAGGCTAGCCCCTCCCCTACCTGCTACATATTCAAAAGGGAGGAAGAAACGGCAGCAAAGTAATGTAGGCCTATTTGGCTAGATTATTTTTAAGGTATATTTTTACAGGCTGTATGCAGTACGTGCAAAGCCAAAGCGCAACGAAATAGGACAACTTATGATTTCGCGGGTTTACATAGGCTTAAAAAAAAATTCCCTCATTCGAGATTCGGGGCTACACTCAAAACATCCGGGGCTGAAGCCCCGGCAAAATCGGCTGGCGCCGCCCCTGTCAGATACCATCGTTTAAGCAGCTGATGGATCAGCATGACATTGCGAATAGAAAAATGGTGGGCTTTGCGTTTGATTATCCGGCTTCTAAAGTGAAGTTGTACTTTTTAGACATGGGAGATGAATATACAAACGACACCTGTTGAGTACCACATACATTTTATGTCGCAAATACATAAATCCCAACGGGGGTGTGAGAGTATCCTGTGTCATGCGTAGTGATCAGTCTTGATCAGTGAAAGTTCCTGAGATTTTAAATAAATAAATCCCAGGGGGTTGTGTCTTCCTAAGTTGTCTGTGACAGCTGCTGGTTAGGGATGGATCTGGATATAGCTCCTCCCCGGAGGAGTGTTACAAATCCTTGTTAGCCGGCAGAAGTTATGTATCTGAACGTATCTAAAATATGTCAGCAAGAACAAATGATGCATTCTGCCCTAAATTTCCCGGTTTACTGATTCAGACGTTGAAAGGCTCATTCGTAGACTACCAGAGAATTTAGAGGGCGAGTTTAAAACTAGTGATAATAACTTAAAATATATTTACAATCCAATCAATTCACTATTATAGATCTATTCTACTAAGAAAGAACCCCTACAAACAGATTCTCAAGGCGGTAGCACTTTTGAACAGGGTGCATTTAAAACATTGCTTGGTGTTTACAAGTGGTATAATCTGTGTAAAAACATGTTCAGCATAGTAGACTTTGCTACAGAGTTTGTACATGGCAAAGTGCTGAGAGCTATAAGAGTGGCATCTCAAAGTCAGGATACTAAAGTTAAGATCTCCGTATATGGGTGTACGGTTTACAAAATTTCTAATGCTTCGATTATAGTTGGTTGTCCGGTTTATGGTGACGTAGCAAACAAAGTGAATTATTTTATAGAGATATTTTGCTTCCACGACTGGGACGTTATTTCTCTTATGCTTTAAGATATAAAAAAAAAAATTTGACAGAGAGAATTTAAAACACTGGAGCCATTTGTATAACAGGTTAGTTAATCTAAAACGTTGGGATATTTAAAATGAAAAGCTTGACACCATCGTACATCTCTCTCAAACCTGACCGGACATCTATTGACCCGAATGACCCAATGTCAAAAAAGCAATTAAATAGGTTGGTAAACAGGTCTCTCCAAAAACAGTTTCATTATTCTTTACCGTTCAGTCATTCAAAAAGGATTTTGCTCTCTCAACACATTAAAAGGTAAGATATGATGCTAATGTAACATTATATTTAACAAAGATGATGATGAAAGCCCTTAAACAGGTTTCTTAACTCATATACGTATTTTCGACATGTCCTTTGATCAGTTTCATTCGGAAGTAATCGACTTAACGCAATCAAGGCCTGAAAAAGAGGCCGAAGCTCCGGACGGTTCATCTCCATCAAGATATTTTATAATTGGGATTTAATTCATTTACTGATTTAATTTCAATATAATTAATTGTTTTTAAAACTGTAATGTTTTTATAGCTGACACTCCACCACCGTCATCAAGATCATTGTATAGACCATGGAACCTGCCCTCACATCAAGTTGTTTCCAGGCGTAAAGAGGAATTTAATGGTGAAGATGGAAATGACAAGCTACTCCACTTCTGTACTAATCCCAATTTTCAGGACAATTCACAAGAACTCTACGCTCCGACTATTCCTCCTTCTCCGAAGTTATTAAATAATCAGCTACAGATTTAAGCGCAAGTGCATCGAAGTTATTCACCGAGCTCTTGGTCTGATCCAGGATATCTGCAAGAAGTTGCTACGTACGGTAAGAATTCTATGAAAATAAATCATTATTCTATGTACGCTTCATTTATTGTTTTTAAAATTGTAATTACAGATTCTGACGAGGCGTACTGAGATGTTCCAGAGGAGCAAAAAGGCGTAGCAGGTGCTTACGGTAAGAATATTATTCATCGTTCTGTAAAATAAAAGAGCATGTTATGTCCCATTCTTAAAATTCTCGCTTTAAATGCTTAATTACAGATTCTGACGAGGCATACCGAGATTTACCCGAAGTCTTCCTGGGCCCTGCACTGAATAAAACTAGCAAAACTGTTTCTCTGCATTATTGCCGACAACACTAGATCATTTTCTGTTTTGTAAAAGCTTGGGAAGATCAGTTACACACACTTATACTTGATCTATTAAGCTGCAAAAGACGTCAAGATAAAGCTTTCTGGAAAAACAAGCTTCCAAGGCTCTGAGGCAAACATCTGAAAAATGCATCCACCGCCAGATCCAACATAAAGCCTTGATAGGTCAAATTAGATCATTAAATCCGACTTCTAACATAACACCATTACAACATTTAGATACAGAATCATCAGACATTGATTATTCAGCGCTGTTTGAACAAATAAATGTGTTAATCCCAGAGCTACCTGTTTCAAGTCCAGAGGTATTACACATAAACTATGATAAATTAATCACAGCTTCGAGTCCAGAAGCATTACACATAAACCCTGAGTATGATGCTCTGATTAGTCAAATAAAAGAGTTAAATCCTGAACCAGCTTCTCACATGACACCACCAACTCCTTTAGAACCACAGGCTTCCCATTCAAGTGTTCAAAATAGAGTTAAATCCTGAACCAACAACTCTTTTAGAACCACCCTCCCATTCAGTTGCTTATCAACAGGGTAGAGGTGTTGATAGAAATGTGAATATTGTTCATCGCAATAAATTCAGCAACGTTGAAATCCGACAGCTCTAACAAAACATGTTTCTTAGGAAGGAGGGGGCGGAGATAGGGAGGGAGGGGGTATATGTTATGTGTTTATATGTTATATGTTGGTATGGATGGATGAGGGCTTGTTAGAATTCTTTAAGTGCTTCCTATTCATTTTGAATAAGGTAAATCTGCAGATGGGGTTGGGCTATGCAGTTTGGCCAATATCATTCCACTCACAGTATGTATAAAAAAATAATATAAAATAATATAAATTAGTAATTAAAATATTAAAACAAAAATGCAAACAAGGAGTATAAAAGATATGTTAAACACATTTAAAGTAGTAACTTGGAATGTAAATGGTCTACAGGAGGGTTCAAAAAAACAAAGTTATTTATAACTTGGAAAAAATGTCCGCTGACATTTTAGAGCTGGCCAAATTGAGTTCTTGAAAAGAAGATGGGTGGGGGAGGCCTTTGAGGCAGTATATACATCTAGAATTAGAGGAGTTGGGATTTTGATTAATAAAAGAATACCCTTTAAGCTAGTGTCACAGCATTCAGATCCGTATCTTATAATCAAATTTGAACTATTTGGGGAACTTTATACGCTTTTGAGCATTTATAGGCCTCCGGCTTCAGAAATGGCCTTTTTAAAAGATATTCAAATAAGATTGGATAGTTCACAAACAGGCCTGATAATTATGGGAGGAGACCTAAATAGTATCTTTAGTGTTTTTGACACCACAACAAAAACTAGGAAGGTCAATGTTCCAAAACATTTACAGAAATTTCTTTCAGTTAATGCTCTTCAAGATATATGGACTTTACATCCAAATTCAAAAGATTATACTTATTATTCAAATCCTCAGAATTGTTATAGTAGATTGGATTATCTTTTTGTGTCTCAAAAGGGAATTAATAATTGTATATCATGTGAAAATGACAATATTATGATATCTGACCATGCTTCAGTTATTTGCACCAGGATTCCGTAGGTAAACACCCAACAACATAGAATTTGGAGAATGAATAGGAAATATTTAATGGATACAGAATTTGTTGCTTATGTAAAAGAACAAATTAACATTTTTAATTTAACTAATGTGCAACAACCTCATTCTCAAGATAAGCCAAATATGTGTATTATATGGGACTCCTTTAAAGCATATATAAGGGGGGTAATGATAGCCTTTGCAGCAAAAAGGAAAGCTAGTTTTGAGTGGAACATGGCTAAAACAAAACAGGACATTAAATTAATGGAAACACAACTTAAAAACGGAGACCAAACAATTAAAAGTAACCTGCAAGAAAAAAAAAATAGAAATGGACAATATGCTGATGGATAAGGTTAAAGACATTAGACAAAATTTGAATAAGCTCAATTATATTTCAGCTAATAAATCGGGTAAATACCTGGCATCATTGGTTAAAAGGGTTACAAAGACTCAGTCTATATCTTTAAAAGAGGAAGAATCAGATGATGTTATTACGAACAATGATATTATTAATAAAAGATTTAAGCAATTCTACGAACATTTGTATACATCAGAGGTTAAAGATGACCCAGATTCTTTTCTTAAATCTGTCAAATTAAAGCGTTTATCAGATCATCAAAAGGAAGTTATACGAGAAGTCTTTACAACCTCTGAGATTGAAGCTGCAATTAAGGCATTTCCTGAAAAAAAGGCCCCAGGAATATATGGCCTTCCTATTGAGTTTTACTCAATTTTTTTGGCCAAATATTAGACCTTTGTTCCTGGAAGTGGTTAATTCATTTGTTAATCAACAAAAGTTGCCAGAAACTATGTATCTATCAACTATTTCTGTGATACCAAAACCAGGTCGTGAATGTAATAAGCCTTCTGATTTTAGGCCTATTAGTTTAATCAATTGTGACAAGAAAATTATAACGAAAGTAATGAACAACAGATTGGCACCAATTTTACGTAGCATTATTCATCATAATCAAGCTGGGTTTATTCCTAACAGGGACCTTAGCACTAATGTTAGAACATGTACACTCACCTAAAGGATTATTAGGCACACCTGTTCAATTTCTCATTAATGCAATTATCTAATCAACCAATCACATGGCAGTTGCTTCAATGCATTTAGGGGTGTGGTCCTGGTCAAGACAATCTCCTGAACTCCAAACTGAATGTCAGAATGGGAAAAAAAGGTGATTTAAGCAATTCTGAGCGTGGCATGGTTGTTGGTGCCAGACGGGCCGGTCTGAGTATTTCACAATCTGCTCAGTTACTGGGATTTTCACGCACAACAATTTCTAGGGTTTACAAAGAATGGTGTGAAAAGGGAAATCCAGTATGTGGCAGTTCTGGGGGCGAAAATGCCTTGTTGATGCTAGAGGTCAGAAGAGAATGGGCCGACTGATTCAAGCTGATAGAAGAGCAACTTTGACTGAAATAACCACTCGTTACAACCGAGGTATGCAGCAAAGCATTTGTGAAGCCACAACACGCACAACCTTGAGGCGGATGGGCTACAACAGCAGAAGACCCCAAATATGAAAAAGAGGCTACAATTTGCACGAGCTCACCAAAATTGGACAGTAGAAGACTGGAAGAATGTTGCATGTATTATATTGATCGTATTAATAATAATACTAATGAAGATCCATGGTTGGTTATTGAAAATCACCAATTACAATCAAATAGCTTATTATCCATCTTGTTTTCTAAGAAGAAAGTAAAAACTGATAATTGTTGTTAACAGTACATTAAATATGTGGAAAAAAATCAAGCCGATTTTAGGGATGGAGATCAGTACCCCAACACATATTAAGATTTGGAACAATCCAATTAATGTGGAAAACTTGGATGAATGGAGGTATCGAAACATTATCAGATATCATCAGTTCAAATAAAATAGTCTTATTTGACACACTGAAGGATACATTTCAATTAATAGATTCATTTAAATATATGCAGTTAAAAAACTGGGTCAAAGAGAACTGTTATATAGTGAAAAGATAAAAACACTTTTGGAACAAAGTAAGGAAAATAAAAAATGTATAAGCGTTATGTATGACTATCTCAATAATGCTGTAATCAATGATAATCTGCTAAGTAAAATATATGAATTCTGGGACAAAGATATAAAGACCTTCAATGCCAAAACAAAATGGAAGGAGTCCTTGAATCTAACATATAAAGTCACAACCAACAAAAATCTTAGATTGATTCAATATAAATTAATGACTAGAATGTATTATACCAGGGATAAGATTCATAGAATTTATGCATCCCCCCCCCCCCACCTACTTAAAGTGTGGTAATAGTGACTATCTCACTCATTCATTTTGGTACTGTGAAAAAGTAAAGAAAACCTGGTTTGATATTAAGAGATGGCTCTCTAATATTTGTAAGCAGAAATTTGTATTTACACCTGAAGCCTGCTTACTCCAAAATGTAACAAAAGTGTTATATCCTATGGGATGGCAATTAATACTCTCCTCATTAGTTTATAAGAAGCTGTTGTTACAAAATTGGAAAAACACAGATACTCCAGGGTTGGATAGATGGAAAAATATGATGAAATATTACATAAATATAGAGAAAAATCTGTCAGCAGACAAAAATAAACAAAAACAATCTGGAAACCAATATTTGAAGCTCTGTAATTAGCCCAACGCTAGTGCTGCTTAATTCATTTGTATTCTATTTTATTTGTTTGTAAATCTAATATGGAATGATAAATTATATATTTATTTGTTTTTCTCTCTTTTTCAACAGATCACTTAAGGAGCACCACCAGTGTAATTTGTGTGTGTGTGTGTGTGTGTGTGTGTGTGAATGAGATATCATTATTATTATTATTGCTATTATTGTTATTACTTTGATTGGTTAGGTTTGTTTTGTTTGGTTTCTATTTTTATTTGTTTAGTTGTTTGACAATGTGATTTATTCTGTGTGTTGTAAATTTCCCGGAATGTGTTTAAACGGTTAGTTTTTTTGTCTTGTCCACTGTCTTTTGTCTTGTGTGTTAAGGGAAAGGAAAAGAGAAATAAATAAAAATAAAAAGAGTACTGTAGGTATAAAGGGAAGGGAAATGTGCATTGTGATTTATTCATTTTTTTATTTTTTATTTTTTTCAATTGTAAAGAGGATATTGTTAAGTTAGGGTTAATACTTGGATTGGAAAACCAGGTTCACCAGGTGGTTTGTTGCCCTGCTTCTCCGTTTTTGTCTGTACTCACATAATAAACATAACAATTCTAAAAAAAGAAAAAGAAAAAAGAAATCCGACAGCATTTTAATTTTGCCCACATTTATTAAATGTATGATTATTCAGTGTTCTATGTCAATCTGTTAACCATTTTAACAGAAATGTTACAGCCTACACTGAGCCTAGAGATGTACTGCAATTAGAAATTAGGGGTGATTCTGTATGAAACAATGTATCCTATATTATGGAGAATGGTGATGCAAACTTGAATCAATTTCTGGATGTGATTGAAAGGCTTGTACAGTCCAATTTATCAGCCGATAATACCCTAGATCTGATTGTGCAAATATTGAGTACAGAGGAGGAAGGCTGATACTCTTGAAATCCAAAATAATTAACAACAAAAAGGAATATCTTATTATTCCTCATAAAGCTGACAACAAATTATGTTTTGCCATTTGTCTGGCACATTTACTGAATCCTGGTATTAGTGATATAGAAGGTCTAAAGATAGCTACAGAACTTCAGAAAGCAGCGGGCTTGTCCATACGTGACACTGTAGCGTTTTCTTATATAGACAAATTTGAAAGCTTACTCCACATCAAAGTGGTGGTTCTCTATCACAGCATCTATAATGATCTTGAAATTCCAAAACACGTTAAAACCCCATCCTCAAATGTTGTATTTGTTTGTACAAGACAATCATTATTATGGTATTAACAACATTAAGGCATTCTTGGGAGTTCCCTACTTCTGTCAGTCATGTCATACCGGCTTTACACAATTAGGAGGGCACTCCTGTTGGTATTACTGTTCAGTATGCATTGATGCGGACTGCCCATATCAACCCCTACAGCTCACAAAGTGTTGTGACTGTAACCATACATGCCGTACAGCTTACTGCTATGAAAAACACAAGTTGGCCTTATGGCATCCTGGGACAGGTAACTTTGCCAGCTGGTGTGACATCATTAAGAGATGTCTGTTATGCCTGGGTAATGAATAACCCCGAACCACACTATGTACATGGCTTTTGGATGACATTTGTGTATTTGAAAAGGTCCATGAATGTTATATTCAATCGTTGAATGAAGAGAAGCCCTCAGAAAAAAAAACGTATTTTATGATATTGAAACCCGTCAGAATGACTCAACAGGTTTACACATACCTGTATGTCTCTAGCATGACCTTTGAGGGTAAAAAGAGGACGACTAAGGGACAGAATTGTGCCATGCTCTTTTTAAAGCACTTTCGGAAAAACAAATTTAGAAAGTACACTTTTATAGCCCATAATTCAAGAGGTAATGACTCCTACCTTCTTTTAAACCCCCTGGTAAAGCAAGGCGTAACTCCCACTCTTATAACACAAGGAAGCAAGGTTTTGTGTTTTATAGATCACGCATTTAATCAACGATATATTGACAGTCTTAGGTTTCTTCCCATGAGACTTTCTCAAATGCCCGAAGCTCTCAGTTTTGAAACGGCTGTTAAAGGTTGGTTTCTGCATTTTTTTCAGCTCTGAGGAGAATCTCAGTTGTATCGGTCCTTACCCCGGTCCTGAAATGTATGGAGCTCATCAAATGACAGTCAACGAGAGAAAGAAGTTTATGACATGGTATGAGACAGTCCGTCACGAAACCTTTGATTTTCATAAAGAGATGGAAATGTATTGTGACAACGATGTGGCTATCTTGCGTGAAGGTTGTTTCAAGTTTGGAGAGGAAGTAATCAATGACGCAGGCGTTGATCCCTTGAGTTGTATAACTATTGCATCGGCTTGTATGAAAACCTATCGTACTCATTTTATGACCGAGGAATCTATAGCCATTCTCTCACCTGATAACTATAGGAGGCAGTACAAATCATACTCTAGTGTTTCCATCCAATTGTTGGAGTACCTGACTGAGACAAAAAACATATTTATTCAGCATGCCTTGAAGGGGGTTGAAAAGAAGTTTGGCTCTTATCATGTAGACGGTTATGCAGTCATCGAAGGTGTTGAGACAGCTTTTGAGTACAACGGGTGTTTCTTTCACGGATGTACAGTACAGGCCAAAAGTTTGGACACACCTCATTCAAAGCGTTTCCTTTATTTTCATTACTATTTACAATGTAGATTCTCACTGAAGGTATCAAAACTATGAATGAACACGTGGAATTATGTATTTAACAAAAGTGTGAAATAACTGAAAACGTCTTATATTTTAGCTTCTTCAAAGTAGCCACCCTTTGCTCTGAGTACTGCTTTGCACACTCTTGATGAGCTTCAAGATGTAGTCACCTGAAATGGTTTTCCAACAGTCTTGATGGAGTTCCCAGAGATGCTTAGCACATGTTGGCCATTTTGCCTTCACTCTGTGGTCCAGCTCACCCCAAACCATCTTGATTGGCTTCAGGTCTGGTAACTGTGGAGGCCAGGCCATCTGGCGCAGCACTCCATCACTCTCCTTCTTGGTCAAATAGCCCTTACACAGCCTGGAGGTGTGTTTGGGGTCATTGTCCTGTTGAAAAATGAATTATGGTCCAACTAAACGCAAACCGGATGGGATGGCATGTCGCTGCAGGATGCTGTGGTAGCCATGCTGGTTCTGTATGCCTTCAATTTTGAATAAATCCCCAACAGTGTCACCAGCAAAGCACCCCCACACCATCACACCTCCTCCTCCATTCTTCACGGTGGGAACCAGGCATGTAGAATCCATCCATTCACTTTTTCTGCGTCGCACAAAGACACAGCCGTTGGAACCAAAGACCTCAAATTTGGACTCATCCGACCAAAGCACAGATTTCCACTGGTCTAATGTCCATTCCTTGTGTTTCTTGGCCCAAACAAATCTCTTCTGCTTGTTGCCTCTCCTTAGCAGTGGTTTCCTAGCAGCTACTTGACCATGAAGGCCTGATTCACGCAGTGTCCTCTTAACAGTTGTTCTAGAGATGTGTCTGCTGCTAGAACTCTGTGTGGCATTCAGGTGGTCTCTAATCTTAGCTGCTGTTAACCTGCGATTTCTGAGGTTGGTGACTCGGATGAACTTATCCTCAGCAGCAGAGGTGACTCTTGTTCTTCCTTTCCTGGGGATGTCCTCATGTGAGCCAGTTTCGTTGTAGCGCTTGATGGTTTTTGCGACTGCACTTGGGGACACATTCAATGTTTTCGCAATTTTCCGGAGTGACTGACCTTCATTTGTTAAAGTAATGATGGCCACTCGTTTCTCTTTACTTAGCTGATTGGTTCTTGCCATAATATGAATTCTAACAGTTGTCCAATAGGGCGGTCGGCTGTGTATCAACCTGACTTCTGCACAACACAACTGATTGTCCCAACCCCGTTAATAAGGGAAAAAATATTCACTAATTAACCCTGACAAGGCACACCTGTGAAGTGAAAACAATTTCAGGTGACTACCTCATGAAGCTCATTGAGAGAACACCAAGGGTTTGCAGCGCTATCAAAAAAGCAAAGGGTGGCTACTTTGAGGAATCTAAAATATAAGACATGTTTTCAGTTATTTCACACTTTTTTGTTAAATACATAATTCCATATGTGTTCATTCATAGTTTTGATGCCTTCAGTGAGAATCTACAATGTAAATAGTCATGAAAATAAAGAAAACGCATTGAATGAGAAGGTGTGTCCAAACTTTTGGCCTGTACTGTACATCATACTTTCTGCCAAAGGAAATGTGTTTTAACCCAAAAGAGCTTTGGTGACATGTATCTAGAGTTCCAAGACAAAAATAAATCCTTACAGGTTGATTATGGTCTGAAAGTGGTGGTTTTGTGGGAGCACGGGTGGATTCACTTGAAAAGGTCAGACCCTCAGGTTCAAGCTTTTATGGATAATTTTGGCATACCAGAACCCCTGGAACCCTGAGTATTTAGCCCTAGAGGATGAAATAGAGTACAGTGACTTTACATCCCTTTATTTTCATGTTATGAGCAAATACCACTTTCCTCTGGGCCATCTTGAAATCATTCATTGTGACTTTGACTTGCCCCAAAACTATTTCGGTCTGATTAAGGCAATGGTTTACCATCCTCTGGGTTTGTTTCTTCCAGTGTTACCAACCCATGGTCATAATGGGGACCTTTTCTTTTCTCTTTGTCGCACATGCAGTGACAAAAATAATCAGCAACATCCCTGTGATCATTCGGATGGAGAGCTCAGACAGGTGTATGGGTTATGAGTTTAATAAGGCTCTAGAGAACGATTACATTGTGGCTAAAATCTATGAAGTGTGGAACATTGCCAGAAAATCATATTTTTAAAGAGTATATCAAGACTTTCTTGAGAGGCAAGCAGAAGGCTTCGGGTTATCCTGAATCAGCCACCGATCTAGAGAGTGTAGAAGGTTTTGATTCAAGATTGCATTTACCTTTCTCAGCTCTGATCGTAGGACCATCTAATAGGGGGAAAACCTGTTTTGTAATTTTTTTATTAACTCAGAACTTTGACAATGTAGTGTGGTGTTACATTTGTTATCAACCGATGTATGATGAAATGTTGAAGAAAATAAAAATAAACTTTGTTGAAGGAATCCCTGAATCATTGAATGATGATCAACTCTTTCCTCCCAACAGAAATAATCTTTTAGTTTTGGATGATATGCTGTTTGCAGGTAGTGAACATCCTCAAATTGCCAGAGCTTTTACTCAATATACTCACCATTGAAACCTATCTGTGCTCTAATTGGTACCGAATATGTTTCACCAGGGTAAAAATAGCCGTACCAGTAGCTTGAACTCCAACTACATGGTTTTGTTTAAAATTCCTAGAGACAAACTGCAGATTAACACTTTGGCTCAGCAAATGTATCCGGGGAGAAGAGCATTTTTCACAGAAAGTTACGAACATGCACACAAAAGAAGCATTTTCCTATTTGCTGGTAGACCTTAAAGCCTCTACACCAGAACATTTAAGACTCAGAACAGGTTTGTTCCCATGGGAGTGGCCAACAGTTTACATCCCAAAGAAAAAGTAAACATGTCTGCACATTTAAAAAGACATTTGCCCTTCTTGAGAGTCGTAGCCTGCCCTAAAGAACGCAATCTGCCTTGACCCATTGTTCTTCAGATATTATTTTGTCCCTCTGCGAGATAGATTTGAATGTTCTCAAAGGGACATGTCAAAGTGACATGCTCGAGCATACTCCAGCACATAGACAATTTTTTTTTGAATACATTATGAATAAAAATAAAGGGTTCAAAAGTAAGAGCTGGCTTGAATGACAAGGGAGAATTCATCAGTAATGGTAAGATATTAAGAGGCTCTAATATGATAGACTTGATCAAAAATGCAACTGCCTCACACAAGATATCCAAAGACAGAAGTCCTCTAGGATGGATCCATTTTCTTAAGACATTGGCTGATCTTAATTTACCCCTGGCTGGTGTGGCTAATTATAAAATTACATTTTTAATCGATTCCCTCCAAAAGACACTAGTTTGAAAGGCAGAATACCGAAGATTGGTTAACATTTTCTGAATAATTACACAAACGATAATATTTCAATAAAAATACATTTGACAAAAAACTTTTGGCATTCTTTAAACATTTGTATTGAACATGCACACTGAGTATAAGTTTTTAAAGGGAGTACACTTAAACATTTTAGAGATTTTCTAACAAAACAATCTACCATAGTAGTTAGTGTAGGGTATATTGTGTCAGAATGGTGATTTATGGCCCTGGGGGGCGGGACTTCCATATTGATGTGACAGGTGGGCGGGACATCCGGTTTGCATGGGTGGGACTTCCTGTATGACGTATGTTAGGGTGGGACTTCCTGTATGACGTATGTTAGGGTGGGACTTCCGGTATGACGTATGTTAGGGTGGGACTTCAGGAGTGACGTATGCATGTCCGGTGACTTTGTGATTTATGATTACATTGATGTGTCAGTGTTTGATGTTTTACAACGCCTGATGAGCAAACCAGACTAGTGTTATAACAGGTGGGCTATGTTTGATGATTAACAAATGGGGTTTAGGGTTCCGGAATGTTAAATTCCCAGGCAGTAAATAAGTGTTGTGTCAGCGGCAAGTTGTTTGGTGTACAGCAAATGGTGTTCGACAAATATAAAACCCTGGTGTTTTATCTTCTGACAAGTGTTGCAACAGCTGGCATACAAACGGTGTTTGTTAACCTTTCATGTTTTATGGGTTGACTGGCGTGGTATGTGTATTTAAACCACGCTGACATCGGGGTTGGTCATTCAGTCTTGCCTGAGCGAACTTACCTACACATTACAAAACATGGAGGATTGTGCTGCTATCAATGTTTTGGGTGAAACACCGGTGAAAGCTAGCAGCTTAAACGCAGCTCAGCGATTTGGTAAGAAATTGCAAATGGACCGCAGAGATGCAATCAACATGCCAGCCCCGAAGAAACCGATGCAGAGTTTAACCCGAATCCATCAATTACACCCGGATATGGTGGCACAGGAGTGGAAATTGGACGAGGGTCGGATTGGTGGATACATCTTCAACCCAGAGCAACCAGAGGTTGCATTTTATGAATTACCCGAAGGCCAAGTGTTTAAGGCTGGTGTGACTGATCAAATGGTTTTTAATGCCCGTTTATGGGCCACATTTCGAAAAGTGTTTTATTTGGGGCCAAAACAAGGCCCACATAATACAGTAGATGTACTGTTTAAAGTTGTCGAGGGGCTGAAAGAGTATGACTCTGTCAGATTGGAGTTATTTCCGGAAAATATCGGCGTTAGTTTGTGACTGCGGACTGATCGACTGACCTAAGACCCCGAAGCCCCGCCTTAAGCCAACACCTTCATCAGCACAGCATAAAAACCGACAGACCGCCGGTGACATTCAAGCAGTCGGAAGATTTTACGAAACATGTCTCAAGATTACAACCAAGCGGTGATTGAAGACCCCAAGGCTGAGGACTGGCTGTGTGACGCCTGGGATGACAACGCTGAAGCCTTCTACGGAACCCCCGACCCAGACAGCTCGATTCCACCGGCATACCCAACAAGAAACTACCATTGGATTGACAGGGTTGGTGATCAACTAGGTCCTCTTAACCTGTCATACCTTTCAAATGCTAACAAGAGTTATCACAAAATGGACAAACAACTTGCACCAAAAACTTTAAAGATCATCAAAGCAACAATGGGTATGATTCTGGAAAACGTTGTTGGGGCTATTCTACACAAAGCATGCATCGGATGCGAAGTGGACCACCCGAGTCAGACAAGACATTCATGTCTCGAACCGCCTGAGTATTTTTTTGAGGCCCATTATGATGACATTGTGGCGACAGTTTTAACACCGCGACTGAAACGTGTTGGTCAAGGCTTTGAACGCATCTGGTTTTCACACACCGATGACTGATGTTCACGAGGCCGCTGAGAACTTTCTGCACAAGCTCAAGTTGGAGCCGAACATCACACAGAGACTGAGTGAGAACAGGGATGTGTACATGGATAAATTTAATGAGGATGTTGTATGCGACGCAGCGGGGTCATGGTTTGATGAAAGCAAAGAGTCTGTAGTCTAAGGCCGGGGTAGCTTCAGTTCTCATGTTCACATGTATATAAAGAAAGACTATGAGAAATCTGAATGTTTGTGTAACTTTTCTGAATATATTGGTTGTGTAATTTCGAAAACTCAAATAAAACATTGTTAAACATGTATTAATTCTCATTATTGCTCGAACACTCTACGATGTCTGAACAGGTTATGAAAAGTATTTACTATGACCCGGCAAACCCTGGTGCTTATGTGGGTAGAGAGGGTTTGAAAAGAGCATACTTGGAAAAAACCGGGGAGATCCTCAAAAATGGTGAGGCCGATGACTGGCTGCTTGCCCAGGATACATACACGCTACACAGGCCTGTAGCTATACATTTTAAAAGAAATAGAGTTCTTGTTCATGATATAAATTCACAATTTTAGCTGGATTTGGTTGACATGAGTGCTTATAGTGTGGAAAACGATAACATGAAATTTATGTTAACATGCATAGATGTATTAAGCAAATACGCATGGATTCGCGTGCTGAGAAATAAAAGCGCTATAGAGGTAAAGCGAGCATTTGAAGACATATTAAAAGAAGGAAGAACACCACAAAAAGTCCAAACGGACAAGGGGAAGGAGTTTTTTAATTCACAATTTGAAATGTTGATGAAGAAGTACAACATAAAACATTTTGCTACAGGAAATTATGTCAAAGCGAGTATCGTTGAGAGGTTTAATAAAACAATTAAATCACGAATGTGGAGGTATCTGACAGCAGCCAACACTCACCGCTATGTTGAGGTTATTCAAGATTTAGTTCGTGGATACAACCATAGCTACCATCGGTCTATTAAGATGAAGCCTGCTGACGTTTGTGAAGAAAATGTTAGATTAGTTCTCAAGAACCTGTATGGCACAACATTAACGAGAAATGGTAATCAAAGCTACAAGTTCCAGGTTGGGGATACTGTGAGACTCTCAAAGCTGAGAGGTGCGTTTACAAAAGGCTATGAAAAAGGGTACACAGATGAATATTTTACAATAACAGAATGCATTCCTCGGGTACCTCCTGTATATAGAATAAAAGATTACGATGTTGATGTGATAGTTGGGACCTTTTATGAACAGGAATTGCTGAAAATAATCGTGGCCAAGGATAAAACTTTTAAAGTGGATGCAGTTTTGAATGAGAAAGTACAGAAAGGGAGGAAAATGTGTCTTGTGAAGTGGCTTGGTTGGCCTGAGAAATTCAACAGTTGGATACCATCGGAACAAGTGGTTGACCTAGAAACCGGATAAAACTCCAGGGTTTACAGGATCACGTCATTTACATTGACTGCGATCAGCATGGGTGACGGTGGCTTCTACATAACGCTGCCCAGTAACTCATCGAGACATGTCTATCCAAGCAACACAAGTTCGTGCTATACCACTAAATTTGCCAAAGGTATAGATTTGAAAGGCGATTGGGAAGTATCTTTGATAGAGTTCCAATACCCGCATACGTGGAATACTTTTACACGGGGCGAAAACGCATTTGAACTACATGACTTGAAAAACGACAAAACTTGGAAATATGCACTCGACACCGGTTATTACAGCAGCATATTAAAACTAGTGATAGAGCTCAACAGTCATATAAAAACACATGGTTTATCGGTGGGGTACGATGAATTTAAAAATAGTGTTTCTAAAAGGTGAACCACAGTTTAGTTTGAAATTTTGCGCAAAACTGGAACAGATATTGGGGTTAAAACCAGGCGAGCGGTGGCCCGCCACATGGTACGGAACATACCCCACAGATATTCTGGCGGGGTTTAACACCCCATACATCTACACAGATATAATTGATTATCAATGTGTTGGTGACAGTCATGTCCCACTGCTGCGAACTGTACATATTACAGGGAGAAAGAATGAAGTTGTCACAGTGACGTACGACAAGCCACACTACGTACCTCTTAGTAAGAGACAATTTGATGAGATCTGTATTGAAGTAAAATCTGATCAAAACCAGCTGGTTTCATTTGTAGTGGGGAAGGTGATTGCAAAATTACACTTCAGACCCGTCAAACAATCTTTTAGAGTTTAAGATGCAGCCGCAGAAGCTCTATGATGATCCTCAAAGGTATGTTGAATACTACACAACACAGGCCGGTAACGGTTTACCAGGGTATCATGGTAGCTCAGCAATGTATGGGGCCGGTCTAGGGGGCCTTTTCCGAGGGCTTTTCCGGATGGCAATACCTTTGTTGAAGCGTGGGTTCACCATAGCAAAACCACATCTGAAGAGTACAGCTAGGAATATAGTCGGCGATGTTGTCAACAGTGTTATGTCACGACAAACAAAACAGCAGGATGGTTCTGGATTAATGGTTATGTCTCGAGGTGTTAGAAAGAGACCACCTGGTAGGCGGAGCCTACCCAAGAGTAAAAAACGCAAGAATGAGACAAAAACAAGAGCCAAGGTTAAAAGAGGACATACACCCCGGAGGACAATCAAAGGGAACACGACAAATCTGATTAAGAATATATTTTAGAGAGATGGCACTCCTACACCGTATGTCTGGCGAATGTATGACGACAGAGTTGGATTTATTCACAGTTCCATTCACACAGACATCTATCGAGAAAAATACATACATTGAAATACCGACCCTATCAGCAATATCTGACGCAGCCCCTCTGGAGTTCTTTATTGCCGGGAATGGCGAAGACTACGTTGATCTAAACAATACTTTGCTGTACCTACGTGTAAAAGTCACTAAACCGGACGGAACCAATATTGATGCCGGAGCCCGTGTTGGGGTTATCAACTATCCGATAGCCACCCTATTTTCACAAGTGGATGTCTCCTTGGGTGATCGTTTAATTAGCCAGAGTAGCAACACATACCCCTACAGAGCCGTTATAGAGAGCATTCTGAATTATGGATGTGATACATTAAAGACACAGTTTTCAGCTGGGTTGTTTTACAAGGATGCCGCAGGTCACATGGATGTTACGGACCCTGCAGGCGAGAACGATGGACTTACGAAAAGGGCAGCCTATTCGGCGGATAGCACAACATTTGAAATGATCGGCCCTGTTCATAGCGATATCTTCTTTCAAGAGAAACTTATGTTAAACGGCGTTGACATAAAGGTTAGGATGGTGCGCGGTAAAGATGAGTTCTGCCTTATGGGGGTCGGGGATGTGCGTTATCGTTTGCATATACTATCAGCATCACTATTTGTCAAGAAAGTGTCTGTTTCGCCAGCCGTGAAACTTGGACACGCTCAAGCGCTACTCTCAACCAATGCCAAGTACCCAATTGAAAGAGTGTGTATGAAGACATTTAGTTTACCGGCTGGGGGTCATGTTTGTAACCAGGAAAACCTATTTTTAGGACCTCTGCCAAAATGTATTGTAATCGGATTGGTGGACAATGACAGTTTTACCGGAAGTTACACAAAGAATCCATTTAATTTCAAACATTATAATTTGGAGTTTATGGCTATGTATGTGGATGGTCAGCAATTTCCTAGCAAACCATTCCAACCAAATTACACAACAGGGTCAGCAGTGCGTGAATTTTACCAATTGGCCTTAGCTTCAGGAAAACACCTAAAGGACCAAGCCTTGGCTATTGACAGGTCGGACTTCTTACACGGCTATGCCCTTTATGCATTCAACTGCGCGCCAGACGAGGAATGTGGTCAGCACATATCCTTGATCAAGTCAGGGAATGTACGACTTGAGATGAGGTTCAGACAACCACTACCCCACACAATTAATTTAGTTGTTTATTCAATCTTTGACTCCATTATCGAAGTGTCAAACCGGCGACAAGTCATGGTTGACTACTATTAGGAGAACTGTGTGGAAATGAATACCGCAGAGTTGACCAGTGTGGTGAACCAATTTTCATCTAGGACCCATTTCTATGGTGTGCTGGCAAGTGACCAACTACCTAGGGTGCCTGTCCGAGATGTTGCATCAATGATGATTGTTAATACACACCCAAGCAATCAACCTGGGGAGCACTGGCTTGCTATTTACATAACGGTTGATGGCATTGGAAGGTTTTATGACAGTTTTGGAAATCCCCCGGATTTTACATATTTTCCCAAGTCAATCAAGGCCTTTCTGAAAACCTGTGAGAATGTGGAATACAGTTCAAAACAAGTACAGGACCTGGTTTCAACCACGTGTGGACAGCATTGTTTATTCTTTCTCTTTCTAATGACAAAAGGTCTGAGTTATAAAGATTTTATGTCTTTTTATGCTGATGATTTACGAGAAAATGATGCCCTAGTCTCAAAGTTTGTAGCTAAGATGTACCAGAGTAAGCGTGATAAGCAAATGTTTAATTGCATACAACATGCTCAATCTTGTGAAACGTTTAATTTGTGCCATGGTTGTTGAAGAAATAGAAAAGCCAATCACGTGTATGCCAAATTTATTATTAAAAAATGAAAACAAAAATAAAAACCACATCAATGTTTACATATTATTTTTCATACAACATTTATTCAAGATAAAACAAACATACAATGTATCACAAATAAAATAAAAACATTAAAATGGAAGCCATTTTGCGGGGTCCGTGGTATGAGGTTCAAAGAAAGCTTTGGTTGTTTGAAAACCAGTTGCTGGTGGTTTGGCTAAATCATCCATTGTGTCACCAGACTTTTGTTTATACAAATTGATTTTACGTCTTACATGCACATTTGGAATAGTTGTAAAAGGCATGTTGAGACATGCCATGGCCTCTAAAAACACACCCCACCCCAACGGTCTTCTATCGTCAGCAATTTTATTGGTAGCTGTCACACTTTTAACAAGATCCAATAGGTGCGAGCCCTTGATTATCTCTCCTTTGAAAACAAATTCACCATTTGAATTCCATGAAGTCAAATCTTTAGACCTGTGCATTCTATTAAGAATATATTCAACATTCTTTCTACGCTTCACAGGCACATTATCCAAAATTTCATCAACAAGGTCAACATTTTGGTCAACAGTTTGCTTATTCTCAGTCACGTTTACTACAGCAGCCCCGGTCTCAGACCCGGGTAGACTTAAAGTCAGGGTGTTTGTATCAAGATCCCCCTGGCGCACAACAGTCAAAAATCTTTGTAAAATGGCAGAGTATCTTTTAGCTTTCTCATGTAAATCCATATCAGGCTTCAACAGTATATTGCGAATCGATGAGTCCAAATCATTCTCAACAGATTGTCTTACATCGGTGCTAGTCGTTTTGGATTCTCGCAGTTTTTCCAACTGATGTTGTGGCACCAGAAACATTTTCTGAGCATGCTCCATGTTGTTTAACCCTGTCTTGATGCAATTAGACTGGTTAAGAATGGAACTGCAACGCTTAGTAACGGCAGTAGAAAACCTCCAGATTGGTTGATGGTTTTTCTTTTCCGTGCAACTGAAGTGTTCTTTCTAGACGTATGTATATGTATATAATTTGGGCTTTTTGTCTCTTTACTTTTCGGAGCTGCGACTCGGTTAAGGGTATATTACCGCGCATTAGATTAAGCGCTATTTCACAGAGTGATAGAATGAGGTCGGTGGATGCTGATTCTAAAATAACTTTTCGTTGACTTGCCGGTGCCTTAAATATCATTTTCAAAAGTGGTAAATTTCTACGAATGCGTTTAGACATGATCAAACTTTCTTAGGAACGTACACGACAGGCCAATCCCCTGAAAATAACCCTGTTCTCAGACGGTAGTCTTCTGGTGTTGTAGCTTTAAAGTCAATAAGTAAATAACCAAAAGGCGGATGTGTTGCATCTTTAAAACTCTCCATGAAGAATCGAGAAAGACCGGGGTATATCTGTCTGCCTAAAATACTAATCTGCTGATTGTCGCGGGGGTTTTTAAACAAGATGAGGTAGTTTGTGTTCAAGTTAATAGTTCTACTAGATTTGCCTTTAACAAACATGTTTTGGACGAGGTAAATTGCACTCAGGTTACGGTGGTGTGAATATTGTGTGAAAACTCGCTCCATCTCCAAACTCTCTGATGCACTTTTCATTAAATCGTCAATAATTAAAAGGTTGTTTTTCTGAATCGGTAGCAGATTGTCATCACACAGCGATGTTGGTAGACCTTCTATGAAATGTATCTCCCTTACTTTCAACAGTTCGTCATACAGCGGTTGCCAACATGAATAAACCCAGACGATATTTTGAATTTCTTTGGAGAATACAACCTCTGCATTATCCAAAAACATCTTCACAAAATATGTTTTACCAGAGTTACTGGGGCCACCAATGACACAGCTGAACGGGTGTTGTAGTCGCGGGTCAAAACCGCTATCCATCCTAGACTGTGGTTTAGTACCCATAAGGCCTTGTGCTGTAATCAGGGAGCAGTACACGCTTGTTGTACACAACTCTGAAACGCTTAGACACTACTCGGTTTTTCAACGTGAATGTTCTTTTATCTCTAGCAATTGTGTCTGCATTAGCAAGGACATGATCATCATCACCGCCCTCACCCCATCTGTTTTGTGTAACGCCACTGTACCATCGCAACAGTGTCTGAGATGAACGAGAAATAACCAACATCTATTTCACTGGAGAAAAGGTAGTGGCTAAACTCCTCCGGATCTGTAATTAACATTGTGTTCATAAGGTTAGTCCGCTCACCCATCTTACCCCAAAGACTATTCATTGCCAATTTAGCTAAAGATCGCCTAGCACTGTTTACAACAATGTTTTCCTTGTCAAGCTGCACACCCTCCTTTTCATGATATTCACGGATATACCGGTCTTTAGCCTCATCGTCAACCACAGATGGTGGGAAGCCACTAGCTTCCTGCTTGTGCTTCAGGAATGTTCTCATGTAATCTGCAAAAAGATCATCTGATGTCCTGGTGAAATCCCAGATTTCAAATATTTCCACAATGCGATAACCTTTCTCAACAGCTTTAACCAGCTCAATAGAAACCCAGGTACCGGTTAAAGATCTTTCTGAATCAGTATGTGAACAATCAGTTACCTGGTTTTCAGACTCTGCACATAATCTACACAATGGAAAGAACAGCTTACCGCCAACCCTGTGTGGTAAAACGGGGTGATAAAGGCCTTTCGGTGGACACACTGTAGCCTTAACAATACCAAAGTAAGTGTCTAGGGGTTTGAAATCTCGAAAGATTATGTCTGGATGCCCAATCGGATAAGTCTTTGTCTTGTTGCAGAATGGGTAAAGACTACAGACATCGTTATACTGAATAGTCTCCCCTTCTCGAGCCGTAAACTTCAGATGAATCGCATTAGTACGACCACCAAAAAGAGCAAACTCATCTTTTTCTTTAGCCATCATGGTATTCACACCATAGTAATGCGGTTCCGGATGGGGGCCAACATAGTTCTCATTCTCCTTGATGTTAAATTTGTAAGGAAAGTAGCCTTTTTTCGAATCCTTAAAACCCATAGCACGTGGCAAGGCCGACAGCTTCATAGGTAGGAAGCAATGACTATCGATGTATCTCTGATTGAATGTGCTGTCTGTAAAAATCATGAGCTTGCTACCATTAGCAATAAGTGTCGTGCCAATACCATTGTTAGCAAGGTACTGCATCAAGATGTAACCATCGAAACCTTTAGAGTTGTGTGCTATAAATGTGTAGTCATTAACCTGGGCCTCGGGATATGTGTACTGCGGGTTCAACATACCCATCAAACAAACAGAAAAACACCTAGAATCATTATTCACAGCCACATATAAATGTCTTCTTTTTTTATTGATAATCTGATCTATCAACAATGTTTGAGCTTTACGTCGTGGGGCACCACCCTTGTGGTTTTTGACAATTTGTACCACCAGTTCTAGTGATTCATCAATCATAATCTCGGCATTACTCTGCATAACACTTTCAAGTAAATTACCAAACGTGCGTTCATTATATTCATCTGCTCTCATGGTCACATGTACGGGATCTATCAGAGATTCACCAATCAACTCAATCTGCAGACGATCACCAGGCCCTTGTACAAAGTCTGAGGCTCTAACAATCAAAGTATCCAAGCCTGCTATAAAACTTGCGTAGAATGTGCCAAAATCACCAACTTCACCAGTATTTTGTAAATTTATCAACTGTCGTAATTCAACATTGTCAAACACATTACGCTGTATAACTCTAACATCGCCATCACTGCACAGAGTTTGCATCAGAGAGCTCGAAGGAGTGTCAACTAGATCGTGTGAAAAATGGGGGCTACTTAGCTCGGTTAACAAGCCTTGTATCTGAGGATTATTGTGCGCATCGCTGTGTAACAAAGTAGCGGTTGGTTCATTTGTATTTTGGGGTATGGTCAATTGATTATTTGTAGAGGTTGTTGGCTGTTCCATGTCTGGACTGTCGTTAGCATTATCTTTCACCATTTCTCTGGTTTAACGTGTAAATAACAATCCACTTTTCAGATTTGAATATTCTAACTCAGACATACATTTACATACAGCACAGATTTGAAGAGTTGGCTGTATTACCTTCAGCTTTCAAGCCTGAAAGAAAACAAAAATCCCCTCTCGCTGTGCAGCCACAAGGAAGGGTGTCCGTAACTGACCCCATTGTGGTAATGTACTTTGTATCATCACCCGGCTGTCCTCAATCTGTTGGAATATAGAATGTTGTACCAAGGGTCAGTATGCATAGTCATAATTGTTAATAACACTTTAGAACAAGACTAAACATGTCTGTAAATAATTAAACTTACACAAAGTATCTGCTCAGGTTGTGTAAGATCACAGTCTGACCACCCAGTCCAACTGACGCAGATGCCGGTCACTTGAACTAAATACAAATAGGATTAACAAGTGTATACAGGTAATTAAAGCTGATTAACAATAATGTCTACACACCAAGATTTGGAGGTCCAAAAATGTGTTTACCAAACACGGTCGGTGTTCAAATCCGCTCAACCTAAACCGGAGATTTAAACAGGCAATATGAAAGACAGCTAAAAATGAATGGATTGCGCAATCGTAAAATTGATTTACAAATTCTTAAAAAGTTGCATCACAATTCAAATAAATTACTTCAAATAAAATAACTTGTACTTACAACAGAAACGATATACTCCACGCTTGAAACAACCACTGTCTTTTGTGGATGCTGCAGGCTTTAATTACTGTCTTCACATCGCAGCCGGGGCTCCTCCAGCAAGTCACGCCTCTTAACTTTGTCATTGGTTACATGTCATCGTTCTTCACGTTAGATTCAAATTGTGTTAGAACTATACATGCTGCAATGATACAAATTCAGGATAAAACATAACTATTTAGTTCTGATTTTTGTAGCCATTTGGCTACCAAATATATTGCTATATCCTGTCTGGTAGAACAGCCGTTCTCGTTAATTTTCGCGGCTCAGCCGTGACATCACGTCATAGAATTGTATATATTGACGATAAACTCATCTGCTTACATATAAACGCTTGCTATTGTCACCATATCGCCATTAATCAGTTCAACATTTAACAAACACAGGACCATGATACAGCAATACAAAATCAGATTTCACGAGTTGGTCATTAAGAGAATGCAGCATCTTCACCCGGAAGTGACAGCATAAGCCCATACTAACACAAATACTATAGTATTTTTTTAACCAACGTTGCCTATTATTAAACATTTCTACCAATGTGTGGTAAAACAATCTTGCGTTGATCTCTGTTGTACAATTTCAAAAGACGGCTTTACGAATGTTTTAATTACCTGAAATAACCTATCCTTACCTGTCAACGATTCGCCGCCCTTGCTGGTAACTTTGTAACGTTTTGCCATATAATGCAACTTAGAAGTTAATGCTGACTTAACCATTTTTATTACAAAACTCAACATTGCTCATACATACACTTGTTTTTATTTATAACAATATTTTAAAAAACCCCAACCACGACACAATCTACCTTTGCGAAATATGTGGTTGGCCCTGGGCCATGGATGCTCCTTCAAAATAAAAGCATTGCTCATGCGATGTTAATTTGCTGTAATTCTGTGTTGGACTACAAACCGTGAGACACGGGATGGTTTCTAACCTGCATATACTACAGTTTGTATTAGTGGTTATTTAGGGACCATTACTACTGGGCAGATATAACCTTGAAGCCCATCTCTTGTTAAAATGAATATTGGGCTGAAAACTATCCGAACTCGTAAGTCCCGTCCCATCCCCTTCTTTATATCTTACAGAAAAACACGTCTCTCACATGTAACTCTGTGTTTGTGGAAAAACACCATGTTACAACCACATTGCAAAAACATGGAAGTTTACATCTGTACCACAAGGCATTGGAACCCTGCCCCCCTTTTGTTTAACACCAAACACCATACCGCTGACACAACACTTATTTACTGCCTGGGAATTTAACATTCCGGAACCCTAAACCCCATTTGTTAATCATCAAACATAGCCCACCTGTTATACCACTAGTCTGGTTTGCTCATCAGGCGTTGTAAAACATCAAACACTGACACATCAATGTAATCATAAATCACAAAGTCACCGGACATGCATACGTCACTCCTGAAGTCCCACCCTAACATACGTCATACAGGAAGTCCCACCCTAACATACGTCATAACGGAAGTCCCACCCTAACATACGTCATACAGGAAGTCCCACCCTAACATACGTCATACCGGAAGTCCCACCCATGCAAACCGGATGTCCCGCCCACCTGTCACATCAATATGGAAGTCCCGCCCCCCAGGGCCATAAATCACCATTCTGACACAATATACCCTACACTAACTACTTACCATGACATCATTACTTTTTAAATCATCACTATATTGTGATATTACATCATCATACGAAAGCCCCCTGGCTCTTTGACAGAGATAGAAAATACAATGATGACCGCAGGTTGTAGAAAATTAATCCTGTACTTGTTTAGTGCTGTAAAATATCTTGAATCTGTTTCGGATTACATAATTTTTTATTGATTTGGGAAAATGAGAAAATCCCGGTGGAAACCAGTAGGAATCGAAAAAAGTTGTGATTTTTCTGCCTTCTTCCTCTTCTAAAGTTATGGCGAGCCAGTGTTCCCCAGGCATGTATTTAGGATGGGTATTAACAATGAACATAGCGGGTCTATTACTACAAGTATCCTTAGGTAATTCGTCACAAGCCCATACTACGCGGAACTGCTTTCCGACCATTCGTTGCATAAAACTCTCAATCTCTTGGGTGTTCATATTGGTTTTAATTAATAATAATCCACCAAGGCTTGTCTTTGGGAGTTTACTTCCAAGATGGAATCGGGGCATGCGTACACGATCATAGTCCGGTCTAAGGGTTACCGGAAGTGCATTTCCAACTGCAGGCAGCCTGTGGAGTCATCATCTGGGCATAAGTTGAAAGCGAACAGGGCGTGATCAACCAGTCCTATAACAATGTAGCAGGGTAGCGATCCCAAAAACAGGTTGTCCTGACTGGAAATTCTAGAGCCTCTAGGTAGGCTGAATGTTTTCATGGTAATTCTTTGAATGGGGTAAAGGGCATTTCCTTTCATTAAGGCCTGAGAATGGCCTAAACGAACGTCTGGAGATACAGACACTTTTTCACAAACAGCGAGGCACTCTTCACTTTTAAGCTAAAATCTCTGTTGGCTGCTGCCATCAGACAAAATTAATCTTTTGCTCTTGATAACTTGATTCTTAAATCAACGGCATTTAGGAGTAAACAATCTAGAAAGAAAATCTCGTGATGTAATGCTCCCAAAAGATCCACCCTTTGGGAATTTCTAGTGTAACCGGATCAACCCTCTATCAACCCTCTATTTGCTGCGGGGTCGACGGACTCCATACCGCCTCCTGTATCTTTGTTAAACAAGCCGGCTGCAAATTGCTTATTTAGTGTGTCTACAGAGTAATTTAGTAAACATTCCATTGTTGCCCTGTAGGGGTAAGTAGAGCTGCTTTGGCTGATGAGTCGATCTCCTAATGTCACATCCACTTGTGAAAAGATGGTAGCCAGAGGATTAATTAATGAGAGCCACCTTGGCATCAGCTGGAATATTACCGCCATCTTTCTTGGTCACTTTGATGCTGACGCTTAGCAGAGTGTTATTCAGGTCCAAATATTGCTCACCATGGCCGGGGATAAAAAAAATTATATGGCTGTTCTCTGTAAGGGCCGAGATCGGCATGATCTCGACATCATTTGCACTATCTATAGAAAATTGAGTCATGGGGGCCAAAAAAAGGTCCAGCTCCGTTTTTATTGCTTCAACTGACAGTCTATAAAAAATAGCCTTTTTAAAAAAAAAAAATTAAATACTTTCACCTATTCCTTTTTCAGACCTCCTGCCTTTGCACCGCTTCTGACTTACTGATTTTATTTTAACCACTGACCTTTGCTTTTTAGGGGAGGCATCCGCACACCAGGGGGTCTCTTTTTAGTTCGGCGAACCAGCATCATGAGTCCACCGGAACATCTTTGTTGTTCAGGATCTGATGCTTTACGTTTACTCATAACGTTCAATGTAACTTCACCCACAATATTTTTCGCTGCATGTTTCAGATGTGGCTTAGCTATACTAAAGCCTCTCTTCATTAGTGGTAAAACCATTCTAAACAGATTACAAAATATACTTCCAACCCCTGAACCAAACATAGTAGGGGTGCCATTATAACCGGGGAGTCCGTTCCCTACTTGATCAACATAATAAAATATGTACCGGTTAGGGTCAAGTTGCGGATTGTGTAAAATCTTTAAATATGTAAAGAAGACTGTACCAGTTGAAAGTGGAGTTTAACAATCACTTTACCCCAATTGAACACTATATTGTTATTCTGATCCGTCTTAATCTCAATCTGTATGTTTTCAATATACTTATTGTTTACAGGTACATGGTTCGCATATAATTAATTGTGATAATATCTCCGTCTGACTGTCTCAGACCCTTTGAAAAGATATAATATCTGTTGTGAATTCCTCTCACTACAGATTCTACCGTACATATAGTTACGGCTACGTTAGTTGCGTACGCCAATTGCGTAATAACTCACCATGAGCGCCTCGTGTTTCTCCCATTACGGCAGTTGCTTGTTCAGAAGTCAGAGACGATGTAAGTTGGTATTCTTTATTTTGTTATTGTGGCAGCGGGTTAAGCTATCCCTGAGTTGTTTCAGCCTGAAATGAGTACTGAATTTTAACGGTTTAAGCTTTGATGTGAAGCTGCTATATTATCAATCAATCAAATGTATTTATAAAGCCCTTTTAACAACAGCAGTTGTCACAAAGTGCTTTACAGAGACACCCGGCCTTTAACCCCAAGGAGCAAACAACAGTAGTGTTGAATTTCAGTGGCTAGGAAAAACTCCCTAAGAAGGCCGAATTTTAGGAAGAAACCTAGAGAGGACCCAGGCTCAGAGGGGTGACCAGTCCTCTTCTGTCTGTGCCGGGTGAGATATTAAGAGTCCAAAGAGTCTAAATCCAGAGGCTATTTGATTTTAGACTAGGTCAGAACTATGACCAGGTGGACAAGGACAGGGACAGCAACAGGTCCACCAAACCAGGTAATCCGCAGGTGTGGACCAGGACCTCATCTCCTCCTAAAATTTAAAACTGGAGGAAACGAGAAAAGTTAGAAGTGCATTCCCCCCATATTATCGGTGTTCGCTAGCTTGCTCTATTATAGTGTGTGATAAGTTTTTGGGGGACTAAATTAATCTGTGCTGAAGAGGATGTTTATTCTTACTTCTACAGTGTGATAGGAATGGTACATGTTAGTTCAGCATTTGTTACTGAGTGATTAATAACCCACTGTTATGTCAGATTATAGTAGTTATAACAGCAGTTACATTAACGTACCTTCTTTGGGTTTATTTCAGAAACTTCATTCCTTCAAACCTGCAACAATGTACAGCTTGTGACTGCCTGTAATGCATTACCGAGTAAAAGGTTGAACTCAGTCTGGTGACTTGTGCTCTCTGATAGGAGCCCTGAACCGGCCAATACACACACTATCCAGCATTACAGGGTTAAAATCCCAACAATATCCGTGTACACAAACATGTTGTAAAATCCTGCGTGTATGTCTACAGGCAGTGGGCTCAAATTATATTTGGTTTCTAGCCATCTGTCAGAACGCATCCCTAAAATGTAGGCTAAACTGTGTCTTGATAGCTGACTGGGTTTCCTCACTCACCATTTTTATTCGCTTTTGAATATTATCGTAACCTAAATACACATTCTTAATCTCCTCATTTAAGGCATGGTTCATCCCGCAGACAACCTCTTCTATGTTTTTATAGTGACCGGTTTTGAGTCTGATAGCTTCAGGGGGTTTAGAGTCTATTTTGTAGAAAAACTCAAAATCATTTTTCAGGATATTTGTCCAGCTATGCAGGTATATAATCTCCACAAGACCTACCTCCCAGCTCCCCTGTAGCTCTATCGGCTTGGCAAAATTTGTTGTGAAATTAGAACTTTTTTTGTTTGGATATATTTCGGCTGAGGCATTGCTGGGGAGAGTGTTGAAGTCACTTCCCCGAATTGGTTTGATGGAAAGGAGAATAACACACCAGGAGTCAGGTCAATTACTGTACCATATATTCAGTTTATTACAGAAGCTTCTGAAGACAGAGTGTCGCCACACAATGTCCGAAGATCAGCAGTCACACAATTATTATTTATACTTCAAACACGCCTGAAAAGCGGGGGGTTGGAGGTAGCCAAGCATGTATGCCATTGGTCCAGTTTATGTTCTTTACCTTATATGCATAAGTGCAGCCCAACCATCATCTTGCTCTTTGTGGTTTCTGTCTTGAATTCTTAATTCACCCCTGCCCAGACTGTGTTTGTGTTGTTAATTCTGTCCCCCTCTGTTTCCTGTTAGACGGACACACAAGCTCAGCCTGCTCTCCTTCCCTAGAAACGGCCTGAATAAGATTTCCAGTTTTCTACTTGCAACTTTCAGTTTCAGCTTATGCTACAGACATTCAACATTTTGCTTCAATGCTCACAACAGTTTAACAGTTTATTCATTCAGTGTATCCACAAGAGTCAGATAAAAAACAGAGGTTTCCATGATTGTTGAAATCACTTGTGAACAACACACACTAATGGTAGTTATTTCATCCTGTTTCGTCCAATAACTCCGACTCCAGGACCCAGCTGTTGACCTTTTCAGGCCAGTATTTCCACCTGACAAATACGTGTGTTTCTCCTTTAACTTTTTTTTCGTTTCAAAATCTCATCTATGTGAAAAACCTTGTCTTTAGTTATCTTCACTTTTTGAAGCTCTTGTTCATAAAAGGTACCCTCGATAGACTCTCCATCATAATCACTTAGCTTATGAACAGGCCGTATACGCGGTACGCATTCCGTCACTGAAAATTATTTGCCAGAGAAACCTTGTTCATATTTCTTATCACAAACACCTTGCAACTTTGAGACACGCACAATCGCCTTTTTTTATTTTCATTTAAAAGCAATGGCTTTCTTTTTACGACAGGGAAAGATTTTTAAAGACTTCAAGTGTGTTCTCGGATGTTACTTGTAAAGGTGTCATACGTATGCTCTTGAGATAACTGTTATAACTTTTTACCAGGTCTTGAATCACATCAACATAACGCTGTGTGTTATGAGCTGTTACTTTCCTTCAAAGTCCTGTTATAACGTTCAATAACGGAAGCTTTAAAATCTGAACCCGAAGCAAAATGGATAATATTGTGATCGTTCATAAAAAAATAATTTACGATTAAATAACTCCTTTCCAGAGTCTGTTTGGACTTTCTTGGGAATTCCACTCTTTTTCAAAATAGATGCAAAAGCTCTAATCACCTCAGCACCGCTCTTATTTTTTAACACTCTCACAAAAGCTACTATTGAGAAAATGTCTATTACCGTTAACATGTTGCTATTTCCATAATTTTTATCAGCAAAAGCTTGCATATCACACAAGTCGGCCTGGAATTGTGATAAACGATGAGTTGTAAACACCCTATTTCGAGGGTAGATTTTTCTTACCGGCTTATGGAGAGTATAAGCGTCCTGTCCGGACAACCAATCAGTTACGGTTCTGTCACTTATACTACTTCCTGTTTCTTGTGTAACTCCTCTCCGAAGTCGCTCCTTTCCCCCGAAAGAACCAGGGTGTGCTGGATTAAAATATATATTTTTCATTAGCTGCTCCATCCTCCTAATTCTCTTTATTATGGTTATTCCAGAAGTATGCATCAGACTCTTATAGAAAAGGTTGAGGAAAATGTATTCACAGTATTAATCAAGTGCTTACAATTTCAAGAGTTTAAAATCATTTTACATGCTTACAATATCAATCAAGACTTTACAATTGCAATCAAGAATATAAAATCAGTTTACATGCTTACAATATCAATCATGAGTATAAAATCAGTTTACATGCTTACAATATCAATCAAGAGTTTAAAATAAGTTTTCTCGGTTACATAATAATTAATGACTTTGAATACATTTACAGGCTCTGTATTTTTAAAACGCACACATCGATTATATATGCATACAAACAAAATAGATGATTCACATTACATGCCATCGGTCCTCTCCATGAACTGCCACCTTAATGTGGTGGAGGGGTTTGAGTACCCGAGTGACACTAGGAGCTATGTTGTCTGGGGCTATATGCCCCTGGTAGGGTCTCCCAAGTCAAACAGGTCCTGGGCGACGGGTCAGACTAAGAGCGGTTCAAAAACCCTTTAATGATGGACAACGTATTGAGGACCCTGACGTCGCCCGGTATGGCGCAGCCGGGGCCCCACCCTGGAGCCAGGCCCGGGGTTGGGGCTCGTATGCGAGTGCCTGGTGGTCGGGCCTTTCCCCACGGGGTCCGGCCGGGCTCAACCCGAAGGAGCGACGTGGGGCCGCCTTCCCGTGGGCTCACCACCTACAGGAGGGACCATAAGGGGTCGGTGCGTGGAGGATCAGGCGGCACTCAAAGGCAGGGGCCTCAACAACCCAATCCCTGGACACGGAAACTAGCTCTAGGGACGTGGAACATCACCTCGCTGGCGGGGAAGGAGCCTGAGATTGTGCGTGAGGTTGAGAGGTTCCGACTAGAGATAGTCAGGATCACTTCTACGCACGGCTTGGGCTCTGGAACCACACTCCTTGAGAGAGGATGGACTCTTCACCACTCTGGAGTTGCCCATGGTGAGAGGCGGCGGGCTGGTGTGGGTTTGCTTATAGCCCTCCAGCTCTGCCGCCATGTGTTGGAGTTTACCTCGGTGAACGAGCCGAACGGCAGTGCAGAGTATCTGACCTTCTTGGAGTCTCTGGGAGGGGTGCTGGAAAGTGCTCCGACTGGGGACTCTATCGTTCTACTGGGGGACTTCAACGCCCACGTGAGCAACGACAGTGACACCTGGAGGGCCGTGATTGGGAGGAACGGCCCCCCTGATCTGAACCCGAGCGATGTTCAGTTATTGGACTTCTGTGCTAGTCACAGTTTGTCCATAACGAACACCATGTTCAAGCATAAGGGTGTCCATCAGTGCACGTGGCACCAGGACATCCTAGGCCGTATGACTTAGACACTCGGGTGAAGAGTGGGGCGGAGCTGTCAACTGATCACCACCTGGTGGTGAGTTGGATCCGATGGCGGGGGAGGGAGCTGGACACACTCGGCAGATCCAAGCGTACTGTAAGGGTCTGCTGGGAACGTCTGGCCGAGTCTCCTGTCAGAGAGATCTTTAACTCCCACCTCCGGCAGAGCTTCGACTGGATCCCGAGGGAGGCTGGAGATATTGAGTCCGAGTGGACCATGTTCTCCACCTCCATTGTCGAAGCGGCCGCTCGGAGCTGTGGCCGTAAGGTCTCCGGTGCCTATCGAGGCGGCAATCCCCGAACCCGGTGGTGGACACTGGAAGTAAGGGATGCCCGTCAAGCTGAAGAAGGAGTCCTATCAGGCCTGGTTGGCTTGTGGAACTCCTGAGGCAGCTGACAGGTACCGGCAGGCCAAGCGGACTGCAGCCCGGGTGGTTGTGGAGGCAAAAACTCGGGCTTGGGAGGAGTTCGGTGAGGCCATGGAGATGGACTATCGGCTGGCCTCGAAGAGATTCTGGCAAACCGTCCGGCGCCTCAGGAGAGGGAAACAGTGCCCTACCAACGCTGTTTACAGTAGAGGTGGGCAGCTGTTGACCTCAACTGGGGATGTCGTCGGGCGGTGGTAGGAGAACTTCAAGGATCTCCTCAATCCATTGAGGAAGCAGAGGATGAGGGCTCAGATGTGGACTCGTCCATCACCCGGGCTGAAGTCACTGAGGTAGTCAAGAAATTCCTCAGTGGCAAGGCACCGGGGGTGGATGAGATCCGCCCTGAGTACCTTCAAGTCTCTGGATGTTGTGGGGCTGTCTTGGTTGACACGCCTCTGCAGCATTGCGTGGCGGTCGGGGACAGTACCTTTGGGATGGCAGACCGGGATGGTGGTCCCTCTTTTTAAGAAGGGGGACCGGAGGGTCTGTTCCAACTACAGGGGGATCACACTTCTCAGCCTCCCCTGGAGAATACGGCCGATAGTAGAACCTCGGATTCAGGAGGAACAGTGTGGTTTTTGTCCGGGCTGTGGAACACTGGACCAGCTCTATACCCTCTACAGGGTGCTGGAGGGTTCATGGGAGTTTGCCCAACCAATCCACATGTGTTTTGTGGATTTGGAGAAGGCATTCGACTGCGTCCATCGCGGCATTCCTGTGGAGGGTGCTTCGGGAGTATGGGGTCATGGGTCCTTTGCTTAGGGCTGTCAGGTCCCTGTATGACCGAAGCAGGAGCTTGTTCCCAGTGCATGTTGGACTCCGGCAGGGCTGCCCTTTGTCGCTGGTTCTGTTCGTAATTTTTATGGACAGAATTTCTAGGCGCAGCCAGGGGCCGGAGGGTGTTAGGTTTGGGGACCACACAATTTTGTCTCCGCTCTTTGCAGATGATGTTGTTGTGTTGGCCCCTTCAAACCAGGACCTGTAGCATGCACTTGGACGGTTTGCAGCCGAGTGTGAAGCGGTTGGGATGAAAATCAGTACCTCCAAATCCAAGGCCATGGTCCTCAGTCGGAAAAGGGTGGCTTGCCCACTTCAGGTTGGTGGAGAGTGCCTGCCTCAAGTGGAGGAGTTTAAGTATCTAGGGGTCTTGTTCACTAGTGAGAGAAGGATGGAACGGGAGATTGACAGACGGATCGGTGCAGCTTCTGCAGTAATGCGGTCGATGTATCAGTCTGTCGTGATGAAGAAAGAGCTGAGCCGTAAGGCGAAGCTCTCGATTTACCGGTCAATCTACGTCCCTACTCTCACCTATGGTCATGAGCTTTGGGTCATGACCGAAAGGACAAGATCCCGGATACAGGCGGCCGAAATGACCTTTCTCCGCAGGGTGGCTGGGCGATCCCTTAGAGATAGGGTGAGAAGCTCGGTCACCCGGGAGGAGCTCAAAGTAGAGCCGCTGCTCCTCCACATCGAGAGGGGTCAGCTGAGGTGGCTTGGGCATCTGTTCCGAATCCCTCCTGGACGCCTTCCCGGGAAGGGAGGGAGGAGACCCCGGGGAAGACCTAGGACACGCTGGAGGGACTATGTCTCCTGGCTGGCCTGGGAATGCCTCTGTGTCCCCCCGGAAGAGCTAGATGAAGTGTCTAGGGAGAGGGAAGTCTGGGCATCTCTGCTTAGGCTGCTTCCCCCACGACCCGGCCCTGGATAAGCGGAAGAAGATGGATGGATGGATGCCATCAGTGGTTTAAAGTAAATATGTAAAACTTTTGACAAATATTTTTCTAAAGGTCCATCTCCTTCTAACAATATCAAGTGTAACCATTTTTGAGTCATACAGACACGATCCAAGATTTCCTCCATTCGTTGCACACGTTCAACATTAACAAAAGTTTTGGATGTTAAGAAGTGAAGAATCATTTACCTTCCTTTCAATAATTTGCATCATAAGTTCTGTAACATTTCTCAAAAGAAATGTTTGAGTTGTTCTCTCAAATAACCTACATAAACATTTACCCATTATAGGGCTTCAGTAAACAGCCTGACTGAGAGACAAATCTTCAGTTTTGTTCTGCCAGAAAAAAGGCAGGCAGGTCAGGTGATGGTGGTGGTGGTGGTGGTGGTGGTGGTGGCGGCGGCGGCGGCGGCAGTGATGGCGGTGTTGAAGGTGGTTCAGGTGGAGGGGTAGGAGGCAGCACAACCGGTGAGAAAGAAGTCGGACTGCTGAACTGTTCTAAACACTTTTGGAACTTATATCCCATTCCAGGTCTTGGTTATCTTCATCAAGCAATGATGTAAAAGATGTTTTTGGACTGCTCGTTATAGGCCTATAGGAGAGAGGTCTTTTCTGACGTCATGATATAATGCTGGGTATAGGTCTCCCGGCTGAGTCCTCTGGCCTCAAGGAAGCCATGGTCCTTTGAAACGGTCCACTTTAACCCTACCCTTTTGTTGCTGCATAGATCCTTTGACCAGAGGGCGTGGCTTTTTAATCAATACATATTGCTGCTTCCATATAAATCCTGGCTTTAACTGGATCGTGTCCGTAACTAGCGTCTGCAACAAGACATCTCCTAAGTTTAACAACGCTCTGCCATTGTTTACTTTTTGCGTATAGCTCATCTATTCGTCGAAACATGCCATTTTCCAGATCACACCAGACGTTAACCGGTATCCTTACCTCTGACATTTTAGCAATCTTTCCATTGCTTATGTTTAGTGTCAGGGAAGAAAGCTCAACAAAACCGAATGGAAGTCCATTTTTCCTCTGGATTTTTACTGTGTGCTGCATTGTCTTTGTGGAGCTCGGTACACCTTCCCAAACAATCTCCAAAACAGTGTCGATAGTGTAACCTCTCACGCCTGACTTCATTTCATGACACACCACATGGCGTATTACTTCCCAGTCAGTGATTTGGTACTCCACGCCACCGGTGTCGTTTGTATATTCAGCTCCCTTGGCTAAAATATACAACTTCACTTTAGAAGCCGGATAATCAAACGCAAAGCCCAGCTTTTTCCATCCGCAATGTCATGCTGATCCATCAGCTGCTTAAACGGTGATATCTGAGTTCTATAAACCTTAAGAAAACGCTTCTTTGACCCATCATATATTTTTGGAATGTATCGTTTCATTCCTTCCTCCGGTCTGCTACCTATTTCGTAAGTCTGGGTTGTCACAGGGGTATCACTAAGCACGGACGCCATCTCTTGATTCTAATACAGAGTAAAAAAAACTATTTCAACTGCAAACCAGGAGAAGTCTAACTCTTATTTACTGTCTAACTCTCAGAGAATGAACCAAAGGTAACTGCTGCTCAATCCCCACACACACAAACACACACACACCACCCTTGCATATTAAGAAACCCCACACCACCAGTTGCACACCCTCTTTTACCAGCCCAAACCCACTCTCAACCCCCCTTGCTCTGCTCCTCTCCATCTTTCATCTCAAGACTCACTTAGATCAACAGAACCATAAAACACTTTTATTAATCACCCCCACATAACCAGACATGGACCTCCCCCAAGGATAAACTGTTACCAACATACATTAACACCCCTTAAAATGTAATTTTTCATAATCCTTTTGACCTAAACCCTTTCACCCCCCCTGAATCACCTGCTCTACCCCCTCCCTCTCTAACAGGACCCCCCGGAAAAATAACTGATACCTTAACGGTCATAAATCAAAAATAATGTTCATATTCTCACAAAAATGCAGCTGTCCAAAGGTCAAAGCATTAAATCACTTTTGAAAATTCGTCGTATATGTTAATCTTATGACATTCCAGAGTACTCCTTCTCCAGGCTTCTTTTCATAGTTCTCTGTCTCTGAGGTGTGTAGAGTCCTGAAATCTGTTGACTAAAATAAATCCCCTTGTTTTGTGACCTAGACTGTTGTCTAGTACGTAATAGCATGTTAAGCATAATAGTTTTCATTAATATACCTTTTTAAACTCACTCTAGATTGTAATGAAATGGGGTATCTCACTCTAATTAATTACTACCACCCCATATCCATATTGTCTATTTGGCAACTAAAAGTCTAACTCTAGTAAAACAACTTTTTGAGTGATAAGCAGTTTTTTTAATGATATTCACTGTGTTTTGGGTTGAAAACTGCATTGTGGGTGTATTCATAGATGCCAGTGTTGTGATTTTCTTGACTAAATTGCTGTGAGGTCTGTCGTCAGGTTGTGCCCGTGGCCCTGCCCTAACTCACCCGAAGACAACCCACTTCCTACACCACTTGAACGCAGCACACTCCCTGAAGCACAATCACCTGAATTCTAAACACCTGTGTACGCACTCCTGTCCATAATCACCATCCTATATATGTCAGTCCATGTCCCCTGGTTGTTTGTGAGGTATTGCCAGTTCTTGCATTTGGGGCAGTCATAGTGGTTATGTTTATTTGAGTTTTCTGGTTATGAACGCTCATCTGTATTTTTTGACCTTGTCTCCTACCTGCTCATTTGGAATGTTGCTTTCTGTCTACCTGTGTTTTGGATTCCTACTGCCTGCCTTTTTGACTTTGAGTCCTGCCCCTGTATTCTGAACCTTTGTGAAGTAAACGGCGCTTCTGTGCTTGGATCTGACTTCCTGCCTCTCTAATGCAGATTCTACCATTTTTTACTTAGAGTAGCAGCAGTTTAGGTATTCTATCAGAGCAAATCGAAACATATATACCTAGGAGGAGGTTTGGATCAAAAGGCAGAAGGAGTCAAAAATCCAGGGAGTCAGCAAAGAGCAACAGTTACAAAGGGAGCAGGCAGGAGACCACGTAATCAAACAGGCTAAAGGTCATAACTGGACAATCTAACACTGAAAAAACGTGAAAGATCGGAATGCAGAAAATACTGGCAATACCTCGCAACCTAAAGTGACTAAACTGAAATATGAAGGTCGATGTATAGGAGCAGAAGTGCGTGCACAGATGTTTTGAATTTGGGGTGACTGTGATCTAGGGAGTGTGCTGCATTCTGGTGATCTACGGGGTGTGCTGCGTTCAGGTGTTCGGCGACAGGGCAAAGGGTGTGAGCTAACAGGATACCTCACACAAGGGTTATTTTTCTCCTGAGGCCAGAAAAGACCTGGTGCACTGTAAACTTGTCATTTTTTTTGTAATTGATACCACCCTGCATTTCAATATTTTTTATCATATACAAATGTTGTGTAAATTACATTTAGTGTCGACATTTCTATGGGGGACACAAAAAGACGTAGGACTTGAATATAGTGACTAATTACTGTGGTTGGGGATGGTGGGTGTGCGGTAACTCAACCGACTTTTACTGGTTTTAATTCCACTGAGAGAGACACTTTTTATTATTGTTGGTGAGAGAGGTGACACTTTTCTGTTTTTGTATCCTTAACCTTCATCCTAACGCCAGTACCATGATGCCATGATCACCCTAACTTATTTTCACCTCCTGAGCCATAAAAAAGCTGCATTGCAAGCGGAAACAAACACTTAATTTTGTAATCTGTCACACTAACATCGATTTTCAAAACTACATACTGATGGAATAACCGGTGGAATTTTGAGGAATACAACATTGACAGGTTCTTTTAGGTAAGCAACACCACTACTACTTTTGGCTCGGGACGCACACTTTTGGCTCGGGACGCTAATTCTAGGCTGGGACACAAGTTGAATAATGGCTTGATGTGAAAAATGACTCCATGGGCCATCAAGTATAAGTGGAATTTCACCCAAATAGGAATCTGGGTTGAACTATCCCTTTAAGGCAGCCAGTGGCTTGTCTCGGATCACATAGTTATCGTTTTGGTTTGTAGAAGTTTGCTGATAACCTCAGATTTTGAAAACATTGTCTTACACCCAGACTCACACTCAGGAGACTGAACAAAACTTTTAAGTCTTTTAGTCCAGCTGCTTTGGTTCCAGTGCGACACTTATAATTTTCAGATATTTCTATCAATACATCTTGAAGTCATTTAAAATGGTGAGGACATTCATGATGGATGAACAGCGCATTATCCATCTTCTAACACAAAAGGGCTTCAACAAGATTGGTTACTGACAGGTTTATAGTTGCGAATAAAATGTGGACATTTTGCACCAGGTCAATAGAGTCTCATACCAAGTTAACCTCCTGTGTGGCATTCTGCAGAAGTAGATTAAAGAATAATATAATATAATATAATTGTTTAATATGTCAGGATCCAGAAGAGGCTTAATTTCCGCAATTTTTTGTGAGTTTGGTACACATACACATAAAGGAGCAATTTATTATGTTCAACATTGGCTGACCTAGCACAGGAAATAGTTCCTTAAGTTATTTTGTTGGAATCGGTTCTAGTTTACAATTTATGGGTTTAGAACTCATTACAAATTTAGTGAATGTGTCGAGCAATACGGTATCAAAAAATCTAGCATTTTCCTTTCTACTGCAGAACCAGTGCAGCCGGGTGGAACCATGTTAATGCCTAAGCACCACAGAATGAATAAAAAAATCTATATTCGTTAGTGCCCACCCTTCCATAAATAAATGAAATGTAGAAATACGCCATTAAAAATGTTACGTTTTTATTTTTCTTATTTTTTATGATATATTTCCCTTTTTATTCCATTATTTCATGGTTTACACATTTATTTAACCTTTCTTTTCGACTTTTTTGGAAAGGAAAGAAAAAGGTGCAGTGGTCTCTTCATTTTTTCTGGAGCTGCATATCTTTAAAAATAATTAACTGTCTTTTTCTGTGCCCTCCCTATCACTCTGTTTCTCTCCTATCTATTTTCTGGCTATCTCTGCTTTTCCATTTTTACAGAAGCTGCACAGACGTGTTTGGCTGTGTGATCTTTATCATCGCCATCGTCGGATATGTTGCACTGGGCACTGTGGGTGAGTGGATGTAAAACCATGACCACTTTATTTCCAAGACGACAGTGTAGCTCAGTGGTCCAAGAATACTAGACAAGTAAAACAAAGTAAAACAAATACAAGACAATTAAAACAGTTGCTCGTTCTAATCCCCGCGCTGAAATGGTTGAAAAATATTGTTGGAATCCCGAAATCCTGCTGTTCAAGATAGCATGCCAATGTGGGACAAAATAAATGTGCCTTTATTTTGTTATCCCAGCTTATTTTGTTTTTTGCCAAATCGTGGAAGCGGAACTGGCCAAGAAGAGCAAATGTCTCTTACTGACTGACTGACTGACTGACTGAGTGACTGACTGACTGACTGACTACCCCTTGTTAAATAGCATATTGGTTGGACTCGTGGACTGCCATGCAGGCAACCAATGTTTGATCCTCGCCATGGACAAAACAAACTATTGCATTAGGATTTTTTCAGGAAAACAAACAATTCAATGGCTACATTATAGTAAGCCTAAAATAAAACTGTTTCCGGTTATATTGCGAATATTTCTGGTGGATTTTTGAAGTACGCATCCCTGCAATGTTTGTGTGGTAATATAGATCACAACCCCTTGAGAGAAGGGGTTTCAACAATTCTCTCATCTTTTCAGTTGATGAAAAAGTAAGTTATCGTCATGTACAGGTACTAGTCATATAATTAGAATATCATCAAAAAGTTGATGTAATTACGTTCAAAAAGTGAAACTTTTATTACATTCATTCATTACACACAGACTGATGTATTTCAAATGTTTATTTCTTTTAATTGTGATGATTATAACTGACAACTAATGAAAATCCCAAAATCAGTATCTCCGAAAAATTTTATATTACTTAAGATCAATACAAAAAAGGGTTTTTAGAAATGTTGGCTAACTGAAAAGTATGAACATGAAAAGTATGAGCATGTACAGCACTCAATACTTACAGTGGGACAAAAAAGTATTTAGTCAACCACCAATTGTGCAAGTTCTCCCACTTAAAAAGATAAGAGAGGCCTGTAATTTTCATCATAGATACACTTCAATCAATTTGTAGGATTTTTTATGAATTTATTGGTAAATTATGGTAAATTATGGTGGAAAATAAGTATTTGGTCAATGACAGAAGTTCAGTTCAAAACTTTGTTATATACCCTTTGTTGGCAATGACAGAGGTCAAACGTTTTCTGTAAGTCTTCACAAGGTTTTCACACACTATTGCTGGTATTTTGGCCCATTCCTCCATGCAGATCTCCTCTAGAGCAGTGATGTTTTGGGGCTGTCGCTGGGCAACACGGACTTTCAACTCCCTCCAAAGATTTTCTATGGGGTTGAGATCTGGTGACTGGCTAGGCTACTCCAGGACCTTGAAATGCTTCTTACGAAGCCACTCCTTCGTTGCCCGGGCGGTGTGTTTGGGATCATTGTCATGCTGAAAAACCCAGCCACGATTCATCTTCCATGCCCTTGCTGATGGAAGGAGGTTTTCACTCAAAATCTCACAATACATGGCCCCATTCATTCATGTTTCCACCCCCATGCTTCACAGTAGGTATGGTGTTCTTTGGATGCAACTCAGCATTCTTTCTCCTCCAAACAGGACAAGTTGAGTTTTTACCAAAAAGTTCTATTTTGGTTTCATCTGACCATATGACATTCTCCCAATCCTCTTCTGGACCATCCAAATGCTCTCTAGCAAACCTCAGACGGGCCTGGACATGTACTGGCTTAAGCAGGGGGACACGTCTGGCACTGCAGGATTTGAGTCCCTGGCGGCGTAGTGTGTTACTGATGGTAGCCTTTGTTACTTTGGTCCCAGCTCTCTGCAGGTCATTCACTAGGTCCCTCCGTGTGGTTCTGGGATTTTTGCTCACCGTTCTTGTGATCATTTCGACCCCACGGGGTGAGATCTGATAATCTCCCTCGATCCGGGGCTCCACGCAAGATCTCACCCCGTGGGGTCGAAATGATCAAAAGAACGGTGAGCAAAAATCCTAAATGTCCTGTATGTCTTCCATTTTCTTATAATTTCTCCCACAGTTGATTTCTTACAGCTGCTTACCTATTGCAGATTCAGTCTTCCCAGCCTGGTGCAGGTCTACAATTTTGTTTCTGGTGTCCTTTGACAGCTCTTTGGTCTTTGAGTTTGGAGTGTGACTGTTTGAGGTTGTGGACAGGTGTCTTTTATACTGATAACATGTTCAAACAGGTGCCATTAATACATGTAACCAGTGGAGGACAGAGGAGCCTCTTAAAGAAGTTGTTACAGGTCTGTGAGAGCCAGAAATCTTGCTTGTTTGTAGGTGACCAAATACTAATAAATTCATTAAAAACCCTACAATGTGATTTCCTGGATATTTTTTTCTCATTTTGTCTCTCATAGTTGAAGTGTACCTATGATGAAAATTACAGGCCTCTCTCATCTTTTTAAGTGGGAGAACTTGCACAATTGGTGGCTGACTAAATACTTTTTTGCCCCACTGTAGTTGGGGCTCCTTTTGCCTGAATTACTGCAGCAATGCGGCGTGGCATGGAGTCGATCAGTCTGTGGCACTGCTCAGGTATTATGAGAGCCCAGGTTGCTCTGATAGTGGCCTTCAGCTCTTCTGCATTGTTGGGTCTGGCGTATCGCATCTTCCTCTTCACAATACCCCATAGATTTTCTATAGGGTTATGGTCAGGCGAGTTTGCTGGCCAATTAAGAACAGGGATACCATGGTCCTTAAACCAGGAACTGGTAGCTTTGGCACTGTGTGCAGGTGCCAAGTCCTGTTGGAAAATGAATTTCTCCATCTCCATAAAGTTGGTCAGCAGCAGGAAGCAAGAAGTGCTCGAAAACTTCCTGGTAGACGGCTGCATTGACCTTGGACCTCAGAAAACACAGTGGACCAACACCAGCAGATGACATGGCACCCCAAACCATCACTGACTGTGGATACTTTACACTGGACTTCAAGCAATGTGGATTCTGTGCCTCTCCTCTCTTCCTCCAGACTCTGGGACCTTGATTTCCAAAGGAAATGCAAAATGTACTTTCATCAGAGAACATAACTCAGCAGCAGTCCAGTCATTTTTGTCTTTAGAAACCCATGTCTTGCATGGTGGTTCTTGAAGCACATGGTGGTTCTTGATGCACTGACTCCAGCTGCAGTCCACTCTTTGTGAATCTCCCCCACATTTTTGAATGGGTTTCACAATCCTCTCCAGGGTGCGGATATCCCTATTGCATTTACACTTTTTTCTACCACATCTTTTCCTTCCCTTCGCCTCTCTATTAATGGGCTTGGATACAGAGCACAGCGAACAGCCAGCCTCTTTAGCAATTACCTTATGTGTCTTGCCCTCCTTGTGCAATGTGTCAATGGTCGTCTTTTTGACAACTGTCAAGTCAGCATTCTTCTCCATGAATTTGTGGCCTACAGAACTAGACTGAGAGACCATTTAAAGGCCTTTGCAGGTGTTTTGAGTTAATTAGCTGATTAGAGTGTGGCACCAGGTGTCTTCAATATTGAACCTTTTCACAATATTCAAATTTTCTGATACTGAATTTGGGAATTTCATTAGTTGTCAGTTATAATCATCACAATTAAAATAAATAAACATTTGAAATGTATCAGTCTGTGTGTAATGAATTAATATAATAAACAAGTTTTACTTTTTGAATGGAATTACTGAAATAAATCAACTTTTTTATGATATTCTAATTATATGACCAGCACCTGTATATTGATTGTCATTGTATCGAAGTAATTCACAAATGAAAGAGAAACGAACATTGTTGTGCCATGAAATTAAATCGCTTTGGCAGTGTAAGCTCGCTAACAATTGCTCAATTTTTATGACTATTCCAAGTAGTAAGTAGATACTTAGGCCTTTTACTGGCTAATAAGCTGTTGAAACAGCCAGTGGCAAAAGCCATACAGTTCATAGACGCTATTTTCCAGTGGAAGTAAACTTAATAAGAAACATTAGTCAGTTTAACACAATGCTTAATGGTGTCTAGCTACATATTCAAACTTGGCATGAGGTAAAATTATCTAATGTCAAGACGCAATTTTAATGACGAGGTTCTATATCCCAATTGGTCCCAATACTGGCATACTAGCTTACTATATACAAAACAATACTTCACCATCATCCGCAAAGTACATATCTATAGTACGTAGTACATTTAATACATTTAGTATATTTAATTCCAGAGTTTTCTTATCGAGGTATGATCAGGTAGATTGCGTCAACATACAGTAGATTGCGTCAAACTGTGATTGCACTATTCCAAACACATGGTAGAGCTAGAACGCTGAACATGCTATTTGTTCTTGAAAAAAATAATCTGAACGACAGTACACACAATGTTCAGAATAACATGTTATAACAATTTTAAAAGCAAAATGTTTCCAGTTGCAACTTCATCACTGGTTTCACATGACTATTTGTTTAAGCATTTTAATTAAAAAGTAAAATACAAAGCAGAATTATTTGTTACGATCATAGTTTTGAGGTACGGCATGGTAGAAAAACCTCTTATGACAATTGGCAAATAGGCTTTAAGAGATTATTCTAATACTGTATTTAACAGACAAATGCATCAGTCGCTTATTTGTTGCTTCAACTCCTCAACTCCTCTTCACACCAAGCCCAAGTCCATATTGCTTGCCAGGCTCCAACCTTTATACTAATAATGAGAAGTAGGTATTTTTAAGTAGGTAAACGGATTCTAAAGTCATCTCCTAATAATAAAAAAAAATGATACAAATCTGATATTGCACCAGTAAAAATTATCATTTTGATTGAGCATAAAAATAAAAAGCTGTTAGATTCTGTCCAAGTTTGATCCATGAACAAAATAAATGCAACCAGAAGTCAGGGGAGAGCCATCTTTATTCAGCATGAGTCTATGATGTTTTCCTTCCATTTCTCATTTCTCTCTCTCCAAAATTACAGAGGCAACACTGTTTTTATGCCAGAATACATAGGAGGTGACCAGTGGTCATTACCAACCATTACACATTCCAATACCCTCCAATAAGAAAGGTTTATCCTACAACAGACCCTTGTATGATATGTTCCAACCTATGGTCAATGGACCTATCCATATAGCCTATGTCAGTCACATGGGCAACTCCTAGCAGGAGGAATGGACAGAATGTATGGACAGGATGTGTGGGGCCCATCAGTAACAGGCAACACGTCCTGTCTATGGTCCTTCTTTCAGAGTTAGTCAGCACATCTGTGTTGTGTTAAGTTTCTCATGCCAATTTCCCATCAAAGCCAAAATCGCAGCTTTCTGCACTTTTGAAATCACACATGTTCAAATTGCGCTTCCAGATTATTAGTATAAAGGTTGGAGTCTGGGAAGCAAACAGCACGATCGTCTACAGTACACAATCTATCTTCAAGTGCTCTTACAACACATCTTCCCCTACCTTTTGGTATTTTAAGACAATAAAGATTTACAATTCAAATGTCCAGCTGTATGTCTCTAATTGGTCAATCAAACTATTCAACGCATTGTTCTGTTCATGCTTCTCACTTGTCCCAATTTATTAAAAGTGAGCAAAAGTGAGTTTTCTTAAAATTCCCAATTCCATGATGATTCAATAACTAATGAAATATCCACAGTAAATTAACAACATGCGCAGGTCGGGGAAAGATACTAGCTGTGCTGGTACTCTGAACATTAAATTAACCAGTCAGAAACATGAAGATGCAGCATAGAGCCCACTGCGAAAGAATAGTGCTGAGTAGGGCTTGCTGTTAAGGAGAGGAAGAGGATCAATTAAAAAAATGAACTCACAGGACCATGAGATAGAGACTAGGGTTGATTTGGTGCCAAAAATAAATCATCTGTTGTTTGGGAATATTTCAGGTTCCAGAGAGATGTCACAAATTAATGTTGGCCTAATATAAAAAAACATTAAGAGGGTGTTTAGAACAACACACGGCATCACAACAAATCCATGAAAAATGTGTGGCAAAGAAGGATGGGGGTTGGGCACGTGCTAAGCCCAGAATGTATTGTGATCCTAACAATGTCTATGGTCAAGGAAATCGTTTTTATTTTCCACTAATAATGAATTACTATGATACCTTTGATGATTTACATAGGAAGCTGGATCATCTTCATGGTTCTATAAAATAATTAGCGTAATTTCTTATTCAGACAAATTATATGTTTCATACTTTGTTTAACTCTTAATAAAAAAGGAATTTCATGAATAAGTTTGCAATACTAAGTTCAGAAGTAAAACGGATTTTGTCCCGCTGCCTGTGTTCAGCATTGATCAACTAACATTACACTACAACGGCTGTTGGCCGATTAACACTAGAACCGCCAGGCCTTTTTTACCCCCATTATCCGCCAGAGCTGAACACCGTATGGCATAATTAGCATACTAATCGTCCAAATTAGCATGGACATTCTCCTCAGTAGCATCACCATCCAGCCATGCTTTTTGTGGTTAAATGCGAATTAACTTAACAATTTGAGATCCAGGGCTATAGCCCCGAACGCCCAGGCCTAACGACGCCACTGTTGATCAATATTGATCACATGCAGAAAGACAAGATCCTTTTTACCTCTGAACTTAAACACCCCATTTATGAATGCAATTGAGTTGAGGTGGGGTTTCGGCCAGAAGGGGAGGGGTCAACTTTTGAATATGCCATAAACACAGTATTCCCCTCAACCAGTCTTTTAGAGTCTTAAACATTGCACTTTTGGCTACTTTGCTCCATGACCTTGATTTTGATTGAGTTAAGTGAACAGATTAAGGCTTGGTGGAGGAACGGAAAAACTACTAAAGCCATTTCGAAATTACTGTTAGACATGGGAATTACGGTGAAAGATCCTACTATTCAACAACATTATCATCACATTCCTGCCAACATGGAACGTCGAACATGGAAACCCAGAAAAATGACCAGGTACAGTAGGCTACAGTCCTATGCTACTGTTATAGCCTTATTTATATGAAAATATCTTTGTAGAAATGTAACTAAACCGTTGGGATCCATGGTACATATTTTTTAATTGCTTTTGTATTCTGTTTTCAGCAACACCATTCAAGCCATTGATTTCCTAATGAGTGAAAATTATGAGTGGTCCACTCAGGAGTTTAAGGATCTGCTTTCATCAAGGTATAACATCAACATGGCTGTTATCACAATCAGAAGACAACTGAAGTCTAATTGAGTGGAATTATGGAAAAGCTCAGAAACTATTTTTTTATCCCAACTTAAAAGTTACTGGGTTCTAACTACTGGTGTAATATTCAATATAATTGTATACTATTTATTACAAAATGTAAAAAAACATTAACCATTTGTCTTCTCTGTTTACTGCAGTTTAGTTCCAATGATTGCTAAAACAAACAAAGAACTGTGTGTGCTGCAGGCCCAGGCATGGATTGAAAGTCATGAGAAATTCAATGATGTGATCTTTACCGACGAAACCACAGTTTCCCTTCAGCAATTTGTGAAAAAAAAGCTATAGAAAACCTGGTAGAAGATCAACCAAGCCTTCTCCCAAGGATCCACTTAAACTTAATGTGTGGGGGGCAATTTCTCGTTAGGGACCAGACCTGTATGTGATTTTCGAAGGTAAGTTTAATTAAGGCTACAGCTAATTAAATGCTAAATTATATATTTTTGCCCACATATTTTTAGACTACAATTTGTCTAAATGAATAATAATAATTTACAATCATTGTTACATCCTAATTTAGGTATTAAAGCTTGAATTTCATCAAGGGATGTGTTGGACCCTACGTCAGAGATGTTTTTCTGGGACAACATCGTTTATTTCAAGGTATAGGCATATAGGCTATAACCAGGGGCGGCGCCAGCCGATTTTGCCGGGGCTTCAGCCCCGGATGTTTTGAGTGTAGCCCCGAATCTCATTTTTTTTTAAGTCTATGTAAACCCGCGAAATCATAAGTTGTCCTATTTCGTTGCGCTTTGGCTTTGCACGTACTGCATACAGCCTGTAAAAATATACCTTAAAAATAATCTAGCCATATAGGCCTACATTACTTTGCTGCCGTTTCTTCCTCCCTTTTGAATATGTAGCAGGTAGGGGAGGGGCTAGCCTAGTAGCAAAGTCAAGTGTCTGAGCGTGCGATTTAATAACGACAGACAGCGAGCGGGAAATGAAAAATGAAGCAAACAAGACTTTGGGGATTCTTTGGAAAGAAGTCAGTGGGTAAGATCTAAAGATCATCTTCTGGCTGTCTTTCACTGTATGTCTATTTGTTAACTACTGTAGCTAGTTATTAGGCTACTAGCATCACTTGTATGTTACTAGTAGCATCTGATATAAGTTAGTATGATACTAGCAAGCAAGTGATAGAAGATTGCTCAATCAAATATAAAATAATGTGATCATCATCATCAATCATTAAACAGTGTGTAAATCAAAAGTAAAAAAAAAAACGCTTAATATTACCAAATGAAATGAAGGGTAAGTTAACCCACAAATAGCCTATAACAACTGTCTGTGAAGGTTTGGACTTTAGACTCGATCTACTCCATCTGTGTTTTTTATTATTATTCTGAATCCGTTCTGAATCTGATCAAGGTGTAGTCTTTAACTTTTTTTTGTTTAAAATGTTGCCTTTCTTTATGAAAGTTACCAACAATCAAGTGTTGATAAAAAAAAAATGCAACATGAAGCTAATGAAATGTTTTTTAAAATTAAGGTACAGTTAAAGTTTTTTTTTTTAATGAAAATAAATCTTTTTTTTTTATAAAAAAATATCTACATTTAAACATAATAGTATACTGTGCAAGTGCAAACATAATACAAAATAGTGAACTATAAGTATATTTTTATGTTGACTTGCAAGTATACTCCCTGCTGAAAAATCCAGCTAAAACCAGCCTAAGCTGGTTGGCTGGTCTTAGCTGGATTAAGCTGGAAGTAGCTGGTATATCAGGTTGGTTTTAGGGGGGTTTTGAACATTTTTTAGCTTGTCTTAGCTGGTCAGGCTGGAAGACCAGCTAAAACCAGCTAGGCCAGGCTGGAAGACCAGCTAAAACCAGCTAGGCCAGGCTGGAAGACCAGCTAAAACCAGCTAGGCCAGGCTGGGAGACCATCTTAAACCAGCTAAGACCAGCCAACCAGCTTAGGCTGGTTTTAGCTGGATTTTTGAGCAGGGCTTGCAGTATACACTACTAAACTAATAGTTTACTGAAAGTACACTTCAGTGTGTACTTTCATAAACAAAAAATACTACTTGTATTAAAATAGTAAACTACTACTAGTATACTTAAAAGTTAACTTGTAGTACAGATGCATTACAAATGAGAAACCTAGTTGCATAGTTGTGTGTACTTAAAGTCTACTACTCTTACACTTTAAATTTAAATGTATACTTTTATATACTAAAAGTGGGCCAGTTTAGTCCCAAGCAGTATTGAAATAGTACACATTGTCAAGTTAAGTCACCTTCATTTATTCATTCATTTATTACCAAGAAAATACCCTTTAATGATACCCAGCCAGCAAGTGATGAGAAAGACAAAAGCAAGTGATGAGAAAGACAAAAGCAAGTGATGAGAAAGACAAAAGCAAGTGATGTGAAAGACTACAGCAGGTGATGAGAAAGACAAAAGCAGGTGATGAGAAAGACAAAAGCAGGTGATGAGAAAGACAAAAGCAAGTGATGAGAAAGACAAAAGCAAGTGGTGAGAAAGACAAAAGCAAGTGATGTGAAACACTACAACAGGTGATGTGAAAGACTACAGCAGGTGATGTGAAAGACAAAAGCAAGTGATGAGAAAGACAAAAGCAGGTGGATGAGAGAGTAATATAACAAATATAGAAGGACATACCAGATAGACAGCAAGAGTTGAATAGTGTATGTTGTATGTGTATTGAGCATAATGTAAAGATGTACTGTATATTGTTATCATGCTCAGTTGAGCAATGGTTATGTTTTCCATATCCAAAACAAAGGTTATGCTCAGTTGAGCACTGAGAGGATGTTAGCCTGCCTTGAATATAATGTTAAAGATTTATTTTGACTGAAAGTAAAGTGTTACTGTAATAAAAAAAAAACTCTTCGAGTGATCCCTGTATTTGCATAAAATGCTCTGGGCTAAGCCCCGGATGTCCTTCAATGCTGGAAACGCCCCTGGCTACAACACCCATATAATGTTTTCTAGGCTTCCTCATATGTATTATTTTAAATTGACTGTTACAGTACGCTAACAAATGCTGGCATAAACTGCATTAAGATGCCTGCTGAGTAATCCCTGTAGAATAGTGTACACATTATTCCAACACTATTACATATTGATCCACACTCCTACTATAGAAGTACATTATATCTAACTTTCTCTAATTGTTTCCACTAGGTCGCCGGATTTGAATCCAATAGCAAATGTTTGGAATGAACTAAAAACATTTGTTCATAAGTGTGCCAAGCCAACAAGCAAATATGAGCTTGTTATCGCTATCAGAATATTTTGGCTTGAGAAACTGACGATAAAGGCCTTCAGCTAATAAATTGACCACATCTACAACGTCTTACCTGTGATCGTTGAGTTGGAGGGAGGGACAAATAAAATGTAGCATTGTAAATTCTATATGTTGGTCAAATGTTTGACTGTACATTATTTAATTAAATATCTCGATTTTCATTTGATATTGCTTTTGTCACTATTTAATTTCTAACAAAATTATCTGGCCTACTGTACAGTACCTGGCCGTTGTAGTGTGAGTTATTTATTTATCAATTCACTGATGGTTACCTTTGTAACCCCAGTTCTATGAGTGGAGCGTCGCCCATAGGGGCTTCGCTCCTATTGCTTTACCCCTCTGCCAGTAGGCAGGCACTGAAAAATGAAATATGCAAATCGCACCTCTCATGGCCATCTGCCCCCATGGCTATAAAAGAGGTTGTCACACCCCAATCTGCCTCCCAACATACCTTTCTTCACGAGAAAAGCAGTCAGTGACAGGTCAGGGCATGAACCCTATGGGCGACCCTCCACTCATAGAACTGGTGTTACGAAATTAACCATTGTTCTATATCGTGAAGCTTTGCTCATAGGAGCTTCGCTCCTATTGGTTTAGGGCAAAGCGAGTGTGCCCAACATGTACTCCCTGCCTGTCACCAAACAGGACGGCTCAGGCATGGAAACCACGACACTGAGCCGCTTCCATCCGGCTCACACTAAGCATATACGGTTGCATGGTGAACACCTCCGAGGCCAGCCCATAGAACACGACGAAACCCGGACTCTGCGCACAAGGAGACGCTCAAGCACACACAACGCGAGCGTCACACACAAAAGCGCACAGGCACACCGGAGCAGTGGACGGACCCATGTCAATGTGCCGTCCCAGTAGCGCAACGGACCCAACTCACACCCCAGACTCAGCCACACTGAGCACAGAGTGAGCTAACGTGCCTGCGGCCATGTCACACAAGTAAAATCGGACAAACGGCGACGGCGTCCCCCAAGACGCAGCAGCACAAATGTCCTCCACCCCCACGCCCCTAAACCGAGCGGCTGAGGCCACTACCCCATGCGTGGAGTGGGCCCCAAACCCTCTAGCCATAGGAGTGCCACGTGACTTGTAGGCAAGATCAATCATCTCACACAACCAGTGAGACAGACGCTGGCTGGCCCACCTTGGGGCCACCATGACACACAAAGAGCCAGGCGCTGCACGTACTGTGCCAAAGTGCGGACCAGAAAAAAAAGACAGCGCACAAAGGTCACTGACCCTCTTAGCAGAAGTCAGAGCCAACAAGAGCGCAGTTTTAAGGGACAGCATCTTCAACGGTATCTGATCAATCGGTTCGAACGGCGCGTCACACAGTGCCTCCAGAACCAAAGCCAAATCCCACTGAGGCAACGTCCGCCGGGCCACCGGCAGGAGACGGCGGGACCCGGCCAGAAACCGTTTAACCAAGGGGTGACTAAACACAGACACTCTATTGAAGCCCTCATGACACGCTGAGATTGCACATGCTTACACCTTGAGCATGCCAGGGGATCTTTGCTGCTCAAAAAGACTCTGCAGGAACGACAGGTCACTGCCTACGTCACAACAGAGGGGGTCAACCCCCGCGTCCTCACACCAGCGGGTAAAGATACCCCAACGGCTAGTATAGCTAGCCGATGTCGAGGCTGCCCTCGCGCCCTGAATGGTCGCGACCACCTCCGCAGTCAATCCCCGGCGCAGCAGCCTGGCCCTCTCAGGAGCCAGGCCCGCAGTGGCTGACCCAGCACAGGGAACGCCCCGATCAAGCCGTTTGCCTGTGACAACGCCCCATGGTGATAAGGGATCGGCCACGGCGTCCCCACTGCCATCTGGGCCGCTTCCGCAAACCACAGGGCACCTGGGCGAAAGGGGGCAATCAGAATGAGCGACAACCCCTCCGAACGCACCCGAGACATGACAGGGAGAATGCACTGTAGAGGGGGAAACGCGTACAACAGCACTCTCGGCCAACGCGTCCACACCCAACGGAGGCCTGTCTTGCGCTCGAAGAAAATACCACAGAGGGCAGTGCGCGTCCTCCTGGGACGCGAACAGATCCACCTGTGCCTTCCCGAAGTGACCTGACCCCGCCCTGCTGTTCACGTAAGCGACCGCCGTGCAGATTTGTAGACTAATTATCGTTTTTTTTATTCCCTATTCCTAATAACTCATTGGGCATGTGACTATACATGTAATTTAACAGACGCTTTGTCTCACCCATCTTTCTCCTTGGGTTAATGTGGAGTAATTAACAGTCATTTGTCAACTTAAGGCCATACAGGAAATAAACAAATTACAAGGTCTGTTCAAATGCTATTTTATTAGAAACTTTAGAAAAATCCGTTGTTATTTACCTCTGAAAAAATTTATGAAACAATGACGGGTTGAAAGTGTAGCCTATTGCCAATTAAACAAACGTTTTTCATTTAAACACGCTATGTTAAACACTTTAATTGTATGTTCGTTTGGGTCTAGTTTGGCATATTGTAATTTATCAAAGAAATCTGGTGGGAAAAGTAATTTATTTTTATATTTTAAGAAGTTTTTATTGATAGAAACAGATGCAGTCTTCAGTAAATACTTGTACAGAAAAGTGGCATCAATGACGCAATAAGTAATGTTGGCTTGGCAAAAGTCTGCAATGAGCCTACATATATGTTAACTTAATCATTGTAATCAACTGCTATATTTGTATTTCAGTTACAATAATTACAATTAACGAAAAGAAAGAGATTCATGTATGTAGACCTATAATTCAATATATATTCTCAGTTCTCAAAAATAACAGTTAATCAAGCAAAGCAACACAGCAACATGGAATTAAACACAGTAACATAGCAATCCATGAATAGGATTATAGTAAACAATATTCCTCTGATTTTTTATGTTTTATTCTGGCAATATAAATACAGAAGCAGGTTTGAATTTGAGGCGGGTGTCGATGTTCTCACGGATGCCTCCTATTGGCCATTCTTACTTTGTACTTCATGTTTTTGTCCATTCCGAACGGCACTGCAACTTATACCGCGGCATGCCTTGTCGCGGACTGCCCCCTTGGGTCTGGAATTAAATTAGCGAAATGTGTATGTAATATGCAATTTGAGATTCAGCCATTGCTTTCAATTTCCATAATAGTTCACATAGCGTAGTGGTTGGCTCAATGGTTCAATTGTCATTGTCTACAGAAACAAATCAGCCAAGGAGTGATTCTAAAGAAACAAACCTGCCATCTTTCTTTCATTTTGAATGCAGCATGGGGAATACCATTCATCTCTTTTAATTACTGGCTGGCTGAACTAGGCTTGCCTGACTCCTTTCCTTGTTACTGTATACTCAATCATTATACGATAAATTACATTATCAGAGCATGCTCAAAATAATTTTAGCTACACGGCCTCCCTAAAATGTTCTGTTCTGATTGGTACTCAGAATGTCAGCATGACACCGGCTTATAACGCAACTATTTGGTCAGTATAATTGCAATCCTGGCAATATCAGACAAGTTTTCAATCACGGCCCAGAATTGAGATGCCGTTGTTAACAAATCTAAGTGGGAACAAGTTGTGAGAGAATACTTTCTGGAGGACAATGATGCAATTACCCTCTCAGACTCGGAAGATGAATCGGAAACCCCAGACTTGGATACTGTTCGAAACTTGGTCAGAAGACAAGAGATGTACAGTCTTGACCATGTGATGAAATCCGTGGAATATCCTGCAGCGTATGAGAAGGAAATTGACAAAATTCTGGCATTACATTGCAAATGCGGAGATGGCCGAAAAGAAAACGCTGGCTCGTCTTGTATAAAACAACTGTCCATTGATTCCTTTTACAAAGGGCATCCATGACAGAGACAATGGAAAAAGTAAACAGACCAAATGTAAACGACAAAGGACTTCGTATGTAATCATCTGTCTGCCGCAAAACATTCCTAATAGTATACGGGTAAGTCTAACGTTTGCTAACTAGCTACATAACTCCTTTTCAGAAAGTTGTCAGTTCTTTGCATTGCTAGTTATCTAGCCAAAGCTACTGACATTAATATTAACGTTAGCTAGCTAGCTAATGATGTTAACTTACCAGCTAGTTTCCAGCTTGTTCGTTGGGTAGCTAACTTTATCTGATGATTAGCTATACTTAAGCAAATAATAAATAATACTGCAACATTTCTTGTGTTCACTTTCTAGCTGAACCATCAATGCAAACAGCTAGGTGTGTTTCAGGGGAGGGGTGATTATGCAGAGCTATTGTTATGTTTCCATTGTCTTCACAAAAGTGTGCAAGTCACTTATTTTGGTAATTGGCTATCTGATTGACCATGTGTGTGTATGTGTGTGATTATGGCCAGCTATAATGTGTAGACAAAAAAAGAGATGCGGATAACCCAGTCCATCAGTACAGTAAGACTACTAAACGTCTCAGTGGCTCTCCACCTGCACTCAAAGTATCTGCACTTACATTGCTGCTACAATTTATTATGAATACCGTTTATTATGAATCCTGCTGCTAAGCCACTTTACATTTCACTGTACTGTTTATACATGATCTATCAAATGCATGTGAAAAACTGTAATTTAATTTAATTGGGGTTTATATAGTATGTGTTTATTAGAGACCAACCAGACCAGTTTAGTAACCCATTTTAATATTTAAATAGCTGGTTTGGGTTAAGGCCTAAGAGGGTGTGAGCTACGCTGAATGGGCGTAAACCAAGACCAGCTCTCTGGCAAGTGTGAATCTTTCAAGGCTTTTTTCAGCCTTGAGCAGATTATCAACTTTTAAAGCAGAATATCTTTCCCATACCTTTATCAAACAATATTGTATTATATAACATTACAAAGCACTGAATCTGGACCTTTATAAAATAAAATAAATAAAAAGCCTAACTCAAATTTTGTGATTCTGACCCTATTCCTGAATTCTGTCACATATATGACTCCAAGACGCAAATTACCTGCAAAAGACTTGAGAAGAATTAAACGTGAAGCTACTAGGAACCCATTATCCTCCAGTGTCATCATATTCTAGAACTGCAACATACATGGAGCGTCCAGAAGTACAAGGTGTCAAGTGCTCAGAGGCATGGCCAAGGTCAAGAAGGCTGAAACACGACCACCACTGAATATACTTTCTTCAAATAGTGGTACAGGAAGAAGTCCTCAAGCATTCAAGAAGGCCACGGTCTTCATGCAGGACAATGCTCCATCACATGCATCCAAGTACTCCACTGCTTGGCTAGCCAACAAGGGCCACAAAGATGCCTGAATAATGTCCTGGCTCCCTTCCTCTCCTGACTTAAATCCTATTGAGAATTTGTTGGCCCTTCTCAAACGTGAGATTTACAGTCAGGGAACACAAAACACCTCTTTGAACAGCATTTGGGAGGCTGTGGTTGCTGCTTCAGCGTGAACAGATCAAGAAACTGAGAGACTCCATGGATGGATGCCTCATGGCAGTTATTGAAAAGAAGGATGGTTATATTGGTCACTGAATATTTTTGAAAGGACAAAAATTGTAATTGCCATTTTGTATTATTAATTTGTTACACTTTAAAAATTGAGAATAAACACGTTAGTTGGGAGGAATAATTTTTTTAATTAATTGCCTTAAACTTCTGAACACCAATTTTTGCCTAATAATTCTGCACTCTTATGTATTCCCCTGAGAAAGCTAAAAACTCAATTATATTTTGGATTGACTGAGAGCATTGTGTTTGTTCAACAATTAAAAAAAAATCTTGAGGAATACGATTTCCCTAATAATTGTGTCTACAGTGTAGAGTAGGAACTTTTTTTTCCAGTTATTGTTTGTACCTTCAACAATGTTTCTATAAATAACAGACAATACCTTTTGTTCTTTAATTTGCATACATCCAGTCACTTGAATGGGTGTGTCCAAATGTTTTGACTGGTTCTGTAAATGCCAAAACCAAGATACACCACAGGATTTTAAAGGAACACGTAGCTGAATGTAGTGGAAAAAAAGGAAATTGAATTTACGTTGCAGATCCATGAAAGCACATATTCCTTGAGAGTCAAAGATCTCCAAGTGTAAATAAACCTTTTTAATCCAGTGGGAATACTTTATCATTTTTCTTCCTATTAAGAGATTATACATAAAAAAAGAAAGTGGCAGGTGCTAATGCCAAATAACATGAGAATTTGTCTTGTAATTTCCATATAGATATATTTTTTTGAAATAATAGGTCCATGAATTTGTCCTGCTTGCTTCAGATGCTAGAGTAGATAAGACACCAAGCTTTTCCTCCACTGTGTGCCAGGCTGCATCATTACTAGGATCTATCCATATAGGAAAAAGCTCAGAGGTAAAATTACACAATAGGAACCACCAGTAGACTTGGTGATTTGTAAAGTTGATAGGTCAATTCTTTGTCTTTTTCTATTTCAAGTAATAGTAACAGCCTGACCCAATATCCAATACTGCACATGAAGGGATCGTAGAGCTTAGAAAGTTAATATGAGGCAACATATTTATTTTTATTACAAACATTTGAGATTGATATAGTATAATTGGAATTGTCAACGAACTTAGTGCAAGCAAGCAAGTTTATTCATATAGCACATTAATACATAGAAGCAATTCAATGTGCTTTATAAAGAAAAAGAAAAAAATATATAAAAATACAATAACATAAAAACAAATACTCAAATGAAAACATCAATACAAATGAAAATATCATAAGAAAAAATAGAATAAGAAAATATAAAAAGAATAATAACGGGATAAAAACAGTGTGGTTAAGTTTAAGTGCTCAGTCATAGGCATGTGAAAATAGAAGTGGTTTTAAGCTGGATTTAAATATGGATACGTTTGGCGTACATCTAAGATCTTCTGGTAGTTTATTCCAGTTGTGTACAGCAAAAGTGCTAAACACAGGTTCTCCATGTTCAGTTTGGACTCTGGGCTCTACTAGCTTACCTGTGGTCATGGATCTAAGAGCCCTGCTCGGTTTATAGCCACTGAAATTCAACACTACTGTTGTTTGCTCCTTGGGGTTTAAGGCCGGTGTCTCTGTAAAAGCACTTTGTGACAACTGCTGTTGTAAAAAGGACTTTATAAATACATTTGATTGATTGATATATTATTCAAACATATCAGAAATGTATTCGGGTCCTAAACCATTCAGAGATTTATAATCTAAAAGCACCAACTGAAATCTATTCTGTAACTGACTGGAAGCCAATGCAAAGATTTAAGAACCGGAGTGATGGGCTCTGTTCTCTTGGTCCTGGTTTACATTGTAGCAGCAGCATTCTGAAAAAGCTGCAGCTGTTTTACAGTCTTTTTGGGGAGGCCATTACAGTAGTCAACCCTACTAGAGATAAAAGCATTTTTGGGACACCAAGCCTTTGATTCTGGCTATATTTTTCAGATGATAGAATGCTGTTTTGGTGACCGCTTTGATATGACTGTTAAATGTGAGGTCTGAGTCAGAACACCAAGATTACGCACTTGATCCCTGGTTTTAAGGGCCTAAGAATCCAGCTCTTTACTAATACTTGTTCTTTTATTTTTGTTGCCAAACACAATAATTTGTTTAATTGTAGACAATTTTGGTTCATCCAGGTATTTATGTGCTCTATACAGTGACACAGAGAGTATATTGAGCTGTTGTCATACGCTTTGAGAGCCATATATATTTGAGTATCATTGGCATAGCTGAGGTAGTTAATGTTGTTGTTCTGTAGAATTTGGCCCAGAGGTAGCATATACAGATTGATCCCTGTGGAACTCCGCATTTCATAGCCACCCTAGGAGATTCATGATTACCAATGGTGACAAAGTAGCACTGGCCTTGTAGATAAGATCTGAACCAATCAAGGACTCTCCCGGAAAGTCCTACCCAATTTTCCAGCCTATAATTTTACATCTATAAGTGTTCTATTATCTACAGTGCCAAATGCTGCACTGTGATCTAATAGAAGCAGAACTGTTATTTTATCAGAATCAGTATCCATATATCATATAAAACTTTAATCAGGGCCATTTCAGTACAGTGGTGAGGTCGGAAGCCTGACCGAAATTTGTCTAAGAGACTGCTTGAGGTCACAAAATTGCTGAGTTGATTGAAGACAACATTCTCAGTGATCTTGGCTATGAAAGGGAGATTTGATACAGGTCTATAGTTTTTCATTATAGATGCATCCAGTGTTCTCTTTTTTAATAGGGGCTTAATGGCAGCTGTTTTTAGAGACGTTGGGAAAAGGCATGATTGCAGAGAGCTATTACCTATTTGCTGCAGGTCCATTGTTATAGAGTAAAAAAAAGTCAGCTTTTTTGGGTTTGTAAGCTTGTCAGCATTGACAAATATTGTTGGGTATTGTTGATATTCTTGTTGATCATTCCTGATAAATGTTGCTGTTTGGCCCTGCGTAACTCTTTGTTGAAGCTAACAAGGCTTTGTTTATAGATGTCATAGTGAATTTTAAGTTTAGTTTTTCTCCACTTACGTTCCGCTTTCCTACATTCTCTTTTCAGGGTGCTTACCATCATGATGGTTCTCCATGGTGTTTTCTGTTTGCTCATACCCAGCAAGCAACACACCAGTGGCCCACTGGCGGCCCACTAGCTTTCTGCTGCTGCGGCCGCCGAGTCGTTTCGGCAAAGCGTCTAGCCTTTTTCTTATAGAGCACGTTGCAGTCGGGCCACCGGTGGGCTGCTTTCATTACAGTGCCTTCCAACAATACCCTGATCAGCGTCTCACCAGCGGTTCGACGACAGCTAGCCGCTTTTATGCACTAAACCCAGCAGGATGCCTCACGCCCCAATATTAGGTTTTATTTATAATAATCCTTTACAATAATTTTGGTCAATTCACAAATGACAATTAACTGAATAAAATATAAACAATTTATTTCAAATAGTGCAATGCCTACAAAAAAAACATGCATTATACAGCAAGCATACAAAATAAACAAGAGCAAATGAATTGAAATGCTTTTTTTTTTATATCGAATAGTGCAAGAAAATGTGTCCAGCAACAGATATAGTATATTTGCTATATTTAAATGTGAAAAAGTACAAAATACACATAATACAATACAAACAAGGGCTAGAATGGCAGAAATATATGTGTGACCTGGCAGCAATCGATAGTTATTGAATATCATAGATACATTAGTGCAATAAGCTTATGAATGGTGGTATGTAGCACACTGTGACAGAATGAACCACCAAAAAAGGAACCGCAGACGCACGAGGAAGACCCGCCATGGCCACAGGGACAACTCCCTGTGGTTGTGGGAGAAGCCAGAGACGCCGGAGGAGGAAGCTCGGCGTCTCTGCGCTTATTCCGGCTACGCCCCTCCGGTACACCCGTTGAGAGGGGAGTATGCCTGGAGAGGCGATTGGGGGGCTGACTCCCTCTCCCCGGACGACGAGGATGTGGTGTATGGGAGAGTGGAGGAAGACCCCCCGGAGGCGCAAACCCGGAGGTCGCCCCAAGACTTTTTTGGGGGGGTGCTATGGGGCGTGGACCAGTGGGGTGATGTCAAGCCCCTCAGCCGGCAGGAGGAGGGGGTCGTCAAGGAGCTCCTACAGGAGATGCAGAGGACGGAGAGGACGGGCCGTAGGAGGGGAGGCCAGAGGAGGAAGCAGCAGCCCGTGCCTCCTACCAGCCACGGGTTGGATGGTACGAGTGGTCCCCTGTCCAGTCGGCGTGCCCCACTCCCTACTCCGCAGCCTGCTCCTACCCCGCGGCCTACCCCGCGGCCTACCCCGCGGTGCCCTGCTTCCCCTGCTGCCCGGGAGCCGCAGCAAGCGCCGCAAGCGCCCCCCGCTGCCCGGGAGCCGCAGCAGCCAGCGCCGCCAGCACCCCCTGCTGCCTGGGAGCCGCAGCCAGCGTCCCCCGCTGCCTGGGAGCCGCAGCTAGCGCTCCCCGCTGCCTGGGAGCCGCAGCCAGCGCCCCCCGCTGCTTGGGAGCCGCAGCCAGCGCCCCCCGCTGCTTGGGAGCCGCAGCCAGCGTCCCCCGCTGCCTGGGAGCCGCAGCCAGCGCCGCCAGCGCCCCCTGCTGCCTGGGAGCCGCAGCCAGCACCCCCCGCTGCCTGGGAGCCGCCGCCAGCGCCCCCCGCTGCCTGGGAGCCGCAGCCAGCGCCGCCAGCGCCCCCCGCTGCTTGGGAGCCGCAGCCAGCGCCCCCCGCTGCTTGGGAGCCGCAGCCAGCGTCCCCCGCTGCTTGGGAGCCGCAGCCAGCGCCCCCCGCTGCTTGGGAGCCGCAGCCAGCGTTCCCCGCTGCCTGGGAGCCGCAGCCGCCAGCGCCCCCCGCTGCCCAGTGGCCGCAGCCGCCAGCTCCTCCCGCTGCCCAGTGGCCGCAGCCGCCAGCTCCTCCCGCTGCCCAGTGGCCGCAGCCGCCAGCTCCTCCCGCTGCCCAGTGGCCGCAGCCGCCAGCTCCTCCCGCTGCCCAGTGGCCTCAGCCGCCAGCTCCTCCCGCTGCCCAGTGGCCGCAGCCGCCAGCTCCTCCCGCTGCCCAGTGGCCGCAGCCGCCAGCTCCTCCCGCTGCCCAGTGGCCTCAGCCGCCAGCTCCTCCCGCTGCCCAGTGGCCTCAGCCGCCAGCTCCTCCCGCTGCCCAGTGGCCTCAGCCGCCAGCTCCACCCGCTGCCCAGTGGCCTCAGCCGCCAGCTCCACCCGCTGCCCAGTGGCCTCAGCCGCCAGCTCCACCCGCTGCCCAGTGGCCTCAGCCGCCAGCTCCTCCCGCTGCCCAGTGGCCTCAGCCGCCAGATCCTCCCGCTGCCCAGTGGCCTCAGCCGCCAGCTCCACCCGCTGCCCAGTGGCCTCAGCCGCCAGCTCCTCCCGCTGCCCTGTTTTCGCCGCCGCCAGGACCCGCCGTGGACTGGCCGCCGCCCGGGCCCGCGGATGACTGGCCGCCGCCGCCCGGGCCCGCGGATGACTGGCCGCCGCCGCCCGGGCCCGCGGATGACTGGCCGCCGCCGCCCGGGCCCGCGGATGACTGGCCGCCGCCGCCCGAGCCAGCGGATGACTGGCCGCCGCCGCCCGGGGCCGTGGATGACTGGTTGCCGCCGCCCGAGCCAGCGGTTGACTGGCCGCCCGAGGCTGCGGATGACTGGCCGCCGCCGCCCGAGCCCGCGGTTGACTGGCCGCCTTGTCCCGCAGCGCCTTCACCTGCCCAGGAGCCCCCGCATCGTCCCACGGCGCCCTCGCCTGTCCCGGCCTCAGCGGCGCCCTCGCCTGTCCCGGCCTCAGCGGCGCCCTCGCCTGTCCCGGCTCTCCCTGTCCCTCCGCCGGCTCTCCCTGACCCTCCGCCGGCTTCCCCGTCTCCGGCTCCTTCGCCGGCTCTCCCACAGGGTTCTGACCCTCCGCCGGCTCCCCCGGCTCCTGCTCCTCCACCGGCTCCTATTCCCCCGCCGGCTACCCCGTCTCCTGCTCCTCCGCCGGCTCCTGCTCCCCCGCCGGCCGTCAACCCTCCGCCGGCTCCCCCGGCTCCTGCTCCTCCGCCGGCTGCCAACCTGCCGCCGGCTCCTATTCCTCCGCCGGCTCCCCCGTCTCCTGCTCCTCTGCCGGCTGCCGACCTGCCGCCGGCTCCTATTCCTCCGCCGGCTCCCCCGTCTCCTATTCCTCTGCCGGCTCCTGTTCCTCCACCGGCTCCCCTGTCTCCTATTCCTCCGCCGGCTCCCCCGGCTCCTACTCCTCCGCCGGCTCTCCCGCCGGCTCCGGACCCTCCGCCGGCTCCCCCGGCTCCTGCTCCTCCACTGGCTCCTATTCCCCCCGCCGGCTCCCCCGTCTCCTATTCCTCTGCCTGCTCCTACTCCTCCGCCGGCTCTTCCGCCGGCTCCTGACCCTCCACCGGTTTCCCCGTCTCCTACTCCTCCGCTGGCTCTTCCGCAGGCTCCTGACCCTCCGCCGGCTCCCCCGTCTCCTATTCCTCCGCCGGCTCCCCCGACTCCTACTCCTCCGCCGGCTCTTCCGCCGGCTCCGGACCCTCCGCCGGCTTCCCCGGCTCCGGACCCTCCGCCGGCTTCCCCGGCTCCTGCTCCTCCGCCGGCTCCTATTCCCCCGCCGGCTCCCCCGTCTCCTGCTCCTCCGCCGGCTCCTACTCCTCCGCCGGCTCTTCCGCCGGCTCCTGACCCTCCGCCGGTTTCCCCATCTCCTGCTCCTCCGCCGGCTCTTCCGCCGGCTCCGGACCCTCCGCCGCCTCCCCCGGCTCCTGCTCCTCCGCCGGCTCCTATTCCCCCGCCGGCTCCCCCGTCTCCTGCTCCTCCGCCGGCTCTTCCGCCGGCTCCTGACCCTCCGCCGGTTTCCCCGTCTCCTATTCCTCCACCGGCTCCCCCGGCTCCCCCGGCTCCTGCTCCTCCGCCGGCTGTCGACCCTCCGCCGGCTCCCCCGGCTCCTGCTCCTCCGCCGGCTCTCGACCCTCTGCCGGCTCCCCCGGCTCCTGCTCCTCCGCCGCCGGCTCTCCTGCCGGCTCCTGTCCCTCCGCCGGCTCTCCCGTCTCCTGACCCTCTGCCTCCCTGGCCTGTCCCTGCAGCTCCGCCTCCCCGGCCTGTGCCGGCGGCTCCGGGCGCTGAGCCTCCGCCGGTCCGGGTGTGGTCGTCCCGGTCTTGCGGTCGGGAGCCCGCACCTTTGGGGGGGGGTACTGTCACGTCCTGGCTGTGCCCCTAGCCATCTCTGCGCTGGGCTCGGGGCATAGCCAGGACAGGACAGGAGGTGGCCTTTAGCCACCTCTACTCCTTTTTTTGGTTTCCCCAATTGGAGGCAGGTGTTAGTCATTGCCTCCAATTGGGGACCCTATTTAAGTTTAGTTTGTAGGCCCCAAGGCGTGGTTCATTTTGGTTTTGTTTGTCCTGTGTAAGGAATACCCACGTCACTGGTTGCTGCCTTTTTGTTTTGTTGGAGTCCTTCTTTCTTTTGTTTGATTAAAACATGGATTACCCTTGTGACCTTCAGTCTGCGCCTCTGTCCTTTCCACCCCACGACCGTGACACACACTACAACTACAGTCAGAATTAAGAACATTCACACTAGGGCAGTCACGATATCAGATTTTCACTACAAAGTTATCATGGCAAAAATAATTAACGGTAACGATATTATTGCGGTTTTTGGAAAAATACAACGTCCTTTATTCCATGTGAATTGGCTACTAAAACGGTGCATCATTGCGGATCTCTCCCTGGGTTTCTAGTGGGGCTAACGAGTTGATTTCAACACCAATGCATAGGTCCTGTCTCCTTCTTTAAGCACATACACCATTTGTCTACATTCACCTAAAGGATCATTAGGAACACCTGTTCAATTTCTCATTCATGCAATTATCTAATCAACCGATCACATGGCAGTTGCTTCAATGCATTTAGGGGTGTGGTCCTGGTCAAGACAATCTCCTGAAATCCAAACTGAATGTCAGAATGGGAAAGAAAGGTGATTTAAGCAATTTTGAGCGTGGCATGGTTGTTGGAGCCAAACGGGCCGGTCTGAGTATTTCACAATCTGCTCAGTTACTGGGATTTTCATGCACAACCATTTCTAGGGTTTACAAAGAATGGTGTGAAAAGGGAAAAACATCCAGTATGCGGCAGTCCTGTGGGCGAAAATGCCTTGTTGATGCTAGAGGTCAGAGGAGAATGGGCCGACTGATTCAAGCTGATAGAAGAGCAACTTTGACTGAAAGTTGTTACAACCGAGGTATGCAGCAAAGCATTTGTGAAGCCACAACACGCACAACCTTGAGTTGGATGGGCTACAACAGCAGATGACCCCACTGGGTACTACTCGTCTCCACTACAAAAAGGAAAAAGAGGCTACAATTTGCACAAGCTCACCAAAATTGGTCCCATTCAGTCCTAAATATCTTATTTATTTTACAATCAGAACTCAAATCACAGTGTCTGCCAAAATGTTCATTCTTACCTTCATGTGCAGAGCTAAAACTTCCCCCAACCTCTGCCTTCTTGCCCTTAAAATGAAAATGAAATTGACAGGTAAATATGGTGAAACCAATTAAACATTGCAGCAATTACGAGATTAACATGTAATTCACATACCTCCGGGGCTGCAATCAACAGGATGTTCTGGTGTAAATGTGCGTCCTTGGGGTGGTAGGGGCCCACGCTGGAAAGATTTTTGCTCCTCTGGCGATACACGCGTCCAGTCACTCACGTGTCCAGGAAAAGTTAAGGTTTTGTAATTATTTACCTTGCAAAACATATTTTCATTCCAAGTTTCAAATTGTTATTACATTTTCAAATTCAACTGCATGCTTTATGAGCTTAAGGGTCAGCCTCCCCGGTGTCTTCAAGGTGGTGAACAAGTTCTGGCCAACTTGTCGTGGCTGAAGGACTTCCTGCTGGTGATGCTGTGTGGTGGCCAGTAGCAAAGTCCCCCTTTGAGTCACAGGTGTGGAACTCCTGCCACAGAGTCATCCTCCTCCGGGAACAAAACTACAGAAAACGTCATGACCTGAAAGCAATGTTTAGAAAAGAGGTTTAAAAAACCGGCACATGATGTGGATAACGTTACACAAAGAAACACAATTTAGTTATCAGAACCGGCACATGATGTGGATAACGTTACACAAAGAAACACAATTTAGTTATCAGTTGATAGAAGTTACAAGGAATAAGAACATATTATAACATTTTAACTTGTTGATACACTAAGAAACACGATTTAGACAAGTTAGCTAACAATGTTTCCATGCCTGTTCAACTGTTGATATGTGAAGAAGCACAAAACATCCAAACTTGAGGATAAACGAAGAAACACAAGGGTTACTGTAGGTATTTCATCTCAGGCTAACGCTGTTTTTTTAAAGCTCAGTCTCTATAACTTGTTTTCCCGCCAATGGTTTAGAACTTGCATTCAGCTACCAGTGACTTTGACTAAAGAATTCTAATGTTAATAGAATATTGCAAACAGTCATTGTTTAATACAAAACAGTCATTACGTTCTTACTCAGTGACCTAATAACACTTAGTTATTTATAATAACACAGAACTGAACTCACCATAGCTATGTAGGTGACTCGGTCCGATGTCCCAAAAAATCTTGATCTTTTACTACAATTTGATGAACTCCCGAAACAAACAATGTCATAATCCACATGTTGCATTGTCCAATTCAGAGCATATAGCTTATACATTACACCCTTTGAAAAATAGTTTTTCCTTTTCCTTAAAAACCAAGTCACTATAATGATCCAGTTTTCACATTATTAGAACGTGGTATTCCTAGCTTGCAAAAATGTTGATTGTCTTGCCTTATGTGCAATTCACATTGGCTACAGCACCATCTATGGACACAGCGGTGTTTAAACACTGTAAAGAACTGTCCCCCATGAAGCTATTAAAGTCGAGGCTATAGGCAAGTAGTTGAGCTGGTACCATGCAGAAAATTGCCATTATTTCAGGGAAACAATTATGGTAAGCAATGGCGAGAGACGGCTGTTTCTATGTGTTTGCATATCTACACAGAGGTCATTTACACAAGCAATAGTGCAAAAGTCAAAGTCTATTTAATTTATAAACTGCCAATGTTGACCAAAATTCTGTACACTAATATTTAACAATATTAAAATCAAGTTAATACAAATAATCAGTACAAGAATAAAAGGGGTACAATAGCACCTCCGTTGGAAGAAAATGGCAACACAAGCAGATACAGCAGATCACAGCGCACACCCTCTCTTCGAGGGCTAGCCGCCAACGTAAAGCAGTCGGCTGCTGGTGGAAAGCTGCCTGAGATGCAAATTAGCTTATGGAAATTGAGATCAGGAGAAAAGTGGCAAAAGCTGGTGGCCCGCTGACTGTAGGACATTATAGCCTCCTGATGCCCGCCAGCAGCAAAACACTGGCAGGCCACCATCGATTGCTCACTGGGTAGTTTTCTTTACCTTTACCGGTGCAACATGATCCATGACATTCTATATTTTGGCATTCAAATTATCCAGGAGTACATCAACTGACTCAGCACTTATTGTTGGAAAGATAGCTATGGCTTCCATAAACTAAGCATTGGTATTCTCATTAATGTCCCTTTTCTTAACACAAACAGACACAGAAATGATCAGATTGGGCCAAATCTTTAACCATGACAGAGGAAATATCGAGACCTACTCTGTGGCCTAGAATGGGTGTACGCTCTTTCACATTTTGAGTGAAATCTAAAGTGTCAAGTAGTGCAAAAGGTTCTTTGGCATTATTGTCCATACTATTATCAATGTGGATGTTAAAATCCCCAGTAATAATAAACAAGTTATAATCAACTGATATAACAGAGTAGTTCAGCAAAATCATCAATAAAATTTGCAGAATATCGTGGAGGTCTGTAAATTACGTAGTGTATTTTCTTTGCATTGGAATGTATATTTGAATAGGGCAGCCACTCCTCATTTCCTAGTAGCACTACAATCTTCTGTGAGAAACATGAAATCTAGGTTGTAGGATATTATAATGTCATTTACCAAGAATGATTTCTTTGCAAGAGATCTGATATTAAGTAAAACCAGCTTAATAGATATAATAGGGGTTCCTGGACTAGAAGGTTGACGTGTTACAGTTAACAGATTAGACAAGTTTACTTTATAGGTTGCATCCTCACGGTTACTTCTATTTCTAATCAACACAGGAATAGAGATACTGTGTCCTAGTTTGTTCTCAACAGTCTGCATTGCTATTTTCACAAAAGCAGGGACCTGAAGCACATCACCGAGTATATTCTGTGCTCTGTGGAAATAAAGGACAAGGATGTTGACGATGTGGCAGTTGTCTAAGCAACCATTTTAAACAGGGGGGAGGAGTGGGACATAGGGAAAGATGAGCTTTGCTCTCTTTGGTTAGAACTAGCTCCCTGATTGGTGAGTGTGGTGGAGGGGGGAGGGAGAGTGTGGTAGAGGGGGAGAGGGGGACTGTGATTGAGGTGGAGACCGTGAGTGTGGTGGTGGGGGGGTGGATACTCTGCCTATGAGTACTGTCCTTCATGCTTATCTTGTTTGGATATGGCATTCCAAGAGCGTGACGAATGTTGGCACCAAGCAGCCGGCATCCCATGATGTTTGGATGAACCCATCAGGTCTAAACCGGTCTTTACAGTTCCAAAAAATATTGGAATGTTCAATAAACCTTATCCCGTGGTTGAGGCATGCTGATGTCAGCCACGTATTCAGCCCAAGGCTGCTATACGCGGCTAAATTATTAAATTCCTTTCCCCAAGGTTGGAATGAAATTGAAATTCAACACTACTGTTGTTTGCTCCTTGGGGTTTAAGGCCGGGTGTCTCTGTAAAGCACTTTGTGACAACTGCTGTTGTAAAAAGCGCTTTATAAATACATTTTGATTGATTGATTTGAATGGGGCCTGAGATGAAAACGTTGTTGAAGGTTTATTTTTTTCAGGATCTCAGACCCAGTTTTCCTTTGTAGAATGTCAAAAGACCCAGTGTGGATAATAATCTGCATGTTGCTTGGATGATAGAGAGAATAACTGGCAATATTTCTGTTAGCTCTCTGACCGATGTGTCAGCCATGGTTAGGTTTTCAGTCTTTTGCCATTCTGATATGCTTGGTTATGTCGTCCCCAATCAAGGTAGTATCTGGCTCAGATTGAGGGTTGGTGCCCTCTTATTAGATTTTTTGCTTGATTTGCCTCTGCAGCATACAACGTCAGACCAAGTCCCAAATGGAGTTGATGCCTTTGGTCTAGCCCCAGTGTTGTGCCAGTAAGATGTGTCATTGGGGAAGGCTGGTTTGAAAGCCTCTGCGGTTAATCCAGTGGCATTAGTCCAGGTGAGAGTGTCAGCCAGGTCCGTGACAATGGTCTAGATTTGAAGTAATCCCTTCTATACCAATCTGTGTCTGTCTGTTAGCGTTTTGTAGCTCAACCCCTAGAGTAACTGCTACAAAGTCAATGAATCATTCACTCTCACGTATTTCAAGCTGTGTTATCATCTCATTCAGTCGTTCGCTCTGAAATTGCTCTGATCTGTTCACCAGTTTTGACTGCGTTCTATCAAATATAGGGAAATCTTCAGAGCTCTCTAGCCTTAGGTTAGCCTGTTGTGCTATGTTAGCATTAGCATTTGTTGATTCACCTACCGGACAGGACCCAAAGTCCAACCGGAGGAGCGCTCTGGTGACTAAATCTTCTAAGCGGTTGATCCGTTCCTCCAACAGCTGTCTTAGCTCCTCCATCATAAAAAATCACTCAAAAATACAAAAGAAAGTCCTCGGGATAGTTTGCTTTAATAGGATTAAAACAAAAATGAAACAAAGGTAAAAAAATGTAAAAGTAAGAAAAGAAAGAAAGGCTGGCAAAAGGCAGATAGCAGGAGTTGCGTTATGCAAGTTGCGTTAAGCGACTAACTTTCTTTTGATACAATTTCCCATCCAATGCTCATGGAACATCTGGCTGGTGTTGGTGTGAAGGATGTTGCACTTTCCTGGTTTTCCGCTTACTGTACCTCTCTGACCGTCAACAATATGTCCAAGTAAAAAATCTCTCTCACATGATGTACCCAAGGTGTCAGTGGTAGGTTCATTACTCTTTACCATTTACCTCCTTCCCCTGTGTATGATTATGAGACACCACAATGTTCCCTTCCACTGCTATGCTGTTAACATTCAGCTCTATCTCGCCACCAAACCTACATTTCCCGTCCCCCCCATTTCCTAATTGCATTCAAGACATCGGAAGCTGGATGAGCATGAACCTCCTCAAACTTAACAGCAGCAAGATTGAGGTCATGCTCATCGGCTCCAAATTGACCCTCATCAAACAGGACAACCCCAGCACTGTCAAGTGGTGTACCGGTCCCCTTCTCAACATCGGTCAAAAGCCTTGATGCCACCCCTGACAATTCCCTCTCATTCAAATTGCACATACAAACCAACTCCCGGACAGCATATTTTCATCTCCGTAACATCTCTCTACTACAACTCACACTTTCACACTGTGACACTGAAATACTCATCCATGCCTTTTGTCACTTCCCGCCTAGACCACTTCAACACTCTCCTCTCCAGTATCCCCAACAAACTCATAAACCGACTACAACTGGTCCAGAACTCAGCAGCCAGAATTCTCAGTGGCACCAACTCAATAGAGCATGTCACACTAATCCTCATCAAACTACACTGGCTGCCTGTGGAACACCGCATTAACTCCAAAACACTCCTCCTGACATATGAAGCACTCCACAACTTGGCTCCCTCCCTACCTCTCAGACCTTCTCCTGATCCATGCCCCCTCCAGCTCCTTCTGCACCTCCTCTGCCAGTCTCCTGGTCACCCCCCAGTTCCGTCTCTCTTCAATGGGTGCCCGGGCCTTTAGCTGCTTGGCACCCAGGCTCTGGAACTCACTCCCCCCACACATACGCCACGCAGACACAATCAACACATTCAGAAAACTCAAAACCTACCTCTTTCAGATTGCATATAAACTGTAGTTCTTAACTATTCCTAAGTCCATACACAATCCTTACTTTATCCTCTTCCCATCTTTTTCGCCGGACCGTGTGAGTGGAGCCGGCCAAAAAGAGCGAATGGCTCTTACTGACTTGAGTGAGTGAGCGAGCGAGCCAACAACCGACCAACCCTTGTTAAATAGCGTAGTGGTTAGAGACATGGACTATGAAACATGGACCGTGTTAGAGCCTCATCATAGTCAAAATAAATTATGCATTAGGATTTGTTTGGGATAGACAAAAGCTTAACTGGCTACAAGCTTCAGTAGGTACATTATAGTAAGCCTAAAATAAATCTGTTTACAGTCATATTGCAACTATTTTGGGTGGATGCTTAATGGTGAAAGCTAAATATTCAAACTTGGAGTGATGTTAATGCATGACAAAATGATCTAATGTTGAGACGCTATACCAACTCCCTGCCAAATTGTAGATCTGTGACATAGTGGTTAAAGACCCCGGTTCGAATCCAGCAAGGGCAATTGGGCAACATCACTTCTAGTTGTGGGCTGGCTAAATCCGGCATGCCTGGTTTCTTTTCTGGTTTTTATGCATTTTGACACAGGATTCATATGCTCTTCCCACCCTTCCTCCCCATATTATCTCTCCTTTTTATCTGGTTCTCTGGTACCTGTTTTAAATGTTATAATACACTAATCTTTTGTCTTTATGTATTGAACTGTTTGTAGGCCCATTCCTCATGTAAGATATCCTTGAGTGTCTTGAAAGACGTCCCCTAAATAAAATAATTATCACTATTAAACCTTTTTAAAAAGGACATTTTGTTCTTTGAAAAAACTGCTTCAAGACTGTTGTAAACGCCACTACCCAAATATCTAAAATATTCAACACTTCATTGGATTTGTTTAGATGGAGCAAGGCAGATTGCCAGTTAATTTTATATCCAGCCAAACTACCAAATAAATCGATATGGAGGGTAGGCTTCATGTGTTGTCTACAAACAAAAGGGTGTCATCTGCATAAAGTGAAATTAAATGGAGAAAAATCTGATCTAGAGATGGGAAAGAAAGGTGAGCAGTTGGTGTCAGTCATCACCAATGCACCTGAATCAGCAAACAAAACTTAAATAATAATTATAAATTATTCAGCTGCTGTAGCACTTTAATCAGATTTTCAAATGTAGGTCCCACACCAAAATGGGGTAGTACCAATCAAGAAGTAATCCCATTCTAACCTGTAAATTCACATTACAGCACCATTTAAAGCAATTTAGATGCTACATGGAAAGTGTGATGGCAATTTCTAAAGTCCAAACAATTTACAAAAATGGTAGGTAAGACAGAGGAAAACTCAGTTGCACAATAAACACATTTATTCTTGCAAGGAGAGAGTACACAGGTTACAGAGTAACAGTGAATAATCTCTAAATTAATACAGGACAGTCAACAGTATTTAAATGGAAAAAAGGGGTGTTGTAAAATCCTGCACAACCGTCCCAACTCAACAGGACACATTCCCTTTGTTCTATCACAAACTAGGCTTCACACAAAGGGCAGGCTGTCCTTCCCTACATGGGTAACCTCTTCAATTCTTAGAGTTCTAACAGAATCCGGACAGACAATAGATGCCCTGATGAGTAATACAGATGCACAGATTAATGAGTAACATTATAATCAGCCAATACCAGTCAATGATGCCCCCTAGGCGAATACCAGATCCCCCACTCCCACATTCCTATTCTAATTCCTCTAATCAGTAAGAATACATTGGTTAGAGACATTTCCCTGACAAAATTTTAATTGAAAACAGTGCATGTTGCCAAGCTGTCTCAAACCCGAATACCCCGTGCCCTAGTTCACAGCACCTCTGGAAGATGGTCCAAATTAATGTTTCATATCACACAGCTCTGTGAAGTGCTTTCAGGCTCCTCTCTCTTATCTCTTCATTATGTGACTCTTACATATCTCACTCCCCCTCTACTCTTCTGGTCTGGATCATGATCCATCCTTCAATTATTTATTCTACCTCTGAAGTGTTGTACCTTTTCTCATAGTAATGATCTCACAAATGTTAAGTGGGCAGCAAATGAAAAGTCACTTTGGAAGTGATTGCACTCAAGATGAAGCTGCTTTGAAAATCCAATAGGAGCATCTAATTGCTATGCATGCTGTGCTCTATAATATCCTCTGTTAGCGGAAACGTTTTACCCCTTGTAAATAATTGTTAATTGCAATCAATTTTCCCCTATATTAGCATACCCGCTAGGTACACACCTTATACTCTAGTCTCTAAATAAATTGAATACAGTTCAATTAGATCATGGAGGAAAGATAGGGTAAACTGCAGAAAGAAAAAATACAGCAGCCGTGTCTATCGATTGTAGAACCAGATAGTTGGTTACTACTGATATCTGGTAGATGTTGAATATCATCATGGCCACTTAATAATTTCTATCTTCCAATTTCATCACCTCACCTCCCCTGAATGAAATGGTTAAAGTACAATATGTACTAAATAAATGCAATCAATAATGCACGTAAGTTCCTCTGGCTTCATGTAAATGAAACAAATGTAAAAAGTTAGTTGAAAATTCCCTTTGATCTGTTACAGATTAAACAAGAGGTCTAATTTATTACATGGGTAGAAACATAGTTTGGTCTGTATTTGAATTATAATATGGTTTTTGCCACTCCCACACAAATATGCAATTGTCTTCATTTTGAGAAAAAAATATAAGTGAATAGAACCATAAAATTAATCGTCATGGATATACTTTAAATGTCGTTAATAGAAACCATTTTAATTACAACCCTATTTCCAAAAAAGCTGGGACTTTGTTAAATGTAAATAATTGTAAATAAAAGCAAATCATTTCAACCCTATATTCAATAGAAAATAGTACCTAACAACATAGAGTATCAACTGTTGAAAAAATAAATACCCACTTTGAATTTGATGCCAGCAACATGTTTAAAAAAAAGATGGGACAGGGGCAACAAAAGACTGAAAAAGTTGTGTAATACAAAACCTGGTAGAACATCTCACAACTAATTGGGTTAATTGGCAATAGGTCAGTAACTTGATTTGGTATAAAAAGAGCATCCCAGAGTGGATGTCTTTCAGAAGAAAAGATAGGGAGGGGTTCACTACTCCGTGAAACACTGCACAGGCAAATGTGACTGCATTCCTGAATGGGGTCCTATCACAAAAATATAGGTTTTTTTTGTATAATGGTCCAGATTCAGAGCTTTGTAATGGTATATAATATAATACTGTTTCATAAAGAAATATATGCTGCTTTAAATGTTGATAATCTCCTCTACTTAGTTCGGAGAAAAGAGGCTTGTAGAGCATGTAGAAGTCTGTAATTTTTATCATAATCTTAATTTGCATTTTATTGCATGACATAAGTATTTGATACATCAGAAAAGCAGAAGTTAATATTTGGTACAGAAACCTTTGTTTGCAATTACAGAGATCATACGTTTCCTGTAGTTCTTGACCAGGTTTGCACACACTGCAGCAGGGATTTTGGCCCACTCCTCCATACACACCTTCTCCAGATCCTTTAGGTTTCGGGGCTGTCGCTGTGCAATACGGACTTTCAGCTCCCTCCAAAGATTTTCTATTGGTTTCAGGTCTGGAGACTGGCTAGGCCACTCCAGGACCTTGAGATGCTTCTCACGGAGCCACTCTTCAGTTGCCCTGGCTGTGTGTTTCGGGTCGTTGTCATGCTGGAAGACCCAGCCACGACCTATCTTCAATGCTCTTACTGAGGGAAGGAGGTTGTTGGCCATGGTCTCGCGATACATGACCCCATCCATCCTCCCCTCAATACGGTGCAGTTGTCCAGTCCCCTTTGCAGAAATTCATCCCCAAAGAATGATGTTTCCACCTCCATGCTTCAAGGTTGGGATGGTGTTCTTGGGGTTGTACTCATTCTTCTTCTTCCTCCAAACACGACGAGTGGAGTTTAGACCAAAAAGCTCTATTTATGTCTGCCCTCGCTGGATTCAAACTTAGATCGCCCACGTGAAAGGCACTGTTTTTAACCACTATGCCATGGCGCTGCTGGTTTGGCTAGTGGCTAGACACCATTAAGCATTATGTTAAACTGACTAACGTTTACCTCCACCACAAAAAGCGTCTATGAACTTTATGGCTTTTGCCACTGGCCATTTTGACAGCTTATTAGCCAGTAATTGGCTTACTAGTATCTACTAACTTACTACTCAGTCTTTTTGGGTCGGAGTCTATTTACATGGCACATCTTTACATGGCAATATTTGCACATTCTTCTTTGCAAAAGCGCTCCAAATCTGTCAGATGATCCGTCTCCTGTGTACAGCCCTCCTCAGATCACCCCACAGATGTTCAATTGGGTTCAGGTCTGGGCTCTTTGCTGGACCATTCCAAAACGTTAATCTTCTTCTGGTGAAGCCATGCTTTTGTGGATTTGGATGTGTGCTTTGGGTCATTGTCATGCTGAAAGGTGAACTACCTTATTGATATTCAGCTTTCTAATGAACGCCTGAAGATTTTGTGCCAAAATTGCCTGGTATTTGGAAATGTTCATAATTCCCTCCATCCTGACTAAGGCCCCAGTTCCAGCTGAAGAAAAAGTTGCTTCCACCACCATGCTTCACTGTGGGTATGGTGTTCTTTGGGTGATATGCAGTGTTGTTTTGCGCCAAACATACCTTTTGGAATTATGGCCATAAAGTTCAACATTGGTTTCATCACCACAACACATTTTCCCACGTGCTTTTGGGGGACTTGATGTTTGTTTTTGCAAACTTCAGCCAGGCTTAGATGTTTTTCTTTGTAAGAAAAGGCTTCCTTCTTGCCACTCTACCCGTTAGCCCATTCATATGAAACATGTGGGAGATTGTCACATGTAGCACACAGCCAGTACTTGCCAGAAATTCCTGCAATTCCTTTAATGTTGCTGTAGGCCTCATGGAAGCCTCCCTGACCAGTTTTCTTCTCGTCTTTTCATCATTTCTGGAGGGACGTCCAGTTCTTGGTAATGTCTCTGTTATGCCATATGTTCTCCACTTGATGATTACTGTCTTCACTGTGTTCCATGGTATATCTAATGCTTTGGAAATTATTTTGTACCCTTCTCCTGACTGATATCTTTCAACAATGAGATCCCTCTGATGCTTTGGAAACTCTCTGCAGACCATGGCTCTTGCTCTGAGCTGCAACTAAGAAAATGCCAGGAAAATCCTACTAGAATAGCTGAACTTTATTTCTGATTAATCAGAGTTACTTTGACTTCTATTTAAGATGAGTTTGAATGTGATTGGTTAATTCTGAACACAGCCACATCCCTAGTTATAAGAGGGTGTGCACACTTATGCAACCAGGTTATTGTAAGGTTTTTATTTTTAATTGTTCCTCCTCGAAGATTTGAGTTTGTTTTTCAATTGAAATGTTTTGCACAAATATGGCTGCCACTGCAACTGCTGATGGCAAAGAGTTCAAAGTTATTGAATATTACTACAGAACTGTACCCCTCAGGAATTATGTTAAAATTTAATTATTTTGTAAACCGTGCAGAGGTGTAAAAAGTTAAAAGTACCTGTGTTGTGTTCACCATGTTAGGGACGTTTGTAATTAAGACCAAAATTACCATGTAAAGGGAGTTCATAATTAACAAATGGATAATAAAATAAAAAGGAAGAGTGAAAAAATATACATTTAGGTCACTGGTTAGCTACGAGCAACTTTTATCTGGTAATTTATGTTGTAATTAGAAACTAGTGAACACAATCAAGTACTTTTACTTTGTACTTTTACATCTCTGAAACCATTAACTATTTTGTAAATTGTTGCAATTACTTTTGCTATCAACACACCTAATGCTACTGGTCCCTAATCACTCTCTATTACTGTGGGCCGCATTCTAACCTATGCTTCAGCAGTAGTTACATGTGCACCGGTAACCACTAGACCACCCTTCACCAAAATATTTAAAATTATATTATTTTATCTTTCAAAAATCCCTGCACTAAGGCCAAAGAGTAGTACAACAAGACACAAAATTACGTCTGTAAATCTCTGCCACAGGACACTGATTTTCTTTCATCTTAGCAAAATAAATGAGAGAATAGAACATGATTATTCAGTTGTTTCTCTCTCACACTCTCCATCATCTTCTCTTCTGTCAACTCTACTCTCCTCTACCCTCCTTTCTTCTTCCCTTTTTCCTCCCCACTCCACTCTATTTAGCATGGCTACATGGTGACCCGAGGAAGGTCATCTACCCTACAGACAGCTACGGACAGTTCTGTGGGCAGAAGGGCACCCCAAATGCGTAAGTTCTTCAATTTGTGAATAATGAGTGAGAGATTTGCAAACAAGGTATAACTTGATATCGCTGAGTAATTAGGGATGTACCACTGAGCTGTTTGAGGTCATGGTAACTCCGTTGAGCCCTACTTGTTGCTATTGTTGGAAGTATACTGCCAACATTCTCATAGATTTAGCAGAAATTAGCAGTTGTAATCTTAACGGTAGCAGTTTATTTGGCAGGATGGAAATAACAAGGTAATAACAAGGTTATTTCCAGGAAACAACATTGAAACAAAGAGGAAACAACTGGGTAATGACATGGTAACTATACATCAATAGTAAGCATGTTTCTGTGGAAAATAGTAGTTAACTCCTAGGTAGGTTGTAGGGAAAAAGCTTTGTAACTGAAACGGCAACACTAGGCAAGGGCATGCTAGTTACCCATTTATTGTTTGTTTGTTTATGCTGAAATAAAAATTTCACTTTAAGGAAAGTTCCACAAAACAAGACAGAAGGAAGACCATTATAACCATGTCAGAATTAGTTTCTCCCTTTTCAAACATGTTTAACCTTTTATTTAATGTGTATTTCAAGTGTATCTACCGGTTCCTTGGAAAATTGTTGTTCTTTCCACAAATGTTCATATTGTTGCTGCTTGTAATGGTGTGAATTTTACAGTTATGCTTCTGTACCTATCCCCTATACTTACCTCTAATTTCTATGCAGGGTTGGGGAGTAACGGATTTCAAGTTAAAAGTACTGCAAAATAATAGTACTGGTTAATTGCTTGGAAATACTGTAGGAGGGAAGATCTTTCAAATCAAATCATCAAATAAAATGTATTTATAAACCCTTTTTACAACAGCAGTTGTCACAAAGTGCTTTACAGAGACACCCGGCCTTAAACCCCAAGGAGCAAACAACAGTAGTGTTGAATTTCAGTGTCTAGGAACTCTTTGAGTTTGCAGGGACAAAGCCTGACCATTACATTGCACTATGCAGAAATAAAAATGAAAACAGTGTTGAAACTACAAGGAAACAACTGGTAAATAGCAAGGTAATAGGAGGGGAGATCTTCGCTTTCATTTGCCGGGACAATGTCTGTCTGTTACACTGCAACTACACAGAACATAAAATGCAAACAGTGTTCAAAGAATCTTTTTTTCGGGTGTGCACTTTGTAAACATGTTGAGATGTACAATTTAGGCACACAAACAAAACATTTAGAGAAAGAAAATTTAAAAACATACAAAACAAAGACATACAATTCAACTGAAAAAATCACAAACAACATCAAATAGATCCTCCATTACTGTTTTAAAATGGGCAAGGGACACCAGAGTTGGATCTGCAGTTTGTTCCATAAAAAAGGAGAGAAGGAACTGAAAGCAGTCCTACCCAACTCTGTGGAGACCGCTGGAGTCTTGAATGTAATCCATGTCTGTGATCTGGTTTTGAAATTTGTTCGTCTAGCAGAAATTAGATGATATATGGAGGTAATTTTCAAAGAAGTGCTTGATAAGTAAACAAGAGAGCATGTTGCTCCCACCTCCCAGATAGAGAGGCCCAACCCACATGTTGGTATAGAATACAGTGTTGAGTTTTGTAACTATCACAAGTGATAGACCTGATTGCCCAATGATAAATAGCATCCAGTAGTTTTATTATGTTTTACAGTGGACAGACAAGCCCTGTTTCTGTAAAGGAACTCTATCTTGAATTTTAACTTTTTCTCAATTCGGCAACATGTTTTTTAAAAGAAAGCCTATCTTCTAATCATCATCTAACATTATGAAGAAGCAACAATAGCAAGGTAATAGGAGGGTAGAGCTTCTCGCTTTAGTTTGCTGGGGCAATGTCTGGCCGTTAAACTGCAACTACACTGAAACTGAAGTTGAAACTTAGTGGAAAGAAGAAGGCAAATACAGGTAAATTGCATAGTAATGGGAGGACCTTTGTTTGCATTGCCACCATGCAAGGTAATATAGAGATTACAGGTAAAGGTAAAGGGGATTGGTACAGAGGCATAATTCTATTATTCAGACCATTACTAGTGGTAACAATATGAATGCTAATGCTATATTGCATGTTAATAATACAACAGCATTGCAATAAACTATACGGTGTACTATTGTAAATACAGAGGCATTTAACAATTGAGTTGTGCTGAAATAACAGTAATGTCAGGAAGTAAATTAATTACAGGAGTGCAACATACCAACTGTAATTGACACATTCTGACATGGTTGTAGCAGTTTTCAATCTGTATTGTTTTGTGGAACTTATTTCAGCATAAACAAACAAATGGTAAATGGGTGACATGCCCTTGCCTGGTGTTGCCATCTAACTTAAGCTTTTTCACTACAACTTTCCTAGCAGTTACTGACTATTTTCTGCAAAAATATGTCTACTATTGATATACACTCACCTAAAGGATTATTAGGAACACCATACTAATACTGTGTTTGACCCCCTTTCGCCTTCAGGCCCATATTGATAGGATAGCATCTTGCAGTTGATGGAGATTTGTGGGAAGCACATCCAGGGCACGAAGCTCCCGTTCCACCACATCCCAAAGATGCTCTATTGGGTTGAGATCTGGTGACTGTGGGGGCCATTTCAGTACAGTGAACTCATTGTCATGTTCAAGAAACCAATTTCAAATGTTTCGAGCTTTGTGACATGGTGCATTATCCTGCTGGAAGTAGCCATCAGAGGATGGGTACATGGTGGTCATAAAGGGATGGACAGAAACAATGCTCAGGTAGGCCGTGGCATTTAAACGATGCCCAATTGGCACTAAGGGGCCTAAAGTGTGCCAAGAAAACATCCCCCACACCATTACACCATCACCAGCAGCCTGCACAGTGGTAACAAGGCATGATGGATCCATGTTCTCATTCTGTTTACGCCAAATTCTGACTCTACCATCTGAATGTCTCAACAGAAATCGAGACTCATCAGACCAGGCAACATTCTTCCAGTCTTCAACTGTCCAATGTTGGTGAGCTCGTGCAAATTGTAGCCTCTTTTTCCTATTTGTAGTGGAGATGAGTGGTACCCGGTGGGGTCTTCTGCTGTTGTAGCCCATCCGCCTCAAGGTTGTGCGTGTTGTGGCTTCACAAATTGCTGCATACCTCGGTTGTAACGAGTGTTTATTTCAGTCAAAGTTGCTCTTCTATCAGCTTGAATCAGTCGGCCCATTCTCCTCTGACATCTAGCATCAACAAGGCATTTTCGCCCACAGGACTGCCGCATACTGGATGTTTTTCCCTTTTCAAACCATTTTTTGTAAACCTTAGAAATGGTTGTGCCTGAAAATCCCAGTAACTGAGCAGATTGTGAAATACTCAGAACGGCCCGTCTGGTACCAACAACCACGCTCAAAATTGCTTAAATCACCTTTCTTTCACATTCTGACATTCACTTTGGAGTTCAGGAGATTGTCTTGACCAGGACCACACCCCTAAATGCATTGAAGCAACTGCCATGTGATCGGTTGATTAGATAATTGCATTAATGAGAAATTGAACAGGTGTTCCTAATAATCCTTTAGGTGAGTGTATAGTTACCATGTTGTTACCCAGTTATTTCCTCTTTGTTTCTATGTTGTTTCCTGGAAATGACCTAGTTAATACCTCGTTAATTCCATCCTGCCAAATAAAATGCTACCAACTCAACAAAGCCTTTCTGCACTCCTGTTTCTGTGAAAAGCTCAAAAATAGGTAACCATTTGGAAATAAAAAGATGCAAGTACTCACCATCGATGATATGAAATTTAGAGTTTGACCGATGTTTTCAGTTCTGATTAGGTACAAAAGTTAAACTAAGAATGAGCTGAATTTAAAAGTTATATTAGGTATATATTTGATAGATAAAAAAGTTAATTTAACAGTTATATTATCTAATGCATTTATGGGTCGCATTGTATGCTTTATCTCTCCAGTGTTTTGCTTTAAAATGGATTGGACATTTTTATTTCTAACTAACCCTAATGTGGCAATAGGTTTGGACTCTCTTTGATTCCGTAGGACCTCAGTGCTATAGTTAATACACTGCAAAAAAATTATTAAGGGAACACTTAAATCACACATCAGGACCTGATGAAGGAAATATATTAAAGATCAACATCTTTACTGTATTGTGTCATTTGGTGAAAATTAAAATGATGCAACAATGGTCAATGGAAACCAAAATCGGCAACTAATTGAGGGCTGCTCCTCCTTTTTCTCCTCACACAAAGGAGCATATATCAGTCCTGCTGCTGGGTTGATGCCCTTCTACGGCCCTGTCCAACTTTCCTTGTGTAACCCCCCATCTCCTGATATCTCCTACATGCTATTAAGACTGTAATAGGAGACACAGCAAACCTTCTTGCGACGGCTCATATGGATGTGCTGTCCTGGAGGAGCTGGACTACCTGTGCAACCTGATTAGGCTACCTGCTGTCCCTGTCCTTGTCCACCTGGTCATACTTTTGACCTAGTCTAGAATCAAATAGACTCTGGATTTAGCCCAGAGAAATTTATTTATTATTCTAATTGGACTCTTAATATCACACCCGGCACAGCCAGAAGAGGACTGGTCACCCCTCTGAGCCTGGGCCCTCTCTAGGTTTCTTCCTAAAATTCGGCCTTCTTAGGGAGTTTTTCCTAGCCACTGAAATCCAACACTACAGTTGTTTGCTCCTTGGGGTTTAAGGCCGGGTGTCTCTGTAAAGCACTTTGTGACAACTGCTGTTGTGAAAAGGGTTTTATAAATACATTTGATTGATTGATTGATTGATTGAGGTACCACTTCATGCTACCAGTAGTGACAAGGACACTAGCAAAACGTAAAACTAGAGAATCGGTCAGGAAGGATAAGGAGAAAGTGATTGTCTGTTGTCACCACCTGTAAAACCATTCCTTTTTTCTGGGTTGTCTTGCTGTTGCCTCTCCATTGCACCTGTTGTCACTTTCATTTGCACCAAAATAGGTGACATTGATTCACAATCGCTTATGCTTCCTAACTGGACAGATTGATATCCCTGAAGTTTAATTGACTTGTGATCCCTTAATTTTTTTTGCAGCATATATCAAGTTATCACTGAAATAGCTCACACCTCCACACACATCTTCTATTGTCAATGGAATTAAACCGATTGAAGAAAAAATCCAATACTACTTTCACATTTCTCACTGTGGAATATCTTTTATATAATTGTAATATATCTGTTCGACAGGATGTAACCCTGCCAATGATTAAAGTAGTTTTTCAGGGGCAGCTGTGGAGCAGTGATACGGCTGTTTGTGGTGCAGAACAGTGAGATTGGGAGTGGTATGTTTACTCCCAGAGAGCTAGGGCTCTCAGATCTTAGCAGGTCATAATTAGCACAGTGTTGTTATCCCAGGCTTAAGGGATTATGATGGAGTTTAGTCTGGAACACACGTTAAAGAGATCCTAGTGGCTATATTACTCTCACCTATTCCACAAGCATACTGAGGGATATCATATTGAAATTCACCAAGATTCAAAGAGATTATACGAGTGGAAGGGAAGAGAAAGTTGGCTACTTTAACATCACTTTGAGTTTATTCAAGTTTTCTTTTATCTGAATGTATATGCTGTACTCTACAGCCATCTGGTAGAAGAACTGTATTAGCACTAAACATTTTCAATTTATGTTTGCATTTTCTCTGTAGAAAAAAACCTATACTGTTCTTCTTCAACATCCTAAAATGTGCCAGTCCTGCTGTCCTCATCAACCTACAGTGCCCGACCACTCAGGTATTCACAACATATTGGTCACATGATGTTGGATTTATTCTGCAATACTGTGAGTATTTAACTGTAGTTGCTGTTCAAATGAGGATGGCTTACCGACTTTCAATGCTTTTAATACTTCCTCAGATGTGTGTTTCAAAGTGCCCGGACAGATTTGCCACCTACACAGATATGCAGCTGCAATACCAAATCACCACAGCCCCCTGGGAATACTACAAGCAGTTTTGCAAACCAGGCTTTAACAACCCAATAAAAGTGTGTAGCTAGGCTTAAAACAGAGAGTTCAAACCACTATTTTGTTATACATGGTGCCATATTGCATAGTTTTTTGGCTTCACAACAAGTTTTCTAAAACATAAACTACTTGTAAAGTGTCCCTCAGAATAGTTTGGATATGTCAAATATTGTTTTAATCCAATATGTTATGTTGCTCATTTTCTACTCATTAAGTACAAAATTACTCCGACTTTCTTATTTTCATTTATTTTAGCCTGTTGCACAAGTATTACTGGATGAGGACTGTCCATCAATGATTGTGCCTAGCAGACCATGTAAGTACAGAGCAGCAAATGGCAGCAAATGACAGGCAATTATGAAATGACCTTTCTGAATAATTGTTCCTGTCTTTCAGTTCTACATCGCTGTTTTCCTGACTTTATCACTTTAAATGGAACCCTGACAGTGGCCAAAAGAAAACACTTCAAAGACTCCCTTGACACAGCCCATAGTGTGACTGAACTAAGAGACGCCGCCAAGTGAGTTAAGACATTGTTCATATTTTGTTTTACTAAGACACCAGCAAGACATTTTTAATGGCTGCCATTTGAGTGTCAAGTCTTAAGTCCATGGTTTTATATCCTACAGCGGTATCACAGGTCTGGTGGATGCTAAAGAAGTTGGCATAAAAATTGTGGAGGACTACGCTTCCTCATGGAACTGGATCTTAATGTAAGACTAGTCACTAGCATCCACATCAGCGTTGTAAAAAAAATTATGTTCATTATTTTCTGTGTATTTTCGTTATTGTTTGCCTGAACAAACTGCTGTTGGTTCTTTGTGCATTTTGAAAAAGATTTGCTGACTAGATATAGCGCTATTGCTAACTAGTATTAGAGTGGGTAGTGGCTCCCATTGACCTCTCACTTCGTACTGGACGCAGACAATTGAAAAAGCTATCCATTTGACTCTGATAGCTTCTGTTATTTTAAATGTGACTATTCTATTTCCAGAGGTCTAGTGATGGCTCTGGTGATCAGTCTGATATTTATCCTGCTGCTACGTTTCACTGCTGGACTCCTCCTCTGGTTCACCATCATTGCTGTCATACTGGTGATCGCGTATGGTTAGTTTGTGTGTGTGTGTATATATACACTGCTCAAAAAAATTAAGGGAACACATAATCATCACAGCATAACACCAAGTCATAAAACTTGAGCACTCGGGGGGTGCTCTGGAATGGCAACAGCAAGACAACCCCGAAAAAGGGAATGGTTTTGCAGGTGGTGGCCACAGATAATTGCACTCTCCTTATTCTTCCTGACTGATTCTCCTCTATATTTGTGTTTTGTTAGTGTCGGTGTCACTACTGGTAGCATGAGGAGGTACCTACACCCCGTTCGGATTGCACAGGTAGTCCAGCTCATTCTGGAGTTTTGCAAGGTTTGGTGTGTCTCCCAGGACAGTCTCAAGAGCATGAAGGAGCTACCAGGAGATGGGCCAATACATGAGGAGAGCTGAACAGGGCTGTAGAAGGGCATGAATCCAGCAGCAGGACGGCAAGTATCTGCTCCTTTTGTGTGAGGTGGAACAGGAGGAGCACTGCCAGAGCCCTACAAAATTGGTGTGCATGACCAAACTGTCAGAAACACACTCCATGAGGGCCCGACATCTTCTAGTGCTCACAGCCCAGCACCGTGCAGCACGTTTGGCATTCGCCAGAGAACAGGCAGGTCCCCCACTGTTGCCCCATATTCTTCACAGATGAAAGCAGGTTCACATTTGGCAGACGTGAAAGAGTCGGGAATGTGACAGACGTGAAAGAGTCTGGAAACCCTTTGGTAAATGTTAGGCTGCCTGCAACATCATTTTGTATTGGTGCATCCAAAAGTGCCAAGTAGCACCACACACTGTCCAGGAGCTCACTGATGCCCTGATCCAGGTCTGTGGGGAGATTCCCCAGGTCACCATCCATCATCTCATCAGGAGCATGCCCAGATGTTGTTGGTAGTGCATACAGGAATGTAGAGGTCATACACAATAATGAGTCACATTATGAGTCGTCCTGATGACATTTACACAAGTTGGAACAGCCTGTGATTTCAATTGTCTACTTTGATTTTCAGTGCGAGTTTCAATCCAGCACTCAATTGGTTGGTGATTTTGGTTTCCACTGACCGTTACATTATTTTGTTCTCAACGAATTACACAATGTCCAGTAAAGATTTTGATCTTTAATATATTTTGATGATGAGAATCAGTACCTCCAAGTCCGAGGCCATGGTCCTCAGTCGGAAAAGGGTGGCTTGCCCACTTCAGGTTGGTGGAGAGTGCCTGCCTCAAGTGGAGGAGTTTAAGTATCTAGGGGTCTTGTTCACGAGTGAGGGAAGGATGGAACGGGAGATTGACAGACGGATCGGTGCAGCTTCTGCAGTAATGCGGTCGATGTATCGGTCTGTCGTGGTGAAGAAAGAGCTGAGCCGCAAGGCGAAGCTCTCGATTTACCAGTCAATCTACGTTCCTACTCTCACCTATGGTCATGAGCTTTGGGTCATGACCGAACGGACAAGATCCCGGATACAGGCGGCCGAAATGAGCTTTCTCCGCAGGGTGGCTGGGCGATCCCTTAGGGTGAGAAGCTCGGTCACCCGGGAGGAGCTCAGAGTAGAGCCTTTATCTGTTCCGGATGCCTCCTGAACGCCTTCCCGGGAAGGTGTTCGGGTCCCGTCCCACCGGGAGGAGACCTCAGGGAAGACCTAGGACACGCTGGAGGGACTATGTCTCCCGGCTGGCCTGGGAACGCCTCTGTGTGTCCCCGGAAGAGCTGGAGGAAGTGTCTGGGGAGAGGGAAGTCTGGGCATCTCTGCTTAGACTGCTGCCCCTGCGACCCGGCCCCGGATAAGTGGAAGAAGATGTATGTATGTATATATTTTGTTCATCTAAACCAGATGTGTAATTTGAGTGTTCCCTTAATTTTTTAAAGTAGTGTGTATATGGCTACTAGTGGGTACGTGTGTGTATGTACGCGTTTACTTGTACGTGTGTGTGTGTGTGTGGGCGTGACTACTTGTACCTGTGTTATAGAAATGTACATAACATTTTAAGTCTCATAAAAGATGCTTACATACAAAGCAATTAATAACAATGATAATAATAATGATACATTCATTTTGTAAAGCACTGTCCATTAATAACCTCAACATGCATTGAAATATGAAATAAAAGTCATATTTTTGATAACACTTTACTTGAAGTGTAGTGTCATAACATCGTCAAAACTCTGTCATAACTATGTCATAATGTGTCATGTCAGCTGAAATATTGTAAATATTGTACTGTATGCGAATGGATGATAACAGCCTTCTGAGCCAGTAGGCTAGCAGGCCCCTTCTGACCCATATCTATGAGGCTGATAACCACTGATAACGCCCATTCAATCCAATGATAACATTCGAACCGCCTGCCAAAATAATCCCGATTTATGATTTTATCCCGATTAATAACAATCCCAATAACAACTCTGTTTTCTAACTGTAGTCTTCCAATACATTAATATTGTTCTTGTCCATTTAAAAAGCCATTACAATAAAAATAAAATAAATGTTTTTTAACAATTAACTAATACTATAATAACATGTAAATCTCTAAATGTATATGGTTGCCAGCTTCATTGACAATACATTGCTGAGGATGTTTAGTGGCATTTAGAATTGCCATTTGTACTGCATTTGCCTTCATTGCACATCTATACATTGCACATCTGTACTTCACATCTGTAACATACATTATACTTAATACAAGTAAATTTTCTGCCCTCTTCTATTCACACTCCTTGTTAGCATTTTGTTGTACTCTTCTTGTGTCTGCTCAGTGACAAAGTTGAATCAAATAAAAAAAAAAATCTATTGAGATATACGCTCCACCAGTTAAATGAAACCAGTAGTCACCACTGCTACCTGAATCTTCTGTTTTTAAATATATATATATATATATATATATATATATATATATATATATATATACACATTTGTTATAATTTATTTTTGTCTGCTCAAATTTTACTGAAATCATATTTTACACATCCCATTAGGATGACACCAGTGTGTACACATTTTTTAAATAACACCTTTTACACCTTGTTGAATACATAACAGAAATATCTGTAATTTTCTCGTGTTGTGCTGGTCTTACAGAGCGCTGGATTCAAACTCATGGCCAAAATGGAAGAAAACATTTGAAATCACAGGCTGTTCCAATTTGCTTGAATTTCATCACAGTATGCATATATATATAAACAGAAGATTCAGGTAGCAGTGGTGGTACAATAGTTGTTTGTAATAGTATTTTGTTGTTTGTTTATATTTGTTTTAATAAAATGCTTATAATTGAAAGATGTTTTTTAAATGTAATTATATCTCTGTCCAAATGGTGCAGGTATTGAGATTAAAATTTTGATCAATTTCCATCTTAGGTTTATTTAATTTTGAACATACCCTCTCACTTTAAATTGTCATTAATTAATTAGTTTGAGGTGTTACATGTTTTAACTATTGTGAATCAGACTCTGCTTCATTTGACTACACCAAAACGTACTTGCTTAGTAGGTGTAACTACTGTGTATGTATGTGGGAACAGATACTGCTTCAAATTAAAGCCCTCTTTCCTTGTAACTACACTGTAACTATGTGGGAACAGTCAACGCTTCAAATTACAGCCCTCTTTCCTTGTAACTACACTGTAACTACATGGGAACAGTCAACACTTCAAATTACAGCACTCTTTCCTTGTAACTGCACTGTAACTATGTGTGAACAGACACAGCTTCAGATTATAGCCCTCCTTCTTTGTAACTACAGTGTATTTACGTGGGAACAGACGCCACTTCAAATTACAGCCCTCTTTCCTTGTAACTACACTGTAACTGTGTGGAAATGGACACTGCTTTAAATTACAGCCCTCTTTCCTAGTACTTACACTGTAAGTGTAAGTACCGTTGTTCCAATGTTGTTGGTACCGTATAAGAACTAGTTAAAGATGATGGACTTACTAGGAAATTACATGATAAGTAAGGGTGAAGTTCACAATGTATAGGAAAGAATAAGCTGCAACAGGATGATGGCGTGAAGCTATGTTATGGAATATTAACTGGAAACAAATGATAATTTACCACATTTATTTTCTTTTTATCAGGTGTTATTACAAAATAGACTAGTTTTAATTTGTATTTCCACCACAAGCTAATGGATCCATTTGTATCTACATTTGGAAACAACACAACATTAGAAGATTTGCAGTGAGCCAGGCACCTTTGGTTATCCACATTTAAGTATGCCTTCTAATGTTAGAGTTTAATTGTCCTCAACAACAGTAAAATCTGACAAACTCTTATTTGTTAAGCCTATCCATTTCATTCGTCAGCTTCTCGCTTTCAACGCGACAAAATAATAGCCTACATTAGAGAGCTTTCGATCTGGCATATTGAGAAAAAAACTTTAATGTGGCCAACTATTATGAGGAGAAGCATTGGGGGCTGTAGGACATGTTATGGAAAGTTTGAACTAAGGTGCATTTGAGAGATGTCTGTCTTTCCATTGGCTGGTATGTAGATCTTTACTTTGATTGTGACACACGTCTGTATAATATCAGAGGATTATTAGGTATTTGGGCCATGTCCTCTTGCCTAGACAAAGAAGGGTGTCAGTCCTTTCTGTTCCTTAGGAATGTGGTCCTTGGGGGGAAGTAAGATCAGTTGGCCCCTTTAGGTAAACACAACAGTAAACATTATGGCAGGAAGGATAATGTGGGGGGACAGCCCACCCTTTGGGTAAAGCCTTTGTGACACAAGACAGATGGGCAACAACTTACCACACCCCATATCACTGTAATAAATATGGATTGTGCATATGTGGAATCAGAGACTCCTCGGACGATTATGTTGGTAAGCGTTTGACGCGTCTCTCCTGTTAGCAAATAATATAAAAATGGTTAACTTGTGCTTAGAGAATTTTGTCTCTGTACTTCCATATTTAAGAGTGTCGATCGATGGAATTACCATCACAGACACCCAACAGATAAGTGCTTTCTGTGGCTTGATTCGTAACACACATCTATAATCAATTCATACATTTGCGATTGATGTCAACAGGGCTTTTGGTTTGGTAATAACTGATTTCCCGAGGGTGTGTTGGCGTTGAAAAGTTGCGCAAAGCGGGGAAATGCGCATCATTTTTATTTTCTCTAAAATCCTTAATTCTGTTTGTGAACTTGCAATAAAAAAATTAAATGTGACTTAAAAAAGTAAATTCATAAGCACAAATAAGAATGACTATTATATACTTTCAAAATAGCATTTTTATCACCTGTCTGTTTACTAAATCGGTTTTGGAGTAGTATTGTTCTTTCTTAAGTACATGTAACACCTACATTGTTCCTGCATAACTACCCATTCTTACCACATACTTACATTCTTATTAATACATAGTTATGTGGGAACTACCTTGTAAGTAACAGGCTGTAATTTGAAGAGTTTACCAGTTTTTTATTATTATTATTAGGGGTCCAAGCAGCGATGCTGCGGAACCCTATTGTAATTGTTAGATTTTCCTTCTGTCATTTTTCAAAGTTCACTTACTTCTGCTGGCTAACTTTTATTGTAACTTTGCACGCTGTTAGAGGGCTATGCCAAACTAACGCACAGCTATTTTGGTGTCCATAGGCCCATGCCTCTGGCACCACCATCGGGTCAAAGTTGCGATTTTCCAATGCTCATAACTTGGGCTCTGATTGCCCTAGAGACATAAAAGTGGTATCATATGATGCATGGGCAAACTTGGTCTTTTGCTTGAATGCATCTGGTTGTTGTACTGCAATAAATAGGAAGTTGGTAGTGAAAACCATGTGACTGCCACGGGCCAATGAAATTCATGCTATGAATCAATGGCTTTAAAAATGTTTGATCGCCATCAAACTTGATCAGTATAAGCTCCTTTAGGCCCCGAACAACCAGTAAAGTATCTAACCCTGACCATAACCTCACCCTATACCCTAATAATAACCTTGCACAGCAGGCAAAACACATTTATTTTCTTTCTTATGGGATTCACATTCAACTGTACATCATAACAGAATGGCACAATCATAAAACAAAACACGGCAACAAAGAAAAAAAGGAACTGACCCCTGTTCATAAGTATGCATACCCTTAGTTCTTAATACTGTACTAAGGGCGGTTAGTATCAATGACAGCCTGCAGTCTTTTGTAATAGTTGTCTATGAGGCCCCGAATTCTTGCAGGTGTTATAGCTGGCCATTCGTCTTGGCAAAATGCCTCCAGGTCATGCCAAGTCTTTGGTCGTCGTGCATGAACCGCACGTTTGAGATCTCCCCAGAGTGGCTCGATGACATTAAGGTCAGGAGACTGATGGCCAATCCAGAAACTTTTCATGCTGTAATCACTGGAGGGTCAATTTAGCCATTGTCGTGCTGGAAAGTCCAAGAGCGTCCCATGCACAGCTTTCGTGCAGAAGAATGCAAATTGTCTGCCAGTATTATCTGATAACATGCTGCATTCATCTTGCCATACATTTTCACAAGATTCCCCGTTTCTTTAGAGCTCACACACACCCAGAAAATCAGTGAGCCACCACCATGCTTCACAGTGTGGATAGTATTCTGTTCACTATAGGCCTTGTTGACACCTCTCCAAACATAGTGCTTATGGTTGTGACCATAAAGCTCTGTTATGGTCTCGTCACTCCAAATTACAGGTTACCAGACGCTGTGAGGCGTGTCAAGGTGTCAGGCATTTTGTAACCAGACTTTTTTGTGGAATTGGCGTAGTCAAGAGCGGGAAAAAGGAGCAAACACAGAAATTACACTGTCTATAGCCATATGGTCAATATATCTGTTACGGCCATTCAAGCTAGAACAATTCTGAAATCTTTTGTTTTGCAATTTTAATAAAAAAAACAATGTTAGAAGAAAATACACACATTAATGAAAAGTCAGTGTCCTATAGTTACACTGAACAAAATTATAAACGCAACACTTTTGTTTTTGCTCCCATTTATCTATGTACACAAAAGGCCTATTTCTCTAATATTGTTCACAAATCTGTCTAAATCTGGGTTAGTGAGCACTTCTTTGATGAGATAATCCATCCACCTCACAGGTGTGGCATATCAAGATGCTGATTAGACAGTATGATTATTGCACAGGTGAGCCTTAGGCTGGCCACAATAAAAGGCCATTCTAAAATGTGCAGTTCCATCACACAGCACAATGCCACAGATGTTGCAAGTTTTGAGGGAGCGTGCAATTGGCATGCTGACTGCAGGAATGTCCACCAGAGCTAATTATGAAATTAATGTTAATTTCTCTACCATAAGCCTACCAAAGGCGTTTCAGAAAATTTGGCAGTACATCCAACCGGCCTCACAATCGCAGACCACGTGTAACCACACTAGCCCAGGACCTCCACATCCAGCATCTTCACCTCCAAGATCGTCTGAGACCAACCACCAAGACAGCTGCTGCAACAATCAGTTTGCATAACCAAAGAATATCTGCACAAACTGTCTGCAGTTCATCATCGTAACCAACTTGAGTGGGCAAATGCTCACATTCGATGGCGTCTGGCACTTTGGAGAGGTGTTTTGTTCAAGGATGAATCCCGGTTTTCACTGTACAGGGGAGATGGCAGACAGCATATATGGCATCGTGTGGGTGAGCGGTTTGTTGATGTCAACGTTGTGGATCGAGTGGTCCATGGTGGTGGTGGGGTTATGGTACGGGCAGGCGTGTGTTATAGACAATGAACACAGATGCATTTTATTGATGGCATTTTGAATGCACAGAGGCCCATTGTTGTGCCATTCGTCCACGATCATCACCTCGTGTTGCAGCATGATAATGCACAACCCCATGTTGCAAGGATCTGTACACAATTCCTGGAAGCTGAAAACATCCCAGTTCTTGCATGGCCAGCATCCTCACCGGACATGTCACCCATTGAGCATGTTAGGGATGCTCTGGATTGGAGTATATGACAGCGTGTTCTAGGTATTGCCAATATCCAGCGACTTCACACAGCCATTGAAGAGGAGTGAACCAACATTCCACAGGCTACAATCAACAACCTGATCATGCGAATGAGATGTGTTGCATTGCGTGAGGCAAATGGTGGTCACACCAGATACTGACTGGTTTTTGGACCCCACCGGACCCCCCCAATACAGTGAACCCCCCGAACCCCCCCAGCACATTTTAGAGTGGCCTTTTATTGTAAAATTATTGTGATTCAAAATTGTAATTCCACCACAGTTAATCTGTTGTTGGTTTTATTAAATGTCTCTTAACTTCTTATTGTATTACTTTGATAATTTTTGGTGTATAAGTATTTCATCACCTACCAACCAGTAAGAATTCTGGCTCTCACAGACCTGTTAGTTTTTCTTTAAGAAGCCCCCCTGTTCTCCACTCATTACCTGTACTAACTGCACCTGTTTGAACTTGTTACCTGTATCAAACACACTAAATCAAACAGACTCCAACCTTTCCACAATGGCCAAGATCAGAGAGCTGTGTAAGGACATCAGGGATAACATTGTAGACCTGCACAAGGTTGGGATGGGCTACAGGACAAAAGGCAAGCAGCTTGGTGAGAAGGCAACAACTGTTGGCGTAATTATTAGAAAACGGAAGAAGTTCAAGATTACGGTCAATCTCCCTCGGTCTGGGGCTCCATGAAAGATCTTACGTCAATGATCATGAGGAAGGTGAGGGATCAGCCCAGAACTACACGGCAGGACCTGGTCAACGACCTGAAGAGAGCTGGGACCACATTCTCAAAGAAAACCATTAGTAACACACTATGCCGTCATGGATTAAAATCCTGCAGCGCACACAAGGACCCCTGCTCAAGCCAGCGCATGTCCAGGCCTGTCTGAAGTTTCCCAATGACCATCTGGATGATCCAGAGGAGGAATGGGAGAAGGTCATGTGGTCTGATGAGACAAAAATAGAGCTTTTTGGTCTAAACTCCACTCGCCGTGTTTGGAGGAAGAAGGAGGATGAGTACAACCCCAAGAACCACCATCCAACCATGAAGCGTCGGAGGTGGAAACATCATTCTTTGGGGATGCTTTTCTGCAAAGGGGACTGGACGACTGCACCGTATTGAGGGGAGGATGGATGGGGCGAGATCTAGCCTTCCCTCAGTAAGAGCATTGAAGATGGGTCGTGGCTGGGTCTTCCAGCATGACAACGACCCGAAACACACAGCCAGGACAACTAACGAGTGGCTCCGTAAGAAGCATCTCAAGGTCCTGGAGTGGCCTAGCCCGTCTCCAGACCTGAACCCAATAGAAAATCTTTGGAGGGAGCTGAACGTCTGTATTGCCCAGCGACAGCCCTGAAACCTGAAGTATCTGGAGAAGGTCTGTATGGAGGAGTGGGCCAAAATCCCTAATGCAGTGTGTGCAAACCTGGTCAAGAACTACAGGAAGCATATGATCTCTGTAATTGCAAACAAAGGTTTCTGTATCAAATATTTAGTTTCTGCTTTTCTGATGTATCAAATACTTATGTCCATGCAATAAAAATGCAAATTAATTACTTAAAAATCATACAATGTGATTTTCTGGATTTTTGTTTTAGATTCCGTCACTAACAATTGAAGAGTACCAATGATAAAAATTACAGACTTCTACACTCTTTGTAAGTGGGAAACACTGCCGATTTTGCAGGTTATCAACAGTTTTTCTCCCCATTGTATATTCTCAGGGATAAAATATCCACCGGGCATTTTGCCCCAAAGGAGAAGGGGTGTTTAGCCCCAAACATGATCACCATAAAAAAAAACAGGATTGCTATAGACAGTAATTTTTTTTTTCTCTGAACAAGTGGTTTACTTGGCCTAAGGCCTTCCTACAGATATATCAAAAATGAGTTCAGATGTCTAATTTCATCACATCACATTACAATGTTTTCTAAATAACAAAAAACAAGACCAACTTATGTCAAAATTTTCCTTCAATTGCAAGTTTAAATAAAATTTTGTTAACCCTAAAATACCTGGAAACTGTTTACTTTGTTTAGGACTGGTCAGCTAAATATCTTTGAAAATAACCCAACTGCTTTTCTTCCCACAAATGCCGGTCAGACATTTCTGGTTCTATAAATGGGTGCACATTTTTACTTTTTCTCTAGCATTCACCAATCTGATTAAAATTGTACCCTTCTTACACATTTGTCTAACCTAAAGCACTAATAATCAGAAACAAAAAAATAGCCAGATTGTGTTATGCCTAGTTCATTCTTACTAAAAAGAAAGTTAGTAAACCATATAGAGTTCCTCGATTTGTCCTCTAAATGGAATCTTTGCAGAGGGTTTAATATAGGCTTCTTCCAAAAAAAACAGTAACTAGAACACTATATATAAGGGCTCTACCAAGAACCATTTTATAATCTAAATTAACTTTATTTAGATCAGGAGCATGGTTTCTGATCATAGTCACTGTAACCACTTGAACCAAATGTTTTGAAATCACCCAGTTTCCCTTACCAAGTAGGCCATGCTCTTTATTTCCCATAAAAAAGCCTACATTATATAAAAAGTATATAATTATATAAAAATAGGAATTATATTAATGATATTATATACCATAGTCATATTCTTTTTATTAAAAGTATATACATTTTTATTTAAAATGATTCACTGTTTTGCTGATTGATCCCAGTTATTGATGGGTACAGACCAGATTTTGCCCATGTAGGGTTCATGTTAACTATTTGTCACATGAGAAGCATCGTTGCCATAATCATACAAACTAGATAGGCCTATCACCTAGCTGTACGTGGCCTTATGTTGGTTGTTAGTCACATAGAGGATGTCTTATGTTGATCATTGTTCACAAAGAGGATGTCATGTCCTGCTTCTAAAATCTACTAGTGCTAATCCTATTCATGAGAAACAAAGCATTGGGGAAGGTGACAAACTACAGTTTATGAAAATGTCATAATAGCATTATGACCATCCTGTGTCACTTTATTTTAACTGAAAAAATATAGTTGATGTTAATACAAAAGACACATTATGACCATAATCATTGGAACTGGATAAGTATATCACCTGGTTGTACACACCCTTATGTTGGTTATTAGTCACAAAGAGGATGTCATGTCCTGCTCCTGAAATCTACTGCTGGCATCCTAGTCATGAAAAAACGTTGCACTGGGAAAGGTATTTATGACTTCATGCATAATTCTATTGATATATAGCATTTATGATGAAATGTAATATAAAAATACTGTTTATAAGAAGACTGGTGTCACAGAATGGTTTGTTATGTTTTGATACACTTGCATAGGTGTCATAACCAGTCATAAAAAAAATTCTATATATGTCATAATACTTCAAAAAATATATATATTACAGTGTCGTGACCATGTTATGACAGGATATAACTTGTTATGTCTGCTGACATGACTCATTATGAAATGGTTATGACAGAGTTATGACCATGTTATGACACTACACTTCAAATAAAGTGTTACCGTATTTATTTTTAGGAAATGTTTAAATTTTAAGAGGAATCACATACTAGTTTAAAAAGCCCTATATTAAAAGCACTCAAGGTCTGAATGGTCCTGAGATTGTCAGGAAGTGAGATACAAATGTGTGGTGCAGTGGAGGAAAAGGCATCCTATTTACTTGCTCAAGGGCACATGGACAAGTATTTCAGTCTGTTAGCTCTGGATTCAAACCAGTTGCATTTTAGTTACTTCCTCAACAATGCTCTGTAACTTCTAGGCTGTTGCCCATCACCTCTTGCCTCTCTCTATGCCATCAGAAATATGGCACTGTTACCTGGAGTTCTCCCTACTGAGACAGCAACCCGGGGCTGATGTGACCATCGTAGATATTGGCTTCCAGACAGACGTCACGGTTTACCTGCAGCTCAGCCAAACATGGCTCATATTCTGTGAGTCACCATTCTTGTGATTATATCTCTCTATGCCTCTGTCACTTTCTCTATATTTCTGTCTGTTTCTCTCCCTCAAATTCAATAGGCCGAAACAGGGATACATGTAACAATTTTGCAACAACAATATTAATTGGTAGCAACTTACAGTAGTGAATGCTTATATTTTCATACTTTTTCATAGTGACTACAATTACAAAATCTGTATTTAATGTTTTTATTTGGGGTTTTTAGAATAGGTTATTTCTTTTATCAACAAGAGTAAAAAATCACTAGTCAAAACAACAGAAAAAACAACATTATGACCTAAAATTGTGCAGGTTTAACCTAAAAAAGAGCAGGTTTAAAAACAAGAGCAGTTTGTGTTCAGCGGGTGTCTAAGTTCTGTTTCTGAGCCTTGTCCTCTTCTCTCTCTCTCTCTCTCTCTCTCTAACTACAGTGTCTGTATTTAAAGGGCTAAGTGGGTGGGATATATTAGGCAACAAGTGAATATTCTGTCTTCCAAGTTGATGTGTTAGAGGCAGGAAAAATGTCCAAGCGTAAGGATCTGAGCAACTTTGACAAGGGCCAAATTGTGATGGCTAGACAAATTGTGATGGCATCTCACAAACTGCAGCCCTTGTGGGGTGTTCCTGGTCTGCAGTGGTCAGTATCTATCAAAAGTGGTCCAAGGAAGCGGTGAACTGGCGACAGGGTGATGGGCGGTCAAGGCTCATTGATTCACATGGGGAGCGAAGGCTGGCCTGTCTGGTCCGATCCAACAGACAAGCTATTGTAGCTCAAATTGCTGAAAAAAGTTAATGCTGGTACTGATAGAAAGTTGCCAGAACACACAATGCATCGCAGTTTGTTGCGTATCGGGCTGCGTAGCCACAGAGCAGTCAGGGTGCTTGTTCTGACCCCTGTCCACTGGGCACGTGAGCATCAGAACTGGACCACGGAGCAATGGAAGAAGTTGGCCTGGTCTGATGAATCACATTTTCTGGATGGCCAGGTGCATGTGTGTCAATTCCCTGGAGAACACATGGCATGCACTATGGAAAGAAGGCAAGGAGTCTAATGTTCTGCTGGGAAACCTTGGGTCCTGCCCTTTCATGTGGATGTAACTTTGACACGTACCACCTACCTGAGCATTGTTGCAGATCATGTGCACCATTTCATGGCAACAGTATTCCCTGATGGCATTGGTCTCTTTCAGCAGGATAATGCATCCTGCCACAAAGCAAAAATTATTCAGGAATAGTTTGAGGAACACAACGAGTTCAAGGTGTTGACTTAGCCTCCAAATTCCCCAGATCTCAATCCAATCGAGCATTTTTGGATGTGCTGGACAAACAGGTCCAATCCATGGAGGCCCCACTTTGCAACCTACAGGACGTAAAGGAAATGCTGTTAACATCTTGGTGCCAGATACCACAACACACCTTCAGAGGTCTAGTGGAGTCCATGCCTCAACGAGTCAGGGCTGTTTTGGGGGCAAAAGGGGGACCTAAACAATATTAGGCAGGTGGTCATAATGTTATGGGGCTGACTGATGTATGTCTTCAAGCAACATAAGCGCATTTCCACACATTTTATATATGAATTCTATTGCACCATTTTTAGAAAAACAGTCCCATGACACATGTCTTCATTTTATAAGCCAATTATTATGGGCCAGGTTTATACTTTTGCTTTGAACTACATTTGTTTGAGACTCTGTGGGCCAGTTTCACAGACACAAATGAAGCCTAGTCTAGGACTAAATAATCTAGTTCAGTAGAAAATTCCATTGAGCTTGAGGCTTAATCTGTGTCTGTGAAACCGGTCCTGAGTGACTCAGTAAAGACGCTCTGCTGTGTCTCTTCTCTTTGCATTAGTGATAGCTCTAGGTACCATAGAGATCTCCATACTGATCATTCTGGTCTTTCTGAGGAGGAGAGTACGAACAGCCATCGCTCTACTGAGAGAAGGAAGCATGTAAGTCTAACCAATACTAGTTTCCGCATTCACTCACAATAACCTTTTCACCTTTCTCTCACTTTCGTTCTTCAGGCCTGTTGTTCATTTTTCCAATGACAGATATCCTGTCTCTGTCTTTAGGGCCATCAGCTACATCATGTCAACTCTCTTCTACCCAATTGTCACCTTCTTGCTGCTGGCAATTTGCATCTCCTATTTTGTTGTCATCTCTATGTATCCTCCTACTTGTGGTTTATTTTTACCACTAGAGGGCACTGTGGTTTCATTTCTTTGTTTAGCTCTTATTTCCAAATCATTTTGTTGGATGACCTATGCAATACAGAAAATAATACAAGGGAAATGGCCTGAGAAAGTGGTGTTACGTTGTGTACCGTGGTATACGAACAACAAACTTAATTGGTGTAACACAGATTCCTAGCCTCCTCTGGACACGCCATCTATAAAGTAATTGCTGCTGAGCCAAACTGCGGGTACGCGAACAAGACATGTATTCCTGAGGTAAGCCGTCTTAAACTTGAAATCTAAGTATTCAGCAGACACAGATATGAACTCCTGCAATGTGTCCATTTAGAAGTACCTCCTTTTATGGATTGTTACTTTCCACAAATTCCCTTCTAGATGTTTGACAGGTCCAACATATCAAAGGTTTGCCCAGGAGCCCAGTGCACATTTGCATTCTATGGTGGCGAGACTCCCTACCACCGCTACCTTTTTGTCCTCCAGCTGTACAATGTGCTCATCTTCCTGTGGCTCGTAAACTTCACCATCGCCCTCGGACAGTGCACTCTGGCTGGGGCCTTTGCCTCCTACTACTGGGCCCGCAGGAAACCCCAGGACATCCCCCCCTGTCCTTTGTTCTCTTCATTTAGCAGGGCCATACGGTAATGAGCCTTTTATGTTAGAATGTCACTACAGTCAATTAGCAAGATCATTGGAGTTCTGTATGGAGGATTTACAGGGGGGTTATGTATACTTTTTTTGGACGGCTGACTGAGAGGACTGTATGTTTTTTTTTGTGCACACATCTACGTCTGTTTTAACAGGTTTCATACAGGTTCACTAGCATTTGGTTCTCTAATCCTGGCCATGGTTCAGATGGCCCAAATCATTCTGGAGTATTTAGATTCAAAACTCAAAGGTGAGTTTGGCTTTCATGTGACTTTCAATGTAACTATAGGGAGTAACTCATCACTAATGGTTTGCGGTCTGTTTTCAGGAGCCAACAACATTGTTGCACGCTTCCTGCTGTGCTGTTTCAAATGCTGTTTCTGGTGTTTAGAGCGCTTCATCAAGTTCATTAACAGAAATGCTTACATCATGGTAAGTAGGGTTATGAATGTGGGCTTTTAGATATTGATACTATTGTATGGCTTTTTGTACATTATAGCTTCACAATCAAGGATAGATTCATTCAGGGGTTCCAAAACGTATTGGCCATGACCTCATTTTGATACTTAAATATGGTGTGACGCTCCTATGGGGAAAAAAAGTAATGTATTTCATGAATAATGTTCACTGAATGAAGTAAATCAGAAATGTATGGAAAGTTCAAGAAAATATAACAAAAATGTATAACTGTATAATATTTTTTTGTGAAATTATTGTTCTATGGGGTTGTAAGGGACACGTTCCTGGCATTCATAATATTTTCTGTCATAAACCGTTAAAAGTGGAAAAGTAAATTTCTATGAATGAAACGCAGAGATGGCTTTGTTTGTTACAATAGTATTTCACTGCTACTGAGGTTACTTATATAATCCCAGTTCTATATACAGTGGATTCCAAACGTATTTGGAGATGTACTCATTTTTTATTAATTTGTTTGGCTTGGCTCTCTATTCCACTTTGCACTTTTTAAATAATACAATGACTATGGAGTTAAAGTGCAGACTGGCATATTTTTTGTAGGGTTCCAGAATAATTTGAACAGTTGGTTTAGCAGTGGTTTCTCATTAGGCAGTTAGGCAAAAAGGCAATTGAAGCAAGCCAGAACTGGACCCTCTGATAATGGGTCTTAGGTGATTATTGCATACTAAAGGTGAGTTCTATATTGTGTTTTGAGGTTTGAGTTGGAATACAGTTCCAAAAACATTAACCAATTTCTCATGCTACCCCATATTCAAATCAGACAATTTCACATGGGGCCCTGAACCCTAGTTTGGGGAACACTGGTAGCTACTGTTTGTATGCAATAACTGAATATGGCCTAATTCTGTTTGTTCCTTTCTCTAGATTGCAATATACGGGAAGGGTTTTTGTCCATCAGCTCGAGATGCCTTCTACTTAATGATGAGAAATGTAGTCAGGTGAGGCCCTGTGGGGTGTAATTCTTAGGCTACCTAGTATTTAAAGGCATCTCAATGGGCTACACTTACTTGGTTCACCACTCTCTCCTGCAGGGTGGCAGTGCTGGACAGGGTGACTGATTTTCTACTATTCTTGGGAAAAATGCTAATAGCAGGGACAGTAGGTGAGTTGGCTATATATATGCTTACATTTCAAGATTTCTGGTATGTGTTTTATCCCCTCTATTGAGTACTTACAGTAGTGTATGTGTTCTTCAGGTGTAATTGCATTCTTTTTCTTCACACACAAAATACCTATTGTGCAAGAAGAAGTGCCAACTTTACATTACTATTTGGTTCCACTACTGGTAAGAGATAGACATTTTGGGATTTTTGACAAAACAATAGGATAACACTGAGATGTTGTTTGCATTTTAATAGTTTAGCAGATAGTCTAATCCAAAGCAACTAACAGTTAGTGTATGCATGTTAAGATAGCTACATGGAACAACCATGCTACTCAATAGTAGTAAGTAGACACTACATTGTGAAGTAGCTAGCAGTGAAGTTAGGGCTAGAAGAAAGAGAGTATCAAATAATAATAGAAAGTGCAGGCATTAGTTAAAATGTGTAATTATTTTGTTATTGGCAGACGGTGATAGCCGGGTCATATTTGATTGCTCATGGATTCTTCAGTGTATATACTATGTGTGTGGACACATTGTTCCTGTGTTTTTGTGAGTAAAGCTTCCTTCCCTTATCTTAATTTAAAAGGCATCCAAAGCATTTGTCAGTAATACTTTACTGTAAGGGTTTAGTTTAACTTCTCACAAAAAGATAAGCATAACATTGTTAGGCAGTCTAGAAGTACCTGATATGAAAATATGTATACAACACACAATATCTAAGGAAATGTAAATGGGCATTGTCCATTGCAAATTAATGTGCCAGTAATGATAAATAAATTGTGAATTTTGTAAAATGTTTACAAATGCATTATAAAAGGTAAATTATGAAACCTTCAATTAAAGTGTAAACCACTTGTCTGTAGGTACTCTTATGCATTGCTAAACTTATGGCGAACTTGTGCTCTGACATCTTCAGTGGCTTTTTCGTCAATCTCAACCAGAATGGCTGTTCAGTGCTTTTGCTTCACTTACCATCTGAGCAGCTTTAACCCCTATGTTTCCACTTCTTTCCTCTTATCTCTTCCTCCTATATTCCTTGAACAACTCTTCCCATCAACTCCTCCAGGTGAGGACTTGGAGAGGAATGATGGCAGCCCCGAGAAGCCCTTCCTCATGTCTGCTGGGCTGCACAATATTCTGAGAAAAACAGACTACCACTGAGGGACATAACTTCCTCCAAACATTTAACAGCTTTAAACCTCCAGATATTTAGCATGCTTTAACTCGACAGGGGTAAACTCTGGCTACTTACACTACGCTGTCTATCAGCTTACAAGGAATATCAGTCTGAGATGGACAATGTTGCAACTTGAAAGCAAACTTCTTTACTAACAATGACTGACTTACACAAAAGATTTGTGATCATTAGAATCATTACTTACAGAACAGTATTACCCTTGAATTTGAGAGGACTTGGCTACTGCCTTACATCAATACAAGGAATTTGCAGGCAGCAATATTTTTGGAACAATGTTGGGTGGTCAGACCTCACTGTGACTTATGGCTGATAATCAAACAAACTTCAAAATCTCTGGTGCAGAGTGAGACACTTATTTTCTCATAACAGATCAGAGGCTATGCATATCCAACATGCTGTACAATAACATTTACAGTAGATATAAAAAGTTTACACACCCCTGTTAAAATGCCAGGTTCTAGTAATGTAAAAGAACGAGACAAAGATAAATCATGTCAGAACTTTTTCCACCTTTAATGTGACCTATAACGTGAACAATGAAATTGAAAAACAGACAGAAATCTTTGAGGGGGGAAAATAAAAAACAATAACCTGGTTTCATAAGTGTGCACACCCTTAAACAAATACTTTGTTGAAGCACCTTTTGATTTTATTACAGCACTCAGGTTCAGATTCAGGTCTGGGCTCTGGCTGGGCCATTCCAAAACATTAATCTTCTTCTTGTGAAGCCATGCTTTTGTGGATTTGGATATGTGCTTTGGGTCATTGTTGTGCTGAAAGGGGAATTTCCTCTTCGGCTTCAGCTTTCTAACGGACGCCTGAAGGTTTTGTGCCAAAATTGCCTGGTATTTGAAAATGTTCAATTCCCTCCACCCTGACTAAGGCCCCAGTTCCAGCTGAAGAAAAACAGCCCCAAAGCATGATGCTGCCACCACCATGCTTCACTTTGGATATGGTGTTCTTTGGGTGATGTGCAGTGGGGTTTTTGCGCAAAACATACCTTTTGGAATCATGGCCAAAAAGTTCAACCTTGGTTTCATCAGACCATAACACATTTTCCCACATGCTTTTGGGAGACTTGATGTTTGTTTTTGCAAACTTCAGCCGGGCTTGGATGTTTTTGTTTGTAGGAAAAGGCTTCCGTCTTGCCACCCTCCCCATAGCCCATTCATATGAAGAATATGGGAGATTGTTGTCACATGTAGCACACAGCCAGTACTTGCCAGAAATTCCTGCAGTTCCTTTAATGTTGCTGTAGGCCTATTGGAAGCCTCCCTGACAAGTTTTTCTTCTCGTCTTTTCATAAATTTTGGAGGGACGTCCAGTTCTTGGTAATGTCTCTGTTATGCCATATTTTCTTCACTTGATGATGACTCTCTTCACTGTGTTCCATGGTATATCTAATGCTTTGGAAATTATTTTGTACCCTTCTCTTGACTGATATCTTTCAACAATGAGATCCCTCTGATACTCTGGAAGCTCTCTGCGGACCATGGCTTTGCTCTGAGATGCAACTAAGCAAATTTCAGGAAAATCCTACTAGAACAGCTGAACTTATTTGTTATTAATCACTTTAAATGATGGCAGGTGTGTAATGACTTTGAATGTGATTGGTTAATTCATATTAGCTATTTTTGTCAGAGCTCAATTTAATGGATTGGTCAAAATATAAATGTTTCTTTATATAAATATTAATTGGGCTGCCTGTTTAAACAGTCAGAAATCAATATTCCATGCTAATGCAGTTCCAACTACTAACACCACTGAAGCTTAGGCAACAGGTCACATTACTGAGGTTTACCATGCAGTTTGCAGTCAAAGCATCTAACTTTACACCCACACATGGGCTAAGGAATTGCATGGTCTGCCTATGTTGTGTGTTCTGCTGTTCAGCTGAATTATCATTGTACATTTTTGACTGCTGTTCCAAATAAGGGCTATTGTATATATGTTAAGTTCTCTCATAGTATAAATATTAGGTCCTGCTATACCAACTGCATCACATCTGATGGTCACTTTAAGAATCTCAGGATTTCAAGTTGTCATCTCTTGGTCCTGATAGGATCTCATTACAACTAAATGTGTTTACTTTCTGGCCAATAGGCTGCTCTACATAAGTCAGGTTTATACTAGTACAGTGCCTCTAGAAAGTCTACTGCCCATTGTTTTTGTTGTTGTTAGTGCCTCAGAATCTATGAACTTAAAAGGATATATTATTTTCACTAATCACTTGAACTGTACACTTTTAATGGGATGTTATCAGTGTAAATGTTTTACATGAAAAATACAAAATTTATATGAATAATAGTCCATCCATCCATCTTCTTCCGCTTATCCGGGGCCGGGTTGCGGGGGCAGCAGTCTAAGCAGAGATGCCCAGACTTCCCTCTCCTTAGACACTTCCTCCAGCTCTTCCGGGGGGACACCGAGTCGTTCCCAGGCCAGCCGGGAGACATAGTCCCTCCAGCGTGTCCTAGGTCTTCCCCGGGGTCTCCTCCCGGTGGGACGGGCCCGGAACACCTTCCCGGGAAGGCGTTCAGGAGGCATCCGGAACAGATGCCCAAGCCACCTCAGCTGACCACTCTCGATGTGGAGGAGCAGAGGCTCTACTCTGAGCTCCTCCCGGGTGACCGAGCTTTTCACCCTAAGGGATTGCCCAGCCACCCTGCGGAGAAAGCTCATTTCGGCCGCCTGTATCCGGGATCTTGTCCTTTCGGTCATGACCCAAAGCTCATGACCATAGGTCAGAGTAGGAACGTAGATTAACCGGTAAATCGAGAGCTTCGGCTTGCGGCTCAGCTCTTTCTTCACCACGACAGACCGATACATCGACCGCTTTACTGCAGAAGCTGCAACGATCCGTCTGTCAAGCTCCCTTTCCATCCTTCCCTCACTCGTGAACAAGACCCCTAGATACTTAAACTCCTCCACTTGAGGCAGGCACTCTCCACCAACCTGAAGTGGGCAAGCCACCCTTTTCCGACTGAGGACCATGGCCTTGGATTTGGAGGTACTGATTTTCATCCCCACCGCTTCACATTCGGCTGCAAACCGTCCCAGTGCATGCTGAAGGTCCTGGTTAGAAGGGGCCAACAGGACAACATCATCTGCAAAGAGCAGAGACGAAATTGTGTGGTCCCCAAACCTGACACCCTCCGGCCCCTGGCTGCGCCTAGAAATTCTGTCCATAAAAATTACGAACACACTTCCGGTTTTGGATGCGAATGGAGTAGACGCGTCTACCTCGTGCTCCCTGTACAATTATTTTATTCTATCAGTTCATAATCCTCTCCTAGTTTATTTTTCCCGAAAGTTATGAGATAACAACTTTAATATACACGGAAGCAGAAAATGGCATCCAAAGCAACCAAGCATGCGAAGAAAGACACAAAAGACGACGCTATCGCGGCTCATGGCGAGGTTAGCATGTCAGCTTTGACTAGCCTATTGGAGGAACACAGAGCCGCGCTCTCTTCCGATTTCAAAACTGCTTTGACATCTTTAGAGGCAAAACTTGACCTCGTCCAGGCTTCGGTGTCGGACCATGGTACACGAATAACATCATTGGAATCTAACGCAGACGACCTCAGCGAGCGAATTCACTCTCTGGAGGCAGTGTGCGCCGATCTGACTGAGAACTACGCTAAACTCAAGGCCAAAACAGCAGACCTGGAGGGCCGCAGTCGGCGTAATAATATCAGGATCATTGGCTTACCGGAGTCTATTGAGGGTCCTCGGCCCACAGTGTTTTTTTCTGAGATGTTGTCGGAAACTATGGGTGAGCAGACTTTGCCGTCTCCTCCAGAACTTGACAGGGCTCATCGGGCTCTGGTCGCCAAGACGAAACAGGGCGGGAGGCCGAGAGCGGTAATAGTCCGTTTTCATCGTTATCAGACCAAGGAGATGGTGATACGTGAAGCCCGTAAAAGAAGAGGTTCCTTGAAGTACCGTGGTAACCCGATCGCCATTTACGATGACTACAGTCCGGAAGTTCTGGATCAGCGCGCTCAGTATCGTGGGGTAATGGCAGAGCTTTACAATCTTGGATTTAAGCCATCTCTTCTTTTCCCCGCAAGGCTGAGGATCCTGACTAAGGAAGGTGAGCAAAAGATGCTTGCATCGGTGGATGAGGCTAAAGAATTTCTGACGACTCACCGTCGTGCCTCATAGTGCTGTCTATGACGGCCGTTCAATGAACTTGAACGGTGGCTTATGGCTTCATTTAATTTTTATGTCACGGGGAGCCCGCTCTACAACATTGACTTAACTACTATACGCCAATTTTTCCTGAGCTCTTTGACATTATATAAACGGTTTGCTATTCATTGAAAGTATTTTACATAATGCGGTCATTTTTACGTTATTTAATGACTGATGGGTGCTGTGATGTATCTAATCTGATACCATTGTTGAATTATTTGCTGATGTATTCCGTTTAATTAAATTTTTTGGCGCACAAATACTGCTTGCAAGTTTGATTGCAACCTTTGTTTTCTTTTGATGGAAAATAATTATAATATGGTTATATATATATATATATATTTTTTTTTTTTTTTTTTTTTTTACTTTCTCATTTATTTTTTCTTGTCTTATGATCATTAGATGAGTCAAATGTTTAAGCATGATCCAAGGATCGTTATGCCATGGGTCTGCTCCTATATTAAGCGTATTATTTGATACTGCAATGTTATCTTCTCTTTTTTTTGTATAATGAGGATACTTTGCTTTAAGGGATTGAGGATTATATAAGGTTAGGTGGATTAAGGAAGTGTTTAGTACACTAAGTTCTTGTTCTAGTGGGTAATTTTGCTGTCATTGTAATGTTTTTTGAGGGTTGGGTTGATTTTGTGGGTGGGCTGGGTTTCTGTACGGGATGGCGTCGTGCTGACCTTAAGTCTTTTACGTTGGTTGTTAATTTTTTGATGTTATGTTTTTTTGCTTTTTGTAATTCTTTTATTTTCATTTTCCGATCTCAGGCTTCAGATAGTTATTCTAATGGGTAGAGAGTTGGGATTTGTGAGTTGGAACGTCAAGGGCTTAAACCATCCAGTTAAGAGAAACAGAGTTCTTGCTCATCTTCAACAGCTTAAAGCAGACGTGGCTTTCTTGCAAGAAACCCACTTACGCGCCAGTGATCACAATCACCTCAATCGCAGTTGGAAGGGGCAGATTTTTCATTCTTCCTTTCAAGCAAAGGCAAGAGGTGTGTCTATTTTAATTAATGCGCATGTACCTTTTGTACCAAAAGATATTATATCAGACAAGAATGGCCGTTATATAGTTGTTGTAGGCATATTATGCAAGAAGAATGTAACTTTAGCTAACTTTTATGCTCCTAATTTTGATGATGTCAGTTTTTTTAAACATTCTCTCTCTCTTATTCCTGATCTAAACTCACATTCTCTTATACTTGGGGGAGACTTTAATTGTTGCCTTGACCCAGTGCTTGATCGTTCCGCATCTAGACCATGTGCTGCAAATAAATCCTCAATTTTCCTAAAAAATTACTTTTCTGAATATGGTATGTCAGATGTATGGCGGCATTTGTACCCGAAAAAAAGAGAGTATTCTTTTTTTTCAAATGTTCATCACTCTTATTCTCGAATTGATTATTTTGTTCTGGATAATGGTTTAATTCCTAGAGTTCAGTCTTGTGCATATGAAAGTATTATTATATCAGATCATGCTCCTCTTACTCTTGATCTAACCTTTCCAAATTTGCCTCCACCTAGGAGGAATTGGCGTTTTGATACTTCACTCCTGGCAGATGATAATTTTGTTTCCTGTGTTTCTGACCAAATTCCTTTTTTTCTAAGCGTTAATAAGTCAGCGGAAGTTTCAGATTCAACAGTATGGGAGGCCCTTAAGGCATATATTAGAGGCCAAATTATTTCATACGGTGCTAATAAAAGAAAGCTCTCTAAAGACAAGCAGGTTTCACTTGCCAATGAAATTTTAAAATTAGATAAACAATATGCTAGGTCTCCCACGCCAGATTTATATAAAAAACGCCTTAAACTCAAATCAGAGCTCGATTTGCTTTCAACCAATGAGATAGAGGGCCTTTTGAGGAAAACTAGGAGTGTTTTTTATGAAAGCGGTGAAAAATCTGGGAAAGTTTTATCTAATCAACTGCGAGGGATACGCGCTAAACAAATTATAAGTGGTCTTCGTCTAGATAACGGGGAGGTCACAACTGATCAAAATTCTATTAACGATAAGTTCAGAGATTTTTATTCCACTTTGTATACATCTGAACCCTCATTGCAGGAGGATATCGAAGATTTTCTTGGTCGATTAAATATCCCAACTTTATCCTCTGATCTTCACAACCTTTTAGAGGTGCCGATTTCTCAGGAGGAAGTGGCGGCCGCTATTTCTTCTCTAAAATCTGGCAAAACTCCAGGCCCTGACGGTTTTCCGTCAGATTTCTATAAAAAATTCTCAGTACAACTCGCTCCTTTTTTGACATCGGTTTTTTCTGAATCTCTTAAGACTGGGACTCTTCCCCCAACGTTAAATCAAGCCTGTATTTCCTTATTACTGAAAAAGGATAAAGACCCCTTAGACTGTGCGTCATACAGGCCGATCTCATTGCTCAATTGCGACGTTAAAATTTTAGCGAAGGTACTTGCCTCAAGACTTGAAAATGTCCTCCCCACTATAATCCATCCTGATCAAACAGGGTTTATAAAAAATCGGCAATCATTTTTTAATATTCGCCGCTTACTTAATGTGGTTTATTCTCAGCATCAGGCCATTCCAGAATGTGTTGTTTCTTTAGACGCTGAAAAGGCGTTCGACAGGGTTGAGTGGGAGTACCTATTTCTAGTTTTAGAAAAATTTGGGTTTGGCCCAGTCTTTCTCTCTTGGATTAAATTACTTTATAGTGCTCCCTCTGCAGCAGTCCTGAGCAATGGTCTGTACTCTAGGCCGTTTAACCTGCATCGCGGAACCCGACAGGGCTGTCCGCTAAGCCCACTACTTTTCGCTTTAGCCATCGAGCCTTTAGCAATCGCCTTACGCCAGTGTCAGGAGATCACTGGAATTTCCCGAGGTGAGATCGTACATAAGGTAACTCTATATGCAGACGATCTACTGCTTTTCATATCAAATCCACAAACTTCTTTACCCGCAGCTTTATCTTTGCTTGATGATTTTGGTCGGTTTTCTGGTTACAAGCTTAATCTGCACAAGAGTGAACTTTTTCCAATTAGCAACTTAGATATGCAACTACAGTATTCCAACACACCACTGAAACTAGTCAAGAACAAGCTCACTTATCTTGGGGTCTGTATCACTCGCCATCATAAGCATCTTTTTAAACATAATTTTGGCATGCTTCTGGAACGGATTAAGAAAGGTCTTTCTAAATGGTCACCTTTAAAGATTTCACTCATTGGGCGCATTAATTCCATTAAAATGGTGGTTCTTCCTAAATTTCTTTATCTCTTTCAGTGCTTGCCTTTATTTCTTCCCCTGTCTTTTTTTAAATCTTTGGATTCTGTTATCTCTTCTTACATTTGGAATGGTAAGCACCCTCGTCTACGCAAAGCGTACCTTCAGAGGCCTAGATGCAATGGTGGTATGTCTTTGCCTAATTTTAAGTTTTATTATTGGGCAGCTAACATACGAAATACACTTTATTGGTGGCATTATCACCTTTTGCCCAATAGACCGTCTTGGGTGGACATGGAAATAAATGCTTACAAGCAAATTTCCCTTCCTGCACTTCTTGCATCTAAATTACAGATGACCACTTATACTTCTATCAATTGCCCAGTAGTAAAACACTCATTGAGGATTTGGATCCAATTCAGGAATTCATTTGGTTTTAGGGATCCCTCTCTTCTTAGCCCTGTATTCCATAATCATTTTTTCCCACCTTCAATGCAGGATGGTTCATTTAAGTGTTGGTCCCACAAGGGGATAAAGTGTTTCAAAGATTTATTTGTAAATAATGTATTTGCTTCTTTTGAGCAATTGGTATTGCATTTTGGTCTTCCCAAGTCAAACTTTTTTAGATTCTTGCAAGTAAGACATTACGTTAAGTCACTTATACCACTTGCAAGTTTGATTGCAACCTTTGTTTTCTTTTGATGGAAAATAATTATAATATGGTTATATATATATATATATATATATATATATATATATATATATATATATATATATATATATTTATTTTTTTATTTTTTTTACTTTCTCATTTATTTTTTCTTGTCTTATGATCATTAGATGAGTCAAATGTTTAAGCATGATCCAAGGATCGTTATGCCATGGGTCTGCTCCTATATTAAGCGTATTATTTGATACTGCAATGTTATCTTCTCTTTTTTTTGTATAATGAGGATACTTTGCTTTAAGGGATTGAGGATTATATAAGGTTAGGTGGATTAAGGAAGTGTTTAGTACACTAAGTTCTTGTTCTAGTGGGTAATTTTGCTGTCATTGTAATGTTTTTTGAGGGTTGGGTTGATTTTGTGGGTGGGCTGGGTTTCTGTACGGGATGGCGTCGTGCTGACCTTAAGTCTTTTACGTTGGTTGTTCATTTTTTGATGTTATGTTTTTTTGCTTTTTGTAATTCTTTTATTTTCATTTTCCGATCTCAGGCTTCAGATAGTTATTCTAATGGGTAGAGAGTTGGGATTTGTGAGTTGGAACGTCAAGGGCTTAAACCATCCAGTTAAGAGAAACAGAGTTCTTGCTCATCTTCAACAGCTTAAAGCAGACGTGGCTTTCTTGCAAGAAACCCACTTACGCGCCAGTGATCACAATCACCTCAATCGCAGTTGGAAGGGGCAGATTTTTCATTCTTCCTTTCAAGCAAAGGCAAGAGGTGTGTCTATTTTAATTAATGCGCATGTACCTTTTGTACCAAAAGATATTATATCAGACAAGAATGGCCGTTATATAGTTGTTGTAGGCATATTATGCAAGAAGAATGTAACTTTAGCTAACTTTTATGCTCCTAATTTTGATGATGTCAGTTTTTTTAAACATTCTCTCTCTCTTATTCCTGATCTAAACTCACATTCTCTTATACTTGGGGGAGACTTTAATTGTTGCCTTGACCCAGTGCTTGATCGTTCCGCATCTAGACCATGTGCTGCAAATAAATCCTCAATTTTCCTAAAAAATTACTTTTCTGAATATGGTATGTCAGATGTATGGCGGCATTTGTACCCGAAAAAAAGAGAGTATTCTTTTTTTTCAAATGTTCATCACTCTTATTCTCGAATTGATTATTTTGTTCTGGATAATGGTTTAATTCCTAGAGTTCAGTCTTGTGCATATGAAAGTATTATTATATCAGATCATGCTCCTCTTACTCTTGATCTAACCTTTCCAAATTTGCCTCCACCTAGGAGGAATTGGCGTTTTGATACTTCACTCCTGGCAGATGATAATTTTGTTTCCTGTGTTTCTGACCAAATTCCTTTTTTTCTAAGCGTTAATAAGTCAGCGGAAGTTTCAGATTCAACAGTATGGGAGGCCCTTAAGGCATATATTAGAGGCCAAATTATTTCATACGGTGCTAATAAAAGAAAGCTCTCTAAAGACAAGCAGGTTTCACTTGCCAATGAAATTTTAAAATTAGATAAACAATATGCTAGGTCTCCCACGCCAGATTTATATAAAAAACGCCTTAAACTCAAATCAGAGCTCGATTTGCTTTCAACCAATGAGATAGAGGGCCTTTTGAGGAAAACTAGGAGTGTTTTTTATGAAAGCGGTGAAAAATCTGGGAAAGTTTTATCTAATCAACTGCGAGGGATACGCGCTAAACAAATTATAAGTGGTCTTCGTCTAGATAACGGGGAGGTCACAACTGATCAAAATTCTATTAACGATAAGTTCAGAGATTTTTATTCCACTTTGTATACATCTGAACCCTCATTGCAGGAGGATATCGAAGATTTTCTTGGTCGATTAAATATCCCAACTTTATCCTCTGATCTTCACAACCTTTTAGAGGTGCCGATTTCTCAGGAGGAAGTGGCGGCCGCTATTTCTTCTCTAAAATCTGGCAAAACTCCAGGCCCTGACGGTTTTCCGTCAGATTTCTATAAAAAATTCTCAGTACAACTCGCTCCTTTTTTGACATCGGTTTTTTCTGAATCTCTTAAGACTGGGACTCTTCCCCCAACGTTAAATCAAGCCTGTATTTCCTTATTACTGAAAAAGGATAAAGACCCCTTAGACTGTGCGTCATACAGGCCGATCTCATTGCTCAATTGCGACGTTAAAATTTTAGCGAAGGTACTTGCCTCAAGACTTGAAAATGTCCTCCCCACTATAATCCATCCTGATCAAACAGGGTTTATAAAAAATCGGCAATCATTTTTTAATATTCGCCGCTTACTTAATGTGGTTTATTCTCAGCATCAGGCCATTCCAGAATGTGTTGTTTCTTTAGACGCTGAAAAGGCGTTCGACAGGGTTGAGTGGGAGTACCTATTTCTAGTTTTAGAAAAATTTGGGTTTGGCCCAGTCTTTCTCTCTTGGATTAAATTACTTTATAGTGCTCCCTCTGCAGCAGTCCTGAGCAATGGTCTGTACTCTAGGCCGTTTAACCTGCATCGCGGAACCCGACAGGGCTGTCCGCTAAGCCCACTACTTTTCGCTTTAGCCATCGAGCCTTTAGCAATCGCCTTACGCCAGTGTCAGGAGATCACTGGAATTTCCCGAGGTGAGATCGTACATAAGGTAACTCTATATGCAGACGATCTACTGCTTTTCATATCAAATCCACAAACTTCTTTACCCGCAGCTTTATCTTTGCTTGATGATTTTGGTCGGTTTTCTGGTTACAAGCTTAATCTGCACAAGAGTGAACTTTTTCCAATTAGCAACTTAGATATGCAACTACAGTATTCCAACACACCACTGAAACTAGTCAAGAACAAGCTCACTTATCTTGGGGTCTGTATCACTCGCCATCATAAGCATCTTTTTAAACATAATTTTGGCATGCTTCTGGAACGGATTAAGAAAGGTCTTTCTAAATGGTCACCTTTAAAGATTTCACTCATTGGGCGCATTAATTCCATTAAAATGGTGGTTCTTCCTAAATTTCTTTATCTCTTTCAGTGCTTGCCTTTATTTCTTCCCCTGTCTTTTTTTAAATCTTTGGATTCTGTTATCTCTTCTTACATTTGGAATGGTAAGCACCCTCGTCTACGCAAAGCGTACCTTCAGAGGCCTAGATGCAATGGTGGTATGTCTTTGCCTAATTTTAAGTTTTATTATTGGGCAGCTAACATACGAAATACACTTTATTGGTGGCATTATCACCTTTTGCCCAATAGACCGTCTTGGGTGGACATGGAAATAAATGCTTACAAGCAAATTTCCCTTCCTGCACTTCTTGCATCTAAATTACAGATGACCACTTATACTTCTATCAATTGCCCAGTAGTAAAACACTCATTGAGGATTTGGATCCAATTCAGGAATTCATTTGGTTTTAGGGATCCCTCTCTTCTTAGCCCTGTATTCCATAATCATTTTTTCCCACCTTCAATGCAGGATGGTTCATTTAAGTGTTGGTCCCACAAGGGGATAAAGTGTTTCAAAGATTTATTTGTAAATAATGTATTTGCTTCTTTTGAGCAATTGGTATTGCATTTTGGTCTTCCCAAGTCAAACTTTTTTAGATTCTTGCAAGTAAGACATTACGTTAAGTCACTTATACCAGACTTCCCAGCGATGCCTTCTGTAAATCCATTGGATAGTTTTCTTTCATGTAGTGTAGTAATTAAAGGCTCAATTGCTATTATTTATAATTTAATGATAAATCTGGCATCTTCATCCTTGGATGACATTAAGAGAGCTTGGGAGGAAGACCTTGATAGAACACTCTCCGAAGACACTTGGAATTGTGTTCTTAAACAAGTTCACTCTTCGTCAATATGTGCTCGGCACTCTCTTATACAGTTTAAAGTAATACACAGGGCTCATATATCCAAAGTCAAACTAGCTCAAATGTTTCCTGGTACCAACCCTATGTGCAATAGATGTCAAAGTGCCGAGGGAACGTTAATTCACTTATTCTGGACATGCCCCAAATTAGAGCAGTATTGGCGATCCATATTTCTCACTCTCTCTGCGGTCCTTCAGCATAGATTAGAGCCAGAACCTCTGGTGGCATTGTTTGGAGTCGGTCCAGAGGAGATACGGTTATCGGCTTCAATGTGTAAGGTCCTTGCTTTCTCTTCTCTGATTGCACGTAGAGCAATATTACTGAAATGGAAAAACCCCTTGCCGCCCACTCACACCCATTGGATCAAAGATATGATGTCTTGTCTCTGCCTCGAGAAAATTAGGTATTCACTAAGAGGATCGGAAAAACAATTTTTTAAGCTGTGGCGCTCTTTTATTGAATATGTTGATAAGTCTGTTTAAATAATGCCTCTACTATGGACACTTCAAATTTTTTTTTTTTAATATAATATTTTTTTTTTTATATGTAATATATATATATATATTTTTTTTTTTTTTTATTCATTTTTTTTCATTATGCTTGTATGTATTATTTGTTTTTTTTACAATTCTATTTTGATTTAATGGGCAGTATGGATGCTATTCTAAGGGGTAGGGGACTGTGAATGTGATTTATGTTGTGAAAATCAATAAAAAAACAAACTTTGAACTAAAAATTACGAACAGAACCGGCGACAAAGGGCAGCCCTGCCGGAGTCCAACATGCACTGGGAACAAGTCTGACTTACTGCCGGCAATGCGGACCAAGCTCCTGCTTCGGTCGTACAGGGACCTGACAGCCCTTAGCAAAGGACCCAGGACCCCATATTCCCGAAGCACCCTGCACAGGATGCCGCGAGGGACACAGTCGAATGCCTTCTCCAAATCCACAAAACACATGTGGATTGGTTGGGCAAACTCCCATGAACCCTCCAGCACCCCGTAGAGGGTATAGACCTGGTCCAGTGTTCCACGGCCCAGACGAAAACTACACTGTTCCTCCTGAATCCGAGGTTCTACTATCGGCCGTATTCTCCTCTCCAGTACCCTGGCATAGACTTTCCCGGGGAGGCTGAGAAGTGTGATCCCCCTGTAGTTGGAACACACCCTCCGGTCCCCCTTCTTAAAAAGAGGGACCACCACCCCGGTCTGCCATCCCAGAGGCACTGTCCCCGACCGCCACGCGATGTTGCACAGGCGTGTCAACCAAGACAGCCCCACAACATCCAGAGACTTGAGGTACTCAGGGCGGATCTCATCCACCCCCGGTGCCTTGCCACCGAGGAGTTTCTTGACCACCTCTGTGACTTCAGCCCGGGTGATGGACGAGTCCACCTCTGAGCCCTCATCCTCTGCTTCCTCAATGGAAGACATGTCAGCGGGATTGAGGAGATCCTCGAAGTACTCCTTCCACCGCCCGACGACATCCTCAGTTGAGGTCAACAGCTGCCCACCTCTACTGTAAACAGCGTTGGTAGGGCACTGTTTCCCTCTCCTGAGGCGCCGGACAGTTTGCCAGAATCTCTTCGAGGCCAGCCAATAGTCCTTCTCCATGGCCTCACCGAACTCCTCCCAGGCCCGAGTTTTTGCCTCCACAACCACCCGGGCTGCAGTCCGCTTGGCCTGCCGGTACCCGTCAACTGCCTCAGTAGTCACACAAGCCAACCAGGCCTGATAGGACTCCTTCTTCAGCTTGACGGCATTCCTTACTTCCGGTGTCCACCACCGGGTTCGGGTATTGCCGCCTCGACAGGCACCGGAGACTTTACGGCCACAGCTCCGAGCGGCCGCTTCGACAATGGAGGTGGAGAACATGGTCCACTCGGACTCAATATCTCCAGCCTCCCTCGGGATCTAGTCGAAGCTCTGCCGGAGGTGGGAGTTAAAGATCTCTCTGACAGGAGACTCTGCCAGACGTTCCCAGCAGACCCTTACAGTACGCTTGGGTCTGCCGAGTCTGTCCAGCTTCCTCCCCCGCCATCGGATCCAACTCACCACCAGGTGGTGATCAGTTGACAGCTCCGCCCCTCTCTTCACCCGAGTGTCCAAGACATACAGCCGCAGGTCAGATGAAATGACAACAAAGTCGATCATCAACCTACGGCCTAGGGTGTCCTGGTGCCACGTGCACTGATGGACACCCTTTTTCTTGAACATGGTGTTCGTTATGGACAAACTGTGACTAGCACAGAAGTCCAATAACTGAACACCGCTTGGGTTCAGATCAGGGGGGCTGTTCCTCCCAATCACACCCCTCCAGGTGTCACTGTCGTTGCCCACGTGGGCGTTGAAGTCCCCCAGTAGAACGATAGAGTCTCCAGTCGGAGCACTTTCCAGCACCCCTCCCAGAGACTCCAAGAAGGTCGGGGTACTCTGCACGTTCGGCCCGTAGGCACAATCAACAGTGAGAGACCTATCCCCGACCCGTAGGCGCAGGGAAACTCCAACATATGGCGGCATAGCTGGGGAGCTATAAGCAAACCCACACCAGCCCGCCGCCTCTCACCATGGGCAACTCCAGAGTGGTGAAGAGTCCATCCTCTCTCAAGGAGTGTGGTTCCAGAGCCCAAGTCGTGCGCGGAGGTGATCCCAACTATCTCTAGACGGAACCTCTCAACCTCACGCACAATCTCAGGCACGATTACTATAAATAATAGTAATAATAGCAATTTCAAATGAGTTCAGATGTCACCAATCACCTTTAAAATCACATCAAGTTAGCCATCAGCTGTGTGTGTAGTGATTCACTTATTCACTTTGTAGTGATTTACATTATTTCAGGATTAATTCAGCAGTTTCTGTAGGAAATCTGTTGTAAAGAAAGGAAAATGCTCCAAAGAGCTTTCAACAAAAGGACAAAGTGTTATGGAAATTTCTTGAACTGATGCATTCTTATTGATTAATGTAATGAGTTCCATGTTTAAATAAGGAAAGAAATGTCTTTTGGGTTGTGAGAAAGGAAGTATGAGGTGCTGAGGTAAACATAAACCTTTGGCAGGATGGGGGTCGATGCAGAACAATGGGTTTTAGGTCAGGATAGAGGAAGATACACAACAGGGGGTAGGATGGATAAGGAACGTGTTGTTTTTGTGGTATGACCATGCAGATTCTTATCCCCACCCATTCCTATATAAGTATTAAATGTATTTCCAAATGCTTTAGAGACTCCTTGAGTGATTTTGTAAGCGTTTGATGCGTCTCTCTATTTGCAAATAAACTATTAAATTGTGCCAAGATAATTTTGTCTCTGTACTTACTCCTTTAAATGTTCTGATCAATGAAATTACCATCACATTTTGGGGGCATGGTTACTTAACCTGGTCTCGAAATCATATCCTAGTGGGTCCAACGTGCACAGCAGGAGACTAGGTCTCTGGAGCCTCTAATCCTCCCCTGCTCATGGATTGGCATCGAAAGGGGTGAGAGTCAGGGTGCCCGGCTTAAATTATTTTTGGGATTCATCAGTACAGGTAAGAGATTTTGAATTCAGGAGGTAGGAGCACAATACACTTAAAAAAGTGCAGTATAAGGTTAGACCTTATAGAAAATTGTTAACAGTACGGTGGTTGGACCACGTTGTATAAAACACTGGTGTAAGGAATATCTTGCAAAAGGGCTGACAAGCTTATTAACACATGCATGGGCACATTAATCGAGGTACCAGGGTGAAAGGTGGTTCGCTCTGGATCCAGCGTTTTCGCCACGCTAAGGTTTGCCGGTCTCTCGTCTTTATGATGGATTGGCAAGGATTGTGTCTGATGTTTATGGTGTTTGGACATGTGAACAAATGCACCTTTTTAGGAGTAGGTTTTCCTGTTCATGGCGTTTTCATTCGGTGTCTGATGTGTGGCCTGCCGGGCAGATTGGAGGAATATGGACGAGGTAACGTATGGGAGTTGCAGAAGGCACAATATGAAGTTCTTTGGAAGGCGTAGGCTAAGGTATGTACAAAGTGGTGACTGCTGGAAGCTTTGGGACAGTTTGTGTGGGGTTTATTGATCTCTGTGTTGTAGTTGTTTTTGCTCAGGTTGGATGGATCATCCCTCTGACCGCCCCCACCCCCCGTGGTGTTCAAACAGGCCGATCGCTGGGACTCCTTGGAGGTTTGCTTGGTCCCATTCCGCCCAGCGACTCTGCATCGTTGGAAAACATTTCCCTACAATCGACGTAGCCAACCCCACTGGTGGCCGAGATTGCCCCCGATTTGTTTTTGCTCTATGGAACTTTTCGTTGTGGCCGTCTGGAGTCTGTTTTGTTCCACTTTGGAAGTGTTGAGAGAGTCTATGCGGGTCTCGAAAAGGTCCAAAAGGGGGGAGAAGTACACACCAGATCCGTAATCTCCGGTGTTTGCAGCGGCTAAGACCACAGAAGACTACAGACCCAGGTTTGAGGAAGAGACTATGCCAACCCCTATGTTTACACTGGACATTTGACTGGGCATTGGATTTGGTTAGATAACTGTAGGAATCGAGAGGATGGCTGTTTATGTAGTGTTCCCGCAAGAATAGAGACAGTTCTGGCTCTCTGGCTTTGCCGCGCGCGACCCAACGTGAACACGCAGGAGCTTACCCACCTGAGGGAGGGGTGTTGACGGTCAGAGGAGACTGACCAGGGAGCATCAACCGGTGAGATCTTTTCTTAACACAACCCTGGTTTTTCTCTAACATATTTGGAAAAAAATACTTGAACTTAGAGTTCAAAGCAAATTAAATAGGTATTTAAAGAGTTACATGAAGAATTTAGTTTTTCTGTTTCCATAGTTATAATAGAAAATAGGCATCTGTTAAAATTGGCATCCCTTAGTGTCCATTCACAGTGTTTGTCTAATTTGGGTTTTTGGAAATAGTTGGTTTGATGTAAAATTGAACATGGTTATGGTTGAGTAGAATACATCTTACCATTTTGATTTGGTTTAGCTAAGAAAGAATAGAAAGAAAATGGGATTAATAGTGACTATGAGAATGTGACTGATCAGATGGTTTGTTTGTGTGATATTTGATTCGAAGTAATCACAGTAATCTCATGCATTATGGAATAAGTGGGTAAAAAGGTGCAGGGAGCAAATTTTTGGTTATTCCTTACATGTTTACTAATGTTTTAATTGATATTGAGAAAGCAATTGTACATCAAATTCTATTCTAGAAAACCAAGTTGAGAAGTTACAGTTTAAATTGTAAAGAGAGGTACAGACCTCCTGGAGTGCATTGCTTACTCCAGGGGGTCTGCTTGAAATGGGTTTTTGACTTGTTTGAACTCTTTGGAGAAGAAACAGATTTACTGGTGACATTATCAAAATTGGTATTCTAATTCAGCTACATTGAATATTTGGTGTTCATTATTCTAGTTTTGACTTGAAGGAACCGGAAATGTCAATTTCATGTTTGTTTACATGTTCAAAGACTCTTCACTTTTTTATAGACATGTATACCAATGTACTTAATTTCTGTACTAGTAGGCAATCATTGGAATGTTAACGGTTAACAGATGTTTCTTTAGTTAAGATAACACCAATGTGTCTAATTAATAAGGGGTCTATTCTTCAAGACTAGGGTCTGTTATCCTTAGGTCAGTAAACCAGCCACCCTACTCTAGGGTGAGCTCTGGGGAGATAGGGCATAAAGGGGGGTGTCATGATTTAAGACAGGCTTACAGAGTGTCTTTGACGTGCTAGGATAAATAAGAGGCTTGGAGAATTTGACACTGGGTTTCATCTTGTAGAAACATTCGGCTAAATAATAGTTATGTTAGCTGAATATCAAGAAGGTGAACTACTCTTTGAGAGTGATACTTCAATGTAAGCAAACTATCTTAACTGATGAGTAAATGGAACACTAATAGGAAATTGTGTTCTTCTGTTTTTGGAGTTTTGTTATTGACTGGTTATTGAATTTAACCAACTATGGAAGAGTGAAATTGTTATTTTGCTACACTAGCTGAACAGAAGCACCAGAAATGTTAATGTTCTAACTATATTGTTACTGTTTAAAACTGTTCTAATCTATTTAGACAAAGGAAGCAGAAAGAAATTGGGAGATTCAGGTATACAAGTTTAAGTGTTTGGTAGGAATGGGTTCTAATGCATTAACAATAAGCAACAAACTACAGTAATGGACATATTTCTGATGGTATGCTGTGCAGTTGCCACTAATCTTCTGAAGGAGAATTAACTGACAGGTACAGGACACTTGGAAGCGATTCAGCGATAGAGGACGAGTTGGAGCCCAGAGAGACTGAATTTGGCTTAAAGGACGATTGTGAGGTGTGCTGAGATTAGATGGATCTCACACTGTCCCACAGCTATAAGCGGACGCCACCCCAGGGTGCCGCACGTCTACAACAATGCCGGGTTCCTGACAGCTGGACTAATTCTAGTCCTTATGATTCTGCCATGAGATGGAGAAGGTAACCTCTAACTGAGAGAACTGAAAGCTCTGGTTCTGGACAACGTTTACTGGGGCACGAAAAGACACGACATCATGCCTGACACGAAAAGACATGACACGACACCATACCTGGTATGGACCCAGGTTGGGTCCATACCAGGTACATCTCATCTGCTATCCAAGTAGCTGAAAGAGGAATCTGGGGTCAACAACACACGCTACAGGGGGGCTTCGGTGTTTAAAGATAAGGTACAGTGAATTGAAGTCACTGAGGGAAAAGTGAGTTTTCAGGTACTAGTATCCATTACTTTCGACCCGGCCTGCAGCTATAGAGCTAAAACTGGTCATTATGGCATTCACAAAGGAGAGCACACTGATTCTCCTGACGTGGCTGATAAAGCAGCTAGAATGGAAACAACTAGAGCTGTGCCATGGTAACCTGCATTTGAGCTATGAAGGACAACACCTTGGAATATACATGACTTTTACGTTCTGTTACAATGGTCTGCCAAGAAATGGTTTATAACTGACCATCTGACGTTTGGAGGAGCAGAACATTTGCGATGACTTTGGAAGTACATCTTATTGGAACCATGAGAGGACTTTTCAGTGAATCGAGCAATTGGCATAAGAGGACTTTGTACCAGTGACAAATTGAAGGATGTATTCAGTGATAGGTGTTTATACACCCACGTGTCGATGCTACATATCCCATACTGTCAATATGTCACTTGAATTCATTTCCTTTGACCAATGATTTTAACATAAAAGTTTTGCTGTAATATGTTATAGTTCTGTGTAATGAAAATGTGTGTTCTTTGAGTTATAACGAAGGTAATGGTCTAGAAGCATGTAAATGAGGATCCAGACATTTGTTCTGTTCTCTACTTATTAGGGTAATGATATCAACAGGCCCCTCCAAGAACTGCCACCTTAACGTGGTGGAGGGGTTTGAGTACCCGAGTGACCCTAGGAGCTATGTTGTCTGGGGCTATATGCCCCTGGTAGGGTCTCCCAAGGCAAACAGGTCTTAGGCGACGGGTCAGACTAAGTGCGGTTCAAAACCCCTTAATGAAGAATACAATTTTGAGTACCGTGACGTCGCCCGGTATGGCGCAGCCGGGGCCCCACCCCGGAGCCAGGCCCGGGGTTGGGGCTCGAATGCGAGTGCCTGGTGGCCGGGCCTTCCCCCATGGGGCCCGGCCGGGCTCAGCCCGAACGGGTGACGTGGGGCCGCCCTCCCGTGGGCTCACCACCCACAGGAGGGACCATAAGGGGCCGGTGCAAAGAGGATCGGGCGGCAGTCGAAGGCAGGGGCCTAGACAACCCGATCTCTGGACACGGAAACTGGCTCTAGGGACGTGGAATGTCACCTCGCTGGCGGGGAAGGAGCCTGAGTTAGTGCGTGAGGTTGAGAGGTTCCGATTAGAGATAGTCGGGATCACCTCTACGCACGGCTTGGGCTCTGGAACCACACTCCTTGAGAGAGGATGGACTCTTCACCACTCTGGAGTTGCCCATGGTGAGAGGTGGCGGGCTGGTGTGGGTTTGCTCATAGCTCCCCAGCTCTGCCGCCATGTGTTGGAGTTTACCCCGGTGAACGAGAGGGTCGTTTCCCTGCGCCTACGGGTCGGGGATAGGTCTCTCACTGTTGTTTGTGCCTACGGGCCGAACGGCAGTGCAGAGTACCCGGCCTTCTTGGAGTCTCTGGGAGGGGTGCTGGAAAGTGCTCCGACTGGGGACTCTATTGTTCTACTGGGGGACTTCAACACCCACGTGGGCAACGACAGTGACACCTGGAGGGGCGTGATTGGGAGGAACGGCCCCCCTGATCTGAACCCGAGTGGTGTTCAGTTATTGGACTTCTGTGCTAGTCACAGTTTGTCCATAACGAACACCATGTTCAAGCATAAGGGTGTCCATCAGTGCACGTGGCACAAGGACACCCTAGGCCGCAGGTCGATGATTGACTTTGTTGTCGTTTCATCTGACCTGTGGCCGTATGTCTTGGACACTCGGGTGAAGAGAGGGGCGGAGCTGTCAACTGATCACCACCTGGTGGTGAGTTGGATCCGATGGCGGGGGAGGAAGCTGGACAGACTCGGCAGGCCCAAGCGTACTGTAAGGGTCTGCTGGGAACGTCTGGCCGAGTCTCCTGTCAGAGAGATCTTTAACTCCCACCTCCGGCAGAGCTTCGACTGGATCCCGAGGGAGGTTGGAGATAGAGTCCGAGTGGACCATGTTCTCCACCGCCATTGTCGAAGCGGCCGCTCGGAGCTGTGGCCGTAAGGTCTCCGGTGCCTGTCGAGGCGGCAATCCCCGAACCCGGTGGTGGACACCGGAAGTAAGGGATGCCGTCAAGCTGAAGAAGGAGTCCTATCAGGCCTGGTTGGCTTGTGGGACTCCTGAGGCAGCTGACGGGTACCGACAGGCCAAGCGGGCTGCAGCCCGGGTGGTAGTGGAGGCAAAAACTCGGGCCTGGGAGGAGTTCGGTGAGGCCATGGAGAAGGACTATCGGCTGGCCTCGAAGAGATTCTGGCAAACCATCCGGCGCCTCAGGAGAGGGAAACAGTGCCCTACCACGCTGTTTACAGTAGAGGTGGGCAGCTGTTGACCTCAACTGAGGATGTCGTCGGGCGGTGGAAGGAGTACTTCGAGGATCTCCTCAATCCCGCTGACATGTCTTCCATTGAGGAATCAGAGGATGAGGGCTCAGAGGTGGACTCGTCCATCACCCGGGCTGAAGTCACAGAGGTGGTCAAGAAACTCCTCGTTGGCAAGGCACCGGGGGTGGATGAGATCCGCCCTGAGTACCTCAAGTCTCTGGATGTTGTGGGGCTGTCTTGGTTGACACGCCTGTGCAACATCGCGTGGCGGTCGGGGACAGTGCCTCTGGGATGGCAGACCGGGGTGGTGGTCCCTCTTTTTAAGAAGGGGGACCGGAGGGTGTGTTCCAACTATAGGGGGATCACACCTCTCAGCCTGCCCGGGAAAGTCTATGCCAGGGTTCTGGAGAGGAGAATACGGCCGATAGTAGAACCTCGGATTCAGGAGGAACAGTGTGGTTTTCGTCCGGGCCGTGGAACACTGGACCAGCTCTATACCCTCTACGGGGTGTTGGAGGTTTCATGGGAGTTTGCCCAACCAATCCACATGTGTTTTGTGGATTGGAGAAGGCATTCAACTGTGTCCCTCGCGGCATCTTGTGGAGGGTGCTTGGGGAATATGGGGTCCTGGGTCCTTTGCTAAGGGCTGTCAGGTCCCTATACAACCGAAGCAGGAGCTTGGTCCGCATTGCCGGCAGTAAGTCAGACTTGTTCCCAGTGCATGTTGGACTCCGGCAGGGCTGCCCTTTGTCACCGGTTCTGTTTGTAATTTTTATGGACAGAATTTCTAGGCGCAGCCAGGGGCCGGAGGGTGTCAGGTTTGGGGAACACACGATTTCGTCTCTGCTCTTTGCAGATGATGTTGTCGTGTTGGCCCCTTCTAACCAGGACCTTCAGCATGCACTGGGACGGTTTGCAGCCGAGTGTGAAGCGGTGGGGATGAAAATCAGTACCTCCAAATCCGAGGCCATGGTCCTCAGTCGGAAAAGGGTGGCTTGCCCACTTCAGGTTGGTGGAGAGTGCCTGCCTCAAGTGGAGGAGTTTAAGTATCTAGGGGTCTTGTTCACGAGTTAGGGAAGGATGGAACGGGAGATTGACAGACGGATCGGTGCTGCTTCTGCAGTAATGCAGTCGATGTATCGGTCTGTCGTGGTGAAGAAAGAGCTGAGCCGCAAGGCGAAGCTCTCGATTTACCAGTCAATCTACGTTCCTACTCTCACCTATGGTCATGAGCTTTGGGTCATGACCGAAAGGACAAGATCCCGGATACAGGCGGCCGAAATGACCTTTCTCCGCAGGGTGGCTGGGCGATCCCTTAGAGATAGGGTGAGAAGCTCGGTCACCCGGGAGGAGCTCAGAGTAGAGCCACTGCTCCTCCACATCGAGAGGGGTCAGCTGAGGTGGCTTGGGCATCTTTTTCGGATGCCTCCGGAACGCCTTCCTGGGAAGGTGTTCCGGTCCCGTCCCACCGGGAGGAGACCCCGGGGAAGACCTAGGACACGCTGGAGGGACTATGTCTCCCGGCTGGCCTGGGAACGCCTCGGTGTCCCCCCGGAAGAGCTAGAGGAAGTGTCTGGGGAGAGGGAAGTCTGGGCATCCCTGCTTAGACTGCTGCCCCCGCGACCCGGCCCCGGATAAGCGGAAGAAGATGGATGGATGGATATCAACAGGTTCAGGTTGTTAAAGAGTACTGTTTTGTTGCAGTCTACATCCTAATGAGTAAACTGTTTAAGGATTGATACCAAGGGTTGATTTGGTATCAAGAGGATGGATTGTTATGGACATTTCTTGAACTGATGCATTCTTATTGATTAATGTAATGAGTCCCCATGTTTAGATAAGGAATGAAATGTCAGAAAAATGAGAAAGGAAGTATGAAGTGCTAAGGAAAAACGTAAACCTTTGGCAGGATGAGGGTAGATGCAGGACAGGATAGAGCAAGATACACAACAAGGGGTATGATGGAAAAGGAACATGTGTTGTTTTTTGGTATGACCATGCAGTTTATACCCACCCATTCCTCTATTAGTATCAAATGTATTTCCAAATGCTTTCGAGACTACTCAGATTATTATTTTGTAAGCGTTTGACGCGTCTCTCTATTTGCAAATAAACTATTAAATTGTGCCAAGAGAATTTTGTCTCTTTACTTACTCCTTTAAATGTTCTGATGAAAGGAATTACCATCACACAAAGTTATTGAAAGACACAGATCAACTACAAATATATTTTATCAAAAAACTAATAAATGTAAATACAATAAAAAGTAACAAGAATTATGTGCGTTGTCTAAAAGGTCAATGGTATCTTGGGATGGCTACAAGAAATGTCAGAAGGACAGAAGGATATCCAACAAAGTGCTTTCTGCATCTGGCAGAGTGATCTGGTACACAAGTACATGGATTTTGACTGATTGGAAATAAAATCTGCACAATATAACCCACAAACACTCCAACAATGAATAAGACCTTGTGGAATCTGAGCATTAACAATTACAATATGAATGTAGGTTTAATGGGAAGTGAATGTGCCTAAATAATGAGAACAACAGAAACATCTCTGTTTAGATTATCTCTCTGTAGGTTGTGCTCTAATGACCATAGGAATTTTTACGATGGCCATATGGCATGGGGGTTACTGTCTTGGAAACCTGATCTTTGCTATGTAGAAATGCCCTTAATGTATAGGCTAGCTGTGACAACTGCGCCCTCTGCTGCTTCACCTCCCCCTGCAGCAGACAGGCTCTAGCGTTCGACGTCACCGGCCTTCTGACACCACCGCCCATCTCATTATGCATTTCACCTGTGTCTTGTTTAGCGCACCTGGTTCTCATCCTCATCATTCCCCCCAGTATATATGTTCCCTCTGCTTCCCCTGTGTTAGAAATCGGCCGTTTCGCATAGTGGTTGTAATAATTAGCATACCCGTTTGTCAAGGGAGAGAGAAAGTATATTATTTATTGCAGCATTAGAAAGTATTGTTCATGAGGTTATGGACCTGGTCTTCCTTACACAACCTCAATCTCATCTCAGTCAATCTCTTCTCACTGTAATGTTGGTTACCAGCTAGCCTATACATTAAGGGCGTTTCTAACTTTTTAGAAGTCAACCCCCATGCCATATGGCCATCGTAAACATTCCAGTCATTAGAGCGCTACCTACTGAGAGATAATCTAAACAGAGAGGTTTCTGTTGTTCTCATTATCTAGGCACATTCACTTCCAATGAAACGTACATTCATATTGTAATTGTTAATGCTCAGATTCCACAGTCCCCCCTATCAAACATTTAAAGAAAAACATTACATGTTTGATAAAAGTACAACTCAATTCCTAATGAAAAGAAAAGGCCCATACACTTATGTTACAAATGACTAAGACGAAGCAACAAAAGGAGTATCTGACCAATTAGGTCTTATTGTTCCTCAAATTAAAATGAATTTAAACAAGACAATTGACACAACCCACTCCGGCACATAACTCAATGTATGTCAGTCATCAATCCCGTTCCTGCCTAAGATTATAAAGGTCAAGAAATATTGACATCAACAGGTTATTATCAGTGTTAACGGTGTTCAGCAGAAAATCTGACTCAACATGACATCATGATTAAAACATTTCCCTCAAAGTCCATTGAACAATCAAAACCCCCCTTGTCCGTATCATGATCCATGCGACAAAATCATACAAAAGACTTATGCATATCCTGTTGTACCTGTGACAGATTTCTACCTTTAAAATAGGGAAAACATCTACCTTTGACAGGGACCACCTATAATAGGGAACAATTCACTGTCCAAACAAACCATGATAGTGTAGCGACCCTGTGTTCATTTAAAGTTCTAAGTTGGTCAGTTATGCTTCATTAGGGGGCGGGGCCTGACAGTTAGGTGGGGCTGGTGTACCTGGTGGGACGTCCCGCAGTGAGGAGGGCATCTCTGGGGGGCTTGGGGACAGCAGGGGCGGGTCCAGGGGTCTCAGGCCATAGCTTATATAAGGTGGGGTTTTGGGGAAGCTCTTTCTCTTGTGGCTCCACTCCTGTGTGTGATAGAGGACCGTGACAGGTGTACTTGTCTTAGCTAGCTACAGATCTAAGAGAGTTTGTAAAGAGCCTGTGTGTTAACAGGTATTGTTGGGCATAGACAGTGGCCACACAGCTGTCTTGTTAGGGTTAATAAATTCTACCTGGCATTCTTTACCTCTGACTCCGGCTCCTGATTTAGCATCCCGGCCAGGGGTGTTACACTGGTGTCAGAAGCGCTTTCGAACTGCCGCCTCGGTCTGAGGGCTAGTTTAGTCGTCAACTCGGATAACGTATCGAGTCGCGTAAGGGAAGATGCTGGGCGCGAGACCTAAGATAAAGAAAGAGCAGGCCGAGGTCAGAATCGACATAGGGGATTGCAGGGCGCCGGGCACATCGTGGTGCTCTGCAGGAGGGGGAGAGAGAAGGTCTTCGTCGGTGCTTTACCCGCCAAGCTGGATCTGACGCAACTACAGGGCGCCGCTCCGGACATAAAGGACCCAATGCCGACATCACGGCGCGACGATCAGCATTACTATGGCAATGTCAACAAAGATGGCGCGGCGCAGTACCCGGTGGCTAACTGTAGCGTGAAGACACCCAAGTTCTCTGGTGATGCCGACTTTGAAGCTTTCATGGCCCAATTCGAACTTTTAGCAGACTCGGTTGGCTGGAAGGAGGAGCAGAGAGCGCTGCAGTTAGCGATGTGCCTATCCGGAGAAGCAGTTGCTTGCCTGATATTGCTTAGCCCGGATCAAAGGCGTGATTATGGGGCGCTAGTCGGGGCACTTACTCAGAGATACGGTCGTGACAGACATCCTGAACTAATTCTTCCGGCACTGGGCCGTAGAGTAAGGTTACCGGAAGAATCGCTCAGATCGTTGGTTAACGACATCGAGGGCCTGACCCGCCGAGCTTACGGTCACATGTCGCCGACCTTGCAGGATGAACTAGCCCGCGACCGTTTCATCTTGGCTTTGACTCCTTCAGAACTGCGAGCACAGACCCAGCTGGCAGGACCACGTTCGCTGCAGGAGGCGTTCGAGGTAGCGAGGAGGAACGAGGTCATCTGGGGGGAGGCTGCTGGGAGGAGAGCAGGAGATTCCGCGGTGGTGAGAACGGCGGAACCATGCGCGGTGAGAGAGGAAAAGCCGACGTGGGCGACTGAAATGACAGAGCTTATCCGTGCCATGTCTTTGCATGCTTCGACCCAGGCCAATGAGCAGCGCAGACGGCGTTCTGGCCCCTTAGCCTGCTGGGGGTGTGGCCAGCCCGGTCATTTGCTCCGTGACTGCCCTTCAGCTACCAAGTCCCAGGGAAACGGAAGGGGTTCGTACAGAGGGGGCTGTACGGACCATAGACACGCCCCCACATACCAGGCAGCTACAGGGCACTCAAGGGAAAGGGAGGGGAAATTCAAATAAAATTGTTGTGGTGGGGCGCACAACGGCTGGCGAGTTCTGTCACATACCAGTTGTGGTGGAGGGGACAGCGTGTACAGCCTTGGTGGACACTGGGTCCACTGTGACGATTGTGCGGCCGGACATTGTTCCTGAGTGGGTGGCTTGGGAACCAACTGCTGTGCAACTGCGGACTGTTACCGGTGAGACTTCTCCTATGTTAGGAAAAAAACTGATGTCACTGACTGTGGGGGGTAAGACAGTAAAACACCTAGTGTGGGTAGCTAGTGTGCAGGACCCCTGTATCCTGGGCTTAGACTTCCTCAGAGACATTGGCTGCCAGTTAGATCTAGGCACAGGCACCATGCGTTTTGGGGGTGGGCCTGATGTCAAAATGTCCACACCCGGGGTTCTGTTTAGTGGGAAGGGCGGCCGTTCTGCATCCCCTATGAAGCCGGAAAAAGGGGTGGAAACTCATTTAGACAACGCCACACACGTCCATCAGCTGCCCCCAGAAGGCCCCAGTGTCTCACCTCGGGACAACACCGAGACGTCACCAACCACGCCATCATCTCTGCCCCCACCCCTACAGGCCGTAGGGGGGGTTGACGCCTCTCTGGCAGCAGTGGAGGAGGTCTGTCGGAGGAACAACAAGGACCTCAACTCAGAACAAGGGGAGCAGCTGAGACAACTTCAACACAGGCGACGCTCAACCGGTGAAGATTCGACCACGTCGCATAGCACTGGCAAGACAGGAAGCAGCGGACAGAGCCGTGGAGGAGATGGAGCAGGCCAACTTCATTGAGCCGTCCAACAGCCTGTGGTCAGCTCCAGTGGTGATGGTACCTAAGAAAGGGGGGAAACAAAGATTCTGTGTCGACTACAGGGGGTTGAATGCAGTGACACGGAAGGACTCTTACCCAATTCCACGTGTAGACGAGTGCCTCGACCTGGTGAGAGGGTCCTCCTGGTTTTCCTCCCTCGATCTGCGCAGCGGCTACTGGCTCCGGAAGCACGGGCCAAAACAGCGTTTTCTACTCACCGTGGCCACTGGCAGTTCAAGGTGTTGTGTTTTGGCTGTGCAATGCACCTGCCACATTTGAACGCCTCATGGACCGTGTGCTGTCAGACGTCCCCAGCCAACAGTGTCTGGTGTATCTAGATGACATCCTCGCCCATGGGATCTCCTTTAAAGAGGCACTGAGGGCACTGAGGAGAGTGCTGGAGAGGGTGACGGCGGCAGGTCTGAAACTGCACCCGGAGAAATGCCACTTCATGCGCCGAGAGGTCACGTTCCTCGGGCATCGCGTAGGGGAGAAGGGCATCAGCACCATGCCTGACAAAGTGGAGGCTGTCAGAGGCTGGCCCGTCCCAACAACAAAGCAGCAGGTCAAGAGCTTCCTGGGACTGGCCTCCTACTACCGCAGGTTCGTGAGGGGGTTCTCCAACATCGCTTCCCCCATCACGGGCCTACTGGGTAAGGACAGAGAATTTAGTTGGACCAAGGAATGCCAACAAGCGTTTGACTCCCTGAAACGTGCCCTGATCGAAGCCCCCATCCTTGCTGCCCCTGACCCATCACAGCCGTTTGTACTCGACACCGATGCTAGCAATGTAGGCTTGGGAGCGGTGTTGGCACAGCCTGGTCCAGAAGGAGAGAAAGTGGTGTCATACTTCAGCAGGACCTTCAGTAAGGAAGAACGACGCTACTGTGTGACACGGCGAGAGCTGTTGGCTGTAGTAGCAGCCATGCGCCACTTCAAATAATATCTATGTGGCATACCTTTCGTTGTGCGCACTGACCACGCTGCTCTCCAGTGGCTGCTGTCCTTTAAGGAGCCCGAGGGGCAGATCGCGCGCTGGCTGGAGGAGCTGCAGTCGTTCAACTTCTGGGTGGAGCACCGGGCCGGTGCTCGCCATGCCAACGCCGACGCACTGTCCCGCCGTCCCTGTGCAGAAGAGGGCTGCGGCTACTGTAAGAAGAGGGTGGCCAGAGAGAGAGAGCTGTGTGAGGAGGAGGGTGCAGTGGCAACGGTGAGCCAGCTGGGGTTTCCGGTGTGCAGAGAGACTCACCTGGTCGACGTCAGTGTGTGGAGGGAGAAACAGGAGGAGGACAGGGAGCTGGCACCGGTGCTACAGTGGGTCCGCGAGGGCCAACGACCGCAGAGAGAGGAGGTGGCACCCCTCTCACCAACGACAAAGAGACTGTGGGCTGGTTTTAACACTTTGAGGCTGGCGGAGGGGGTCCTACAGAGGGGATGGAAGACTCCAGCAACGGGAGAGGTCATCTGGCAGGTAGTGGTTCCAAAAGCTTTGCAGCAGACAGTGTTAGGCCAATTACATGGGGGCCTAGGCTCTGGGCACTTTGGGGCGACCAAGACGCTTAGACGACTTAGGAAAGGGTTTTACTGGGGGCGACATAGACGGGACGTAGAGGACTATTGCAGACAGTGTGACAGCTGTGCAGCAAGGAAGGGCCCACCAGGGCAGTCACATGCCCAACTGCAACAGTTCCCTGTGGGGTCACCTTTGGAAAGGGTGGGGGTTGATGTAGTGGGCCCCTTCCCAGTTTCAGACAAGGGAAATAGGTGGGTGTTGACTGCAATGGACTATTTTACAAAATGGCCTGAAGCATATGCCCTTCCTGACCAAGAGGCTGAGACGGTTGTTGACGCGCTGCTGGGGGGTTTTATCAGCCGGTTTGGGGTGCCTGAGTCGATCCACAGCGACCAGGGGAGGAACTTTGAGTCAAGGGTGTTCACCGAAATGTGCCAGCGACTGGGTGTGGAAAAGACCCGCACCACCCCTCTTCATCCTCAGAGTGACGGTCTGGTGGAGAGATTCAACCGCACCTTAGCTCAGCAGCTGGCTATGGTGACGGCAAAACACCAAAAAGATTGGGACACTCACCTTCCCCTGGTCCTCATGGCTTGTCGGTCGGCTGTCCAGGACTCCACCGGCTGCTCACCAGCTCTTCTCATGCTGGGCAAGGAACTCCGCACCCCAGCTGAAATGGTGTTCGGTCACCCTCCAGAGGGAACACCAGTGCTGGCTGGCCTAGACTATGCCTGGAGACTACAGGACCGGCTCGAGTCTGCCCACGCCTTCGCCAGAGAGCAGCTACTGAACGCGGGCGCACGACAGAAGCGACACTATGATCTGCGTGCGAGGGGGCGGCACTTCGAGGCGGGTGAACTGGTGTGGCTGCACAATCCAGCAAGGAAGAAGGGGCGATGCCCTAAATTGGACAGTGCCTGGCTAGGTCCCTGCCAGATCTTAGAGCGCATCGGAGAAGTGGTGTACCGGATCCAAACGTCACCAAGGGGGCGCAAGGTGACGTTTGGATCCCACCACTTCACTATTTCAAGATTAACACCACAACAGTGTCTTCCACTGTGTTGGGACCATGTGACCTTTCCAGTCAACTGGCCCGTGGTACTCTGACCTGTAGTATTTGGAGTCCTTCAGGTGGATTCTCCTCATCTCGCTGTCAACGATTCATCTATAAATGGAGTGTGAAGCCAAGTGATCTGACCTTGGCATCGTTCTGCCATGTGAGTGGTCAGGAAGATTTGAAACAGATTCAACCAATGTGGTTGTAGAGGTCCTTTTTGAACATGTTGCTGGTACTCACACTCAGTTGTCTGTGTCCAGTCAGTGACGTGATGTATCATTAGAAAAGGGTTTGTGATGTCCTGATCTGTTGAAAGTATAACTACAAAACAACGATTAGTGTGGTTCAACAGTCCATCGGACTTTCATCCACTAGGTATTGTTCCGTCAACTTCCAACAATAGATCAGTCTTGAAAACTTGTGGATCTCAGAAATTCCATCTTCAGAGTGAAGCGTACACCCTATTCAAACAAGATTCCTTAAAAGTCTATGTCAAAGTTCCTTTTCCATCCAGAACTGGCTTGGTTGTTTTATGACTCCTTGTGCTATATTAATGCCCGATAGCAGCTAGCAGTGGAATAAAATTGTCAGACTTGACATTGCTTAGCCAAATCTGAAATGGTTAGATCTATACTATTCAACCATTAAAATGTTAGACCTTACATCAAACAAAACAATTTCCAAATAAACCAATTAAAAACATCCTGTAAATGGAAAATGTAAAACATAACAGATGCCAATGCTCCGTTATAACTATGCAAACAGGAAAAAACTCCTTATAAATTAACCAATTTGATTTGCCTTGAGCCCTAAGCTCAACTCTTTCCAATCATAATCAATCATCATATCATACATCCCCCCTGCCTTCACTTCATTAAGTCAATGGAAAATGACACCATGAGTGAATGCAGAACAATGACAAATAAGGCCACAGGAGGCGCCATCCTGAACCCACACTGGCCATCTTTTCAGGACAGACATGAAAATAGAGAATTGGTAGTAGGGATGGATCTATAATCCATTCGATAAGGAGTTGCATCCTGTATATTCATCAAAACAAAGTGAACATGTTAAAAACCACGAACATTCACTAATACAAAGACATCAATGTGCAACACGGTCGCTTGTGCGAAGGAATTATAAACCATATAACCTATTAACTAATTTTACAACATAGCTAAACAGCTCTCAAATTTGACTTTACCGTAGTACCATCACAAAGGTCTGTGAAATTGGCTATCATGCATTTATAATATCCTGTAGTTTCTTGGCACATGCCCAACTAAATTGTTTGGTTAATTAAGGCCGGGTGTCTCTGTAAAGCACTTTGTGACAACTGCTGTTGTAAAAAGCGCTTTATAAATAAATTTTGATTGATTGATTGATTGATTTGGCCCCCAGGGGATAAACTGTGCAACTAAATTGTAGGAGTCAAAAACTCCAGCCCATGTGCAGTGGTTTACCTGTTGCAACCACCAGGGCAATTGTATTAGCATAGCTACAGCATACAACTTTAGAATTTTTCATCAACAATGGGGGATGACTTTAGGTCTCTATCCTCGCTTCAGTTGGTTTCAAAATCATACATTTCAACATTAAAGCTATTGATTGGAAAATATATTTAACTTTCACTTCATGTTTGTTTTTTTATCTCAAAACTGAATATACTTGTGTTGATAAAATTACCATAGATGAGACCAGACTGAACACTCAAATTTAACCCTTAGTAATAGGCTACTCTGATGTAATGGGAGAGGTTGTTTGGGGCCATCCTAGGGGTCTGCCCCCCTTCCTGAAGCTCTGAGCTCCACCCATTTATGGCGAGCCATTAAAGGACAAATGTTTGTTTATGGTCCTCAGACTATCCTATCAATTTAGCCAACATCCTTTGTTAACTGAAGATTTAGATTTAGTGTCCAACCCATCTAATATTTTTGCAGTTTGTAAAAATGTGATTTATACAACAACTCAACATTAGTGTGGAAATTAAGAAACTCTTAAGAATGGCAATCCAGACAGAAAACAGATGTATGACGTCACTAAAGGTACAATAAGTAATCCAAATGAAACTCAATGTAGGCCCTAAACACTGTTACATCAATTACCTATTTGTTCATTAGTCAATTTACCATTTTAGAATTTAAACTCCATTAAAACAAGCATTATACCAGTTAACATTGGTAACTATAAATAAGAGAGACTATATTATTTAACCAAACTCAATTCAGCATTTAAAATACATCCAATTGTTATGTTGGGGAATAAACTCGCTTCAGCTGTATTACCCTTTTTTTTTAAGGCTATGACTATATTGGATTCAAATTCAGTCCTCATGGGACACCGTGTGTCTCCTTAACGTACAAGTCTATCACCATGTGGATTCTTCATCCTACCATTTATACAATATATAAGGAGAGCGAAAACACAATACGTTAACCTTTTTGTAAGACAACCTTGAGACTATTTTACCATTTTACCTTCGTCAGATTAGAAAATCATTGTACCAAATTCTAATTCATCATAGTTTTCAGACATACCCACTTGTGCTAGCGAACAGCTCAGCAAGCAACAGACAAGTACCACGTGGTGGGCCTTGATTAAGTCCTACCTACATTGTTGTGAGCCCCCCCTTGAGGCCTTACGGTTTTAAACATTATCATCAACGCAATAAATACGTTTGACTCAAAATTACATAAGTACACATGACAAAGCACAACAAAACAGGTTATTTCTTGAATACCTATTAAAACATGTTCAAGCAGGACAGAACAAAACAGGCTATTTCGAATGCCTATTAAAACATGCTATATAACATTCAAGTGCTTCTCAAACTACATGTAATATTTAATTAAATAAGCTTGGCTATTACCGAGGAAGGTGATCAGGTTTCCTTGATAAGTTCCAGCTTCATTTAATGGTTAGGTACGATACATTTTTAGGAAATAAACATTTAAGAACTCTGAATCAATGATTATGAAAGCTTACGTCAGTTCCTAGTATTGTCCATGATTCCAGGATCCCATAAGAGAGACTCCATCTTGAGACTACTGTCGGTCAGCCAGGTGGTCAAACAGAATGAATCTTCGTCCATTATGATTGTCTCCTTTCGCGCCTTTCGACTTTTGTCCTTTCTCGGCCATCTTAACTTTCCTCTGTCTTCTCTCTTCGTCTGTACCACACTCTCCATACAACTTCCTCTGAATCCATCTTGTTTAGCCGGAAAACGTTCTTTTTCTTTCTGTCCATTTCGAGTCCAGGCATCGTTGTTATTGATCCTTTTCGTTCTTGATGATATCCTATTCGCGCCTTGCTTTTTAAACATGAACGCATCATGCGCGTCAGAGGCTGCAGTCCTCTTGTTGTATTTGTACAACTGGATGGCATTATATATTTTTATTGTACAAGTCACTGTATAATCGCCGAAAAATACAATATCACACACTAATCCCAGAAAGGAAAATGGAGTGTCATCATACTATGGCGACATGGAATACAGTTCAGCACTGAAGCACACCGGTCAACGCCCCAACAAATTGAGACGGACTGTCTGCACCCGCAGACAGATTCCACGCAATAAAAATCACGGCCTAGTCGGGTCGTTATAGGGCTTGTTTGACAAACTAACGCTTTTTGCAATCTTGACAGTTCGTTCTATGGCGTAGTTTTATGACTCACTGTTCAGTTGTTTTCAGCAACCAGTAACCGGGAAAAACAACTTCTTCCTCGCGATTGCAAATCGAGCCCCTATGCTCTCCAGCTGAAGTTCAGCAGAATCGTTAAAACATATCCACCGGGTCGCGGCAGCATCACCTGTCTTTGTGTGTTATTGTCTCGCTGTCAAGAAGAGTGTTGTTGCACTTCGCCAATTGTTCTTTCTTTTATTAAAAGGCCGGTGTTGCGGAAGCAGTCAAGGTACATTCTACTATGCTGGCCAGCCTAGGCGCCGCAATGGACACTGTGTTGAAAGCGGTACAGCACCTAGAGCTGAGCCAGCAGAACCCCGCAGCACAGGCCGTCTTTCCGCCTCCCCAGGTTGCGTTGCCCAACATGGGGGCGATGTACATTCCGCTGCCCAGGGACTACGACGGGACGGCGGACCGCTGCCAGGGTTTCCTGCTTCAAGAGGACATCGCGCTCCAGGCGATACATCCTGCGCCGACTGATGCCCAGATGATCTCTTCACTCGTCTCCTGCCTGTCCGGGAAAGCCCTGAAGTGGGCCACCGCCGTTTGGAACATCGAGCAGCCCACCCAGGGCAGCTACGCCGACTTCATCCGCCGCTTCCGAGCAGTGTTCGATCATCCTCACGAAGGGAGAGAGGCGGGTGAACAGCTGTTCCACCTACGGCAGGGGACGAGATCGGCGCAGGAGTTCGCACTGGAGTTCCGGACCCTGGCAGCGGGATCGGGGTGGAACGAGCGGGCTCTCATCGACAACCTGCTGGCTACCCGAGGACGTCCCGGAAGAGGCCCGCCCATTCCGCCCTGTCAACCAGACGCCACCGTCCCTATGGGACCTGGGGGCGGCTGCGCTTTCGGGCAGAGATCGGGGAGGACAGGTGTGGAGTGCCTCCAAGAGGAGACAAGGCCGTACAACCGCATCACATCACACCTCCCTCCCCGAGTCGAGAGGCAACAGGCATGGCACTTCCTCGTCACCCCAGGTAGCACATGCCCATTCACCACTTGCCTCTTCCCTCTCTATGTGCACTGTCCCTGTTACGTTCCCCGGTTTTCCGTTGCTTTCCCAGTGTAAGGCGCTGGTAGATTCAGGCGCAGCTGGGAATTTCATGGATATGTCCTTTGCTCTACGTTCACACATACCCCTTCGAGTCCTCACCACCCCCTTACCCGTGAGAGCTTTGGACAACCGGACACTAGGGTCGGGTTTGGTCACCCAACGCACTGTCCCCCTCCTTATGGTTACCGGCGACCGACACAGCAAAACCCTTTCCTTCCATGTGATCGACTCGCCCACGTTCCCTGTCGTTTTGGGTTTCCCCTGGTTGTCCCTACATGACCCCGTCATCTCCTGGTCTAGTCAGTCTTTCGGGGTGGTCGCGGAAGTGTCAAGGTAGGTGTTTGGGTGTTTCCGTTGGCTCGACCTCGGTGGAAAGTCCAGACAGTGCTCCCGCCGTGCCAATTCCCCCCGAATACAGGGACTTGGCTGTGGTTTTTTCCAAGGCTAAGGCCACTGTATTACCGCCACACAGGCCGGGGGATTGTGCGATATATCTCATTGACGGAGCCGCACTCCCTAAGGGTCACGTGTATCCACTGTCCCGTACCGAAACGGAGGCTATGGCCGCATACGTTAAGGAAGCGCTGGAACAGGGTTACATTAGGCCCTCCAAGTCGCAGGTCTCCTCAAGTTTCTTTTTTGTGAAAAAGAAGGACGGTGGTTTGCGCCCGTGCATCGATTACCGGGCGCTGAACAAGATCACCATTCCGTTCCGCTACCCTCTCCCTTTGATCTCTGCGGAGGTGGAGAGGATACAGGGCCATCTTTTTCACCAAATTAGACCTCAGGAGCGCCTATAACCTGGTACGTATCCAGGAAGGGGATGAGTGGAAAACAGCCTTTAGCACCACATCCGGCCACTATGAGTATTTAGTAATGCCGTACGGTTTGATGAATGCTCCATCAGTCTTTCAATCCTTCGTCAACGATGTGTTCCAGGGGCGTGGTGGTGTATATCGATGACATCTTGATATACACTACCACCCGCGCTGAGCATGTCTCGTTGGTACGCAGGGTGCTTGTTAGACTGCTGGAGCATGTCCTGTACGTGAAAGCCGAGAAGTGTCTGTTTTTTCAGTCGTCTGTGTCCTTCCTGGGGTATCGTTTTTCCAGCACAGGTGTGGCTATGGAGGAGCTTCACATTGGTGCTGTGCGTAATTGGCCGACCCCAACCACGGTTAAGGATGTGCAACGATTTTTAGGCTTCTCAAATTACTACAGGAGGTTTATCCGGGGCTTTAGCCAGGTTGCGGCTCCGATCCCCTCCCTTCTTGAGAGGGGGGCGACCCGTTTGCGGTGGACCATGGAGGCGGAACGGGCGTTTGTGGACCTGAAACACCGTTTCACCACCACTCCGGTCCTGGCCCATCCCCACCCGTCGCTCCAGTTCATCGTGGAGGTGGACGCGTCCGACTGTGGGCTCGGTGCCATCCTCTCCCAACGGACGGGGAGTCGTAACACGCTCCGTCCCTGTGCCTTCTTCTCCCAGAAGCTCAGTGCGGCAGAGCGGAACTATGACATAGGTGATCGTGAGCTGTTGGCCGTGGTTCGAGCCCTGTCGGCGTGGCGGCACTGGTTAGAGGGGGCTAAACACCCTTTCCTCTTCTGGACGGACCACCGAAACCTGGAGTACATGCGGGCAGCGAGGAGGCTGACCCCTCGCCAGTCCGCGACCACCTCATCTACTGGGCGCATACGTCTCCCTCCTCCGGTCATCCTGGTATTGGGCCAACAGTGCGCGCCCTGGCCGGTAAGTACTGGTGGCCCACTTTAGCCAAGGACGTGAGGGTGTACGTCTCTTCCTGCTTGGTGTGCGCCCAGAGTAAGGCAGCCCGACACCTACCTATGGGCAAGTTACACCCCTTACCCATTCCACAACGACCATGGTCCCACCTATCAGTTGATTTCTTAATAAAAGAAAGAATAATTGGCGAAGCGCAACAACGCTCTTCTTTACAGCGAGACAATAACACACAAAGACAGGGGAAGCAGAGGGAACATATATACTGGGGGGAATGATGAGGATGAGAACCAGGTGCGCTAAACAAGACACAGGTGAAATGCATAATGAGATGGACGTTGGTGTCAGAAGGCCGGTGACGTCGAACGCTGGAGCCTGTCTGCTGCAGGGGGAGGTGAAGCAGCAGAGGGCGCAGTTGTCACAGTACCCCTCCTCTGACGCGCGGCCCCAGCAGGCGCGGGGGACGCGGAGCAGGGCGATTCAGGCAACGCCGATGGAACTCATGTACGAGTGCGGGAGCCAGGACATCCTTCACCAGGACCCAGCTCCGTTCCTCCGGGCCGTACCCCTCCCACTCCACGAGGTACTGGAGGCCCCCCTGCCTGGCGCCTCGAGTCAATGATGGAGCGGACGGAGTACACCGGGGCCCCCTCGATGTCCAGAGGGGGGGGGGGGGAACCTCCCGCACCTCACACCCCTGAAGGGGACCAGCCACCACCGGCCTGAGGAGAGACACATGAAACGAGGGGTTAATACGGTAGTCGGGGGGAAGGCGTAAACGATATGTCACCTCGTTGACTCTCCTCAGGACTTTAAAGAGCCCCACAAACCACGGGGCCAGCTTCCGGCAGGGCAGGCGGAGGGGCAGGTCCTTGGACGAGAGCCAGACTGGGTCGCCCGGACGATACACCGGGGCCTCCCAGCGGTGGCAGTCCGCAAAGATATTTTGGCGGCGGACAGCGAGCCGGAGGCGAGCCTGCACAGCCTCCCACGTGCCCGCTGCCCGCCGGAACCAGTCATCCACCGCAGGGGTACCGGTCTGGCTCGGGCGTCCAGGGTGCCAGAACCGGCTGGTAACCCAGCACACACTGAAAGGGTGATATGCCCGTGGAGGAGTGGTGCAGAGAGTTGAGAGCATATTCCGCCCAATGCAGAAACTCTGCCCACTCCCCCGGCCGGTCCTGGCAGTAGGACCGAAGGAACCTGCCCACTTCCTGGTTTACCCGTTCCACCTGCCCGTTGGACTGGGGGTGGTAGCCCGAGGTCAGGCTGACCGAGATCCCCAGGTGCTGCATAAAGGCCTTCCACACTCTGGACGTGAACTGGGGTCAGACACGATGTCCTCGGGCACCCCATAGTGCCGGAAGACGTGTGTGAATAGGGCCTCCGCGGTTTGTAGGGCAGTAGGAAGGCCGGGCAGAGGCAAGAGGCGGCAGGACTTGGAGAACCGATCCACAACGACCAGGGTGGTGGTATGGCCCTGTGAAGGGGGAAGATCAGTTAAAACCAACGCCTGATACTGGTTAATGGAGTTTAAATTCTAAATTGGTAAATTGACTAATGAACAAATAGGGTATTGATGTAACAGTGTTTAAGGCCTACATTGAGTTTCCTTTGGATTACTTATTGTATCTTGATTTTAGTGATGTCATACATCTGTTTTCTATCCACAGTGCTATTCTTAAGAGTTTCTTAATTTCCACCCTAATGTTGAATTGTTGTGTAGATAATGATGAGCACATTTTTACAAACTACAAAAATAATAGATGGGTTGGACACTAAATTAAAATCTTCAGTTAAGGAAGGATGTCGGGTAAATTGATAGGATAGCCTGAGGACCATAAACAAACATTTGACCTTTTAATGGCTCACCATAAATGGGTGGAGCTACCCCAAACAACCTCTCCCATTAAATCAGGGTAGCCTATTATTGAGGGTTAAAATTTGAGTGTTCAGTCTGGTCTCATCTGTGGTAATTTTACCTACACAAGCATATTCAGTTTTGGGATAAACAAACATGAAGTGAAAGCTAAATATATTTTCCTCTTATTAGCTTCAATTTTGAAATGTATGATTTTGAAACCAACTGAGACCTAAAGTCATCCCCCATTGTTGATGATAGAACAAAGAAAAGCATAAAGTTGTGATTTAGGGTTTGGCTGACCGCCACTATTTGGGAAAAATAGTGCCTCCTGTGGCTGTATTTGTCATTGGTCTGCATTCACTCATGGTGTCATTTTCCATTGACTTAATGGAGTGAAGGCAGGGGGGGATGTATGATATGATAATTGATTATGATTGGAAAGAGTTGAGCTTAGGGCTCAAGGCAAATCAAATTGGTATTTGTAAGGAGTTTTGCATAGTTATAACAGAGCATTGGCATCTGTTATGTTTTATATTTTTGTTTTGTTTGATGTAAGGTCTAACCTTTTAATGGTTGAATAGAATAGATCTAACCATTTCTGATTTGGCTAAGCAAAGTCAAGTCTGACAATCTTATTACACTGCTAGCTGCTATCGGGCATTAATATAGCACAAGGAGTCAAACAACAACCAAACCAGTTCTGGATGGAAAAGGAACTTTGACATAGACTTTTATGGAAACTTGTCTGAATAGGGTGTGCACTTCACTCTGAAGATGGAACTTCTGAGATCCACTAGTTTTCAGGACTGATCTATTGTCTTCATTGTTGGAAGTTGACGGAATCATACCCAGTGGATGAAAGTCAGATGGACTGTTGAACCACACTAATCGTTGTTTTGTAGTTATACTTTCAACAGATGTGGACATCACAACCCCTTTTCTGACTGGACACAGACAACTGAGTGTGTGAGTACCAGCACCATGTTCAAGAAGGACTTCTACAACCACATTGGTTGAATCTGTTTAAAATTTTCCTGGCCACTCACATGGCAGAAAGATGCCAGGGTCAGATCACTTGGCTTCACACTCCATTTCTAGATGAATCGTCGACAGCGAGATGAGGAGAATCCACCTGAGTCCTGAAGGACTCCACATAATATAGATCAGAGTACCACGGTCCAGTTGACTGGAAAGGTCACATGGTCCCAACACAGTGGAAGACACTGTTGTGGTGTTAATCTTGAATTAGTGAAGTGTTGGAAACTCACTGTCCCATTATACACCTACACTGACTTGTTAGGACAACCAGGCAATTTGCTGGGTCCACATCACACTGACTGCAATAACTGATATTGGAACTTTCATCACTGATGCAAGACAAAGAAAACTGAAGACAAGAACTGAAGGACACTTGATTGAAAACTAACTTATTTACTTACAATCTGAGATTTTCCTAAATTAACTGATATGATGATTTCATATGTATCAAGGTTTGTTTCTTGCTAGACAGGTAGGAAACTCCATACGATGACAATCCCAATATTGGACATATTTGTGATGATGCTTAATGATCTACATTATGACAGCTATCATGGTATGTTTGGACAGTGAATTGTTCCCTATTATAGGTTGTCCCCTATTTTAAAGGTAGAATCTTTCACAGTTACAACAGGATATGCATAAGTCTTTTGTATGATATTGTCGCATGGATCCTGATACGGACAAGGGGGGTTTTGATTGTTCAATGGACTTTGGGGGACATGTTTTAATCATGGTGTCATGTTTTTGGTCTGATTTTCTGCTGAACACCATTAACACTGACAATAACCTGTTGATGTCAATATGTTCCTCGACCCTTATAATCTGAGGTGGGGACGGGATTGATGACAGTCATACATAGAGTTATGTGTCGGAGTGTGGTGTGTCAATTGTCTTGTTTACAGTCATTTTCATTTGAGGAACTGTGTATAATTATATTTCAAAATAAACTACCCTTAAAAGTCTGGAGTAAGTATTTAAAATGCATTACCCTGAAGCAAAGACTTAACAAAATCAACGAGAAAAGGGAGACTTGAAAAGGATGTAGACAATCTACAGGCACTGTATGTTGTCTCAAAAAACCTGAAAAGAAAATAATCTACTCCATTGCCTATCTGTGGTTGATTTTAATGATGGTTAAGTATCTCAAACTAAACATTTTTGTGAAATTTTTTAGCCCGTGATGGGAGTTTCAAAACAACAATGTCTTTATGTACTTTTTTCTGGGGGTGCCATATGTCTATGATATACAGGTGTTATACAGGTTTTAACACCCGCAGTGACCACGGCTGTAGTGTATGTCTTCATACCGATTGTCATACCCAGCCTGAGAACACAAAGCAGGGCCAAGACTGTAAGCCCATCCATCCATCTTCTTCCGCTTATCCGGGGCCGGGTCGCGGGGGCAGCAGTCTAAGCAGGGATGCCCAGACTTCCCTCTCCCCAGACACTTCCTCTAGCTCTTCCGGGGGGACACCGAGGCGTTCCCAGGCCAGCCGGGAGACATAGTCCCTCCAGCGTGTCCTAGGTCTTCCCCGGGGTCTCCTCCCGGTGTGACGGGACCTGAACACCTTCCCAGGAAGGCACAACACTTATTGCTAATGGTAGCAAGTTCATGATTTTTACAGACAGCACATTCAATCAGAGATACATCGATAGTCATTGTTTCCTAACGATCAAGTTGGCGGCTTTGCCACATGCTATGGGTTTCAAAGAATCGAAAAAAGGCTATTTTCAATGCATTTAGGGGTGTGGTCTCCTGAACTCCAAACTGAATGTGAGAATGGGAAAGAAAGGTGATTTAAGCAATTTTGAGCGTGGCATGGTTGTTGGTGCCAGACGGGCCGGTCTGAGTATTTCACAATCTGCTCAGTTACTGGGATTTTCACACACAACCATTTCTAGGGTTTACAAAGAATGGTGTGAAAAGGGAAAAACATCCAGTATGTGGCAGTCCTGTGGGCGAAAATGCCTTGTTGGTGCTAGAGGTCAGAGGAGAATGGGCCGACTGATTCAAGCTGATAGAAGAGCAACTTTGACTGAAATAACCACTCGTTACAACCGAGGTATGCAGCAAAGAATTTGTGAAGCCACAACACGCACAACCTTGAGGCGGATTGGGCTACAACAGCAGAAGACCCCACCGGGTACCACTCATCTCCACTACAAATAGGAAAAAGAGGCTACAATTTGCACAAGCTCACCAAAATTGGACAGTTGAAGACTGGAAGAATGTTGCCTGGTCTGATGAGTCTCAATTTCTGTTGAGACATTCAGATGGTGGAGTCAGAATTTGGCGTAAACAGAATGAGAACATGGATCCATCATGCCTTGTTACCACTGTGCAGGCTGCTGGTGGTGGTGTAATGGTGTGGGGAATGTTTTCTTGGCACACTTTAGGCCCCTTAGTGCCAATTGGGCATCGTTTTAATGCCACGGCCTACCTGAGCATTGTTTCTGACCATGTCCATCCCTTTATGGCCACCATGTACCCATCCTCTGATGGCTACTTTCAGCAGGATAATGCACCATGTCACAAAGCTCGAATCATTTCAAATTGGTTTCTTGAACATGACAATGAGTTCACTGTACTGAAATGGCCCCCACAGTCACCAGATCTCAACCCAATAGAGCATCTTTGGGATGTGGTGGAACGGGAGCTTTGTGCCCTGGATGTGCATCCCTCAAATCTCCATATGGGAGTGTGAATGGAATCACCTTAAAAACTAATCTGCAGATGTCCAAGCTTTCTTGGAGACCTTTAACGCTCCAGGGCGCCTTGAACCACGGGATGCTCTTTTCAACAAGACAAAGACTTATACGATCGGAAATCCAAACATAATCTTTCGAGATTTCAAACTGATAGACACCTACTTTGGTATTGTTAGGGCTACTGTTTACCTGTGAGCTGTATTCCACACTCTCACAGGTATGCAGAAAATCCTTGATTGACTTGGGAAAATACAATCTGTGGGGTTTCCAAAACTGTCATAAAACCTTCCAAAGCCGTCGTCTGTGATGCAAATAGCCAGCCAATGTTTTCCGGGGTGGTACGATGGGTGCATATTAACAATCATCATTGACGCTACATCGCGGACAGCTCCACCTTGGTCGCATGCCAACATTCCATAGAGATTAGTCTTAGATGAAAATTGGTTCACCACACCAGTCAACTCGGCGGTATTAATTTCTCATCTGTTTGGGTAATGTTTCCTAATAGTAGTCAACCATGACTTGCCTCCGGATGGACATTTAATGATAATGGAGTCAACATTTTTATAAACAACTAAATTAATTGTGTGGGGTAGTGGCCAGACTTAATCAGGGATAGGTGCTGACCACATTCCTCATCCGGTGCACAGTTGAATGCATAAAGAGCTTAGCCATGTAAGAAGTCAGACCAGTCAGTAGCCATGGCTTGGTCCTTTAGGTGTTTTCCTGAAGCTAAGGCTAATTGGTAAAATTCACACACTGCTGATCCCAGTGTGTAATCTGGTTAGAATGGTTTGCTAGGAAATTGTTGATCGTCCAAATACATAGCCATAAACTCCAAATTAAAATTGATTTTTGCATAACTTCCTGTAAAACTGTCCAATCCATTGACAATTCATTTTGGTAGGGGTTTTCCTAGTTACAAACACGACTTCATACACACCCTTTCAATCGGGTATTTTGCATTGGTTGAAAGTAGCGGTTGAGTTGTCCAAGTTTTACGGCTAGTGATTGTGATGGTAATTCCATCGATAGGAACTCTTAAAGGAGTAAGTACAGAGACAAAATTCTATTGGCATAATTAGCAGTTTATTTGATAATAGAGAGACTCATCAAAAGCTTACAGAATAATCCTCTGAAGAATCTCTGAGGTAAATACATGAACAGTCAGTATTTATTACAGTTAAAAGGGGTGTGGTAAGATGCTGCCCAGCTGTCTTATGTCAATAAAACACATTACCTTTGTTCTATCACTACCTAGGTTTCACCCAAGGGGCAGGCTGTCCTCCCCCACATGGGTAACCTTTTCAACTCTGAAAAGGACATACAGCATCTGGACAAACAACAGATTCTCTGATGGGTTGTAAACCCTATAATCTGCTAATACCAGTCAATAATGACTCTAAACCCCAGATCCCCCTCTCCTACATTCATTTTCTTATCTAAACATGAGGACTCAGTACCTTTAACTAGTAACCCATTTATACATGCATAAGACTAAGTATACATCAGTTCAAGAATAACCATAACATGATACAGTCACTTTCTTGACAAAGAGTGATGCTGAAACTATGTGCAGACAATAATGCACATCCCCTACCCCCATAAGACAGAACTAATCTTTACAGCGTACCATCCTAACCTTTATGTCCACGCCATTTAACATGAGTTTCTCTTTAAAGAATATATCGCTATGAACAGGGCCGATCATTTTGAATGGTATACTACTCCCTGAATAGGCAGCCCTTTTTCAGAAGTCCTTTGTTATCTCCTGCAGGGTTTTTAACATCCATGTGGCATATGGTGTCCTTGAAAAACAAACCGGCTGAAAATTGTCTTTAAAGTATCACTTCCATCATTCAGAATGCTTTCTATAACAGGTCTGTAGGGGTATGTGTTGCTAGTCTTACTCATTAAATGATCACCCTATTTTCATCCACTTGTGAAAATAGGGTAATTAGGTAGTTGATAACACCAACCCGTGCTCTGGCATCAATATTAGTTCCATCTGGTTTAGTGACTTTTACACGTAGGTACAGCAAAGGATTGCTCAGTTCAATGTAATCTTCACCATTTCCAGAAATAAAGAACTCCAGAGGGGCTGCGTCTGATATTACAGATAGGGTTGGTATTTCAACGTATGTATTTTTCTCGATAGATGTCTGTGTGAAGGGAACTGTGAATAAATTCAATTCGGTTTTCATACATTCACCAGACATACGGTGTAAGAGTGCCATCTTAAAAAAAAAAAATCTATCTTGCATTGTTGTCTTTGAGTGTCCTCCGAGTGGTATGTTTTCTTTTAACAGCGACCATCAATCCTGATCCATCGTGCTGTTTTGTTTGATGAGCCATGATGTTGCTGACGACCTCCCCTAATATATTCCTTGCTGCATTTTTCAAATGTGGTTTTGCGATTGAGAAACCATGATTCAACAAAGGTGTAGCCATACGGAAAAGCCCACAGAAAAGACCCCTAGACCCTCCATGTACATTGCTGGACTACCATAATGACCGGTAAGCCGTTACAAGCCTGCACTGTATAGTATTCAATATACCTTTAAGAATCCTCGTAGAGTTTCTGAGGCTGCATCTTATAGTCAAAAAGATTGTTTGTCTGAGGTGTAATTTTGCAATCACCTTCCCCACTATGAATTAAACCAACTAATTCTGATCCGATTTTACTGATCTCATCAAGCTGGCTCTTACTAAGTGGTAGGTAGTGTGGCTTGTCGTACGTCACTGTGACAACGTTTTTTCCCCCTGTAATATGTACAGTTTGATAATCAATTATATCTGTGTAGATGTATGGGTTTTAAACCCTGCCAGAATATCTTGCGGTAATGGGGCGTAGCATGGGGCGTATCACCATTTTAAGCCTAATATCTGTTCCAACTTTGCACAAAATGTTTTACTAAAATGGGGCTCGCCTATTAGAAACATTCAATTTTTAAATTCATCATACCCCAACCATAGGCCATGTGGTTTTATATAAAGGTTGATCTTCGCCACTAGTTTTCCGATGCCTTTGTAATAACTGGTGGTGAGTTCATATTTCTGTTTTGTCATGTTTCGAGTCTTACACGTATGCGGGTATTAGAATTCTATCAAAGACACTTCCCAATCACCTTTCAAATCTATACCTTTGGCAAATTTTGTGGTATAACTCGAATTGTTTGGATAGAAATGTCTTGATGAATTACTAGACAACATTATGTAGAAACCACCGTCACCCATGCTGATCACAGTTGCTGTAAATTACTTGGTCCAGCAAATCCTAGTGTTTTCATCCTGTTTGTAGGTCACAGACTTGCTCCAATGCAAATCCAACTGTTGAACTTCTCAGGCCTTGTCATTTCAAACAACTAATTTTCTTTCCTTTCTGTACTTTCTCATCCAGAAATGGTTCCACTTTTACAAGTTTTATACTTCAATAATTCCTGTTCATAAAATAATATTTTATTCTATACACAGGAGTCACCCTAGGAATGCATTCCGCTATTGTAAAATATTCATTTGTGTACCCTTTTTCATAACCCTTGGTAAATGCCCCTCTCAACTTTGAGAGTCTCACAGTATCTCCAACTCTGAACTTGATTATCCATCCATCCATCATCTTCCGCTTATCCGGGGCCGGGTCGCGGGGGCAGCAGTCTAAGCAGGGATGCCCAGACTTCCCTCTCCCGAGACACTTCCTCCAGCTCTTCCGGGGGGACACTAAGGCGTTCCCAAGCCAGCCGGGAGACATAGTCCCTCCAGCGTGTCCTAGGTCTTCCCCGGGGTCTCCTCCTGGTGGGATGGGACCGGAACACTTTCCCAGGAAGGCGTTCAGAGGCCCAAGCCACCTAAGCTGACCCCTCACGATGTGGAGGAGCAGCGGCTCTACTCTGAGCTCCTCCCGGGTGACCGAACTTTGATTATCACTTCTCATCATTGTTGTACCATACAGGTTCTTGAGAACTTGTCTAACATTTTCATCACAAACGTCAACAGGCTTCATTTTAATAGAGCGATGGTAGCTATGGTTGTAACCACAAAACAAATCTTGAATCACATCAACATAACAATGTGTGTTGGCAGCAGTGAGATACCGCCACATTTGTGATTTAACTGTTTTATTAAATCTCTCAACGATGCTCGCTTTTACATCATTTCCTGTAGCAAAATTTTTTTATGTTGTACTTCATCAACAATTCAAAATGTGAATTAAAAAACAAACTTCACCTTGTCCGTTTGTACTTTTTTGGGGGTTCTTCCTTCTTTTAATATGTTTTAAAATCCCCGCTTTACCTCAAATGCAGTATTATTTCTCAGCACACCAACCCAGGTGTATTTATGTAATATATCTATTAGGGGTGGAGCCGAACCCGAATACGGTATTCGGAAAGGCACAAATAACGTGGTTTTTACAAATACTTATTTCAAACAAAAACTTAATAATATTTGTATTCGGGAACAAGAAAACCGTTATATCAAAAAGCTACGTTTTCTCATGAGACTGCAGTACATGCCTGGATGAGTGAGTGATGTTCAGTCGGGGGAGGGGAAAACAATAAAAGCGGTAACTGACACAGGCTGCTCCACACATCTCCATTCTCCACACAGCAACAGAGAGCGCTCTGTATTTTATTAGTTGTTGGTTAACCATGGATGAGTTGGCTGTTCTGTTATTTTCTTTTCAATGACGTTCCTTGTTACATGTTCATTCTGTCGGTTCAGCGTCCTCCAACAAGGACGGGTGGTGGTGGGGTTCATAATGTTCACAAATGGTATTTATTAGTTGTTGGTTTAACCATGGATGAGGTAATGGCTGTTATGTTATTTTCTTTCAAGGCATCACACAGCCAGTCCTCAGTCTTGGGTTCTTCAAAATCCAGTTGTTTGAGACATGTTTTATTAAGGCTGCTTGATAGTCACAGCCTGAATCCGAGCTAGACGCTGCATCAGCTTCTTCATGGGAGGCATCTTCATCGTGTCATCGCCACCCAGATATATTCTCTTGCTGACTTGCTCAGCAGCTATTAAGCTGCTTAACCTTCGCCAGTGTTTCAAACCCAATGTTGATCGCTGTGGAATCCGCCATGTTTTGTAATGCACACTTAGGTTTACTCAGGCTAGTCTGAATGACCAACACCTGGGGCCTGGGGTCTACAACAACCATGCCAGCCACCTATGGCTTGTAAAAACATGGAAAAGTTACCATCCACTGGTTATAGGTCATCTGTTATACAAACTTGTCGTAACATCGATTGCCTGTGAGATTAAACATTGCAGAACTCTGGCGCCCTATTGTTGAACACCAGACGTCACACTACATATTGTCACATCTTATGCCTTGGGAATTTAACATTCCTGAATCATGGCGCCCTATCATTAATTATCAGACTTATTGTAACATTGAATGTCTGGTGAATTTAACATCCCCAGAACCCTGGAGCCCTATTGTTAAACATCAAAGCCACCATAAATTACATACCACGCACACCCCATACCATATTTCACAAAAACCGGAAGTCCAACCTACTGTCAATCAATCATCCAAAAGTGACAGAAGCCGTCCTATATAAACTACTAACTTGCTCTCATCTGTGAAGAGAACAGGCCGCCAAAGGCAGACATGCTAGTTCTGGTGTTTTCTGCCTCATGCCAATCGAGCTGTACGGTTCTGGGATGTAACTGCCCATCTCTTGTTATCTTCTCCATGCTCTTGAGACTGTACTGGGAGACACAGGAAACCTTCTTGTGACAGCACGTATAGATGTGCCATCCTGGAGGAGCTGGGCTACATATGCATCCTGAATGGGCTGCATTTACCGCCTTGTGCTACCAGTAGTGACAAGGACACTAGCAAAATGCAAAACGAGAAGATTCAGTCAGGTAGGATTAGGAGAGAACAATTGTCTGTGGCAACCACCGAGCTCTGTGGAAAGTGTTACTTGTGCTATCAGGACACTGATTAACTTAAAAGTCAATTTTCTTAAATTTCTTAAAAGGTTGAATGACTTGCTACTTGTACCTTTTGATAACAGTTAAATTATAGTACTAATTTAGCTCAAATCAAATATTTGCAGTTAATATTTGCAGTTTTCTGAACTCAATTATTTCAGCTTATTATGACTTAAAGTTTTGATTTTTCAAACTACTGGAATAAGTTCACAGAACTTTAAAAAAATAAGTACACAACCACACCATTTTAACAAAATTCAATGTTTATTAGTTTATGTTGTCATTGTTTTAAGTACACATTAGTCAAATATGATGAGTTTGTTTACATAAAAACATGAACTTAAAATACTCAATTACATTGAGTTTAACAAACTTAATATTTCTAAAAGTCATGAATGTCTGCTATTGAACAGTATCTTCTTGCCTGCTCGCTTTTAGCACACTGCAATGTTAAAATGAAATAGAGAAATAAATAAACATTTATAAATTAAAATAAATAGTAATTTAATAATAATAACAAAATAATGTTTATGAAGAAACTAAAAATTCTGATTCTAGCCTTCCAAATGTCTTCCTGGTCACTTAAGGCCCTAGGAAATAGGCATATATCACAAATGTATGATATTGACCAGACAACTAATCAGATAGTCAGGAAAATAATCGGAGTAATCAAAAACAATAATAAATAATACCAAAATGAAATTCTTTCATTACAGCTATAAATGAAAAAACACTGTGCTTTTGGCTTCCTGGCTAATTCCGGAGTAAGACAACAGGGCATTTGGATGAAATTCTATAGACTGTAAGAAAATTTTCCCTTAAAACTCTAAAATGTAAATATAATACATTAACCAGTATCAAATGCACAGTGAAATGTGGGTCATCCTGCACAGGCCACAATGGTTGAGAAAAACATTAAAACATGCAAAACATTAGCGTTACTTTTGCATCATATTAATGAGAACAAAGGCATATTGTGTAGTTTGGGCCTATTGGCTGAACACCTGCAAAGTAGTGCAATATCTTTTTGAGGCATTATTTAGACAAAAGGACATAACTTTCTACTAGCCTTTTATAATGCTTTAGCTTTCTTTCAGATGAGTTTCTACATCAAGTCATTTGTGAGGGTCTGCAACCTGAGTGACAGTTTACCACTATCTAGACCAAGTAAAATCTTTTGAGTGAATTAAAAAGTTTTTGTCAGTGGTTTGGGATAGCTGAGGTGTAGTGCATAGAGCAGTCCAAAGATTACCAGGACAGTAAGGAGGCCCACTGCAACACCATCAAGCTCTGGCTCATCAGAATGAATGAAAAAGAGATACTAATCAAACTAACACATGGAACAGAACAGATGACGTAATTTATCTTTCTTTAACCAAGTCCCATTGAAATCAAATATCACTTTAACAAGGGAGACCAGAGGCCTGTACTACGAATCAAGATCAACATGCCCTGGATTTCTTTCTGTTACCCAGCTTCACTAACCCTAACAACCCCAGTCCCGCATAAGCTGTGTCACGACGGTGGCTAACAACTAGTTTAGTCAACCCAGGGTTTCCCAATCCAGCGGCGCACACGTTCACATAAGAGGCGGTGTTTACACAGCACGACCAATTGCAAAACATCTACCAGAGCCGCATATTTTATAAAAGAAGAGCAAACTATAACTCTACATTAATATGAAGAACACAGACACAGTTTTACAGGCAAACCGCAATAGTCGCTGCTTGAAGGAAAGCTGGCAACAAAATAGCCGACGCTGTAGATGCGTAAATCACAGCGCTTATCAATATCACTTCCCCATCAGTCAGGCACAAGATCTGACCATAATTATGCTTGTGCTTTCCATAAACTGTCGTTGCTTTAGCCTATTATATTATCAGTTGCAACCCCGGCAGTGGTAAGCGATCGTGAGAGCAAATAAAAAATATAAAAACATAATTCAAACCGATGTGCGCATTGGCAACACACGGCTCAACCAGCCAACAAATAGCCTACATGTAATTCCCTCCACTGAAAAACTTTCATAAAAATATCCATCAGGAAATGTTAATGGGGTTATCGCTCTCTAAATGTTTTAAACTTTTCTGAGCGCACTTCTCTCTCTGCGCACCAAACTTCACCTGATCTTCTAAGAACGGTGACGCCATTATCAATTGAGTATTGGTTGGTCAGTAGGCAGTGCTTTTACACCGGTTGATCTCAAATCTCCAACATAACCTGCTCCCGACCAGGTTAGGTGTTCAGCATAAGTTACCACAGCATTTGAACCCGGTAACAACTGATCCACCATCGTGATACACAAAACCCTGAGTTGAACCAATCAAATGTATTTATAAAGCCCTTTTTACAACAGCAGTTGGCCTTAAACCCCAGGGAGCAAACAATAGTAGTGTTGGATTTCAGTGGCTAGGAAAAACTCCCTAAGAAGACCGAATTTTAGGAAGAAACCTAGAGGACCCAGGCTGTGCCGGGTGAGATATTAAGGGTCCAATTGGACTAATTAATACATTTCTCTGGGCTAAATCCAGAGTCTATTTGATTTTAGACTAGGTCAAAAGTATGACAAGGTGGACAAGGACAGGGACAGCAACGGGCCCCCAAACCAGGCACTCCACAGGTGTGGACCAGGACCTCATGTCCTCCTAAAGTTTAAAACTGGAGGAGACTGGGAAATGTTAGAAAGTGCATTCCTCATATCCCCCAGCACAATAATATAGCAGCGTAACACCTTGGAACTGAGACGGGGGGGTCCGGCGACACTGTGGCCCTACCCGGGGGAGGCCCCGGACAGGGCCCAACAGGCAGGAAATCAATCCACCCACATTGCCAGGCATCAACCAAAGGGACACCCACCAACCGCAACCCCCCTGAATGAGGGCAGAGTTTTGCCAGCAGCGTACAGCCCAATAGCACAAGTGCGCAACAGAGAGTCAACAACAAGCCAGTGACTCCTCCCCCGAAAGGCATTGGAGGGAGGGCATCCCAGTGGCGACCAGAGAGCCCACCTGGTAAGACAGCAAGGGTGGACAGTATCAAGCCTACTGGTCAACTTCACGCCCCCGGGCCAGGCTACACCTAATTATAAACCGTGCTACTGGTCACCTTCACGCCCAGAACTGAGCCTTGAGGAACACCAAAGCATACCTTTGACTTGTCAGAGGATATGCCATCCCCACTAAAACTGATATCTTTCAGATAAATAAGATTTAAACCAGGCTAGAACAAGTCCACGTAGCCCAATATGGGTTTCCAGTCTCTCCAAGAGAAGGGAGTGATCAATAGTGTCATAAGCAGCACTAATATCAAGAAGCAACAGGACGGATGCAGAACCTTTGTCTGAGGCCATTAGAAGGTCATTTGTTACCTTCACGAGTGCAGTCTCAGTACTATGATGGGATCTGAAACCAGACTGGAGTATTTTATAAATGTTATTTGTCTTTAGGAAGGCATTCAGATGTTGGGAATTTTTTGTGAGTTTGGTACACATCCGGAGGAAAGGGAGCAATTTATTATGTTCAGCATTGGCTGACCTAGCACAGGAAATAGTTCCTTAAGTAATTTTGTTGGAATCTGGTCTAGCTGAGAGTTTAGAACTCATTACAAATTTAGTAAATGTGTTGAGCGATACGGTATCAAAAAATTCAAGTGTCCCCATTGACACCTGGTCAGGGAGGTTCAGGACATTTTTAGGACAACTGAGATTTTAAGGACCATCCATCCATCATCTACCGCTTAACCGGGGCCGGGTCGCAGGGGCAGCAGTCTAAGCAGAGATGCCCAGACTTCCCTCTCCCTAGACACTTCCTCCAGCTCTTCCGGGGGGACACAGAGGCGTTCCCAGGATAGCTCGGCGACATAGTCCCTCCAGCGTGTCCTAGGTCTTCCCAGGGGTCTCCTCCCGGTGGGACGGGACCGGAACGCCTTCAGATGCCCAAGCCACCTCAGCTGACACCTCTCGATGTGGAGGAGCAGCGGCTCTACTCTGAGCTCCTCCCGGGTGACCGAGCTTCTCACCCTAAGGGATCACCCAGCCACCCTGTGGCGAAAGCTCATTTCGGCCGCCTGTATCCGGGATCTTGTCCTTTCGGTCATGACCCAAAGCTCATGACCATAGGTGAGAGTAGGAACGTAGATTGACCGGTAAATCGAGAGCTTCGCCTTGCGACTCAGCTCTTTCTTCACCACGACATACCGATACATCGACCACATTACTGCGGAAACTGCACCAATCCATCTGTCAATCTCTCGTTCCATCCTTCACTCGTGAACAAGACCCCTAGATTCTTAAACTCCTCCACTTGAGGCAGGCACTCTCCACCAACCTGAAGTGGGCAAGCCACACTTTTCTGATTGAGGACCATGGCCTCGGATTTGGAGGTACTGATTCTCATCCCCACCGCTTCACACTCGGCTGCAAACCGTCCCAGTGCATGCTGAAGGTCCTGGTTTGAAGGGGCCAACACGACAACATAATCCGCAAAGAGCAGAGACGAAATTGTGTGGTCCCCAAACCTGACACCCTCCGGCCCCTGGCTGCACCTAGAAATTCTGTCCATAACAATTACGAACAGAACCGGCGACAAAGGGCAGCCCTGCCGGAGTCCAACATGCACTGGGAACAAGTCTGACTTACTGCCGGCAATGCGGACCAAGCTCCTGCTTCGGTCGTACAGGGACCTGACAGCCCTTAGCAAAGGACCCAGGACCCCATATTCCCGAAGCACTCTCCACAGGATGCCACGAGGGACACAGTCGAATGCCTTCTCCAAATCCACAAAACACATGTGGATTGGTTGGGCAAACTCCCATGAACCCTCCAACACCCCGTAGAGGGTATAGAGCTGGTCCAGTGTTCCACGGCCCGGACAAAAACCACACTGTTCCTCCTGAATCCAAGGTTCTACTATCGGCCGTATTCTCCTCTCCAGAACTCTGGCATAGACTTTCCCGGGGAGGCTGAGAAGTTTTTGAGGACCATAACTATTTAAGGAGGAGTCAGTTATTTGTTTTCTAATGGTGATGATCTTTTCATCAAAGTAGTTCATGTATTCATTACAACTAAAGTGAAGACCCACTTCACTTGCTAAGCATTGCTTTTTTGTTAACCTTGCAACTGTATCAAAGAGAAATTTTGGATTGTTATTGTTCACCTCAATGAGAAATAAGCTGATCGAGCAGACGTGAGTGATTTTCGGTATTGTAGTGTACTGTCTAACCAGGCTAGTCTAAATATTTCCAACTTGGTAGAGCGCCACTTTCGCTCCAATTTTCTGGAGGCTTGCTTAAGTGCTCTATTATTGTCTGTGTACCAGGGAGCAAGATTCTTGTTGCGTATTTCTTTAGTTTTTAGTGGTGCAACTGTGTCTAATGTATTTCGCAGTGTTGAGTTTAGATCCTCGATTTGTTCGTTTACAGATTTATTTACTCTGTCGTTAATGAGTGAACTTGTAAGAATATCAAGGAATTTATTTGTAGTCCGAGAATTTATAGTACGGCTTTTGAAACAGTAAATGTAATAAGACAATGATCCGATATTCCAGGATTTTGGGGGGAAATTATTAGATCTACAATATCTATTTCTCATGACAGGACTAAATCTAAGGTGTGATTGTGGCAATGTGTTGGACCTGAGACATGTTGGATGAAACCCATTGAGTCAATAATGGCTTCAAAGGCTTTTTGAAGAGGATCATTGGACTTTTCCATATGAATATTGAAATCGCCAAAAATTTGAATACTATCTGCCATGACTTCAAGGTTAGACAAGAATTCTGGAAACTCATTGAGGAACATTGTGCATGGCCCAGGGGGCCTATAAATGGTAGCTTTGTAAAATTATTTATTGGTTAACTTTCATTAGTAAAACTTCAAAGGAACGAAACTCAGTGATATCTTTGAGAGTAAATTTATATTTAAAGTCATAAATATTAGCAACATGTTATGTTACAATATTAGCGGATGAAGATGAGAAATATTAGCAACACCCCCTCCTTTTCGGGATGCACAAGGGATATGATCACTAGTATAACCAGGAGGAGAGGCCTCATTTAAGGCAGTGAATTTATTAGGCTTTAGCCATATTTCACATAAACCAATAACATTTAGTTTATGATCAGAGATTAATTCATTTATGGCAACTGCCTTTGGAGCAAGGGATCTAACATTTAGGAGTCCCATTTTGAGATGCGAGGTGATACAGTAATTTTTATTTGTTATTTGTGACCGAGGTGGAGGAAGGTTTTATCTTAATAAGGTTGTTTTTGTTTGCACTACCTTGTTTAACTTTTCTCAGCCTGGAACGAGTCACAGTGGCTATAGGTAAAGCTGTACTAACTACTCTGGTGTTGAAGTCTAACACTTCCCCGAGTTGGTTTGTTGGAAAGGAGAATAAAACACCAGGAGTCAGGTAAATTACCGTACCGCATATTCCGTTTATTACAAAAGCTTTTGGAGACAAGTGTCGCCGCACAATGTCTAAGGATCAACAGTCAACAGATCATTTTATACTTCCAGTACGCCCAAAAGATAGAGGCGTTAAGTTACAAAGCAAGTGTGCTATTGGTCCAATCCCAGTTCTATTCCTTATAGGATAACTGCAAGTATCCCCTTGCCCCCCTTGTGGTTTCTGTGTTGTCTGTCCGACTATGTGTGTGTGTCTCTGACCTGTGACCTGTTTCTCAAAAGACAGACATACTAAATCTTTCTCTCCCCGGCAACCGCTTGAACAGGGTTTCCTATTCTCCTACTTGCACCTTCAGTTTCAGCTCATATTACAAACAATTAATATTTTGTTTCATTGGTTACAACAGCTTACAACAGTTCACTAACTTATACAATCAATAAATCTACATTGGTTACAACAGCTTACAACAGTTCACTAACTCATACAATCAATACATCTACACTGGCTACTCTAGTTTTTAATGTATTCATCTTTGTCATGAAAAGCAGCCTGCCTCCAGTTTGTTTTAGAACCGACGCAGCGGAAATGGAATTTGGCGGGAACGGGCAGTTGACTCGTGTTCTGTTAACAGCAATCTCTGTGTCTCAGTCTGCTCACACAGAATTTAAAATGAGCGTCGCTAGAAGCTACAGAGAATGCGGAATTGCAGTGTAGAACTCAGTTTGAGATTAAAGAGGCCCTATTATGCTCATTCACGCTCTTTTAATATGATATTGGACTTTAGCGGTGTACTATGGAAAGTTTCCATCAACAAAAAACTCTGAACTATGGCATACTAGGTGTCTGTTAGTGCTTCTACTAATGACTAATTTTCTAACACCACCTTTAAGCGGGGAATGAGCGTGTGATTGCTAGATTCATCCGTCGTCAAACTCTTCAGTGAGTCTGGTAGTGGTAGGTCGCTAGTTGTGCTGCTGGAATGTGTAACGCTAGTGGTCGCGTTAAGTGGCTATAGCCCTTTAGCAGCTAGCTAAACTATATCTCACTTAACGTCACCAAGTTGCCAATGCACTACAACACTCCCGTGAGAAGTCAGTGAAGGGCGGGGGCTCGGAGAAGGTCTACGCTTTCTGAGACACACATCAACGAATGTATAAAAGAAGTAAAGTGAATATTAAATTAAACTTACATTAAGTCCAGTGATGCTGACTGTTGCCTTGTAGGTAGTAACTTTCTGCGCCTTCTGTTGCTTCCCACCTTCTGCGACCGAACTGTTCTTCTGTTTTTTTCCCAAATAGTGGTAAGGAATCAGTCTAGTATGCGTATTAGCGCTGCATTCTGCTTCGGAGGTTGCTCTGAATAAAAAAATATCCCTGCAGCTACTCAACACAGGCTGCATTAAACAGATGACATTAAAAATATAAAAATAAATAAAATGAATACATTTTGTCTTCCACCTATGTCTAATGCATTTCAGACCATTTCCCCAATCAAATTGTTACTGTTTTAAAAGGCTATGTTTGCAATTTATTTGTTATGACCGATTTTACTTATTTGGTGAAGCACTTTGAGATTTTATTGTACTTAGCATGTGCTATATAAATTAAGTTTATTTTTAAATCATCCCTATTTGAAACAATAGAAATAACAGGACTTTATCATTCTTAGCATGTATTTACTTAATTCTATTAAGTTGTACTTTCATCTGCCGGACAACTACTCCTAATACTATCAAAAAGACGGCATTTGCCGGCTAACATAATCTCTGGGCCACAACCTGCAAAACCATTTCCTTTTTGGGGGTTGTCTTGCTGTTACCTCTCCAGTGAATCACTTTCATTTGCTCCAAAAAAGGTGACATTGATTAGCAATCTCTTGTGCTTCCTAACTGGCAGATTAATATCCCTAAAGTTTAATAGACTTGGTGTTACTGTACACTGTGATGATTACGTGTTCCCTTAATTTTTTGGAGCAGAGATTATCAAATGCACTGGACATGATCATGTACAACAGTCAGTGAAACATCAACACTTGTAAAGTGTATTCGCCATATTATAAACAAGATTATTGCAGATCTTGTGGAGATACATTTTTAAAACTTAAATACAGTTTCTAGTTGACATGTCTAGCTAGTGGAGAGGTTTTTACTTAAGGCTAAACACCCTTGACTCCTGTTGTTGGAAGGATGTCAAAGCCATATTGGTAGAATTTGTACAGTGCTACGTTTTTAAAATGTCAGTGACATGTATAGGCTATTTTCTATATTTTGGGATGGCATTTAAGGTAATTTTTTCATTTCTTTGTTAAATTGAGCCAATGAGAATGTGTAGTGACATTTCTAAATAAAAACATTGGTTCCATGTGGTAAACAAGATATTTGGTCTCACTTAATGGCTATAGAATAAATAGAACCCAGAAAACAATTCTCTCTGTTCTTCTTTTTATTTCCAGTGTTGGATAAGGTGTACAATGATGGTTCAGAAGCTTGACCATGAACAACCTCCACCTTTAGGTGGATGCTCCACAGTCAGAGTATTTAGAGAAGAAGAGGGAGTAAAGACGAGATTCAGATATCCTGTAACTCCTGTATCCATATTTAGAGGATACAGGAGTTACAGCTTTCATATGCTTTAGTAAAATGAGTGGTATGTCAGTTTTGATGGTTTAGTGGAAGTTAATAGATGGATTTGAGAAAGTATGGTAACTAGAAGTTATTTTGGGGGTATTTTAGTTATAGCGCCTGTAGTTAGAAAAGTTTTGTTCCATGTCCTGACAACAATTCCCATGCAGTTTACCTATTGCGGGGCGATTCGTGTAGGATTTTAAGCAGCTCTCTGTTGGTGGAATTGGTTTCTGTGCAACTGTCTGTGTGAAAAGCGAGAAGGTTGTCTCGTTTGTTTTTCGACAGTAGGGGAATTGTGCCCCTATGTCTCCTCGTGCAACCTGTATTATAGGTAGGGGAGAATCGGTCCTGCGGGCTAGCGGTGTGCAGGCCTCGGGTTGATTTCCAACCACGTCGAAAGGGCTCTGATGGCTTAGGGGCTATATCTGCTGTGCATCTATGTGGTGGGGTTTAGCCAGCTGCTGTGCTCAGAGGACCTCGCGGATTTTGCTCCTGTAAATTGCCCAAGTTGTTGGTCAGCTTATGGTTTAAATTAGTAGTTGTACTAATGAAGTTGTATATGCGCGCGTGCCATTTGTGTTTGTTCTGTATGTGATTATGGCCCGAGTCATGGGCATTTGTCAATATCTGTTTGTGGTCGACACCTGGTCAATGCATTTGTCCATTTTCCCTGTGCACAAGGGTTCCGATTGGCTGCATTGTGTATTCCTTGTTGGAATTTTTGACCTTGTCTACCGAGATTGTTGTAAACCTGGAAGTTTTGCCTAAGCCAGGTTTTGCTTTGTTGGGTGTACACTTGGGTGAACGCATTCATTGCGTCGTTAATGTGGTTCTTTGGCAAGGCCCACTCTTTCGGGCTTTGCCTAAGCATCGACTCTGCGAAATTGCAATTTCCCTCTTAGTGTTGTACTGGTGGCTGGCACACGTGGAGGTATTCGCCTGATAATTTAGGATTCTATATAAGACTAATGTCCTATATTTTATCAGAGTGATAGACTGGCAATAGGAACTTAATATGATGTTTCCTAATTTGGTAAAATATGGTCTTGTGGTTTCATTATAATGGGTTAAAATATTGTGTTTCTCTCTCCTTGTCTGGATTAGAATGCAGAACTACATGGCGATAGTCTTTAACGTTAGGAAAACACGCTGTTTTCCATGAAGACTGGATTTGCATCCAATATAATCATAGCCTGCAACAAAGGGTAAAATAGCCACGCCCCATTTGTTCCCCAAATAGCCAAAGCCCTTAAAATTAGATGTCCTATTTTACATGTTGAATTGGGTTTGGTTAAATGATTTCGTTTCAGTTTGTTTTTATTTGGAGTGATAACTGGGATAATGCTTGTGTTTTAAACCCAATGCCTTGTGCGAAAGAATGTCTTTTCCTAGAGGTATACATGAATTTTTGTTCTATTCTCTTATTTGGAAACCCAACACAGAGGAGTGGTATTTCGTTATATTGTGCTATATATACCGTTTCACAAACAGTTGAAGAAGGCCCCATACAATCTGATAAGTGTCTGTGTGTGGAGCCAATATATCAAGAGGGGACACTATACCAGGCCAACAAGGTTAAGATGTAGAATACACATACAGGACAGGCCAAAAGTTTGGACACACCTTCTCATTCAATGCGTTTCCTTTATTTTCATTACTATTTACATTGTAGATTCTCACTGAAAGCATCAAAACTATGAATGAACACGTGGAATTAAGTACTTAACAAAAAAGTGTGAAATAACTGAAAACATGACTTATATTCTAGTTTCTTCAAAGTAGCCACCCTTTGCTCTGATTTCTGCTTTGCACACTCTTGGCATTCTCTTGATGAGCTTCAAGAGGTAGTCACCTGAAATGGTTTTCCAACAGTCTTGTAGGAGTTCCCAGAGATTCTTAGCACTTGTTGGCCCTTTTGCCTTCACTCTGCGGTCCAGCTCACCCCAAACCATCTCGAATTGGTTCAGGTCCGGTGACTGTGGAGGCCTCTTTCTTGGTCAAATAGCCCTTACAGAGCCTGGAGGTGTGTTTGGGGTCATTGTCCTGTTGAAAATAAATGATGGTCCAACTAAACGCAAAACGGATGGGATGACATGTCGCTGCAGGATGCTGTGGTAGCCATGCTGGTTCAGTATGCCTTCAATTTTGAATAAAAGTTCTTCACGGTGGGAACCAGGCATGTAGAATCCATCCGTTCACCTTTTCTGTGTCGCACAAAGACACAGCGGTTGGAACCAAAGATCCCAAATTTTGACTCATCAGACTGTTGGGGAAGATTCTGAAGCCTGATGCATTCTTACTGATTAAAGGACTTGAGTCCCATTGTTAAGATAGGTAAAGGAATGTGGGGGAGCTGGTATTTGCCTAGGGGGCATCTATTGTCTGTGCAGATACTGTAAGAACTCTTAGAATTGAAGAAGTTACCTATGGGGGGAAGGAGAGCTTGTCCTTTTGTGTGAAGCTTAGGTAAACACAACAGTAAACATTATGGCAGGAAGGATAAGGTGGGGGGACAGCCCGCCCTTTGGGGTAAACAGATGGCAGCATCTTACCACACCCCTTTTTCTATGTAATAAATACTGTTGAAATTATGTTTTGAGTCAGAGACTCCTCGGATGATTATGTCTGTAAGCGTTTGACGCGTCTCTCTCATTTGCAAATGATTTAATAAATGAACTGTTAATTTGTGCCAAGAGTATTTCGTCTCTGTACTTCCTTCTAAAAGAGTTCTGATCGATAAAATTACCGTCACAAGACCAAAGCACAGATTTCCACTGGTCTAATGTCCATTCCTTGTGTTTCTTAGCCCAAACAAATCTCTTCTGCATGTTGCCTCTCCTTAGCAGTGGTTTCCTAGCGGCTACTTGACCATGAAGGCCTGATTCGCGCAGTCTCCTCTTAACAGTTGTTCTAGAGATGAGTCTGCTGCTAGAACTCTGTGTGGCATTCAGCTGGTCTCTAATCTGAGCTGCTGTTAACCTGCGATTTCTGAGGCTGGTGACTCGGATGAACTTATCCGGATGAACTTATCCGGTCCTCGTGTGAGCCAGTTTCGTTGTAGCGCTTGATGGTTTTTGCGACTGCACTTGGGGACACATTCAATGTTTTCGCAATTTTCCGGAGTGACTGACCTTCATTTGTTAAAGTAATGATGGCCACTCGTTTCTCTTTACTTAGCTGGTTCTTGCCATAATATGAATTCTAACAGTTGTCCAATAGGGCGGTCGGCTGTGTATCAACCTGACTTCTGCACAACACAACTGATGGTCCCATCCCCATTAATAAGGGAAAAAAAATCACTAATTAACCCTGACAAGGCACACCTCATGAAGCTCATTGAGAGAACACCAAGGGTTTGCAGCGCTATCCAAAAAGCAAAGGGTGGCTACTTTGAGGAATCTAAAATATAAGACATGTTTTCAGTTATTTCACACTTTTTTGTTAAGTACATAATTCCATGTGTGTTCATTCATAGTTTTGATGCCTTCAGTGAGAATCTACAATGAAAATAGTCATGAAAATAAAGAAAATGCATTGAATGAGAAGGTGTGTCCAAACTTTTGGCCTGTACTGTATATGATTGGAAGCCAGATAGTGAAGGAGATGTGTTGAAGGTTTAGTCAAGTATAAATATGCTGTTTAAGACAAAAGATATTTGGGGAAGCACAAAGACAGCTGGAAAGATCAAGAAGAGAGAGATGGAAAGAAGGCTGAATATCTAAGACAGACATGTACTATCTTTTGTGAATAATAAACAAGGAACGCTTCTACCCCTGACTTGGGTCTGTTATTATTCTGCAAAAGAGCCAGAAGCCAACAGCCTGATACTTGTTATTGGAGTATAAACTCTAACCTGGTAAATTCACAAATGGACAAATGAGGTTGTTTGATGTGACAGTGTTTAGAGTTTTAGGTTGGAGTATCCTGGGGATCACTCCCTGATTGTTCCTTGATTTTCGTGAATTCATGCATCTATTTTCTGGCCTTTCTTGGGAGTTTTTTTTGCTGTTCCTGTGTTGATAAGATAAGCATTTTTTTTTACAAACAGCAATGATATTAGGTGATTGGGGTAATAACTCTGAACCTTCAGTTAAGGTAGAATATCAGCTAAGTTGACAGCATGACTTCTTTTACTACAGACAGGCTGAAGACCATGTCATGTTTGCGTGCGGACTCTTTGTGTGGACTCATGTACGTTTCATTAACATTTTAAACAATCCTTTGGGCTTTCATGGCCTACCAGAAGTGGGAACACTCCTGGGCTCCAGGAAGGGGGGGCAGACCCCCTGGGTTGGCCTCTACCAACCTTTCCCATTAAATCACAGTAGTTTAGTACTACGGGTCAAATTGGAGTGTTCTGACTGGTTTCACCTGTGGTAATTTCCCCAACATTAGTGTATTCAGGTTTGGGTTAATCAAACGTTAAGTGCAAGCTAACTATGTTTTCCTCTCAATAGCTTTCATGTCAAAATATTTTTTAGAAACATACTTGTGGTGAGGGTAGAGACCTGGAGTCATCCCACATTGTTAATTCCTCAAATAATCTTGCTGTCGATGCATGAAATCTGCATGAAAGTTGCGTTTTGTCTGATTGCCTCTGTATGGAATAACATAGACATGCATCAAAGTTGGACAAAATTCCCTAAACTTTAGGAGGTTCATTGAGTCATCATGTTTGTGTGGTCACAATGTAGTTTGGCCATTGCCTGTGACGATGCAAATTTTGGTTACGGTTCTTATGCAAATTTGAGGGTTGTTTTGCGACACAATTGTCAATAGGTTATATGGTTTATATTCCAGACGTGTTGCGTTTTTGGAAAAAGTTTGTTTGATGTAAAATCTGACATGGTTATGGTTGAGTAGAATACATCTTACCATTTTAATTTGGTTTAGCAAGGAAAAAAAATATTTGAAGGGATGAATTGTGACTATGAGAATGTGACTGTTCAGTTTGTTTGTTTGATATTTGATTAGAAGTAATCATATTAATCTCATGCATTATGGAATAAGTGGGTAAAAAGGTGTAGGGAGCACATTTTGTTATTCCTTACATGTTCAGCAGTATCAATCAAAACATTGCAAAACTTAGTAAAGCAATTCTGCATCAAGTTCTATTCAAGAAAATCAAGTTGAGATGTTTTACATATTTTAAACAGAGGTAATTGTAAAGAGAGGTACAGACCCCCTGGAGTGCTCGACTCACACAAATACAAGTGTGTGGGGGGCTGTTTGAAATGGGTTTTTGACTTGTTTGAACTCTTTAGAATAGAAACAGACTTACTGGCGACATTATCAAAATTGGGTATTCTAATTTGGCTAAATTGAATACTTTGTGTTCATAATTCTGGTTTTGACTTGAAGGAACCGGAAAAGTCAATTCCATGTTTATTTACGTATCTATTCTTCAAGGCTAGGGTTCGTTATCCTTAGGTCAGTAAACCATCACCCCTATTCCAGGGTGAACTCTGGGGAGATAGGGCATAAACGGGGGGGGGGGGGGGGGGGGGGGGGTCATGGTTTATGTCTTTGAGTGTCTTTGATGTGCTAGGATTATAAGAGGCTTGGAGAAATTCACAGTTTCATCTTGTAGAGAAATTAGGTAAAATAACAGTTATTTTATTTGAACTTCAAGGTGGTATGAAATGTTTTGTTTGGCAATAAGGTTTTTAAACATTTTTGTTAAACAGGTGAATTTGATTGTAGTTCCGAGACAACACAATCAGATGCAAGTGTATATCAACTGAGATACTTCAGTGAAAGCAAACTGTCTTAACTGAGGATGAGTAATTGGAACAGTAATAGGAAATTGTGTTCTTCTGCTTTTGTAGTTGGCTGGTTATTGAATTTAAATCAACTATAGAAGAGTGAAATTGTTATTTTGCTACACTAGCAGAGCAGAAGCACCAGAAATGTTAATGTTGTAACTATACTGTTACTGTTTACAACTGTTCTAATCTATTTAGACAAAGGAAGCAGAAAGTTATTGGATATATAGGTATACACGTTTAAGTGTTAGGTAGGACTGGGTTCTAATGCATTAGCAAGATGCAACAAGCTAATGTAATGGACATATTTTTGATTGTGGACTGTGCAGTTGCTACTAATCTCTCAAGGAGAATTCACTGACAGGTACAGGACACTTGAAAGTGATTCAGCGATAGAGGACTGGTTGGAGCCCGGAGAGACTGAGTTTGGCTTAAAGGACAACTGTGAGGATGTAGGGAGTCTACAGTAATGCCTGGTTCCTGACAGCTGGACTCATTTTAGTCCTTATGATTCTGCCATTAGATGGAGAAGGCAACCTCCAACCGAGAGGATGGAGGCTAAGGAAAGCTCCGGTTCTGGACAGCGTTTACTGGGGCGCGGAAAGACCAACTGCACGACATCATGCCACGCTGGTTGGGTCCATATCAGGTACATCTCATCTGCTATCCAGGTAGCTGAGAGAGGAGCCTGGGGTTGACGACACACACGCTACAGCAGGGCTTCAGTGCTTAAAAATTAGGCCAGGTGAATTGAAGTCACTGAGGGAAAAGTTAGTTTTTTTGGTATTAGTAACCATCACTTCAGACCCGGCCTGCAGCTAGAATTCTTAGATAAAACTGGTCATCTTGGCATTCACAAAGGAGAGCACACAAATTCTCCTGACCTGGCTGATAAAGCAGCTAGAATGGAGACAACTAGAGCTGTGTCATGGTAACCTGCATTTGAGCTATGAAAGACAACACCTTGGAATATACATCTGACTTCCATGTTCTGTTACATTGGTCTGCCAAGAGAAGGTTTATAACTGACTGTCTGAGGTTTGGAGGAGCAGAACATTTGTGATGACTTTGGAATTAAATCTTAATGGAACCACAAGAGGACTTTTCAGTGAATCGAACAATTGGCATAAGAGGACTTTGTACCAGTGGATTTTCAGAAGTGATTTATTGCTTTGACCTTTTGGCAGCTGCATCTGTGTGAGAATATGAAAATTATTTTAGATTTATGACCGGGAAGGTATCAGTTGTTTTTCCGGGGGGTACATGTCCGGTTAGAAAGGGGGATTCAAGGGGATGAAAGTTTAAGGTCAAAAGGATTATGAAAAATTACTTGTTAATGGTTGTTCATTTATGTTGTAAACAGTTGTTTATCCGGGGGGTCCATGTCCGGTTAGGTGGGGGTGATTAATCAAGTGTTTTATGGTTATGTTTATCTAAATTAGTCTTGAGATGAAAGATGGAGAGGAGCAGAGCAAGTGGAGTGGAGAGTGGGTTTTTCCAGGGCTTCATTCTCTGGGAAAAGATGGTATGCAACTGGTGGTGTGGGTTTCTAGATATGCAAGGGTGGTTGGTGTGTGGGGGGGTTGAGCAGCAGTTACCTTTGGTTCATTCTCTGAGAGTTAACAATAAATAAGAGTTCAACTTATCCTCGTTTTTAGTCTGGATAAGAATCAAGAGATGGCGTCTGTGCTTAGTGATACACCCGTGACAACCCAGACATGACACCGATACCTGAGACCATGAATGGGATATAAGTTCCACAAGTGTGAACGAACAGTGCAGCAGTCTGCCTTCTTACTCACCGGTTATGTGGCTTCCTACCCCTTCACCTGAACAGCCTTCAACACCACCATCACCACCACCATCACCTGACCTGCCTGCCTATCCCCCCGGATTCTGACGTTTTTGATGGAGGACTGAGTCAGATTTTTGTGAACACCATCAAGGCTTGCATTGAAGCACTTTTAGAGCTTGTGATCGAGGAGCACAAAAAAGAAAACTGCAACGGTTGTCTTACAGGCCATGGTAGTCAGCGGCTCCCGTCAAGCGACTGTGGACTGACCGTTTCATTCCAGTATTGGCCAGATCTCTGAAATCCTTGGGACTTAAAGTTGAATTACCTAGAGTACATGGAATTTCTGAGGTTTTTCTAAACGAGTTGAAAGAGTCAACAAACATCAGTAAGACTTTGAACAAGATCTATGATTCACTGCTGAGCAAGAACAAAGACTGCCAGGACCTGGTAAACAAAGTTATTTTCTGGCAGAACATACCTGACGATTTGTCTCTCAGTCAGGCGGTTTCCTGAAACCCTATAATGGGTAACTGTTTATGTACATTATTTGAGAAATGTTAGATTTTATGATGCAAATTATTGAAAGGAAAGTAAATAATTATTCACTCTACACATCACAAACTTTTGTTTATGTTGAACGTGCAACGAATGGAGGAAATCTTGGATCATGTCCGTATAACTCAAAAATGGTTACACTAGATATCGTTAGAAGTATATGGCCAATTAGAAAAATATTTGTTTATAGTTCTACGTATTTACTTTGAACCACTTGTAATGTGAATCATCTATTTTGTTTGTATGCATATATAATCGATGTGTGTGTTTTAAAAATACAGAGCCATAAGCCGGTAAATGTAATCAAAGTATTCAAAGTCATTAATTATTATGTAACCGAGAAAACTAATTTTATACTCTTGATTGATATTGTAAATTCTTGATTAATATTGTAAGCATGTAAACTGATTTTAAACTCTTGATTGAAATTGTAAGCTCTTGATTAATATTGTGAATAAATTATTCTTAACCTTCTCTATAAGTGTCTGATGCATACTTTTGGAAAAACCATAATAACGAGAATTTGGAGGATGGAGCAGCTAATGAAAAATATATATTTTTATCCCGCTCACCCCAGTTCTTTCGGGGGAAAGGAGCGACTTCGGAGAGGTGTTACACAAGAAACAGGAAGTAGTATAAATGACGGAACTATAACTGATTGGCTGTCAGGCCAGGATGCTTAAACTCTCTATAAGCCAGTGAGAAAAACCTACCCGCCAAATAGGGTGTTTAGCAATCAACGTTTATCCCAATTCCAGGCCGACTTGATATGCAAGCTTTAGCTGATAAAAATTATGGAAATCGCTACATGTTAATGGCAATAGACATTTTCTCAAAAGTAGCTTTTGTGAGAGTGTTAAAAAATAAGAGCAGTGCTGAAGTGAATACGGCTTTTGCATCTATTTTGAAAGAGATTGGAATTCCCAATAAAGTTCAAACGGACTCTGGAAAGGAGATCTTTAATCATACATAAAAAAAAATTGAATGATCACAATATTATCTAATTGAGCAATTGATGGCGGGCCGCCAGCATTTTGCTGCTGGCAGCCCTTACCTTACAGAGAACAGCCCTATAGAATTTTTTATCCCAGGTCACGGTGAGCAATAATTGGACCTGAATAACACTCTGCTAAGGGTCAGCATCAAAGTGACCAAGAAAGATGGCTGTAATATTCCAGCTGATGCCAAGGTGGCTCTCATTAATTATCCCCTGGCTATCTTTTCAAATGTGGACGTGACATTAGGAGATCGACTCATCAGCCAAAGCAGCTCTACCTACCCCTACAGGGCAATAATGGAATGTTTACTAAATTACTCTGTGGACACAATAAATAAACAATTTGCAGCCGGCTTGTTTAACAAAGATACAGGAGGCGGTATGGAGTCCGTCCAGCCCGGAGCCGTTCCACCAGCTGCAAATAGAGGGCTGATAGCTCGATCCGGTTACACTAGAAAATCCCAAAGGGTGGATCTTTTGGGAACAATACATCACAATACTTTCTTTCAAGAGCGTTTACTCCTAAATGCTGTTGATTTAAGAATAAAGTTATCAAGAGCAAAAGATGAATTTTGTCTGATGGTGCCTCGCTGTTTGTGAAAAAAGTTACTGTATCTCCGGCCGTTAGTTTAGGTCCTTCTCAGGCCTTAATGAAAGGAAATACCCTTTACCCCATACAAAGAATTATTCAACATAGGTAAATATGTAGAACAGCATAGGCTCTAGAATTTCCAGTCAGGACAACCTGTTTTTGGGATCGCTACCCCACTAAATTGTTATAGGACAGGTTGATCACAAAGCCTGCACCTGCAGTTTTGATTAAAAAAAATGTTTTCGTCATTTCAATGCAGGGTATGTAGCCCTCTGACAAGACGGATGTCAAATTCCCACTAAGGCCTTCCAACCGAATTTCAACAACGGTCTATGCGTTAGAGAATTTTATAATCTATACCTGGATACGGGGAGACATTTAAAAGTTCTGGCGGTCATCATTGTATTTTCAATCTCTGTCAAAGAGCCAGAAGGCTTTCATATGAAGATGTTATATCACAATATAGTGATGATTTAAGAAGTAATTAATGATGTCATGGTAGATAGTTTTGTTAGAAAATCTCAAAAGTTTTTAAATGTACTCCCTTTAAAACCTTATACTCAGTGTGCATGTTCAAGACAAATGTTTAAAAAATGCCATAAATGCTAAGATTTTTGTCAAATGTATTTTTATTGAAATAAAAATCTCATTACATTGCAATTATCGATTGTGTATTTATTCAGAAAATTGTAACCAGTCTTCGTATTTTGCCTTTCAAATGAGTGTCTTTTGGAGGGAACTGATTTTAAATTTTGTATCTGTTGACACATTTTATAATTAGCCACGCCGGCCAGAGGTAAATTGAGATCAGCCATGGTCTTAAGAAAATGGGTCCTTCCTAGATGTCTTGTCTTCGGATATCTTGTGTGAGGCAGTTACATTTTTGATCAAGTCAAGTATCATATTAGAGCCTCTTAAAATGTTACCATTACTGATCAATTCAACCTTTCCAGCCAGCTCTTCCTTTTGAACCCTTTATTTTATTCATAATGTATATAAAAGAAATTCGGCTACGTGCTGGAGTATGCTCAAGCATGTCACTCATAACATCATCCTCATCTATGCCGTGATCCTGTAAGCTCCCTGGAACAAGAGGTTCTGTAGACTCTGTTTCCAATAGGGAGAGGGTCAAGTGTCCCGTGTTATTTTCATCTAGTTTCAATAAAGACAATTACCATTGTAAGAGTTGAGAGTATTTCTTTGCCTAGTCATAAGGATTCATTCGTTTCATGTCCAATACATCCTTCGTATCTGTATCCAGATCCCTTTCAGCCGTTTGTCTAATAGTTTTTTGCTTAAGTTTATCCAGCTGATGTTGAGGCACTAAATACATTTTGTTAGACATTAGCTCCCACTCCTGGGGGCGATTAGGCTACTGAGGAAAGGGAGAGCTACGCATAGTAGGGGTAGGATGAAACCGCCCGTCTGTTTATATGGCACACCTCTTTTTTTAATACTGCTCCTTTTATCCACAAATAGCTTGATGACTGACTTTTGTCTCTTTTGTTTTTTTTATTGTTCCCGGCTGAGTGGGATACGCCCTTTGAGAACATTCAAAGCTATCTCGCAGAAGGCCAAAATAATATCTGAAGAACAATGGACCAAGAAAGACTTGTGTTTTTTAGGGCTGGCTACGACTAGGGCTCTCAAGGGCAAATGTCTTTTTAAACGTGCAGACATGTTTACTTTTTCTTTGGGATGTAAATTGTTGGCTACTCCCACGGGAACAAACCTGTTCTGAGTCTTAAATGTTCTGGTGTGGAGGCTTTTAGGTCTACCAGCAAATAGGAAAATGCTTCTTTTGTTGCGCCTTCGTAACTTTCCAAGAAAAATGCTCTTCTCCCCGGATACATTTGCTGAACCAAAGTGTTAATTTGCAGTTTGTCTGTGGGATTTTTAAACAAAATCATAATTGGAGTTCAAGCTACTGGTACGGCTATTTTTACCCTGGTGAAACACATTCTGTACCAAATAGAGCGCAGATAAGTTTCGATGGTGAGTATTTTGAGTAAAAGCTCTGGCAATTTGAGGATGTTCACTACCTGCAAACAGCATATCATCCGGAACTAAAAGATGATTTCTGTTAGGAGGAAAGAGTTGATCATCATTCAATTATTTATTTTTATTTTCTTCAACATTTCATCATACATCGATTGATAGCAACTGTAACACCTCACTATATTGTCAAAATTCTGAGTTAATTAATGTTCAGAATTTACAAAAACATTTTTGACAAAACATGGTTTTCCCACTACTGGATGTTCCTACAATCAGAGCTGAGAAAGGTAAATGCAATCTTGAATCAAAACCTTCTACACACTCCATCTTATCTAATCAGAAGCCAAATGGTAATGTGGTACCGTCTGCTAGAAGTACTCTTTTGTCATACACCACCATGAACGTTTTGTTGAGTGATGCATTGCGCAGATGGAAACCTTTTGGAAGCTGAACGGCATGTACGGTTACAGTCGCAACACTTTGTGAGCTGTAGAGATTGATATGGGCAGTCCGCATCAATGCATACTGAACCGTTATACTGACAGGAGTGCGCTTCTAATTGCGTAAAGCCGGTGACATGACATGACTAACAGATGCAGGGAACTGTTGTGGAAATTTCTCTTACCAATGTATTCTCAGTGATTAAAGGACTGAGAGCCCGGGGGAACAGGTATTTGCCTAGGGGGCATCATTGACTGGTATCAGCAGATGAAATGGTTAATCTTTATCTGCAAATCTGTATAACACATCAGGGCATAATTTGTCTGTCCAGATGCCGTAAGAGCTCTTTAGAGTTCAATAGGTTACCCATGTGGGGGAGGACAGCTTGCCCCTTGTGTGAAGACGAGGTAGTAACAGAACAAAGGGAATGTGTTTTATTGACTTAGGACAGCTGGGCAACAACTTACCACACCCCTTTTTCACTGTAATAAATATGGACTGTTGATGTATTAAGTTAGAGACTCCTCGGACGATTATGTTTGTAAGCGTTTGACACGTCTCTCTTATTTGCAAATAATTAATGAATGGTTAAATTGTGCCAAGAGAATTTTGTCTCTGTTTCTTACTCCTTTAAGAGTGTCGATCGATGGAATTGCCATTACACTTTGGGAGCTCGTCCTCAGTTACTGATCCTGGGTTCTCGTACTCAAATCATGGCGGGTTATCCGTGCACGGCCCGTGACTAGGTCCCGGAGCCCAATTCCTCCCCTGCTTGTGGACTGGCTGTGAAAAGGGCCCAGCTTAAATTATTTTTTGGGATTCCTCAGTACAGGTACCCGGGCTAAAATTTCGAACTCGGGAGGTAAGGGCACTTTTTTGCGTTAGGGCGCAAGTATGTGTTAGGGCACATTTAAATTCTGCAAACAAGGCTGGGCCTTGAACATCTCACTATTAACAATGTTATGGCACGTTGATTGAGTTGAAAGTGTTAGGGCACTTCTATGTGTTAGGGCACTTCTATGCGTTAGGGCGAAGGTATATGTGTTAGGGCACATTAGGTTTAAATGGTTCTGGTGTGAGCGACGCGCTCACGTCATGAGATTTATTAATTAAATAGGGTTTGTTTCGCCTGGCATGTTTTTTTTGCTGCATTTGATGTTGGGTAAGCATTGTGGTACATCTTTGGCGGCGAAGTTAATGTTTATGGTGTTTGGACATGAGAACATATGTTTCTTTGAGTGTTATTAGGTTTTCCGGTGACTGGCGTTTTCGTTCGGTGACAGATGCGTGGCCTGCTGGGCAGATGGACGTGGTAACGTATGGAAGTTGCAGAACGCGTAATATAAAGTTGTTTGGAAGGCGTAGGCTATATTATGTAGACAGTGTTGACTGATGGAAGCTTTGGGAAAGTTTGTGTGAGGTTTATTGATCTCTGTGTTGTAGTCCTTTTCGCTCAGGTTGTCCCCTCTGACCGCCCTCACCCTCCCGCGGAGTTTCCGCCAGGCCGATAGCTGGAACTCCTTGGAGGTTTGCGTGGTCCCATCCCGCCCGGCGACACTGCATCGTTGGAGAACATTTCCCTGAAATCAACGTAGCCAACCCCGCTGGTGGCCGGGAAGGCCCCCGTTTGGTTTCGCTCTATGGACCTTTTCGTTGTGAACGTGGTAATGCTGTAGGCCGTCTGGAGGCCATTTTTGCTCCACTTTGGAAGTGTTGAGCGTGTCAAGAAAAGGTCCAAAAGTGGGGAGTAGTACACAAAAGATCCGTAATCTCCAGAGTTTGCAGCGACTGAGAACAAAGATGATTACAGACCCGGGGTTGAGGAAGAGACTATGCTAACCGCTATGTAAAAAATGTATGAAGCTACCACTGGACATTCGACTGGACATTGGATTTGGGAAGATACCTGTGGGAATCAAGACAACGGCTGTTTAGATGTATTGTTCCCGCATGAATAGAGACAATTTCGGCTGCCTCTTTGGCCTCGCCGAACAGGAACACGCAGGAACACTGAACCGCCTGAGGGAAGGGTGCTGACGGTCAGAGGAGACGGACCAGGGAGCATCAACCGGTGAGATCATTCCTTAATACAATCCTGGTTTTTCTCTAACATATTTAGAGGATACAGGAGTTACAGCTTTCATATGCTTTAGTAAAATATGTGGTTGGGTTTAGTATGTCAGTTTTGATGGTTTTGTGGAAGTTGATAGATGGATTTGAGAAAGTATGGTAACTAGAAGTTATTTTGGGGGTATTTTAGTTATAGCGCCTGTAGTTAGAACATTTTTGTTTTGTTCCATGTCCTGACAACAATTCCCATGCAGTTTACCTATTGCAGGGCGATTCGTGTAGGATTTTAAGCAGCTCTCTGTTGGTGGAATTGGTTTCTGTGCAACTGTCTATGTGAAAAGCGAGAAGGTTGTCTCGTTTGTTTTTCGACAGTAGGGGAATTGTGCCCCTATGTCTCCTCGTGCAACCTGTATTATAGGTAGGGGAGAATCAGTCCTGTGGGCTAGCGGTGTGCAGGCCTCGGGTTGATTTCCAACTACATCGAAAGGGCTCTGATGGCTTAGGGGCTATATCTGATGTGCATCTATGTGGTGGGGTTTAGCCAGCTGCTGTGCTCAGAGGACCTCGCGGATTTTGTCAAGCTCTATGTCCACCACTTTCAGAGACTGTAGGAGGGAGTAGGGATTGCTCCTGTAAATTGCCCAAGTTGTTGGTCAGCTTATGGTTTAAATTAGTAGTTGTACTAATGAAGTTGTATATGCGCGCGCACCATTTGTGTTTGTTCTGTATGTGATTATGGCCCGAGTCATGGGCATTTGTCAATATCTGTTTGTGGTCGACATCTAGTCAATGCATTTGTCCATTTTGGTATTCCCTGTGCACAAGGGTTCCGATTGGCTGCATTGTGTGTTCCTTGGTGGAATATTTGAGTATCTGTTCGAGATTGTTGTTAGCCTGGAAGTGTTGCCTTTGCCAGGTTTTGCTTTGTTGGTTGTGCACTCGGGTGAACGCATTCATTGCGTTGTTGTTGTGATTCTTTTGCAGGGCCCACTTTTTCGTGTTTTGCCTTAGAGCCGAATCCATGAAATTGAAATTTGCCTTCTAGGGTTGTGCTGGTGGCTGGCACACGTGGAGGTGTTCGCCTGCTAATTTAAGATGGTATACATAAATTGTCCTAAGTTTAATTAGAGGGATTTTTTGGAAATTGGTACACTGCTGCTTCTTAATTTGGTAAAATATGATCTTGTGGTTTCGTTATATGGGGTTAAAATTGTGTATTATTTTTTTCTCTCCTTGTATGGAGTAGAATGCAGACCAGGGCGTTGGTCTTTCAAGTTAAGATAACACGTTGTTTTCCAGGAAGACTGGATTCGCAGCCAATATAGTCATAGCCTGTAAAAGTGTAGCACTGGCCAAAGCCTGTTTATTCCCCAAATAGCGGAAGCCCGTGAAATTAGACATCCTATTTTAAATGTTGATTTGGGTTTGGTTAAATAATGTGGTTACACTTTGTAATTTACAATTATATCTGGGCTTATACTTGTGTTTTCAAACCTACGCCTGATGCTCGTTACTGGCGTTTAAATTTTAGCCTGGTAAACTGACAAATGGGGTTGATTGATGTGACTGTGTTTAGAGATCTAGGTTGGAGTATCCTGGGGATCACTCCCTGATTGTTCTTTGATTTGAGTGATGTCATACATCTGTTTTCTGTCTACATTGCCATTCTTAAGAGTTCTTAATCTCCACCCTAATGTTGATTTGTTGTGTAGATAATGATAAGCACATTTTCATTTTTTTTTTAAACATGCAAAAATATAAGATGGGTTGGACACTAAATCTAAATCTACAGTTAGTGAACTAACTTTACGAGCTTTCAAATTTGACTATATCAGAATACGCTACAGTTTCATATAGGACAAGCCCACGGCTCCCTGAAGTTCAGGAGCAACCTTTAGACCTTCTATTAAACTAATACCGGGATTCAATAAATGCGCCAGACAAATGGCAAAACAATTTGTTGTCAGCATTCTGAGGAATAATAAGATATTCCTTTTTGTTGTTAATTATTTTGGATTTCAAAAGAGTTTCAGCCTTCCTCCTCTGTCCGCCCACACCCTGAGGAGTTCCCAATATTTGCACAATCAGTTCTAGGGTATTATCAGCCAAGATTGATAAATTGGACTGTATATGCCTTTCAAGCATATCCAGAAATTATTTCAAGTTTGCATCACCACTCTCCATAATAAAGGTTACATTGTTTCGTACAGAATCACCCCTAATTACTAATTGCAGTACATCTCTAGTCTCAGTGTAGGCTGTAACAGTTCTGTTAAAGTGGTTAACACATTGACATAGAACGCTGAATAATCATACATTTCATTCATGTGAGCAAAATTAAAACGTTGTCGGATTTCAACGTTGCTGAATTTATTGCGATAAACAATATTCACATTTCTATCAACACCTCTACCCTGTTGATTCACACCTGAATGGGAGGCCTGTAGTTCTAAAGGAGTTGATGGTTCAGGATTTAATTCCGTAATTTGAACACTTGAATGGGAAGCCTGTGGTTCTAAAGGAGTTGATGGTTTAGGATTTAACTCCGTAATTTGAACACTTGAAAGGGAAACCTGTGGTTCTAAAGGATTTGGCAGTGTCATGTGAGAAGCTGGTTCAGGATTTAACTCTTTTATTTGACTAATCAGAGCATCATAGTCAGGGTTGATGTGTAATGCTTCTGGACTCGAAGCTGTGATTAATTCATCATAGTTTATATGTAATGCTTCTGAACTCGAAGCAGGTGGATCTGGGATTAATTTATTCATTTGTTCAAACAGCGCTGAATAATCAGTGTCTGATGGTTCTGTATCTAAATGTTGTGACGGTGTTATGTTAGAAGTAGGATTTAATGATCTAATTTGATCTATCAATGCCTTATAATCGGGTTTTGTTTCTGGCAGTGGATGCATTTTTCAGATTTTTGCCTATGAGCCTTGGAAGTTGTTTTTCCAGAAATCTTTATCTTGACGCCTTTGGAAGCTTAATAGATCGTGTATATGTGTGTGTGTATAATTGATCTTCCCTAGCTTTTACAAGCTGTGCAAGCTCTTTTCTGAAAAACAAATGTGGATCTGCTTTTTCTTCACTATTAGAACTCTCAAACAATGTTTTGCGAGGTTGGGTTATAGAAGCAACAACACGGTTACCCAGAACAACACCCTCGTTGCTACTTGCGCTTGTCAAGATAGCTTGCCTCAAGCCATCTTGCATCAAATCATCTTGCTCTGGAGTATGCGGGGCAAGTTGATCAGCACTGCCATCTTGCGGCTCTTCAGAGCCTGATACATCTACGTTGTCTGAAAGGTTTAAATAGAACTAATAAAAAAAAAAGTAATACACTTTACAATATAATATATAACGTTTAAGATAAAACTTACAATTTCTTACAGTTTGAGTGCTTGGTAGAAAACGATCTAGTGTTTGATGTTGTCAATTATGCAGAGAAACAGTTTTGCTGATTTTATTCTGTGCAGTGTCTGGGAGGACTTAGGGTAAATCACGGTACGCCTGGTCAGAATCTGTAATTGAACATTTAAAGCAAGAATTTTCAGATTGGGACATAAAATGCTTTTATTTTATTTTACAGAACGATTAATTCTATTCTTACCGTTAGCACATATTTCAATATTAAATTCCTCTATACGCCTGGAAACAACTTGATGTGAGGGCAGGTTCCATGGTCTATACAGCGATCTTGATACCGGTGGCGGAGTGTCAGCTATAAAAACAACATTACATCAAATGTTATCAATAAATGAATTAAATCTCACCTATAACATATCTTGATGGAGAGGAACCGTCCGGAACTTCAACCTTTTCTTCAGGCCTTGATTGCATTAAGTCAATTACTTCCGATTGAAACTGATCAAACGACATGTCGAAAATCCTCATGAGTTTAGAAACTTGTTTGAGGGGCTATCATCATCTTAGTTAAACATAATGTTAAATTAGTATCATATCTTACCTTTTAATGTGTTGAGAGAGCAAAATCCTTTTTGAATTGGCGAGATATTTTTCTTGTTCTTCAACAAATTACTGAATGGTAAAGAGAGAATAATGAAACTCTATAACTGTTTTTGGAGACCTGTTTACCATGTAACATCTGTTTAAAGATATCCCTGAATGCTACACCCTGGGAAGACAACACCCGCTGGGATTTATTTATTTACGATCTCAGGAACTTCCAATGATCAAAACGTATCACTACACATGACACAGGATACTCTCACACCCCTGTTGAGATGTATGTATTTGCAACATACAATTTATGAGACCACTTAGGAGGTTCATACCACAGGTGTCATTTGTATATTCAGCTCCCATGGCTAAAAAGTACAACTTCACTTTAGAAGCCGGATAATCAAACGCAAAGCCCAGCATTTTTCCATCCGCAATGTCATGCTGATCCATCAGCAGCTTAAATGGTGGTATCTGAGTTCTATAAACATTAAGAAAACGCTTCTTAGGTGCATCGTATATTTCTGGAACGTATCGTTTCATTCGTTCCACCGGTCTGCTACCTATTTCGTAAGTCTGGGTTGTCACGGGTGTATCACTAAGCACAGACGCCATCTCTTGATTCTTATACAGAGTAACTGCAAACCAGGAGAAGTCAAACTCTAATTTATTGTTAACTCTCAGAGAATGAACCAAAGGTAACTGCTGCTCAACCCCTCTCTAACTGGACATGTACCCCCCGGAAAAACAACTGATACCCTCCGGTCATAAAAAAAAAAATAATAATAATTTTCATATTATCACACAGATGCAGCTGCTAAAAGGTCAAAGCAATAAATGACTTCTGAAAATTTGCCGTATACTGTATCTCTCTGTGGTGCCACTGTAAGTGGATATGTTATTGTGACTTTTGTTACAGACATCATAAACGCTTTAAGCACCACACAGGGCTGTGTCGTTGGGTTAGCAGGTGTGACCAGAAGAAATACTGTGTCGATTGCGGCCGTTATTACAAAGTTAGTGTTACCAACTATAAAGCGCACAAGTGCACGGTTAAATTGTCCCAATTGTAACGTGGATCTGGCGGTTAAAATGAATCATCAGTGTTTCATAAAACCATCTGATCCCGAGGTCCCCAATGAGCGCTACATATTTTATGATTTTGAGACAATTGCCAATCCGATGAACGGTGTACATACAGCAAATTATGTGTGTGCAATAAGCTTTGATAACGAGACGTGGAGTTCAGCCGTAGATGGTTGTGTCGCTGCTTTTTTCCAAAGGTTTAGGCAACAGAAATATAATGACTACATATTTATAGCACACAACTCTAAAGGTTTCGATGGTTACATCTTGATGCAGTACCTTGCTAACAACGGTATTGGCACGACACTGGTAGCAAGTAATGGTAGCAAGTTCATGATTCTTACAGACAGCACATTCAATCAGAGATACACTGATAGTGTTTGCTTCCTACCGATGAAGCTGGCGGCCTTGCCACATGTTATGGGTTTTAAAGATTCGAAAAAGGCTACTTTCCTTACACGTTTAACATCAAGGAGAATGAGAACTATCTTGGCACCAATCCAGAACCACATTACTATGTGGTGAATACCATGATGGCTAAAGAAAAAGATGAGTTTTTGCAATGGTACGTAACTGTTTCCACAGACCCCTTTGTCATGCAGGATGAAATAAGGCTTACTGCATGAATGATGTGGTCATCTTGAGAGAGGGTTGTATGTGCTACAGACTCGAGTTCCTGGAGTGTGGTGGTGTTGACCCATTCCGGTCAATTACAATTGCTTCGGCTTGCATGAAAGTCTTTTGCAACAGATTCTTCACCAAGGACACTATTGCATTGGTCTCCTCAGACAACTACAACCGTTGTCAGAAGACATTCTCAAAATGTGTGACCTCTTGAATATGTGACCTCTGATGAGAATATATCAATACAGCACGCCCTGAACAGGGGTGAAGTGAAAATCGGTGCCTACTATGTTGATGGAGATGCTGAACGCGATGGGGTGAGCACAGTCAATGAATTTCTAGGCTGTTTCTGGCACGGTCACCCAAAGTGTCATTGTTCAGCAAACACCAATCCGGTAACGAAGATTCAGTATGGGTTGATGCACCAACAATGGCTGACAAAGCTTGAAGCTTTAAAAGAACAACACAACGTACATGTTGAGAGACATGAAAAGTAATTTAATTAATAATACATTAAATTTATATAGCACTTTTCAGGGACCCAACGACGCTGTACAAAAGTGGCATGGAACGGAAAACAAACAGAAACAAAATAAATACTATGAGAAAACAACAAATATTGAGAGTGTGGGATTTGGCAAGGCTATGGGTAGGTGATTTTGAACAGATGAGTCTTGAGGCATTGCTGGAAGATGGAGATAGTTTCAGAGTCATGGATGGTTTTGGGGAGAGAGTTACAGAGACGATGAGCAACCCTTGACAATGCCCTGTCACCAAAGCCTTTGAACATGGACTTGGGGATTATGAGGTGTCCTGCAGTACTGGAATGGAGTGTGAGTTGGTTGATATGGAAGAAGAAGGTCAGAGAGTTAGGCAGGGGCGATAATAAGCTCAGTTAATTAAGCTTGACAAAATGTATGAGAGTACTAACTATATCTGTACGAAGGATACTAGGTAGGAAATGTGATGCCCCATTACTGATGGGTCCCAAACACCCTGTCCATACCACCTGCTAGGAACTGTGTATGTGACTGTCATAGAGCTCTCTGAGTAGACCCTTGGGTCATAGGTTGGAATACGCCATACAAGGGTATTTTGTAGGATAAACTATTTCTTATAATAGTCTGTGTAATGGTTGGCTATGAAACTGACCGCCTACTATGTGTCCTGCCATAAAAGACTGTGTTAACGTTGTAATCATGGGAGAAAATTGAAAGAACTATGGAAGGTTAATTAACATTGCAATAACGTCCACAATTGACACAGTATTTCTTCAGGTCACACCTACTAACCCAACGACCCAGCCCTGTGTGGTGCTTCAAGCGTTTATGCTATCTATAACAAAAGTCACAATAACATATCCACTTATAGTCCGGGCACTGCTTTGTGGTATGGGGTTGGGTATGACAATCTTCATGAAGACAGACACTACAGCTATGTTTTCAGCCATGATCGCTACGAGTGTTAAAACCTGTATAACTCCAGTCACAAACATATGACACACCCAGAAAACCCTTCAGATTCATGATACCATGGAAATGGTTATCATGTAAGTACATAAAGACGGTTCTAGGGTGGATTTCCTTGCTGTTTTGAAACTTGGTAAAGTGACCATCCCGTGTTCGATGAAAGACAACAATTTTACACCTTTGTCATTTCTTCAAACCGAACAATATCTGTGAATGCCACACAATTATCTAATGCTAAATCAGCTCCCTTATGTAACTCACGACCACTAACCAGGGCTTCAGCATGTGTACTGTGGGTTCAACATACCCATCAAACAAACGGAAAAACATGTAGAATCATTATTCACAGGCACATACAAATATCTTTTTTTAATTGATAATCTGATCTACCAATAGTGTGTGAGCTTTACGCCGTGGGGCCCCACCCTCACAGTTGTTGACAATTTGTACCACTAGCTCTACGGTTTCATCAGTCAAAATCTCTTCATAACACTTTGAAGTAAATGACCAAATGTGTGTTCATTATATTCATCTGCTCTCATGGTCACATGTACAGAGGAGATCTGAGATTCACCAGGCCTGTGTACAAAGTCTGAAACTATAACAATCATAGAATCCAAGCCTTCCAAAATGAGTGCATAAAATGTGCCAAAAACGTCACCAGTATTTTGTCAATTTATCAACTGTCATAATTCCACATTGTCAAAAGTATTATGCTATATTACTCTAACATTAGTACCACAGCGTAGCTTTACACTTTCTGCATTGTCTATCAGTTTTTTTAGGATCCACGTTTCAATTCAATTACATCACAGTGTTGATTAGTTGACTGCAAAATATGTACTACGTTCAGCTTTCAAGCATTGTGTAATGGGGGAACAATTAAACAAAAATACCCTGACAATGTACAGACACAAGGCAGTATTCCGTAGCTGAAGCCTTTATGGTGGGTTAGTCTCCAACATCTCCGAATCCACACTCTGTTTGTTGATATAGAGAGTACAGAGATTAAACTGTGTGTTGTCATGATGTTAATAACATTTAAGTACAATGCTGAAAATGTCAGGAAATGTTTAGACTTTAGAGAGAATGTTGTGTAAAATTGCACCAATCAACACCGCTGGTGGTTACTTGGTCTAAAATAAAAAAAGAACTAGGGTAACAGAAGACCAAGCTTATACAGGTATTTAAAGCTGATGGTTAATAATGTTTACTTACCCAGGTCTGGAGGTCCAAAAATGTGTTTTCCAAGGCTGTGTTTAATTCCACTCTAAAACCACCCTAAACCAGAGATATAAAACAGACAATATGAAAGACAGACAAAAGCTTAACGTTTGGATTGCTCCATCATGTTCATTATGCAATTGTTTTATACATTCTTAAGTTCAAATGGGTCATTTGTTAGTGTTTATAATTGCAACACAATTCAAAGCAATTCCTTCAATTAAAATAACTTGTACTTACTATGTAAACGTCCTACTCCGTGCTGGAAACAACAGATGTCTTCTCTGGCAGCCGCAGACTTAATAATGACACAAATAAAACAACCTGGACGCCTCCAAAATGTTACGCCTCTTAATTTTGTCATTGGTTATACATCATCGTTCTTCACATTAGAAGTATAACGGTTACATTGATTACATTTATGATACGGATAAAGCTTAACTAGTTAGTTTGGGTAGTTGTATACGTTTGACAAACACATTGATACTTCCGGTCCGATAGAAACGCCTTTCTCATTAGTTATCACGTCTCTGCCAGGACATCACGTTATTTCATTTTATCTATTAATGACAAACTCATCCGCTAGCATACACTAGATAGTATTTGTCTTAATATTGCCATTAATCTCTTCAAATAACATTTAACAAACATAAGTCCATAATACAACAATCAAAAATCGGATTTCACGACTTCAAAACATTACAAGAACCCAATACATCTTACCCTGAATTCCAGCATCTGCACACACTAACACACAAGTATTCACAAACTCACAAACAGGGTTGGGTAGGTTACTTTTTAAATGTAATCCATTACAGTTATAAGTTACCTGTCTACATTTATAATCAGTAATGTAACTTTTTGATTACTCAAACTCAGTAACGTAATCTGATTACTTTGAAACACTTTTAGATTACTTTAATATTAAGATGCATTAGAAAACAAAAAGGAAGGTCCTTTAACCAAGTGAAAAAATGTTGTGGCATCAATCAATGTTAGTGCTTACATAGCTGGCCAAATACGGAAATGGAATTTTACCTTAAGGGTTATGTACAGTACATTTGGAAAGGGTTTCTAAACCATTGCTTACTATTTCAATATGATTGGGCTACATCTCTACATAAGCTAAAGGTCAGTCAGATATTCAGTAATTACAATTAATCCAATAACCCTTGATCTTCCAGAACATGGCTGTTTTCTGAACATAACTCAAAATCTAAGGATTTTAGTCTATTCTCTTTGTGTTTTATTCATGTTTTTAATTCCATCAAAATATTTACTGTCAATTTATCAAACAGGGTATTGACATTGTTGTATATAAAAATCAAGATATATAGCTTTTATATATAGCTTTTCGCGTGTACACTAAATCTGCAGTATGATGTTTTGCTTCGCAACCACCAACGTTGTCAAAACGTTGCAAAAGCCCCAGGCACGCGTATGCATATTTGCAATTGAGAAAACTGGCACACAAATACATTTTACCCGCTTGAATGTAACCTGCGATTATTAAGGCAAGCTGCAATGGATATTCAAAACGCATATGAAAATAAATAAACTGTCATCAGCCAATGACAACCAATAAACACAATTTTCTGAGATGCAGAGCAAAAGCAGGATCACATGGCTTACCTGTATGGATGAAGTTGAGGTGGCTGCGTTAAATGCAAATCATCTTCCTTTGGCAGAGTGCTTCCCAACACCTTTTCTCCTCAACTATTGTGATAAATTCCTTATAAATGTTTTTTCTTGAAGGTAGCGCCACGTTACAGCTATCTAACAAATAGTTGCCTAATCTTCTAAATAATTCCTTTCTGAGTTGTTCAGTGCAACAGTTACTCCCCAACTCAATCAATCAATCAAATGTATTTGAAAAAAGTCCTTTTTACAACAGCAGTTGTCACAAAGTGCTTTACAGAGACACCCGGCCTTAAACCCCAAGGAGCAAGCAAGAGTAGTGTTGGATTTCAGTGGCTAGGAAAAACTCTGCTCACAAATACTAGTTTGTAAGCATCATTGCCTGTTACACATTTCAGGCAATGATGTGAACAAAACACAATCTCGCGTTAATGCTCACATGTTTTAAGAAGTTTTGTTTACCTGAAATAACATATCTTAAGCTGTCAACGAATCACCGTTGTTCATGCAAATTTAAACTCAACCTTCTGGGTAACTTTGTAAAATGTTGCCATATAATGCAGTTTAAAGTAGTGCTATGGTGGATTACAATTATTGTGTGAAACACGAGATGTTTATCAACCTGCATATACTGCACTTTATATTAAGGGTTATTTTAGGGATCCTTACAATAGGCGGATCTGATATTAAGACCCATTTCATGTTAAAATAAAAAATGGGCAGAAACTCTCCAAAATTGTCCTGACCCCTTCCTTATATCTTACACAAAAAAGCAAGATTAAATAAATGTTCTCACATATTAAATTCTATACTCGTTAAATGTCACACATTCCACAACTCCATGTTACTCAAGCACTGTAAAAACATGAGATTAACATCTATTACATACCCGTCCATCCATCATCTCCCGTTCAATGGCCCGGACGAAAACCACACTGTTCCTCTGAATCCGAGGTTCTACTATCGGCCGAATTCTCCTCTCCAGCATCCTGGCATAGACTTTCCCAGGGAGGCTGAGAAGTGTGATCCCCCTATAGTTGGAACACACCCTCCGGTCCCACTTCTTAAAAAGAGGGACCACCACCCCGGTCTGCCATCCCAGAGGCACTGTCCCTGACCGCCACGCGATGTTGCACTGGCGTGTCAACCAAGACAGCCCCACAACATCCAGAGACTTGAGGTACTCAGGGCGGATCTCATCCAACCCCGGTGCCTTGCCACCGAGGAGTTTCTTGACCACCTCTGTGACTTCAGCCCGGGTGATGGACGAGTCCACCTCTGAGCCCTTATCCTCTGCTTCCTCAATGGAAGACGTGACGGCGGGATTGAGGAGATCCTCGAAGTACTCCTTCCACCGCCCGACGACATCCCCAGTTGAGGTCAACAGCTGCCCACCTCTACTGTAAACAGCGTTGGTAGGGCACTGTTTCCCTTTCCTGAGGCGCCTGACGGTTTGCCAGAATCTCTTCGAGGCCAGCCGATAGTCCTTCTCCATTGCCTCACCAAACTCCTCCCAGGCCAGAGTTTTTGCCTCCACAACCACCCGGGCTGCAATCCGCTTGGCCACAGCTCCGAGCGGCCGCTTCGACAATGGCGGTGGAGAACATGGTCCACTCGGACTCAATATCTCCAGCCTCCCTCGGGATCCAGTCAAAGCTCTGCCGGAGGTGGGAGTTAAAGATCTCTCTGACAGGAGACTCGGCCAGACGTTCCCAGCAGACCCTTACAGTACGCTTGGGCCTGCCGAGTCTGTCCAGCTTCCTCCCCAGCCATCGGATCCAACTCACCACCAGGTGGTGATCAGTTGACAGCTCCGCCCCTCTCTTCACCCGAGTGTCCAAGACATGTGGCCGCAGGTCAGATGAAACGACAACAAAGTCGATCATCGACCTGCGGCCTAGGGTGTCCTGGTGCCACGTGCACTGATGGACACCCTTATGCTTGAACATGGTGTTCGTTATGGACAAACTGTGACTAGCACAGAAGTCCAATAATTGAACACCACTCGGGTTCAGATCAGGGGGGCCGTACAAAAAACTCAACAGGCTTCATCTTAAGACTAGTGGGAGCTATGGTTGTAACCATAAACAAAATCTTGAATCACATCAATGTGTTGGCAGCTGTGAGATACCGCCAAATTTCATTGTTTTAATAAATCTCTCAATGATGCTCACTTTGACATCACTTACTGTAGCAAAATGTTTGTTGCACTTCTTCCTTAACAATTCAGAATGTGAATTATGAAACTCCTTCCCCTTGTCCATTTGGACTTCTTGGGGGGTTCATCTTTTAAGGTCTTCAAATGCACCTTTGACCTCGATAGCGCTTTTATTTCTCTGCACACAAACCCAGGCGTATTTACTTAATACATCTTTGCATGTTAACATACATTTCATGTTATCGTTTTCCACACTATAAACACCCATGTCAACCAATTCCAGTTGAAATTGTGAAAAATCATGAACAATAACTATTTACTTGAAAATGCATAGCTACAGGCCTGTGTAGCGTTTATGTGTCCTGGACAAATAGTCATTTGCCACGCTGTTTTTGAGGATCTCCCCAGTTTTCTCAAAGTACGCTCTTTTCAAACCCTGTTTACCCACATAAGCACCAGGGTTTGACGGGTCACGTAAATACTTTTCATAACATAAGACATCATAGCACATTGTGTTAATAATGAGAAGCAATACATACAATACAGTTTTATTTGAGTCTTTTAGAAATACAAATCTACATCCATAAATTCATTACTCATCAATTTTATCACAGAAACATCTGGTACATACTTAACAGGTGCCCAGTTTTAAAATCATTGCTGTCAGCAGTTACAAATTTTAGAAGTTCATACATGAAGTTTAGAGCATTTGAATCAACACCGTTTGACAACAATTTCGGCCAATTATCAGATGTGTTACTGACCGTTTCCATATGCTTGTTCAGATTATTAAATTGCATTACAGACATGGTTTTGGTTCTAAAAAATTTCTACAACCATCAAATCCACTCTTGATAGCTTTGTGCATCAACTATTTAATCACATAAGCTACATAGTTTTTTTTAGATACATAAACACAACAACTGCAGTTACCCATCCTTAGACAGCAGTCTTTGTTTTCGTCACACAAAGACTGTGTTCCATACAGCTTCCGTATTAAATGTATCCATGTATTCATCCTCATTCTAACGCAGTCTCTGTGTGATGTATGGCTCCGATTTGAGTTTGTGCAGAAAATTCAGCTGCCACGTGAACTTTGATCAGCAGCGTTTGAAAACCAGATGCATTCAAAGCCTTGACCAGTATGTTTCAGTCGTGGTGTTAAAAGTATCTCCACAATGTCATCACAATAGGTCTAAAAAAAATAATAATAATCAGGCGGTTCAAGCCAAGAATGTCTTCCCTGGCTCGAATGGGACACTTCACATTCATACGATGCTGCAACAACGTTTTCCAGGATCATAACGAATGTTGCTTTGATGAGCTTAAAACCTGTGGTGGAAGGCGTTTGTTCATTTTGCTATAACTCTTGTCAGCATTTGATAGGTATGATTAAGAGGTCCTAGCTGAGCACCAAGCCGGTCAAACCAATGGGAGTCTTAGTGGGTAAGACGGTTGAGTCAAGGGGCCAGAGGCAGCATTGCCGGATTCAGCATCGTCATCCAAGGAATAACACAACCAGTACTCAGCCTTTGGTTCTTCAAACTCCGGTAGGTTGTTTTCTTGAGACATGTTTTGTAAAGTCTGCCGGCTGCTTGATAGACACAGGCGGACTGTCTGGTTTTATGCTTTGGTGAGGAATGTGTTAGCTTAAGGTGGGGCTTGAGGGTTGCATGTCAGTCAAACAGTGTGCAGTCGCAGTCACTAACACACCGACATGGTCAGGAAACAGTTCCAATCTGACAGTCATGCGGCTTGATTCTGTCGATTACTTTTAACAGTACAGCTATCGTGTTAGATGTGCCCAGCTTTAGGCCTAAATAAAACTTAAAAAGGTGGTCCATGAACTAGAAAAGACCATTTGATCAGTCACACCCGCCTTAATCACTTGGCCTTCGGGTAATTCATAGAATGCAACCTCCGGCATCTCTGGGTTGAAAATGTATCCACCGATCTGCCAGTCGTCCAACTTCCACTTCTGTACTAACATATGGTGTAGTTAATGAATTATTTTTCCCAAAACATTGATTGCAGCACACTCTGCCATGGTTTATATTGTGTATGTACGTTTACTCAGGCAAGGCTGAATGTCCAACACCAGGGTCAGCGTGGTTTAAATACACAGACCACACCTCTTGCATCATAAAATATGAAAGGTTAACACCCAATGGTTATCAGACATCTGTTACAGCATCTATCTGAACAGAAACATCTTGCTACTGTTATAACACTTAACATTGTTCTGGGGGTTTATCAATTGTTGCAAAACATCAAATATGAACACACCAATGCAATCACAAATTAAAAGTTACCGGACATGCATACGTCACTGCGGAAGTCCCACCCTAACACATATCATACAGGAAGTCTATACGTCACACAAGAAGGTCCCACCCAACAACCCAGAAGTCCCGGCTACCAAACCACAAATCCCACCCACAAGGGTCATAAATCAGTGACAGAAGCCACTGTATATTTCTACCAACAGTGGTTGATGATCGTAGGATCCTTCCCATGGTAAAGAAAAACCCATTCGCAACATTCAGCCAATTGAAGGACACTACAGGAGGTAGGCCTATCATTATCCAAGTCTACCATAAAGAGAAGACTTCACAAGAGCAAATACAGAGGGTTCACCCAAAGGTGCAAACCATTTATAAGCTTCAAGAATAGATAGGCCAGATTAGACATTTAAAAAAGCCAGCCCAGTTCAGGAATAGCATTCTATTCGATTAAACTAAGATCAACCTGTACCAGAATGATGAGAAAAGTATGGAGAAGGCTTGGAATGGCTCATTATCCAAAGCATACTACAGCATCTGTAAAACACTGAGGCAGTGCGATGGCATGGGCATGCATGGCTTCCAATGGCACTGGGTCACTAGTGTTTATTGATAATGTGACAGAAGACAAACAGCCAGATTAATTCTGAAGTGTAAAGGGACAGATTCTGCCAAATTCAGAAAGATGATTGGACAGCGCTTCACTTTACAGATGGACAATCACCCAAAATATACTTCGAAAGCAACCCAGGAGTTTAAGGCAAATAAGTGGAATATTCTGCAATGGCCGAGTCAATCACCTGATCTCAACCCAATCGAGCATGCATTTCACTTGCTGAAGAAAAAAACCTAAGACTGAAAGACCCATGAAACAACTGAAGAAAGCTGCAGTAAAGGAAGGAAACCCAGTGTTTGGTGATGCCCACGCATTCCAGACTTCAAAGCAGGCATTGCCAGCAAAGTATTCTTGACAAAGTATAAAAAATTAACATTTGATTGTGTTAATTTGTCCAAATACATTTGAGCCACTGAAATAAGGGGACTCTGTATGCAATTCCTAAACGTTTCATACAATACATTTGCTCCACCCCTTGAATTAAAGCTGAAAGTATGCACTTCAATTCAAGCACCCCAGTTGTTTCATTTCAAATCCATTGTGGTGGCTAACAGGCAAAATTACAAAAATTGTGTCAGTGTCCAATATTTCCAGTCCTAATTGTATTTCCTGCTAATAAGCAGTAATGATTGGTTATTTCTTATAGACTTAAGAAATATAGCTGACGGCCAAGTACAGGCAGCATCTGTACCAGCTGAAAGTGCTCTCCTGCAGGCCTGATAGTCTGACTAAGTAAGCCTACTAATCTACTCTGGGACATGCTATTTTTAATAAACAAGAATAAGAGATCATAATATAGATATGGGCTAATTATTCTTTACATTTTGCATCTATGGATGTACCAGCCAGAATGAACCAAAAACATTAATTTTATATAATTTATTCCTATTAAGCTTCCATCCAAGGATATTTTTTTATTCACCGAAACGCATCAGTAGGTTTGTTTGAATTAATGCAGACTCTGTTAGTCTATATTAAGCGTAGTTTCATGTGGAAAGTATAGTTTTAAGGGATGATATGTAACAAATAGCTGGTTAGACGATCTAATATGTTTTGTACTTTGTTATGGCCAGAAAACATGGACACAAAATGTTAGCTAACGTATGGCAATTCATACATCTCTGCAGTAAGTCATGGGAGACAATGCACATTTGACAACGTTTATAGTTCACTTGCAATTGTAATCAATGGAAAAGCTTGTAACAATTCGAAATTAATCACTTGTTATAAAATAGTAATGACTTGACAGGCCTATGCTTTAGGTTAATTAGCTGTTATGGTATTTCTGAATGTCTCCTGAGGAAAGGTATATCTAGCTTAATTGTTTATACTAAGACGTTATTGAGGGTAACTACATTTTAAATAAATCGTTGAATTTATTGCATAAAATTACAATTATCATTCATTTTCTTACATTTAGTACCTCTTTTGGCACGAGGTGGTGGGGTCCACTATTCGACGGCAAAAGCTGAGGAATTCACTCAGTCATTGAATAGATAGCAGGCTAGATAGACTGGTAGACTGTTAAACTGTAACTGTCCAAACTGGCGTGAAAATTCAAAGAAATCACTGTCAGCAGTGATCTTATGGCTTTTATTCAGATTTCTTCACAGCCATGGAAAAACATAGAACAGCTATATGTAGCCACTGTTTACACAGACAAAACAAACTAAGAAATTCATCCTTTCATTTTTAAACAAAGTGCCCAGTCACATACAAATAAATTAAATATGAAATGTCAAAACCAATATAGATACTATATATTAACACACTATACATTTAACAATGAATATTCTGAACCTTCATCAAACTACCTTAAATAATTATTGTAGGTGGCAAACAAGCTCCTCAGGCTTCTAAGTCCAGGTTCTGCAAAGGGGGGCAACCTTTAATGATCAGGCGTGGCTTATTGGCAGCTGTGTCATGGAATGGGGTAGAAGAGGCTGGAACACCAGTGAGGATGGAGGATGCACTTCAAAAAACAAAAATGCTGGGGTTACTCAAAAATGCACTATTGAATTAGAATAATATTCAAGTGGGTGATATAGATTTTTACCCTGAATGCTTAAATAGAATGAACATGTCACTTATAATACACAAGACACAGAAGAAATATGAACCTGTGATCTCCAAGTGCCGACTTTGCTCACCATCCATATATGTGTGGAGTGTGGTAAGCATGGGTGTCTCCGTTGGTATGTAGGATGTGTATTGTAGATCATCCATGAGAGGTGGAGACAACCCAGACTGTTGTAGTGAAGACATGGCTGTGGATGACATGTGATGGTTGGGGCTCACATGCTTCTTATGACGGGCTCTGCAGTTCTGGAACCAAACCTGGAGAGAAAATTGGGATTTATTATTTTTGCCATCTTGAGAAAACAGAATTGTTGGACTAATGAGTCCTTACTTGAATGACCCTGCGACTGAGGCCAGTCCTCTCTGACAGCTTCTGGAGGGTCTGCGCATCTGGGTTGTTATCCTGAGCAAACTGTGCCTGCATAACCTGAGACAACAACATGATACAGGCATTGTAAATCTGATGGGTGACACTCATTTAACCAGGTTGACAACAAATTGTCTGTTTCTATGACTAGACAACGTAGACCAAAGACATTTAATTGCAAGACAAGAAATACAAAAGAAAACATGTGATTAAATATAAAACAGATTATTTAAATTGACAGAAAAAGCCATGTTTACCTGCAGCTGGTCTGCAGTGAAACTAGTGCGAGCCCTCTTAGCTGGTTTAGGCAGGGATCCTTCCTGCTCAGACGGCAGGGCTCCCTCTACATTCATGCCTTTCCCTGTAAGGACGCGACCAGAGGTACATATTGCATAGGAACATTTGAAAATGTTAATTCAGAAAATAAACTACAAACTTTGAGTTTCAAAAGAAAGTTTCAAAATATTTTGTAAATGAGAATCATGCATGTAGAAAAGGCAAGTGAAAGTTCAAAATACAGGCCTTTTTTAACCCTTAATGGCAGGACTGCCGCATCAGTTTGCAATATTAACAAAGTTACAGCAAACAAGTCAGAATACATCTTTAACGTCACTCACCACTTTCCACTGCCCGTTTCAGGTTGTCCACCATGCAGTCATAGTGGACGCGACACAGCACCCTCTCCTCAACCAGGGCAAATTCCTCCCCTGTGGAGAGCTGACGCTTGCAGGAGAAGCAGGCAAAGCAGGCCAGGTGGTAAGTGTTTCCCTTTGCCCTTCTCACCCAATCATTTGATTGGATGTTCCTGCCACAGCGGGAACAGCGGGTTCCATACTTCCTGTGGGAACATTGTTCTATATATTTAGGATGTGTTGACTGTAAACTATGAAGACATGGAGTGTATGTATAATTTGAATACATTCAAACTACTTTGCCTTAATAAGTAACTAATAACGGCCTGTATTACTATGTAACTTGCTGAACCAGCCATTACATCAATATACCATTGTAATGAGGACTTAAAGACAAATGCTGAGGTAATTACATCTCTTGTCCCCCTAGGCAAATAAAGTACAGGTAGTTACATTCAACAAGGTCACATTGCAGTTATAAGTTACAATGTGAATTTCAAGCATGCCATTACAACTAGCAAGCAAGCAAGCTTATTTATATAGCACAATTCATACATTGAATTGCTTATGTGCTTTACAATGAAAAAGAAAAAAATACAATAGCATAAAAACAAATAGTCAAATGAAAACAGAATAAGAAAATAGAAAGAATAAAAACAGGATAAACTATAAAAGCTGTACGGGTTAGTGAGGTTAGGTTTAAGTGCTCAGTCATAGGCGCATGAATGTTTTTAACCTGGATTTAAAAATGTATACATTTGGAGCACGTCAAAGATCTTCGAGTAGTTTATTCCAGTTGTGTGCAGCATTACTACAAAAAGCAGCTTGACCATGTTTAGTTTGGACTCTACTAGCGGACGTGCGTTCATGGATCTAAGAGCCCTGCTCAGTTTATATTCTTCAAACATAATCAGAAATATATTTGGGGCCTATACCATTCACTGATTTATGAACTAAAAGCACTACTTTATGTTCTGTAACCGACTGGAAGCCAGTGCAAAATTTAAGAACTGGAGTGCTCCGTACTTTTGGTCGTGGTTAACATTCTAGCTGCAGCATTCTGAATGAGCTGCAGCGGATTTAGCATTTTCGGGGAGTCCAGTTAAGAGGCCATTACAGTAGTCAACCCTACTAGAAATAAAAGCATGGATGGGACACCACACCCTTTATTCTGGCTATATTTTTAAGAGGATCGAATGTTGTTTTGGTGACTGTTTTGATAGGACTTCAATGTGAGGTCTGAATCAGAACACCAAGATTACGCACTTGGTACCTGGTTTTTAGGGCCCGAGAATCCAGCTCTTTACTAATACTAGTTTTTATTTTTGTTGCCAAACAAGAATTGGATCTCACTTTTTTTATATTAGATTTCTTATATCTTTTCATGTGACACTGAAGAAATTTGACTTTGCTACAATCGTTATGTTGGAATACTGCCCGGCGGCCCAGTCACCGAAGGGAGGGGATCATACTCTGCTTCAGTGTGTCACAGTACATGTTGGCATTTATTTTTCCCTCAATGAACTGTAGATCCCCAGTGCCGGCAGCACTCATGCAGCCCCATAACACTCCCACCACCATGCTTGACTGTAGGAAAGACACTGGACACTTTATACTGGTCTTTATACTCCTCACCTGGTTGTCACCACACATACTTGACACCATCTGAACCAAATAATTTTCCTGAACCAAATAAGGTTCCAGTAATCCATGTCCTTAGTCTGCTTGTCTACAGCAAACTGTTGGCAAGCTTTCTTTTGCATCATCCTTAGGAGAGGCGTCCTTCTGGGACGACAGCCATGCAGACCAATTTGATCACAGTGTGCGGCGTATGGTCTGAGCACTTACAGGCTGACCCCCCACCGCTTTAACCTCAGCCAGAGTAGCCTACGAGCGCATATCGCCTGCCACACACATCAGATGTTATTTCTGTGGGGATATTTAGAGGTTTCAACATGTTTGAGCAGCTGCATAGGCTACTTTCATCAAGTAGTAACAACATGGTTAATGTTGGACAGAAGGGTATAAACACTTCGGTCCAATATTTGCAGTCCACTGGAATGCCAAAATAAACTGGAGATTTATCACAAAGGTATATCAATAACACCGCTCACCATTGTAGGGTTTGGTTCACACACAATTTGGAAAAGTGGCAACAATAATGATTTTGATTAGAACAAAGGCCTGAAGGAACTCATTTAATACTAATACTTGTTTGTCCTTTTGAAGTGTCATAAAAAGACAGTTTAAAAAATATTAAGAAAGTTACTTAAACTCATGTGCAAATATTTGTGAACCCTTTTAATAGCTTGTGGCTCCATTAGCAGTGATAATGGAGTAAACATCTCTTAAAGTCACTAATCAGTCACTGACATAAGGGATTTTTGCTCACTCCTTACAGAACAACAAATAAAGTCCTGCCACAGCACATCATGACTTAAGCCAGGGCTTTTTTGACTAAACAATCAAAACGGCTGTTTGACATCTGTCCAGAGAATGAACTTCCAGAAACCTTCAGTCTTTGGCAAAGATATGGAGTTTGTTTTTTCGTTAACGATAACCTTGGTGATTGCCAGGAGAAAGCCTCTGCTGTCAAAAATAAACCAAACTAGGTGTGGAAAAAAAGTTTGTTAACCGAAATAAAAAACAAGGCTTGACAAAAAAACAAAAACTAAAATACACTAAAATTATGAAGAACTTTAGTTTTTGTTTGTCGATTTATTTTACGTAAGCCTAGTATTTTGGGAGGATATGAAACCAATTTTCCAATTTCTTAGCTGTGCAAGTTTTAATTCACGCCCCTCACCTGGCATCATGGCGGTAAAAGTCAGGAGAAAGTGGCAGAGTCGCATTTGGGATTTCCACGAATGTGACTCTCTCAGATAAGAGCAAGGGCCTTGCAGTTGAAGGTGATCAAATATGTGGAGCATTTCTCAAGGGAATAAAATTTTTTAAATCCCACAAATCCGAAAGTCCATTTGAAAAGCGTGCACAAGGCTAACCTAGCTTACCTTGGCAAGGTAAGGGAGAACGCCAAGCCCCCCTCCCCGAAACAGCTGACCCCACTCCAGGTAGCATGATGGAGCTTGAGACAACGGTAGGCCAGAAAACACTAATGCAATGCTTCCACTGGCGACCCGATTGCTGCTGGTCAGTGAATATGCAGGAACGCCACAAGCAGGAGGAAGCATCGGTTCATGTTTGAGACTGGGATGTCTACACGATTGTGCGAGTCAATTGCCTTCAAAAAGTTCAGCACTCAAACCAAAATTCCAAACACCTGGAGCTGCAAGAGTCAATAGCCTTATTAGAGCTAAGATGGATATGGCAAAGCAGAAATTGAAAGAGATCATAAGTGAGGCGAGAAAGCTGATGGTTGGAGCAAGAGAGGATTAAACTGCGTCTTTCATGGGTGTGTCAGCCTGTTTTTCCAATCCGCCCAGAGGCCAGGTTCACCATGCACTTCTTAACCTACAGCGAATGGAACACCCTCACACCAGGGAGTCCATTTCACAATGCATTGAACAGACATTAGATTCGTGGGGTATAGCACAAGACAAAGGGCTGCTTGTTGTGACAGATAACAGCCCCAACATCGTCAAGACTGTGCGGCTGCTTAGGGATAGAAGGTGAGAGCAAAGTAGCGAGTCAGAAGATGTTTCTCATCTTATAGTGACAAATATGAAAACTTAAGATTTTAAAACTAGGGATGGTTAATCAAATATCAGAATATCCTTAAGTTAGTTTTCAAATACTTTCCTGAATTCTTATGACAATTGTTGGATGTGAAAAAAGTATCCTACAGGATTATAGTTTGTGAAATAATTTCATATGCCCATCCCTAGTTAAAACAACTGTGTTTAGGACAGTAAATTAAGTTCTTGATGTTAGCTTAAAATAAGCCAAGATTCAACCACTGTTTCACAGTGTAAGAAATTAAATAAAACAGGTAAGCTTACATAAATATGATCCCAGCTCTGGAATCTAGGTTGAGTAGAGCCATGAATCAGTTTTTAATTCAATAAAATGCATAGCTCTTTCTGGATTGTAACAGAACTTTGTCTATTTTACGCGTTTAACATTTGAGGTTTAAATTATCAAATTCTGTCCGTTTTATCTTTTTGCTTTGCTAAGAATTTGACCTGCCAGAAGATGGGGAGAACAAGATCCCGAGAATGCCATACCTAGCCCACAACCTTCAGCTTACACTTAGATGCCATGAAGCACCCATGTGCTGATTCAGTCATAAAAGCAAGAACACCGATACATGCTGCGAGGAAATAATCAGTGGCAAATGAATTTATCAAAAGGTGTGGCAAAACTCTGGCCTGTGATTGAAGCACATGCTGGAACAGCACTTTTGAAATGTTGAGAAGTCTGCTGGAGTCCAGAGCTGAACTAAACCAATTACTTGAAGATAAGGGCAGGGACACTTCTAACAAGCGAATGGGCTAAGCTGGAGAACCTTGTCAAGCTGCTTGAGCCCTTTGCCGTTCAGAGACCAGCTTCAGAGTGACAGCCAGGCACTCAAGAAGTGCCATGCCTGCTCAAACTTGAGGCACACCTACTGACAACAACTGTTGGTAAGCAATTTGCTCAAGTGATGCTGAAGTCCTTGCAAGAACATGGCACTGGTATTCTTAGCCCTGCTTCCACAGGGTTTGATGCTACACCAGCAGGAGCCTGCCAAATGGATCCAAGTGTTTCGCTGGTTCTTCAATCACCAGACAGCAGCTCAGGCCTTTGTGCAGATCCTGGCAGCTCAGTATAAACCAGCTGGTTCTCAAACTTCAACAGGAGCCTCTCTGCTGTCCTTCAGAAATACCGCTTCCTTGCGTCCCATACAGAAGTCAACATGACCTCCACAAATCAGCCTAATGTGACCGAAATAAAGTACTCTAATGATGTCAAACAGGGTGTGTTTGAGACAGTTGCAGATAAAGAGAGGCAGTCTATCCAAACCTTGCCCCTGTGGCACTGGATCTCAGTGCTCCTGCCTTGCAAGCATTTGTGGAGCACACCTGGCCTGAGAAGTAGAACAACCACATCCCTGGAACAATGTGTTTTTCTCAAGATCAACAACAAATTGTTGCTTGACTAAAGTATACCGTTTCTCATACACCACCCACACACTTGCAATCTTAAGAAGCTGAATTTGAAACCGCTGATTCATTCAGTGCAAGGGACTTCATTTTTTGTTTTATTTACAATGTTGTACACAAGGCTATATAAACTTAACACAGATAATTAAAGCATGGATAGTATCTTGCCAGATGTCTGGTTCAGAGCACTTTAAGCGTCCAAAATATTCACTATAATAACCTCTGGAGTACATTCTTTTTGTGTGTGTGTTTTTTTTTAGCTTCCTGAAATGTCTAGCTCCCAATCAATATCATGTGTGGCTCATTAATGGTTTAATGTATGTTTGTGCATCTTTAGTCTATTGGCTGTTTAGATTTTTAACACGCACACTACCTGCATCTCAACTCAGAAGCAGAATTACACACTTTGCACATAAGGCTGCATCTTTTGTAGACTTTACATATTTGTTCCCACATCTATATATTTTATGTACTGTTGTGTCCAGTTGAATATTGCTGGTTAATGACCTGCTTTAAAAACAAAGTCAAAAAGAAATAAAAAAATGAAAAACAAAACTAATGACAATGCAACCCCCCCACTAATGACAAAGCACACACAGTAACCTAAATGACACAAGGGGACATCCGCAAATCGCAGAAGTTGTGTTTGGGTTAGAATATACCCACATTTATTGTTCTTGTGGAAGGGCGTCCAATTCACAGGTGAGTTTGTCATGTAAAATGCCCCTCATTGATATATTTGCCTCACAGTGGACTGATGGTGTTGAAATATTTGAAGGTGGTTTAGCCTTCTCTAGAGTTGTGCTCTCAACCCCCTTCCTGATGTCCTCAGATCTACTTTCCACCCAGCATGGTGTTTGGCATTCACCTGTATGGGTAACTCCAAACCAGATGTCTAATTATCTTACCCAAACTTTCCTAAAGACCACTTTGATTGGTAAACTAAGGTGGCCAAATGAACCAATTACATTATTTTTTGCACCAGCATGATTTTTATTTTGTTTACTACTACAAACGGAATTGCTAATTAAACATGTCGGGGATTTTGTTTTTGACTAAATAAACATTGTCGTGAAAACTTCAAGCAGCACGGTTTCTTCAACCTATATATGAAACCAGCTTTCAACACTAATTTAACCAGGGAGACATTGAGACCTAGGTCTCATTCACAAGAATAAAACAATAAAAAAAAAAAATACATACACTGACATTAGCCATCTCATTTAAAATAAACATTTCACTATAAAAACCTAATGTTTTTTTTTTTTTATTGACATGGACACCACGGAATCCAAACGAAACTCCAATTGGATACTATTCCACCAATGAGGTGATTTATATGAAAAGGCAGAACTACCCAACTCAGTAGTTACAAAAGTTGTCTAACACTAACCAACTGATCTTGCATTGTAGACAGAGGATCTGGGTGTCAGAGATGTTATGTATACCAGAAGCCTGTGGAGCCTTGTATACAAAAATAGAGTAATGAAGGGATCTACAGGCTTTTAAGGACATCCAGCCAACTTTCTGGTAAAGGATGCAGTGATGAGTATTATCAATGATTTAATAGAACAAAGGGTGCTATGATAAACTAAATCAGATGCACTTTGGTATATCGTATCACCATAGTCAAGCACACGCATGAAAGTTGACTGTAAAATTTGTTCCCTGTTCGCCAGAGAAAAGCAAGACCTATTTCTATTGAAGAAACCCAATTTACACTTAAAGAAACTTAAGTAGCTCATTTGTAAGCTTCTTAAATGAAAAGGTTGCTGTCAATCCAAATACCATGGTATTTGTATGAAGGGACCTGGGCAATTATACAGGTGCTGGTCATAAAATTAGAATATCATCAAAAAGTTGATTTCAGTGATTCCATTCAAAAAGTAAAACTTGTATATTATATTAATTCATTACACACAGACGGATTTCAAAATTTCTCTTTTAATTGTGATAACTGACAACTAATGAAAATCCCAAATTCAGTATCTCCGAAAATGTGATTACTTAAGACCAATACAAAAAAAAATTTTTTTGGAAATGTTGGCCAACTGAAAAGTATGAACATGTACAGCACTCAATACTTAGTTGGGGCTCCTTTTGCCCGATATACTGCAGCAATGCGGCATGGCATGGAGTCGATCAGTCTGTGGCACTGCTCAGGTGTTATGATAGCCCAGGTTGCTCTGATAGTGGCCTTCAGCGCTTCTGCATTGTTGGGTCTGGCATATCGCATCTTCCTCTTCACAATACCCCATAGATTTTCTGTAGGATTAAGGTCAGGCGAGTTTGCTGGCCAATTAAGAACAGGGATACCATGGTCCTTAAACCAGGTACTGGTGGTTTTGGCACTGTGTGCAGGTGCCAAGTCCTGTTGGAAAATTAGATCTGCATCTCCATAAAGTTGGTCAGCAGCAGGAAGCATGAAGTGCTCCAAAACTTCCTGGTAGATAGCTGCGTTGACCTTGGACCTCAGTGGAACACAGTGGACCAACACCAGCAGATGACATGGCACCCCAAACCATCACGGACTGTGGAAACTTTACACTGGACATCAAGCAACGTGGATTCTTGTGCCTCTCCTCTCTTCCTCCGGGACCTTGATTTCCAAAGGAAATGCAAAATTTACTTACATCAGAGAACATAATTCAGCAGCAGTCCAGTCCTTTTTGTTTTTAGCCCAGGTGAGACGCTTCTGACACCATCTTGTTCAAGAGTGGCTTGACACAAGGAATGCGACAGCTGAAACCCATGTCTTACATACATCTGGGCGTGGTGGTTCTTGAAGCACTGACTCCAGCTGCAGTCCACTCTTTGTTTTTTTGTTATGTTTGTTATTTTTTGTTATTTTTGAATGGGTTTTGTTTCACAATCCTCTCCAGGGTGCGATTATCCCTATCACTTGTACACTTTCCTACCACATCTTTTCCTTCCCTTCACCTCTCTATTGATGTGCTTGGACACAGAGCTCTGTGAACAGCCAGCCTCTTTAGCTATGACCTTGTGTCTTGCCCTCCTTGTGCAAGGTGTCAATGGTCATCTTTTGGACATGTCAAGTCAGCAGGTTTCCCCATGATTGTGTTGCCTACAGGACTAATTTTATATTTTAAAATTTTATGACCAGCACCTGTAGAACCATCCAGAGTGAAGATGTAAGCCAGGTGAGATCTTTTGAGAGGACTTCAAAAACATTCAATTTGGTTTAGCTACTATTAAGTACAAGCTTTAAAAACGTTAAGTGCTTCCTGCACAGACTAAAATCAGACTAAACTGGACATAGCTGCACTGATTGTTGGAGCGCAAGAATAAAGTGTAATCTGCATAGAGGTAAAAAGCACAACTATTTACAGATATATACATAAATGCTATTGGTCTAGTAAGAAGAACAGGTCCTAAGATGGATCCCTGAAGAACACCTCTGTATACTTCAAGACTATCAGACATAACTCTATCCAGCACAATAGTGTGTGTTCGGTCCCTAAGATGAAAACCAAGAACATGCGGCAGGGCTAAGGGCTATTGATGACAGTTTCTACAACAAGATACCATGATCAACAGTATCAAAGGCCTAAGTACAAGTAAATGAACAATGCAGCATTTTCAAATCCAGAGCATTTACAAGATAATTTACTTCTAATGTAGATGCACTAACAGTGCGATGACAAGATCTAAAACCAGACTGATTCACATGTAAAATACATTTCTCAGCCAAGAAGGAGCTAAGCTGCACATTTAACAATTACTCAAGATTCTTAGCTAAACAAGGAAGCCTTAAATTGTCAATATTTTTTGATCACTACTACTAAGTTCCCAATGAGGCAACACAGATTTAAAATTTAAAATGTCAAATTTAAACGATGGGTTACCGCACCAGCAATAAAGGGATGCGGTAAATTTCTGCAGACCAGGTTCCAAATTATTTGCCCCTATAGAGTCTAAAGTTAGTAAAGAATCAAGGACTTCTTTAACAGAAAGTTGTCTGAAAACCCCAAACCCAAATTTCCTCCATCAGTATCCAGATCACAATTAGAGTCGAGTTAGCTACTGAATCAAATATAGCTTACAGCAATATAATGGCGATTAACTGTTTTAATTATTTTATCAGTGATGGGTCCAGAGACAGAATTAATTTGACCCAGGAGCGAAAGAGTCACAGCCCTTTAGAGATCTAAAAGGTTTCCCAGAACCTGGCCAGGTTTCCTGAACAATTGGATAAAGGGTTAACAAAATAATCCAATAATTTTTTGAATACATTTTACACATCGATTTATTCACTTAAATGATTGCCAATCCGGGCTTCTGTCTGTAAATCAAGCTTTGGCCCAGGCAACATCCCCATTATGTATAAATTCAGCTAGCACCGACATAAACCAATGGTTAGACTTTTAAGTCAAGGTTAAGGGAATATGCTTACCCACAATAACATTGAAGATGCTACATAACATGTGAAGTACTCATTCTGGAACAACCATGAATGTGACATTCAATATCATGAAGTTGTAAATCATGTAAAAAAGGCACATTCATTAAACAGATTAAACATTCCTGACTGATAAGACAGGGTTTAGATCTAGGCATTCACACATCCATAATACACACAGCAGGAAAGTGGTCACATCTAAGGAGAACACCCCACTTGCAACATTTGTCAGGGGAATGTGTAAAAAATATATATATATTAAAAAAAAAAAAAAAATCGTCACCCATGGTAGATTTTTAGAGTCCTTCAGATTTGGACTTCTTGGCTTAATTTCTTAATTAACTGCATCCGATTCAATTTAACACCAAAACCCCTTATACACATTCCTAGTCAATGTTAAAATCCCTAGCAATTAACACGGAGTGATAGCCAAGGAGGCCATTAGATCAATGAATTCAACTAGCAGACATTCCTTTGCAGAGGGAGGACAGTAAACGCTGATGATTGTTATATTCTAATTCATTCCTAGTTGTAGCCGTAGGGCCACAAATTCAAATTGCTTTAGGATGGTGACAGACTTCAATACTGGAACTGAAAGATTCTTTTACATAAATACACCACCCCCTTACCCTTCCTATCTGGACTAAACTCTGTAACAAGCTAGAGCATTTTCAGAGTTCAGATTATTTTCCATTAGCCATGTTTCTGATAAAACCAAAATGTCTTGATGTGCATGAATGGCCCAGATCTTAATGTGATCCATTTTTGAGAGAAGGCTACGTATGATTAAGTGCACCATTTTTAAAACTTTATGGTCTTTGTATTCCACTGGTGTATCAATACAAGTCAAATCTTCAAAATGTATGATGTTTTGGAGCTAACAGAAGACAAAAAAACAAAACAAGAATGAGATTACTAAAACCAATACCTCTATGCTTGTTAGTACATGCAATACGACAGCCAAATACATGCCTGCTAATACAATGGGAGAAGACAACAGTGGCTTCCTTTTGATAGCTAACAGAGAAGCTATTCTGATGCACAAGCATAGAATCCTGGGTATTAACTTCCAAGACTACAATGTCAAGCACCAACAGCTCTACTGGAGGCTAGTGTAAGAGTTAATTGAGGAAAGGATTCTGGAGCCATATTTAATTTGGAAAAATGTATTCATTCAGGTTCATGTGCAGATACCTTTTACTCCTGTCATTATGGCTCCAATGGGTTCTCAGGTCCATCATGCATTAGTTATGCTCAGTGTGACAATGTAGTAAGTTTTTTTTTCAATGCTGTGTTCCCATACCGTAAAAAGTAAATGGCTAACTCAAACTGAGTAGTAACTAAAATAATTAACAGATCAAAACCATTTGGGAAAATGTTCTGCAACAGGAAAATACCAATGGTCCCATCAAGAAAGTAAATTGCAGCACAGAAACTAATCCAGCATGTACTGCTGTATTACACCAGATACTGCTTAAATAAGCACAGTCACATGTTAGATAATACCTGCCATGGTGGGTTAGTGACAGATTGTCATATGAAACAAAATGTTCCTATCAATTAGTTACAGGAGAGTTATTAATGACTAATCATTCATGTACACAGGAGCATACATTTCTATGTTGCTAACGTAATTTATGTTATAATTTAAAGTTAGAAGGGCAGCAATGACACTTTGGTATTATCACTGAAATACTAGTTGAGTTACTCAAATGACTTGTAGTAATGAGTTTCCACAAAAAACCTCAACTGATTCACCATGCATATTTTAGACAGTATCAGTTGTACATGACTTTCCGCCAGTGCAGCCTCAGCTATCTTTAATATTGTTGTGCTCAACTAGTTGTTGCATTCCTTGCACAAACCATTATTTGTTTAGGCATCAAAAAGCAAAAACATGGTCATTAAAATATCATGTAGGTCTAATTAAGGTAGGCAGTTTGAATGTAATTTAAACACCTATGCCCTCTGCACAAACTAACCAAATGGGCTTAATAGGAACTAGCGATTTACAGTAAAAGACAATAACTAAACACCATAAAATAGAAATATTTTGGCAATATAAATACGGTAAACAATATCATGCCCATCTTCAGTTGGTGACTTATTTTAAAAGTAAAATGGAGACATGCATAAACAAACATTAATTTACTAGGTGACACAATATACTGACTTAAAAGTAACCAGCAGGTAGTAGCAGCACATCCATAATAATGGCAAAACTGATTGGCTTAGAATTCTCTTATGAATTACGTTACATGGATGAAATAAAAGCATAATGGCAGAGACATTAAACAAAATGTATCTCTGATTAGAACCCAAAAACTGTAGTGGACTTTAAGGGTATGCTTTCACTAGTTCACCCTAATCGTGTAAGATGAATGCAATCCATGTTTTCATTTTCCCCTAGTGGCGCAACTAGGGGACAGGCCTACAAGATGAGGCGCAACACCATGAAGCACAGTTGTCTACAATGTGACATGAAAAGGCACCATCAAACCTAAACCGATCAATCCGATCAGAAGCAAAGAAGCCTAATAACCGAGCAGTGTAGGCATGGGGATAAGGCATGAAGCAGCAGCCAAAAACCTGAAGACATTCAGGTGGCACAAATAGTAAGTGAATACAATAGTATGTACACTCACCTAAAGGATTATAAGGAACACCTGTTCAATGTCTCATTAATGCAATTACCTAATCAACCAATCACATGGCAGTTGCTTCAATGCATTTAGGGGTGGGGTCCTGGTCAAGACAATCTCCTGAACTCCAAACTGAATGTCAGAATGGGAAAGAAAGGTGATTTAAGCAATTTTGAGCGTGGCATGGTTGTTGGTGCCAGGCGGGCCGGTCTGAGTATTTCACAATCTGCTCAGTTACTGGGATTTTCACGCACAACCATTTCTAGGGTTTACAAAGAATGGTGTGAAAAGGGAAAAACATCCAGTATGCGGCAGTCCTGTGGGCAAAAATGCCTTGTTGATGTTTGAGGTCAGAGGAGAATGGGCCGACTGATTCAAGCTGATAGAAGAGCAACTTTGACTGAAATAACCACTCGTTACAACAGAGGTATGCAGCAAAGCATTTGTGAAGCCACAACACGCACAACCTTGAGGCGGATGGGCTACAACAGCAGAAGACCCCACCGGGTACCACTCATCTCCACTACAAATAGGAAAAAGAGGCTACAATTTGCACAAGCTCACCAAAATTGGACAGTTGAAGACTGGAAGAATGTTGCCTGGTCTGATGAGTCTCGATTTCAGATGGTGGAGTCAGAATTTGGTGTAAACAGAATGAGAACATGGATCCATCATGCCTTGTTACCACTGTGCAGGCTGGTGGTGGTGGTGTAATGGTGTGGGGAATGTTTTCTTGGCACACTTTAGGCCCCTTAGTGCCAATTGGGCATCGTTTTAATGCCACGGCCTACCTGAGCATTGTTTCTGACCATGTCCATCCCTTTATGGCCACCATGTACCCATCCTCTGATGGCTACTTTCAGCAGGATAATGCACCATGTCACAAAGCTCAAATCATTTCAAATTGGTTTCTTGAACATGACAATGAGTTCACTGTACTGAAATGGCCCCCACAGTCACCAGATCTCAACCCAATAGAGCATCTTTGGGATGTGGTGGAACGGGAGCTTTGTGCCCTGGATGTGCATCCCACAAATCTCCATCAACTGCAAGATGCTATCCTATCAATATCTAAAGAATGCTTTCAGCACCTTGTTGAATCAATGCCACGTAGAATTAAGGCAGTTCTGAAGGCGAAAGGGGGTCAAACACAGTATTAGTATGGTGTTCCTAATAATCCTTTAGGTGAGTGTAGTCAAACTAGTAAATCAAAAACAGCATTCAAACAGATGGAATACATTTTCACCTCAGTTATACTAGGATAATCTAATACTACATACTAATACTAGCTCATTGACAGGCTGATATAACACTGCCCCCTAATTCCAAACAAGAAAACACCCAGCAACAGAAACAATCATTAGTGCTTATCAGTCACCCCGGAATCCTTACACAATAATACACATTTTAAACAAATGACTCAGATCTATAACATGAACCAAGTACAAGGTATCAAGTTACATATGCTTCCTGCGATGGTCAAGGAGCATACTGCCAACTACTGAAAGGTCTGCACAGACCCAACCACTCCATCCCACCCGCCCATGCCCATAAACAGCACACTGAAGGTACAATTAGTTCTAGCATGCACGAACAGTTTTAGCTGACTACACATGTATCTGCATTAATGTTATATCACTGACAATAGATCCTCACCTCTGATGTGATATGCACAAAAAAATATATATGAAGGCAACACAAATCAGGTCACAATGAATGAAATATTAAAGATCAAAATACACTGAAGTACACTAATTTGTTGAGAACAAAAATGACCTAACAGTCAATGGAAAACAAATCACCAACCAATTGAGGGCTGGACTCAAACCAAAGTAAAAAATTGAACTCATGCGACTCAATGCCTGGGCATGCTCCTGATGAGACAGCGGATGGTGTCCTAGGTATCTCCTCCCAGACCTGGATCAGAGCATCAGTTAGCTCCTGGACAGTCAATGGCACTACTTGGCAGCGGCGGATGCACCAATACATAACGTCCCAGAGGTTCTCAATGGGAAACAGGTCTGGGGAACGTGAGGGTCAGTCAATGGCATCAATGGCTTCGTCATCTAAAAACTGCCTGCAGACTCCGGCCACATGAGGTCGGGCATTGTGCAGCACCAGGAGGAACTCAAGGCCCAAAGCACCAGCGTATGGTCTGACAATGGGTCTACGGATTTCATCCTGGTACCTAACAACAGTCAGGGTATCGTTGGCTAGCACGTGGAAGTCTGTGCGACCCTCAAAAGATATGCCTCCCGAGACCATCACCAACCAACCGCCAAACCGTTCTTGCCGGATGATCTTGAAGGCAGCATAACGTTCACCACGGCATCTTCAGACTTTCATGTCTGTCACTTGCTCAGTGTGAACCTGCTCTCATCTGAAGATGTCCATGAGCAGCCCTGTCCTGCTCTCAACATGTTACAGCCAATCTCCTGGTATCTCCTCCATGCTCGAGACTGTACTGGGAGTCACAGCAAACCTTGTGACAGAACATGTGCCATCCTGGAGGTGCTGGACTGCCTGCACAACCTGAATGGGCTGCAGGTACCGCCCCATGCTCCAGCTAGAGGAGAATCAGTCGAAGGTTAAGGAGAGAGCAACGGTCTTTGGCATCACCTGCAAAACCATTCCCTTTGGGGGTTGTCTTGCTGTTACCTCTCCAGTGCACCGGTTATCCTATTCAAGTTTGTACAGCTACCCTCATGGGGACCAGAAAATAGAAATTGCATGCTCCCTTGCCCTAAACTAAACCTAACCTTAACCTCAATAAAGTAACATTTATGTCTAAACTTTACCTAGATGTAATGCCTAACCTTAACCAACAATGCCTGGACTTTAAAGAAACCCCAATTCTAACTATAAAATCAATTGTAAGTTTGACCCTAAACCGGAAATTGACTTTTGCCTCATGGGGACCGGCAAAAGGTTCCAATTAGGTCAATTTTTTCTGTTTTTACTATACTCATTGGGACATTTGGTCCCCATTCGTTCAGTAAGACCTAACCACACACACACACGCACGCACGCACGCACGCACGCACGCGCACTCCCTAGATTTTTTTTTTGAGCAGTGTCTTACCTTACAACCGTCTTGAAACAGCGGATTGCATTGTTTCTTTTGCCCAAAAACAGGGCTGTCCAACCCTTTTCAAAGATCAAGCATCCAGTAGGTATTTACCTACCCTAACAGGGGTTGAGCTGAACCTACACAATGGATTCTAAGAGAATACACAATATATTCTTAATCGATTTCAAGCTGTATCTAAATTCAAGACTGATGTTTGGAGATAGGGGTCAGGATGATTAAAATAACATACAGGGCACCCTCTGGTGGAAGCCTGTAGATAACTTGTAATCATATCGCCACAGGCACAAATATTTAAATAAAGGTTCCATTCATCAAATTATAGACCAATGGGTTGATCACTCAGAAAACTGGCATTAAACAAAAATAATTGTGTCATATTCTCACTTGAAATTGAGAAATACTATTTTACAATCTAAAAATAAGGATTTTTTTTAATTATAATGTACTTTGAGATTATGCAATTCAAAATGTCCCCAAATCTTTTTAAGTGCAAAAAATATTTTAACTCCAAAAAGTAAAACATGAATATAATATTTTACATTGCTTCCTTAACGTTTAAACACTGAAAGTGATGAGCAACAGTTTTTGCATTTCAATAAAGAGAATGGGGACAACTAATTCTGGTGAAATTGTAGGCTAAATGTTCAACATTCTCCGAAAAACGAGTCCTTAATAGTCGGTTCTAATTCAATTGGCTACAGACAGGCATTTGGAAAAAGCATTCGCGCCAGGGTTAAAATGTTTGTGAAGTCATAAAATAATTATATTTTTTAAAAAGCACTTATTTTGAGCGTTAAAAACAAAACATTTAAACTACAGACCAAAAAAAGCCACACGGGACAGGTTATGAATTAAATTTTACCTCCTGTGACATTCCAAACATATTCATATTGAAATAAAACATTTTGTACAACGAATTTTGAACTTTGACAATACCATACATTGAGGCAATAAAACGAATAAGATCACCACGTTTGTGTACACAGCAAAACTTAAGTATACGGCCCGAATACCTTTTTTTTTATCGAGTGTAGTGGCAAAAAAGTGGGTAGACTACTTTTCTTGGTTAAAAAACGTTGCGTTTGCAGTGCTTTAAATACTTTTTTGTTTGGGTCAATCAAACATTTGGATACTACAAACGAATTATCTTCGTTATTCACTCGTTCGATGCCTTTTCGTAATAAAAAAATAAATACAATTATTTCTCTGGATGTAGCCTGGACAAAACTAACCGCACCTTCTACCTACCTGAAGTAGTCGAGTTTGCAGAAAACCTCTCTCTCTTTGATGTAGCAACTGACATGTCTTCCCAGAGGAGTTTGGCACACGCTGCAGGAGAGACACCTCACGTGCCAGCACAAGTTGTTCACCTGAAATGTAGCCACAGCATAATCGCATTTCCAACAGGTTGTTTTGACTGGCAGAACAGCACCGTGGTTAATAGGCCTACGTTAAATTTAAGTATATGCACCATTTAATATTGCATAATGTTCTGTTAATTGCAAATTAAGGCTATGCACTACAATTTGGCTGAATTGACTATTGCTGAACTGAAAGGTAATATCATCGGACATTCGAAAATGAGAAGACTGTGGGTTTAGGCCTACGATAGCTTAAACTAATTTAACATTAGCACGCTAGGCCTTCCGTTAAGCGTGCTAAGTCTTACATTATTAGGTAAGCCCTTGATAAGTTATACAATTTACCTTCAGTAGGTATTTGTCAACAATCTCCAAGCCACACTTAGTACAAAGGCTTCTCCCCAGCGTGGCTGATGCCATAGTCTGCAGTGTCGAAGATGACGACAAAGACGAAGATGGTGAATATGACTCGTCTTCAAAAGTATCATCCGAGGTGCCCTGGATATTAAAATAAGTCAATTGTCAAAGCAACATTTCCCATGCGTAAATTATACGATAATACGTTTATTATAACATGTTTGAGAAGTCGTGTACACAAGGCTTTACACTACGTTTTTACACTTGTCTTGGATTTTACGTATAGTGCTACCTTAAGGCCATCTGTTCATTTTTATCATTTTACTTGTAGGCTAATAGCCTGAGCATCGAAAATGCAGTTTCACGTCCCTCGTTAGGCATGGATTAAAATAAATTACAACAAATTAAGGACTACAGCCTAAACTCAATCTAAGATTTTCTATGAACAGAAATACTCAGTTCTTGAGATGTCTAGGCTACACAACCTTCGAGGTTCATATCCTAATCTCCCCGATTCGGATGTCAAATTACATGCAGTCAGGGGGATAATTCTTCTGATCTGATTAGACAAATACGACTAAACCGAACATGTTGTATTGACAAACATCCCTAAAGCACATAAAATATTGTATGCTGCAGTTAGTCAGTTAACGCTACAACTTCAAAACCACGCACGCAGCCCGCAGTTGTAACTGCTGCAGGTGATTTATTTAAATTAGATTAGATCCATGTAACACAACACCAAACTGATTTTTGCTAGAAATCTAATGGGGAGGCACTTCAAATATGCTTGGCTAAAAAAAACTTATAACTGGAAATCTAATTAGATCCAAAAATGCCTCAACTCAATGTTAAGCCGTTCATACTAAGGTAGTCATAAATAAGAAAAAAAAAAGAAGATAATTAGTAAACGTAATACAAGGATAAAGACTTACCGTACTTTCGGAGATGGAGGTGAAACCATTTTCAATTTCGTTCACTTTGGAGCAAGCCAACATTTGTTCACTTTTCCAAAACATTACTTTGTAACCCTAAAACAAATACGCCAGGAGAATAATCCCATATAGAGTCCAGTGTTGGAGGCTGTGGCACCAACCCCATGCTCCACCGAAAACGGTCTTAGTATTAGTGAGGGTGGAACTTTTTCCTCTCCATTTTCCTTTTGACAGTGTTGGCCGCGCCTCCCTGACAATATGCCCGCCTTTCCCGTGAACATGGTGACATGCTAATATGCCTATGAAAAATATTAGTTATACGTCAGAAGCAATACCTCTATTCGATTGTTTCATTTTATTCTTATATTTTTGAGGACAACAGAAGCCACTGAAATTTTTTCCCGATGAGCCAAAGTCAAACGTGAAAAGAAAACGAAATACACAAAATTTAACATCCCATTTAGAACTCTCCTGCAACAATTTCAGCCTAATGTCTGCAACCTTGGCCTCAAAAAAATAAATAAATCACACAGCAGCAATTTGTTGGTTTTTAATCCATTACCTTATTAGTACTAACCGGTGGCATCTGGGCAACGCGCAACCGACAGCACTCTGGGCATATTGTCTCCCAGCTGAGTTTAACGTAGTTGCTTCCTGTTGTTGATTATGGTAGTAGTTAGTGTTTAAATGAACGATCGGCCATATCATTGTTAAATACAAGCAGGTTTGTGAATGCTTACTTTTAGTAAGTAAATGTGTGCTTGTGTTAAGAGGTTTTTCAAGGTAAATCACATGAAAAATGCAGCAGTTAAAGGGATGCAAATGGAGTGGGGACCTTTTTCAATAGGAAAGCCAACAGTTAAAACCGAAGATAGAAATGCGAAAATGTTGACATTATATATATTATACAGCCTCTGTAGGTTGTTGTCTTACCTTTTCAACCTCCCTGTTTTTTCTCTAAATAAATATCTAGATAAATACTCGTTAAATACTTAAAACAAATGCATGCAAATTATATTATTGTACTAAAATGTGACTATTTGCTTTAATAGCCAGTACAGTGTGAATACAGTTTGGTATAGGCAACTTGTATTGATGTAGCACAAGATGCACCACAATCCACAATGGTGGAGATTTTGAGTTCCACTGTTTAATCAGATTTTTAATGAAGTGGTCTAGTCTAGGCTGTTGCATACTGCTGTTTGAATCTAACTCACGGCTCTTTCAGCAAATAAATAGTTCTCAATCTTTCACAGATTCCCTGTTAAAGCATGTGCCTCGAAATAATAATAAAAAAAACTTGTTACAGTATGAATGCATTTGATCATACCTTTTAATTTCTTTTGTGAGATATTTTTTTTATAAGCGAACAAGCTGGCTGCAGTTTAAATTTGCATGCTATTACTATCATCAATGCCAAAAAGAGACCTCCACCTAGATGTCAGGAATTGCCTAGCTGCTAGGGCCTTAAACATGAACTTAATCACTATGCTTTAGATTTATACCTAAACTTGATTCTCAGATGTTTAAGTTTATACATGTAAATATATTTTTAAGTTTCATTCATGAAAAAAAATTGATTCTTAAGTTTAATGTAGTCTCATATTCTTGAAATATGAGACTACAAGAGAGTAAATAATTTAGTATAGATAGAAGGCCCTACCTACTGTATCATATTGTAAGGCCTATTAAACTTTCTTTATGAGATTCATAGATCCTATATAAATATAATTATAATTTATATATTCTGATTGGTTGACAGCCCAGGTGTATGAGACTTTATACCATGAGTATAACATATTTTTTTTACTGCTCTAATTTTGTTAATAATCGCAATAACAAACTTTATGGGTTTTGTGGTATATGGCAAATATACCACAGCTAACAGCTGTATTATTCAGGCACTGTCATGCTGGTGAAAACAACCCTTGGCCATATATACCACAATCTCGAATTGCTTAAATAATTATTTAAACATTTGGCCACTGAAACCATCTAAATCTTCTGAATCAACCATCTGAATCAAATGTAGTGAAAAGTAAGGGCTATGATGACAATATCTAAATAACATTTAGTGGCCTAAAATCACATTTAGTACTTTTTTTTAGATTGACAGTATCAGACTATTCATCTAGGTGTTTCTTCCTATTAGGGGATTTCACAGCAAAGCCACAACCATTCAAAATATCAGTTTTCAAATGCTACAAAGAAATGTCAAACCCTTCCTTCTTCAGCAAATTTGCCCATGAAACAAAGATAATGAACCATTCTAGAACTGTATTTCCTTGTTTGTCCATAGAAATGTGATGGAATGTGGATACAATAGCAACAAGTCAATTTAATAATCTTTTTTTGTCCCTCTTAATTGTGGGTCACAACAGACAGATAGACGGGTAGACTGACATTTTGTAACAGTGGTCTTTCAAGAAGCTGTTGTCTCGGGTTGCTGTTGTTTTGTTCTAGTCTGCTATGCAGACTCTGATTAATGGTGAGTCGGTGGAGATCATTGACCAATACAAATATCTGGTTACTTTACTGGATAGTAAATTAAAAATAACTAACGTGGGTGCCATTTGTGCTAAGGGAAATCAGCGCCTCTTTATAAGGAAACTCCACATTCTCAGGGTGGATACGACAATGAAGACTTGCTTCTATCACTCATTTATTGTATCAAATGTAACCTTTAATGATATGCTGCTTTGGTAACAATGTAAAAAGTAAGAACAGACTAAACAACATTGTGAAACAAAGCGGGTAAGATTATTGGTATTACCTTAACAAGCCTAACTAACCTGTATCAGACACGTGTCCTACGCATGGCACGGTCTATTCTGACACTCCCAACACCCCTTATTTGGTGAATTTCATATTCTTTCCTCAGCACCGCAGATACCAAATGACTCTGTTTAAAACCAATAGGTTTAAATGTTAATTTATTCCTTCTGCAAAACATTTGCTCAAGCCATAGTGATGTTTATCTACTTTGTATATCTATTGTCTATTGTTGTTGGATTTTTGTGTTTTTGAATTCAGTCTTGTATATTCATTACATGTATTCTATTATTCTACACATTGCAAAAAAATTATGAATAAGACTCTACTACTAATAGTAGTTGGTTTGTTATGGGTCCATTTGAGGCAAAGCTTACATGATAAAATTGTGCTGAAAGGTACATCAAATTATGCCCGACGTCATTCCCAAATCAGTCATCTGGATTTTCCATCTTTCTGAGTCAGTGTATTCTGTGCCTTAGACCAATGTGTATAAGGGCTTGGATAATGGTCATGATATCATTTCAAGTGATGTCATACAAAAAAAGACAATGAAGAAATATGGTTTGATTGTTTGACCCTAAAATTAAAGGGTCAGTTTTTCCCACATGCTTTTGTAAAAATAAACATTTCTGAAATAGATCTATTGTAATCACCAAAGCACAGTGTAATACTCTTTGCTACAGTACTTTTACTAATATGGTCTATTCAACAGACCCCTGAGTGCAGAGTTAATGTATCTACTAGATTCTAATGCTGATCTACAACATTACAAGAATAACCTGGTTAATCCTGTTCTCCTGTGTTCATTGCATTCTTTTGATTTCCGATTACAATGAAACCCCCAACCCATCCTGTTACACAAGCTGAACAAAAATAGGTGGAACAAGCATTTTACGCAGAGTAGAAATGGCAACATAAACAACAACTGGTGAAGGATTGACATTAACAAAGTGAACTGATAAGTGATCAAAGTGTAAAAACAGGAAATGGATCCTTTATTTGAGACTTCTGTTGCTATTTTCACTCCTTCAAAAACAATCTGAAAAACTTTAGTACATCCCCCTTTCTCTTGCATTTCTGTTGCGAGGCTTTCTCTATTGTGTTTGTGAAGATATGCTATGTCCAACAAAGTGTTTAAACAATACCCTTCGAAGCGTTGCATCTCATCATCTACCCTCTAAAGAATAACAAACTTAAAGAAAACTATGTATTGTTTATCATGTGTTGATGGACAGGTTTGCTACATTTACCTGTAACTGTTGTTCTTTTCTCCAAAATATGTTAAATATAGGTTTCTCTTGAGGTTCTCAAGTCCTAATGATGACAATTCTAAAGGTGGTGCAATGAGCATAATATAGCCAGAATTTTGGCCGTACACTTGCTTTTGACCAAACGGTTGACATAGCCAACAAAGGTGAAGGTGGGTAGGAGGTGGGCAAGAGACAGGACTTATATGACCCAAATGGCCTGGGGGGCTTAGCACTCTCTGTTCCTGACGTCCAGTAATGAGCTTTGACGGGTTAACCTGAGTTGGTAGATGGGGCTGCAAAGGTAATTTCTGGTAGGGAGGGAAATCTTCACTTTTGTCAGGCTGTGCTTCAGGTCTCATTCGGTGACATTACAACTGAGCCCAGTTTTTTTTCTTCTGAGGATGTAGGCTTTTTTTGACATTTGATTTCAATTAAAAAATAACCCGGTGTTGAGCATTAGGATGGTAAATGTTTACAATGATGATAAAAATGTTCCAGTGTTACACTTTGATACATATATGGGGCATCTTGTGGCATTACGTTTCAAGGTCAGCCTGGTAGGCTAGTTTGGCATAAACGACTCACTTGTCTTGGTCTGTTGCGTGCCAGAGTTCAGTACACGGATGCTGTTTTGGTATTAGAAAATAGCGCTGATGACAGCCCCTCTGCGAAAGACTGTGCTTTGTGCTGCCACTATCACTCAGGCCTCAGGAAACAGAGAATACAACATCACTCCCACGTGGAAGTCCGACCCAAAACATCTCAGTGCCAGCTCAAATGGCAACTCTGCCCTGGACGTCCGTTCTCTGAACTGTTTTGTTTGGTTGCTGCGGACAAGTGACCTGCAAAACACTTCTGACTGATCTCTTTAACTCTTATCATTCATGTCTGTCTGATGGCTCAACTGGTTAAATCATAGTGCTCAAAGCAAAGCTGTAGGTTGAATGCCGAATGGCTCTGTGAACCACTTTGTAAAATCCACCGACTACCACTATGACGTCAACTCAAGACTCTTTAATAAGTTCCTTTGCAGTAGTTGCCCATCCATGGTTACTTGTTGCTGACAAAAACAGCAAAGCTACTCAGAGGAAAGTTATAATAAAGTTGTGCTCATAAGTTGCATCCTGGCAAAAATAGACATTTTGGGCAATTGTGTTTGAAATATGACTGATCATGCAATAAAAAAATATTGGAAGCAATTATTATCACATAGTTGTTGGCGCTGGTTTAAATCATAATAGTAGTAACAGAAATCAACCTCAGACATGTCCTGGAGCAAAAGTTTAGCATACCCTTGAATGTTTGGACTTGTTACAGACTCACAAGGTGACACACAGGTGAAAATGGCAGTTAGAGGGGAATTTCCCACATCTGTGGCTTTTGAAATTGCAATTACTGTCTGTGTATAAACAGACAATGAGTTTGTTAGCTCTCACGTGAATGCACTGAGCAGGCTAGATACTGAGCCATGGGGTGCCAGAACATAACTGACAAAAGGACCTGGTAATAAGGTAATGGAACTCTGTAAAGATGTAAAAGGATATAAAAATATATCCAAAGCCTTGCAAATGCCAGTCAGTACTGTTCAATCACTTATTAAGAAGTGGAAAATTCAAGGATCTTTAGATACCAAGCCAAGAAAGATTTCAGCCAAAACTGCCAGAAGAATTGTTCAGGATACAAAGAAAACTCCCCAGGTAATCTCAGGAGAAATACAGGCTTCTCTGGAATAAGATGGTGTGGTTGTTTCAAGGAGCACAATACGAAGATACTTGAACCAAAAACTATTTGCCTGCTTACTCATGTTTTCTTTACAAATGGTATATATATATTACCAATTCTGTAGAGGGTTAGAAAAATGCCTCTATTAAAAGGAAATCCTATTATCAGACACCCACCCTTATTTTTTTTTAACATTGGTGTCTGTTTCTAACAATTGTATTGGTCTTGGTCAAAACTGTAGATACTCCACCTGATCAATAGTTGCTGCTGCGGAATTGCATGAGGGAGGCAACGGTCCTGAGTTTGTGCAGAAATAAATATGTGCTCAGACCGAATGCACTAAAAGTTTGTATTGTTTCTCTACTGTAGGGGTGTCAAAAAAGTTCCACGGAGGGCTGAGTGTCTGCAGGTTTTTGCTCTCACCTTGTACTTGATTGACTAATTAGGTTACTAATTGGTTAGTTTCTATCCTTACCTGGTTGTTTAGGTGTGAACTGGGAACCAGTTTATAGGGGAAACCAAAAACCCACAGACACTCTGCCCTCCATGGAACTGTTTGGACACCCCTGTAAAATATACTTTAAAAGACGTTTGTTTTGGTTCAGAGTTTGTGTGATTTGTATGAGCTAGTTAGGATAATCTGCAAACAAATGTGTAAATAATGGAGCTGAAACAGTTTTGAGTGTGAAGGAAACAGGAATTTTATAACCAAGCGAAAGCTAGCTATCCATGGTGCTAGTAGTCCTGAGTCATCCAGTTTGTATTTGATTGCTTGGTTTGTCTTACGAGTTAATATATTGTATTCAGATAATATGTACTGTAATTTGTATAATATATGTTGCATCAGAAAGGTGTTAACGTTTTAAGAAGTTACACTTTACAATTTGAGATACTTTCCTCAGTACGGTTTTGGCACGAAGTTAGTGATAGGTGTGTGCATTTCAGAGGCACTTTTAATAGCTAATGTAGGTGTAGATGCTGCTATGCCTGGAGGGAATGATTACTGTTGTTACTGGTAATGGTAATGAAAATGCTGTTAACGTAGAATGGACATATACATTTATACAATTACTCAGGATATGTTACTATTACATTACATATACACAGTTATATTGAATGGATATATACACCTAACTATTCTGCTTTCATCCGACTAGATTAGTAACAGTATGGTGAATATATTGTAGTGAATGTCTGTGTACGTTAATTGTATGTGTATTGGATGGCTGTTTGCAATACTTCGGAAGGTTAAGAATTAATTAGATAATGAAATGTTTTATTAATGAACAATTGTTAATTGTTGAGATTTGCACAGAAATAAATATGTGCTGCAGACAGGAATGCACTAAAGGTTTGTGTTGCTTCTCTACTGCTTCCTCAGACTTAATTGCCTGTGTATTGCTTGCTACCGGTCCAGGTAACCCCTAGGCCTGAGACCAGTAACATATGCAAACTTTTGAGCATAACTGTATACAGCTCCGGAATAAATTAAGAGACCACTGCAACTTTTTATTTCCTTTACCAAAAAAGACTTTAGCAAAAAAGTCGAAAAGGAAGGTTTTGAGGGAGGACCAGAACGGTTAAAATTAAGATACAAATTGAACCTGCAGAGCACATACTCTACTTGTCATTCAATGTGGATTCCAAATTAACCCCTATTTGCTTGTTCCCAGCCCCATCCCTCTCTGGACCCTGGTGGCCATCTTGGGGCCACACCGGGTTCCTCCAGACAGGAAGATGTCTAGACATTCAGCTTTGAACTATGTCCCTTCTCCCTGTAGCCCAGGTGAGCTGAAATCGCTTCAGCTTCAGTCACAGTGCTTCAGTTTCAATACATACTTCCTTGTGTCCCTTACACACCCCTAAACAGCAACCCCTGGACCCCCACACATCCGCTAAAGCCCTCCACTTTATACTCACAGAGGGACAGCTGGTTTGGCTGGGCTACAGAGCACCCAGAGGAAAAGGCCTGGATGTAAGCGGAGTGTTTAGGGCCCAGCCTCCTTTCATCTGGCAAGGGCTGAGTCAATTATGCTGGGGTAAAGCAAGCTAAGGGAAGCCCCACTAGAGCAGCAGCACACACTACTCAATTACACTCACACTGGAACATGATCTAGTTTGATTGAGCAATGAGATACAAACTCTGAGGCCTTACATATTTACATACTTACAAGAGGAAAGGGGTGGTTGCTTGTAAAATTACTTGCATGTACTTTAGCATACAGTTGCATCAAAAAATATAGCCACCCTTGAGAAATATAAGCTCTATTTTATGATGCAAATTAGGAAATTATTTCATACAAATACCATTGCTATTATCTTCAAGTAATACTTTTTTCTCTAAAATGATAGTAGTCAAAATTATTGGCAACCTCATTTTGAATATTTACTTTTTTAATTCCTCACCTTACAATGATAAGTGTGAGAACTGTATGTACATTGAGATACTAGAGCGCATTTAAAGGAATATTAGACCAATCCTAAATATAGATCCTTAAAGTTCTTAGCCTGCTATGAATGATTGCCTTCTATTCAAACCACATTTTCATTGTGGCTCAAGTATGCAGACTCAGTTGATTGATTAATCAACTACATTATAAGTTAATGGGGTTTGTCATAACTGTTCTTTTCATTTTTAATTGTGATTTAAGAATTGTATGTTTGGATGGTCTAAACAAATTGGCTTTTGCCTTTTTAGCTTGTTTGGTCAGAGATACTGATTAAAGGTTAATTCCTGATAAGGCAAATGTATGTGAATGTACATTGTCAAAGTCAATACATGTTTAAGCATTTGAAGACAGGATAGCCTAAAAATGAAGAAAATGTGGTTTGGTCTCTGTAGGCTGAATGGTGTCTCAAAATAATAATAAATATAATAATAATGAATACAATAATGTGCGAATTTAAACTGGGGACTCTTGCTTATAAGCCAAAGCAAATAAGAAATATGAAGATTGAAAGTGGGGAACAGTTCTTTACCTTGTTGCGAAGATCTTTTTTGGCAAAGTGGTGAGCCCCATACCAAAGGCAACCAGGTTCTTGGTAAAGGATGCCATTCACCTTAACAAGAACCGCATGATCATTGGAGGCCAAAATATAACCATTACATCCACAACCTTATTTTAAGATAGATTTGGAGTTCTTTATCCATATATTGGTAAAATAACTACTGGTATGCAGGCCATGAACAGACTTAACCAGAGAACAAACGGCGCCGCAAACTGCCACTCATAGTGTCAAACCGTCTGGTGCAAACAATAATCCACAATCTTAGAAAATAAAAATATGAACTTAAATTGGGTCCCCAATCAGAGACAACAAGGTGCAGCTGCCTCTGATTGGGGAGAACAGTAACAGTAGCGCAGAGATGCCTAGAGGCATCCCACACGGTCATGCCGGGTGTGAGTGCTAGGGCAAAAACAATAACATGTACCCCTTTGAGTCCCGAGGACCAGGATTAAGAAACACCGGCCTAGAGGCATCCCCACAGTCAAGGCCTGGCTGTGACATCCAGGCATATAGAGATGTCTAGATGCACCCCAGCAGAGACCTAACAAAAATCTTTAAACACCTGCTGCCATTTTTTTGCAGGCACAGATTAAGTGTAATCCATGACAAAAAAAATTATAAAACAAAAACTTCTTTGACTAGGTTTGATCTGTGTCTGGCCCTTGGAGTTTGAATAACAGCATTTCTCTTTGGATTGGAACCCAGAAAGCACATATACTGTACTTCTGGGTAACACAGGCACAGTGTACAGATGATACAAAGTGAAGACCTTCTAAATTTGTTCAACATAGTCTTGTCCTATGTAGTTTTTACATTGGCCTAGCATGACCGTTTTATTGTGTCTCTAACGTCTTGCCATTGAGCAAACGCTCTCCAAACAACATTCCTTAATTTTATGATCAACATTTTGGGTTTATTTAGTGTTGGCTGTCCACTCAAAAACACGCTAAAGCCTTACATCCATCTCCCTGCCATGCTAGTTTAGTTGAGTGTTTGTCTGAATGTGTGTGTGTTGGGGGGGGGGGGTGTTGGAAGAGAGGAAAGAATACGGTATTTTGTACAGTTGTCCACACATATACTTACACACACACACAAGCCTTTTTGCTTTCATCTGGGACTGATTTGTGTACCCATGTACCCATGGCCTTTAGTCAGGCTGGCGTCTGTCATACACACAGAGGGAGAGAGTGGAAGAGAGGGGGTCAAGCAGGTCTATATGGAGAGTCAGGGGAGTACTCTGATTACTACATGTGTTAAGTGAGGAGGAGGGCCTGTTGTTGAGAATAACCTGCATTTAGGTCTTAAATCTTTGTTAAGCAAGGTAAGTTATTAAGAGTGTTAACTGTGTTACGTTAATCGCTAGTGTTACAGATACTTTGTTAAGCTCTGACGTGTACATTTCCCCTTTACCTTACTTACCCAGTTGAGATTTTCCCAACCCATTGTATATTGACTGTATTAGAAAGCCACACATGTATTTTGTATTCTATACACTCTCTGATGAAAAAGATCTCAACAGAACATTTTAAAATGTGTCCTCGTTTGGTCCACTGGTATAAGCTGCTAGTACATACAATATGTATGCTGGAGTGTGCGTTGGAATCCTGCCCATTGCTCTTTTAGCAAAGTCTTACCTTTGTCTTTACACATTTTCTTGTCAAATAACACATAAAATTGCCTGAAAAACCTAAATGGAAATAATTCTCACAATGTATTTATACATGTAATTTATGAATGCACACAGGCATATCCTTTTAACAAACATAAACAGATTCAGTATTATGCAGGCACACAAGTGCATGCTCTTGCAGGAACACATAACATATATTTGACTTCTAGAGTCAAACAAAATCAAAGCAGTGGAATGCGTAGGACATTATTTATGTCTTGAACTCTGTTCAGTACATCCTTGTACACCCAGAAAACCTGGCATGGTGACAGAAACCACAAGCATTGCATTTGTGTTGTTGCAGGTAGAGAAGGTAAATACCAGCAAATCTCTGGTTTTGTTTATATGCTTCTTGCATTCTGGGTGTTTTCTGGAGGGATGTAAGAATCATGACCAGTAGGAAAATGGCTAGTTTGATTTATACTTTGGGATCTGCACTGCTTGCACACACAGACAGACAAAACATACACACAACACCCACGAAGGGAGGAGTAGGCCTGACCCCCCCCCCACGCTCTACATCTCTCCTCCTATTTCAAGGTGTGAACATGACACAATTGAAAAAGGTGCAAAGGAAAAGCTTTGAGAGGAAGGCAGGCATGAAGCAGGCCGATGACAGAAATCTGCACAATTATTCCAGCAATGACAACAAAGGTGAAGCAAGAGAGAACGCAGGCATCACCGACACCTGCTCCAGCTGCCCCAGAGGGGAAACGAACAGTGGAGGGGGGGCGTTTGGAGAAGTTCTCACCTCATTGTTGTTGTACGGGACTGAAAACAACTTGGACAACATTAAACCCAATATTACATACATCGAATACATGACATCATCCAGTCGGCAAAAATAGTGAGAGTCATGGGTGAGGTACCTTGCCAAATTCAGTCAGTCGCCCATGGCCACAGTTTGGTTTTGACTTCTCAGTGTACGTGTATGTATATACAAATGTATATACAAATAAAACGGACAAACAAGCTACTTTCACAGAGAAGTTCTAGGTCTTTGACAACACTTGAGCTGCTTTGTAACTAAACAAGATTGACTGGCAGTAATACTGATCCTTCTTCATTGATTTATGCCTCTACTGACAGGTCTGATCTGTTACACGTGTCTTTTCACCAAAGTCGCCTGACCTTCTGACCTTGTGTGTGCACCCTGCCTCAGTGCTGACTTGGAGAGAAAAGTTTCAGCCATGGGTGTCTGAGGAGAATCCTGCACTATGGAATGACTGACAGATTTCAGAATAAGTTGTTAACAAGCAGAAATTATTGCCTTATGTGTTGTCAATATTTGGAAGAATAGAATAGTTCCAAAGGTAAATGCTTTCTGTAACCAGTTGTATATTGATAAACCATGGTGTTCTTTAAATAATCAAATAATCAAATCTTCAACAAATGAAAGTAAAGATCTAAAGATTCTTTAGTGGAAAAAGTTTCACTCAGCTCCATCTAGATAAAGAGCATAGAAGGGAGGAATGAGCCAGATCGAAAACCAGTAACAGATTAATCTCCTGCTTCTGGTCAGATTACTGGCACAGTGCTGCCCTTACACACTGGGCCTCTAATTATTTCATCATGTAGCAGGAAATCCTGCTAGGGCTGCATAAACACTTTGTCTTTACCCCATTTCCCTCTCACCATTAGAAGAGAGTGACATCTGACCACTGCGCCAAATACCCATTTCCATTCCTAGTTATATTTACACCTTTTACGAATCTGGCCAATTCCAGGCCAGTCGCAAGAACTACAGTCTAACTCAACACTCCAAAGCCAGTTCATGATACGACTTTTCATTAAGAGGAACCACAAAGGAACTATCGACATTCAAGGACAGTTTGAATTGTAACTGGCAACAGTTTCAGCATGGGCCATTCTCTTACTCTTCACTACTGTTAAGGAAACCCAACCACTGGACATTAGAAAATATCATGATACACACACCTCATCATTGTTTCAACCCCCTCCCCCCATGAGGTGTTAACAACAGTCAATGGAGAGTACAGATCTTGACTGACATTAATTCCAGCCTGGGATGTGCCGATAGTTGTCGTTGAGCCTGTTGGCATGTCAGCTCAAGCTTCAATAGATACTGTACATCCAGATGTAAGTAAATGAATAGCGAGGTATGGTTCTGAATAATGTGCCCATTTCAGACACTGCTTTGGGAAGATGCCCTGGAATCCAAGCCTCAATCCAAGTTGTGAAGAGTCACTGAAAGAAAGTCTCCAAATAGGTAATTGTTTTACAGCTTACACAATGCTGTCTTTGCCCATCTAAAGTATAAAATTAAATATTTTGGGCAACCAGGTGTTCAGGGTACAGGTGTGGAGGTTTGCTGATTTGATCAGATACTTAGGAGATCAGATATTCTCAGCATCGTCGTCATCGGGGTCCTTCCTCACGTCAGACATGTCCGCAGTTGCTCCAGTAAACCGCTCCTGTGAGAAAGTATAGTTGAAAATAAATTGACAATGCAAAGTCACCAGCAAATGTGTGGCGCCGCCCACCACTTTCAACACAACGGAGTATCAAGTGCATTCAATTAATCTTCTACTTAAACTTTTGCAACAGAAAAAAAAAATGTTTGTAAAAGTTGATAAAATACTCCACATTTCAGCCCTTTTACTCTGGAATATAACAGTCCCACAAAGTCTGACATTGATCTCCTAGCCAACTTGGCCCCAGAGGCAGAGCATCGACCATGTCTCTCAACAACTCATTGTTTAGTAACAGTTTTAATCATCAGAATCAAGTCAGTGCAGGTGGTTACTAGCTAATGTCTTTACTCACGCTCCCCTATCACCTGCCTCCTGTCAGGTGAAAACGCAAAGTTTGAAAAGAAACTTCTCAACTTGTTTCTTGTCACAATAGAATGACGATATCCATAACTGACAAACTGCTGCATTGTTACATTTAGTAGCCTGCATTTGTAGCGACTACTAAATGTTAATTACAGAGCTAACTTACATTGTTAACTTAGCTAGGATAGGTAGTATGCTTTTAAACTCACATGATTACATTGTTTGCCATAGGAAAAAGACAAGTATCTGCTGCTGCTACCCAAGGACATGGGACAATGATTAAGTTCCTGAAAAGATTAGCTAGCTGGTCAGTATGTTAAATTAAGACTGATGAAGTGGTTGTTGTTGTGAACCAGCGACAGGGTCATGTGGCGTCCAAGGCTCGTTGATGCACGTGGGGAGCGAAGGCTGGACCCGTGTGGTCCGATCCAACAGACGAGCTACTGTGGCTCAAATTGCTGAAAAATTTTAATGCTGGTACTGATAGAAAGATGTCAGAATGTATTAGAGTTTGTTGCATATGGGGCTGCATAGCATGCCAGACACAGTCAGTGTGCCCATGCTGACCCCTGTCTCACTGCCGAAAGAGACTACAATGGGCATGTGACCATCAGAATTGGACCACGGAGCAATGGAAGAAGGTGTTCTGGTCTGATGTATTCTTTTACATCACGTGGATTACCGGGTGCATGTGTGTCGCTTACCTGGAGAACACATGGCACCACGATGCACCATGGGAAGAAGGCAAGCCGACGGAGGTAGTGTGATGCTTTGGGCAATATTCTGCTGGAAAACCTGAGTCCTGCCATTCATATGGATGTTACTTTGACACGTACCACCTACCTGAGCATTGTTGCAGACCATGTGTACCCTTTCATGGCAACGGTATCCCCTGATGGCATTGGCCTCTTTCAGTAGGATAAATGCTCCATGCCACAAAGCAAAAATGGTTCAGGAATGGTTTGAGGAATACAACAGTGAGTTCAAGGTGTTGACTTGGCCTCGAAATTCTCCAGATCTCAATCCAATCAATCTGTTGGATGTGCTGGACAAACAGGTCCGATCCATGGAGGCCCCACCTCACAATTTACAGGATCTGCTGCTAAAGTCTTGGTGCCAGATACCACAGCACACCTTCAGAGGTCTATTGGAGTCCATGCCTCGAAGGGTCAGGGCAGTTTTGGCAGCAAAAGGGGGACCTGCACTATAATAGGCAGGTGGTCATAATGTTATGGCTGATCGGTGTATATCTTCCAAACGGCTGGGATGATATTGCTGGAACAGAATTAGCTGGAAAGTAGCGTCACGCTCCAAAAATTATTAATTGACATTCCCCATGATCTGTCTGTGTTGCTAAACAACTCTTACAGGGCCTCAGTAGCTTACACAACATGTTTATAGTGGACAAATCTTTAGTTTTTTTTTTACAAAACAACTAACAAGTTGAGCTTTAATAATTTATTATACATTTTATACTGTAACTATAATTGTTACATGCCTTGTCAATCTGAATAAGTGTCTACTGAGTTACTCAAATATATGTGAATGTTTACAATTATCTTTTGTCAACTAAGCACACAATTAGGACGCAGATGTATAACTCACAAGTTCAGGAAAAAATCTGACTTTTGATAAGGCTGGTGTGAACATTTTGCCCCACCACTATTGGACCTGTGAGGCCATCTCTGGACAATTCAGCAAGAAGGTGTGTTAACCAATGTATAACTAGATCCTGTGCCTATTGTAGTGTTATTCCCGCCAATTTATTCCAACCCTAATGTGCACAAAAAACACCTATTTATTTTGCCTATTGGAACATTTAAGTAACATATAAAAAAAACTCACCTTTCATGCAGCTCACGCTTTTCCTCCAAGCCAGCAGTATTATTATATAGGTCCCAGACCACACGCTATGTGTGAGCTCACCTCTCAGCGGTGAGCCACCGGTACAAGCACCACTTCCCATTCATCCTGAACGCAACACATCCTCTCGATCCAAATCACCGGAATTCTAAACACCTGTTCCCCTTGTTACCTGGATATTTAAGTCTGTCGGTTTCCTTGCTGCCTTGTTAGGTATTATTTGTATCATGGCAACATACTGAGCATGCTTTTCTCTTTTGATTCTGATCGTTGTTTAGTGTACCGACCCGTTTTGCCTTTTCCGACTCCGCTACCAGCCTTTGCTTTTGTACTTTTGCCTTTCAGATTTTTTTGACGATTGACCTCTCTGTCTGCCTACTTTTTTGTCCTGTTGAATTGTGGACTTGTACTTTTGCCCCTCTGATTACTTGTGTATCAAGCTCTGCCTGCCAGCACTCTGATATTGCCCTTTGGATTAAACTATGCTTTCTGGCATCTACATTCCTGGGTCTGAGTCGTGTTTGTTACACTATGGAAATGGGGTAAACTGCAATTGGCAAATTTTACAAACCGAACAAACATAAAATAGGTACTAGTCTATTGCTTAATGTTGAATTTACAGATACTGTATTTTGTCTTCCTTCCCAAAGACTTGTTTTCTGTGTGTTGTGAATAAGAGAATGTAGAGAAGAAGCAGCTGGTTTTATCTGTACCATCTTGGAAATGAATGCTATCTGAAGACGCCTGGTACGTCCCTTAAAGTTACTCCTACCGGTAGGCAAGCGGTTCCCCCAACCTATTTTAGGAAATATATGGTAATAGGAAATACAGTCAATGATCTGGTCAATTTGCAAGCTGTGTCTGTATGTACGCCTAGTGGCTCAATGATATTAAGGTCAGTAGAGTGTGATAGCCCCTCCAGAACCTTCACCTTTTTCTGCTGTAACCACTGGAGGGTCAACTTGGCTGTGTGCTTAGGGTCATTGTCATGCTGGAAAGTCCCAAGTGTCCTATTTGTAGCTTTTGTGCAGAAGAATGCAAAGTGTTTTCTGATAACATGCTGCATTCATCTTGCCATCACTCATCTTGCCATCAAGATTCCCTGTGTCATTAGCGCTCACACACCCCCAAAACATCAGTTAGCCACCACCATGCTTCACAGAGGGGACGGTATTCGGTTCACTATAGGCCTTGTTTACTCCTCCTCAAACATAGCACTTATGGTTGTGACCATAAACCTCAATTTTGGTCTCATCACTCCAAATTGCAGTGTGCCAGAAGCTTTGAGGCAGATCTAGGTATTGTTGGGCATATTGTAACCAAGCTTTTTTGTGGCATAGACACTGTAAAGGCTTCTTTCTGGCAACTTGACCCTGTAGCTCATTTTTGTTCAAGTATCGTCATATTGTGCTCCTTGAAACAACCACAACATCTTTATAAAGTTGAGTGAGTAAGCGTTGTCAGTAGGCAATAATTCTTGTTCTGAACTGTGCAATTCTCCATCCACAGGACAAGATGAGGGACTTTGCACTCCCTTTGCAGAGCACATACATTGGCAGATGCCACCTCCTCTGCCTTCCTTCCACCTATCCCCTCACGCCATATCACAGAGATACTTTTTCTTTTTGACACTGTTCTTGCCAACTGTGGAAAAGGTCTCATGGAAAACAGAGATCTGTTTATTGAAGATTACTGTTTTCACCTATGGCAAGTAGCATGATACTTTTTTGGAGGTCCACACGGCGGATGGACAGGTTGTCACTTGGTGGTTTTTCTGCATCAAGCTTGTAGTGATGCCTCTCTTTTGTCAGTCTCTCCTTGTGGTCCTCACACTTTTATAGGTTGAGCAGTCTGCAATGGGGTCCTGGTTGACAGCCTGGTGTCCGGCCTTCACATGGAGTTCATGCTGGAGACACTGCTTACACTTCTCCTCTCTCAGCTTGGTCAGTTTTTTACTGCTTTCTGGTATGTTTCGTACTAACATTGGTGGTTTGCAACAAACTACTCATACATCAGCTGCACAGTTATATCACTTGGAAGATAACTTTGTTTGGGGGCATATTGTCCTTCTATAATGGCTATCTGTTAGATTAAATTATTTGATGTGTTTGCAAATTGGAGTCAAGTCTTTTTATTGGCTGGGGCATGTCTTCCATGATGCTCTTCAGGGGTATCAAGTTTGATGGGGAGCTGTTGCCAATGATTGTTTGGATGAGCCTGTTGTTCTTTGGATGGTATCCCAGAGTTGTTAGAAAGAAGGTCTTGTACACTGCTTGTGACTGACCCAGGTCATTTGGAAGATGGTACGACAAGGACTTGCTACAACTGCTGGGATCAGCAAATGTGAGACGTGCAATTTGACGTTGTGAAAATAAATAAATTCTCTTTTCCCTTGGTAGGTCATGTCCCAGTACATGGCACGCATTGTCTCCCTCCTTCCATTATTTTTCCCCAGCATGACATGTTGGGTCACATTGTTTCCCCATCTTGGGTTTTTGGTTCTGGTGACCTTGTTCCTCCTCAGGGTTATGGGGATCGGTGATACTCTCCTGGTTTCTCCTTGTGTTACTTTTCTGGAAGAAAAAGATAAATCCCCAAGCTCATCAGGCACATCCTTAGGCTCAAATTCAGCTAGGGTTACAAACAGTTCATCCAATTTCTGGTTGGCTGGAGAAGCTTTTTTGGCAATACTGTGTACAGCAACTAGAGAAGAAATATGAAATTAGTAGTTGTTACAAGTTGACATAAATGGCAACATCTTCACTGATCAATTAATTTCATTTTATAGGTAAGAACTTATATTATGTCAGTTAGGCCCATGGCTAAACTGCAACCTTACGCTAATAACTTGAAAAGGTCCAGTATGCGATTTCTGACCACAAGTTGATGTTTAGAGACTCCATTATGTTACCTTCATTTGATCCGGAGATGTTTGTTTACATTATCAGCATTGAAATGTCAGTAAATGAGTTGGGATACTACTGAAATAGGCAACATAAGGACAATATATGCCTGCTGGACAACTTTGATGTGAACAACAAAACGTAGATTGATATCAACTATGATGGGAAGTTACAGAGGTGTTAGCTAATGTTATCAAACAGCTTTCGGGAAGCATGGGGGTATTCCATCAAGGCCGATAAAGTAAAATCCAGGCTTAATTCGACAAGTCTGGCTAATATAAGTAAGAGTTCCGTTACATTACTGTAGCTTTTAGGAGTCTCTGCTCAGTAAATAAGGTAACTTATAACTCTGAACTAGCCTGCTCCCTCGCAGGCTAATTGTCAAGCTAAATTTAGCTGTGTTTCAAAGAATGTCCAACAGGTGGAATCAGATTCCCAAAATATAATTTTGTGTATTTTCTCGCTCGCATTACTTTTGTCCTGTCCGTGTTTGGAAACTTAAGTTCAGACTTTTTTCTGTCACTGTGACCAAGCAAGAATTGACGTGTTTAATTTAGTTCCAAAGAGCATATCAATAGAAATTAACTAGTTAAGAAAAGCATGTCTTACCACTAGTTACTACCAATGGTTAATTGACATAGGACTATGGCTGAATCTAAAATCACTATAAGTACAGCACATACTTCGCGGATGATGGTGAAGTAGGTACTGTTTAGTATATAATAAGCTAGTATGCCACTATTGGGACTGAATGAGACCTACATATTTATAATATTGTCTCAAAAGTAAAATTGTTCACGCATTAATATCACGCCAGGTTTGAATATTTGGCTAGACACAATTAATCATTGTGTTAAACTGATTAACATTTCTTACAAAGTTTACTTCCGCCACAAAAAGCATCTATTAACTGTATGGCTTTTGCTACTGGCTATTTTAAAAGCTTATAAGCCAGTAATACTAGTATCTTAGCACTTGGAATAGTCAAAAGAATTGAACAATTGCTAGCGAGACTAAAGACAAACTTTGCAATGCCAAAGCTATTTCATTTCAGGGCACAATAATGTTCGACATTAATGCAATAACTATTAACATAGGTGACGATAACAGAATTTTTCGTCAAGTGAAAAGATGAGAGAATCATGCAAACCCCTCCTCTTTCACTGCGCAAGTAGCTGTGGTGTATATTACCCTAAAAAGTGTGCATGGGTCCATCAGAAATAGTAGAACTTTTGGAATATGGGAACTTTTGGATTACTGTTTTCAGCAGACAATTGTTTGAGACATACTAACCTTCTTGCATACTATTCTGGCATACTATATAGTATGGAAGTATGTGATTTGAGATTCAGCCTATATAAGCAGTGCATCTAAAGACCAGCTAGTTGCAATCAAATATGGCATGCCCATTCCTCAACAATCCTGTGGATGAAGGTGCTCAGATTCTACACAGAGCGTTTACACCACCAGCTCCAAGGGTCTTCAGAGACAAAAGATTCCACTGGGCTTCCCTGGTGAGTGTCTGTGGGAGATGTACAGGTTCGGTAGGCCCAGCAAAGTTTACCTACGCAATCTGCTGGAACCACACATAAGGAAGCCTTGACTACCGTTCAGTCTGTCTGCATAGCTCTGTGTTTATTTGCATGTGGGACATGTGTTGGTGATGCATAAGGGTATGTCTTGCAATAAAGCAGTACCTGAATATTTTCATTACTTTCCCTGGTTATTTTGAAACATAAACAATCAAGGAGGCGCTTTATTCAATTGCAGGCATGTGACAGTTAAAATATATGTAAAGTAGCCTAAAGGTTGAAAAGCCTCTGTATTAATGTAATCTTCTTTTTCATGCAACCCCAATATTATAGGCGCAATAGACTGTACCCATGTGCATGCCAGTTCCCATCTGGACATGTGGTGGCAGACTATGTCAATCAGAAATCTTTCCATAACGTAAATGTACAGTTATCTACTGGGGGCATCTGTCCACACACTGTCAGGCAGAATAGTAATAATTGGATTTGGATGAAATGTGCACATATGTGAAAATAGATCAAATAAGTTTGGATGTCAACACTTTGGATTTAAATCTTGTTACCCTGGCAGTTGTTCACAGAAATTTCAATTTCAATGTCTGCCCCACACAAAGTAGTAACTGTGCTATACAGAGCTATCAATGAGAAAAAAAATCTGGTATTTCCTTTCCTAACCAAGTATGTCATATCACTAATATGTAGCTGTAGAAGGTCTATGCAAAACCAGATTTGAAACCTCACAATGTCAGACCCAAAGTTAAAAATATTATTCTGGAAAGTGAGCAATGTTGAGATAATTCGGAACTGGAATTTACAATTTGAAAGACACCACTGCATCAACTCTTCTTAATCATGCTGAACAATTTTAAATGAATGCTCTGCCAAGCAAAGTGTGCCACATTTTTGGTCACCCTCTATGCTATCAGATGATCTGCGATGGAAGTTGCCTTATATCTAATATCAAAGCTGTTGCCATGTTCTTTTTTGGCTATGCAGTTTGCCCCTGTTGAGATGTAACCGCCGAGAATTCATATAAGCCAAGGGTTACTAGGCTTCAATCCTCACCGAATTAGGCTAAATAACAATAAATACATTGTAGTTATGTCAGTTCTGTAAATCAGCCTACAATATAATTTGGATTGATCATAAATCTGATGTAATCTAGCCTAATAATATAGCCTGTCTTACTTATCTAGTAATCTGAATGTTCAATCATTAAAAATTTAAATAATAAACAATAAAAAAACAATAAGTATTACTTACGCATTTTATCTGTTAGGCAATTTTGTTGCCAAGCTATCTCCTTTGCCTTGTCAGTTGCGGCAGTATTGCCCTTTTTGATGATGACTCCTTTAAATTCTTCATAAACTCCCATCAGCAGGGTTTGTTTTGCTGTCCAGAAGATAACCGCTGTAGTTTTCACTTATTTTTTGCGACATATTATTTCATTTTGATGATCTCTTGTTCTGGGCTGCTTATGTACTCCGTGCACGTGCACAGTGCAAGCTTGTTCAAGCCTGGTTTGAGTTAACGTTGACATGACATGGCTAGATTGTATTAATGAAAGGGCTTGAGCCTTAAGTGGAAATTGGTGTTCATTCAAGCTGGGCTTTTTCAATTAAGCACTTACAGTGAGGGAAAAAAGTATTTGATCCCCTGCTGATTTTATACGTTTGCAGACTGACAAAGAAATGATCAGTGTTTAATTTTAATAGTAGGTTTATTTGAACAGTGAGAGACAGAATAACAACAATCAAAAACAAAAACATGACTTAGTACTTGGTGGCAAAACCCTTGTTGGCAATCACAGAGGTCAGATGTTTCTTGTAGTTGGCCACCAGGTTTGCATACATCTCAGGAGGGATTTTGTCCCACTCCTCTTTGCAGATCTTCTCCAAGTCATTAAGGTTTCGAGGCTGACGTTTGGCATCTCGAACCTTCAACTCCCTCCACAGATTTTCTATGGGATTAAAGTCTGGAGACTGGCTAGGCCATTCCAGGACCTTAATGTGACCTTGAGCCACTCCTTTGTTGCCTTGGCCGTGTGTCATGCTGGAATACCCATCCACGACCCATTTTTAATGCCCTGGCTGAGGGAAGGAGGTTCTCACCCAAGATTTGATGGTACATGGTCCCTTTGATATGATGTTATCCTGTCCCCTTAGCAGAAAGCTTTGAGATCATTGACAAGATCCTCCCGTGTAGTTCTGGGTTGATTCCTCACCGTTCTCATGATCATTGCAACTCCACGAGGTGAGATCTTGCATGGAGCCCAAGACCGAGGGAGATTGACAGTTCTTTTGTTTCTTCCATTTGCGAATAATCACACCAACTGTTGTCACCTTCTCAACAAGCTGATTTGCAATGGTCTTGTAGCCCATTCCAGCCTAGTGTAGGTCTACAACCTTGTCCCTGACATCCTTGGACAGCTTTGTTCTTGGCCATGGTGGAGAGTTTGGAATCCGATTGATTGATTGTTTCTGTGGACAGGTGTCTTTTATACAGGTAACAAGGGTTGATTAGGACCACTCCCTTTAAGTGTGCTCCTAATCTCAGCTCGTTACCTGTATAAAAGACACCTGGGAGCCAGGTATCTTTCTGATTGAGAGGGGATCAAATACTTATTTCACTCATTAAAATGCAAATAAATGTATAACATATTTGACATGCATTTTTCTGGATTTTTTTGTTTTTATATTTTTTTTTTATCTATTTTTATGTCTCTCACAGTTGAAATAAAGCTACCATTAAAATTATAGACTGATCATTTCTTTGTCAGTGGGCAAACATACAAAATCAGCAGGGGATCAAATACTTTTTCCCTCACTGCATTTCATTAGCGGCATTGATGAAATATCCCCCAGATAAGCTAACGCTAGCTAGCTAAATATCACCTGTCAGCAGGGGCGTAGGTTTCATTATATGTGAGTGGGACATGTCCCCCCCCCTACTTTTTGAAAATGGCGTTTTAATCAACTCTTATTAGAATAAAAGCTCAAACTCTTTAGAACGGTGCAGTGGCAGTACGATAAGCAATTGCGTAATTTGAATCACACTGGACCACACGCCAGCACTCTGCTTTTAGGTAGTTGCCGAGCAGGTTACCGTAGTATAGGCTACCATTGGTACTAGCAACTGTAATCTCTGGCTCATGAAAGTTTGGTAACCTAGCTAACATTACCTCTAATTACCTCCCGTAAATGTATGAATGAGGTAGGTATGTAGCTTATCAGACTTGTTTGGCAACCATGTATGGTGTAATTAGGCTAACGTTATATTTGAACAAATGTTGTAGAATGTACATTAGTTGCTAGCTAATGTTTTGTTTGCTAGCAATATTTATCTAACTAGCTTAATAGTTGATCTCTTGAAAAGTTGGCTAACATTATATGTAGTTCCCTACATAGGTAGCAGCATTTGACATTTCAACCTAATGTGGGTCTTATAAATCAAACATTGCAATAAGATTCTTCAGGCGTCAGTGTAGATCAAGCTGTTCATGTCATTCTGTACTGCATTTTAGCAGGATCAGACAGTGACCATGACAAGGTCCTTGTCATAGCAGGATCAGACAGCCAGGGACAAAAGATCAGCGGTGGAGCTGAGGTGAAATGTTGTCTTTAAAGGTGAATAACTTCAAACACAATTATTTATGTTATAGTATGTAGCACATATCTCGAATGTTCATATTTATTTGCAGAACCTGAATGATGCGGAGTCTACCAGTGTAGTCATGGAAGAGAGCTGTGGTGGAGGTGAGGTTTTGAAATTCAAGTACAGTTCAGTGGTGCAAAGTTGCCACCTTTTGTCGAAATTCTCCCTTCAAAAGTAGGTCATCCACGTGAATTGTGTTGATGTGCAATAAAAATATTTTGTGGGGGGTCTGGTCTACATCTGATCTAGGTCATCTGCGAGTAGGAATAAAATATTTTCTATTTCATGAATCCACTTCACCCTGTGGAGATATTTTTTCCTGTCTGGCCGCCCTGGATCATCACATAATGTGTGAGCTAGAACAAGACATCCCAACTCTCCCTGAAGTTCTGGGAGTCTACCTCATTTTAAATGTGTCTCCCTGATGCCCACAAATCATATACAATCTCCTGGAAATCACTTTTTCTAAAGCGAGTGAGAGTTAACGGCAGAATCCCGAATCGCATAGTGCATACCTGCCGAAGTACATACTATTTAGAGTATAGGAGGTGCAGATGAGCTTCCCTGAGACGGTTTCTGACAGTTTGTGCAGAAATTCTTTGGTTATGCAAACCGATTCTTGCAGCAGCTGTCCGGGTGGCTGGTCTCTGACAATCTTGGAGGTGAAGTTGCTGGATGTGGAGGTCCTGGGCTGGTGTGGTTACACGTGGTCTGCGGTTGTGAGGCCGGTTGGGTGTACTGTCAAATTCTCTGAAACGCCTTTGGAGATGGCTTACGGTAGAGTCAGCATCTTGATATGCCACACCTGTGAGTTGGATGGATTATATCAGCAAAGGAGAAGTGCTCACTAACAGATTTAGACAGATTTGTGAACAATATTTCTGAGAAATAAACCTTTTGTGTGCGTAGTGAAAGTCTTAAATTGTGGGTGCGGCTACACTAGGGCCAGCAGTGGGTGGGAGGCCTGTGCTTGACCTTTTATAAAAATAAAAAAAATATTGTGTGTTATGCCACCAATGTTGTGCTCATTGGTGTTTCCCAGCTGGCAGTCATGAGTGCATCACCTGACTGCTGAGATGGTCCAATCAGTGGACATCCCTCCTAATTGCACCACCTGTTCCTTTACCCGATCACATCACACATCCCCTGGTTTAAAAACCCAGTCAGTTGTTTCTCCCAGAGAGACTCTTTTGTTTCCCCCACACTCTTGAGATACATATCCTTTTGATAGACAGACACTTTGTTCATTCATACATTGCTTAGTTTAGTACATACATCTCACTTTGCCCTGTTTCATGTGAGTATGCATTGCTATGGTATTTTGTTTGGATGTTATCTAGTCAATTGGTTGCTGTTTAGTCCCTGTTTAACCTGTGTGATTTGTCCCTGTTGTCAGGGTTCCGCCATCCACCATGCCTCAATCACCCTCATCGGTAACTCCGCCCACTCGTTCCTCATCACCAGAATTCTAATCATCCCCACCTGGATCCCATCACCAGCTCACCCTTGATAAACCCCCCTCACCTTTCAGTCATCATCTGGTCTCGTCTCTACATAGACTTTCAGACTCACCTCTTACCTTCCGGACACTTACTGAGATTTCCCGTTCTGATATAGCCTGCTTCCTGATCTTCTTCAACCTTGCTACAGTATGCTTCTGTTTACCATCCGCTTCCCTTGCAAGAGAGGCTTTGATTATCAACCAGCTAAGTCATTTACAACTGTCATCGTTCTGTCTACTCCCCATTATCTCTGGTTCCCGATCCATTCTGCAAATAAAACATTTAGCCTAATTTACCTGTCTGATTCCTGTTTCAAACGTGACACCTGTGTCCCTGGGAAATGTTTTTTTTAGCAAGTTGCCCTTGGGCATACACAACCCTTAGGAAAACTTTAGTTAGAACTGAGTGGACCACCCACTGTATTTTTGTATTGGTTAGTAGTCAGCTAAGCGGTTCTTGAGGCAGGCAAGTTCAGTTTAGGGGTGTTTGGACTATATTATAAAATGTATTGGGTCCAGCTCAGCCCCTTTTCCCTATAACCTCTTTACCGTGTGTTTATAATAAAAGTTTTATGTTTGACGGTAGCTTTGGTTGTCTGTCTCGTTTGTTCCCACTGTTCATTTACACTACACTAATTTGCATGAGTTTTATGTTACGGGTCTCTCTACCATCCACCCTAGACTGCTAGAGCCCCCGGGTTCATAACAATGTGGTTAGACACACAATTGTATGTTTCAGTCAGACCTCAGGATCGGCTTTCCATGCATATATAGAGCTTCGCAATTTTTCATCCCAGGAGAGGGTCAAAGTAAGGACAGCTCCCCCCGGCCTGGCGTCACCACGCTATGCCAGTGTTTGTCCCCCTCACATTTGAAATCAAACCTCTGCCCCTGCCTGTTAGTATCGCAAGGTACTAACGACAGGTAGTATCGACAGGTAATAATTAGGGTTTAAGCAGTTCACTGGTTAAACCCTATTGTGTTTGTTCCGGTTCATTATTATTAGGGTTTCAGCAGTTCACTATTCTTATTATTATTTGTCTGCTGTTTTAAGGTGTTTTTTTGCAGATTCTCCTGAGATGGCCCACAAATTCTGATCCAATGCCATGCAAATCAGCCTCACGGTGGCGCTGTCACAAGCCTCCATAGTTGCACTTTTTGCAAGCTCACAATGACCACCCCAAGTGAGCTAGAGTCTTGAAAATTGGTACATAGGTCTATCTCCTCACTAGGGACCCATGATGGATTTTCTGCCATTTGAGATTTTGTGAAAAACACTTAAGATGCTACTCCTATCACACCACATGACCAATCTTCATGTACATTTATATTGGCATCTATGGACAAAGGTCATCAAACACTATACAAGCCAGGTCAGTAAGTTAAAAAACATAGCCGCTATTGACCAATAAACATGTGCAGGGGCAGGGTTTTGCACATTTATGCACACAACTACTACAAGGTTAATGATATTATAATTCTACTTGGTCCATTATTTGACAAAGATGATAGGAAAAAAATTACTGCAACATTTTGTAATCAACCACTCTGTGGCGCTATTGAGGTTTTCCAAATATGCTAGCTCACCACACTCCTCTTATGGAATATATTTGCAATTGGGATCCATTAACTTTCCTGTTATGTTTTTTGAGCCATTTTGAATTTGTGAAAAAGACTTAAAACGCTACTCCTATGGCACCGAATGACCGATATTCACGTATTTTCGTATTTGGCATCTATGGATGAAGGTATTTAAAATTTATAATAAACAGACCAGTTTGTCAAAAAAACATGGCCACTATTAACCAATGAACTTGTGCATAGGTGTGGTTTTGCATATATAACCACAACACTCCAACCAACATAATGGTATTATAATTCTAATTGTACATGTTGACAACCATGAAATGAAAAAAGGAGTGCAAGCAATTTTCAATCCACCACATGGTGTTGATTTGGGGATTTTTACATTTGCCAGCTCTCCACGCTCACCTTGTTTGAGTTACAGCTCAAGTTAAGGGAAAATATTTGCAATTTGGTGCCAAAAAAGGGAACATATTTGCAATTGAATTTGTGAAAAACCCTTAAAACACCAAATGGAGTGTGCACGGAGACCCTCCGGAACAACGGAGCCCGAAGACCCATAGGCCAAAGTGATACAGTCACAAAGCCAGTGGGACAGACGTTGTTTGGAAAGCTAACGACCTAGCGAGGAGTCCTAATAGCAAACAAACAACTGGGGAGTCAATCTGATAGACCTGGTGCGTTCCACGTACAAGGCAAGAGCATGCACCGGGCACAAACAGTGAAGCCTCTCGTCCCCCTCACGGGCGTGTGGAGGAGGGAAGAAGGCCTGTAATTCGATGGTCCTTGACCGAAAAGAACTTGTGATACTTTTCGGCACGAAGGACGGATTAGGTCTCAACGTAGCACAACCCAAGTCCTCTCTGATGGCCAAGCACCCGGGGCGCACAGAGGGAGCGCGGAGATCACTCACCCGTTTTGCAGAACACAGAGCGACAAGCAGGGCTGTCTTAAGGGAGAGCAACTTGAGAGAGCACTGCTGTAAGGGCTCGAATTGGGGTGCGCAGAGAGCGCCTAGCACCTTAGCAAGGTCCCATTGAGGAGCGCCCAGTCTAACCGTCGGGCGCAGACGGCTTGTCCCCGAAAGGAAACGGCGAAGAAGAGGATGGCTGAAAAACGTATTTCCAGCAAAACCTTCATGGCACGCAGAGATGGCAGATGCGTAGCCGCGGATGGTCGAAGGAGACCTATCCATATCGAAGAGATACTGTAGAAACGACAGAATCTCTTCCACAGGACAACACGAAGGGTCCGAGGATCTCTGCGCGCACCATGATACAAACATATTCCAACGAAAGGAATATAATTTGGATGTAGACGATGCCCTAGCGCCTTGGATGGTGCGCACCACGGCTTCGGACAAACCTCTGTTCAAAAGCCTGACCTGCTCAGGTGCCAGACCTTGAGGGCTCCTGAGAGCACTGGAGGGTGTAGAATCGAGCCCTCTGCTTGGGACAGCGCGTCTAGTCTGGGCGGAATTGGCCAAGGACGGTCCACCAGAAGCTGGATCATCTCTGGATACCAGACGGCTGAGGGGCGATCGGGTGCCACCAGGATAACCCGAAGCCCCTCCGTCCTGATCCGAGCCAGCAGGCGCGCTATGCAGCGTTGCGGAGGGAACGCGTACAAGAGGCCCCGAGGCCAGGGGTGGTGCGAGAACGCGTCCACCCCCAGAGGGGGTTGATCCGCCTGGGACAAGGAGAACCACAGGCGAAAGTGTGCGTTCTGCCTGGACGCAAACAGGTCCACCCGGGCTTCCCCAAATCTCAGCCAGATGAGGGAGACGATGTCTGGGTGGAGACGCCATTCATTGTGATGGAGGCCGCTCCGAGACATCATGTCCGCGCCCACATACAGATGACCCGGAATGTGGGCCGCAGTTAGGGAGCGGAGATGGGCACAAGCCCATCGCCAGAGCTGCGTCGCCGCCCGGTGGAGAGCAGGAGACCTGACCCCCCCTTGTCGATTGATGTAAGCGACTGTGGCCCGATTGTCCGAGCGAATCAGGACATTGCGGCCCTCTACTAGGTTTGAGAAATGCATCAGCACCAATAAGACCATGTCTAGCTCTAGCAGGTTGATGTGGCGAGTGCCGGGAGGCCACACGCCTCCGACCGCCCGGCCCAGGCACACCCCGCCCCATCTGTGGAGGGTTGCGTCCGTGAAGACCTGGATGCACTCCGACACTCTGCCCAACGGGATGCCCTGAGAAAGAACCAGGGGGTCCCTCCAATAGCTCAAATCCCCTTGTAGGCGAGCCGGCAGGGACAAAGCCCGGTTCCGATGGCGCACCGGGTCGACCCGTTGGCGAGCAAACCAGGCCTGTAGACTGCGCATGTGAAGCAGGCCCAGGGGAACCACCTTGTGAGCTGCGGCCATCATGCCCAGCAGGGACATGATGGGCCGAGCCTGCAGGGAGGCCGGCACAGGTTGAGAGCAGAAAGCAGATCGAGAGCCCTCGAGTCCGAAATACGCACTCTCATTGTGCGTGTGTCCATGACCAGACCCAGGTAAGAAACCTGTTGGCCTGGTCTCGGCACACTCTACTTCCAGTTCACCGCGAGACCCAGTCGCGTGAGGAAGGACACCACACGGACAGTGTGTGACCTGGCCAATTCCAGGGACGACGCTAGAATCAGGAGGTCGTCTAGATAGGCCAGGATCCTGATGCCTTCCCTGCGTAGAGGCTCCAGAGCCGCCTCCAGACATTTGGAGAAGGTGCGTGGGACTAGAGCGTAGCCGAATGGGATCCTCGTATACTCGTAAGCCTTGCCCAGAAAGGCAAAGCGGAAGAACTTCCTGTGTCTGCGAACGATCGGGACATGGAAGTAAGCATCCTTGAGGTCTATGCTCGAGCAGAAGTCCCCTGGTAAAAAGGCCTCCAGCAGAAGGCCGGTGGTGAGCATGCGGAACGGGCGCTTGGCCACGTGCGCATTCAGATTGCGCAAGTCTAAGATCGGTCTCACTCCCCCTGTCCTCTTGGGAACCAGGAAGTAACGGGAGTAAAAACCATTCTGCTTGAGATCCTCCGGAACCTCGGAGATTGCTCCTTTGCTCAACAGTTCCGTCACCTCCGACAGTAGAGCGGACACTGACCATTGGCAGGTTTGCATTATTTGGTTATGCAATGCTTATTTTTGCACTAGCTAAATCAATTTGATCTAGGTACAGCTACTGTAGCTAGCCTATCTGTTACCTTCTACTCCTGTTCCTCTTCAGCATCAACCATATCCCTTTAACATGTCGGTTCTATTTTGACTCTGAGTCAACTCAGTTTGTTTTCTGCCTTATATTCATACATTTCACAATATTCCTGTTGATTTTAAGTACATGGCAATATAATATTCTCTTTTTAAAGCACAAACCACATAATCAACCCTACTAGATATTTTGCTCATGTAGTCATTTCCCAGCAAACAATATTGCATTGTCACGGCGTACTGACTAGGTAACTTACATAAATACAACCTGAAATGCAACTTATTAAAAGTAAGCCATTTCTAATTTGTGAAACAATATATTGTACCAGGTATTTTAATATCATCATCATCTTCCGCTTATCCGGGGGCCGGGTCGCGGGCGCAGCCTCAGCTGACCCCTCTCGATGTGGAGGAGCAGTGGCTCTACTCTGAGCTACTCCCGGGTGACCGAGCTTCTCACCCTATCTCTAAGGGATCGCCCAGCCACCCTGCGGAGAAAGCTCATTTCAGCCGCCTGTATCCGGGATCTTGTCCTTTCGGTCATGACCCAAAGCTCATGACCATAGGTGAGAGTAGGAACGTAGATTGACCGGTAAATCGAGAGCTTCGTCTTGTGGCTCAGCTCTTTCTTCACCACAGACAGACCGATACATCGACCGCATTACTGCAGAAGCTGCACCGATCCGTCTGTCAATCTCCCGTTCCATCCTTCCCTCACTCGTGAACAAGACCCCTAGATACTTAAACTCCTCCACTTGAGGCATGGAAGACGTGACGGCGGGATTGAGGAGATCCTCGAAGTACTCCTTCCACCGCCCGACGACATCCCCAGTTGAGGTCAACAGCTGCCTCTACTGTAAACAGCGTTGGTAGGGCACTGTTTCCCTCTCCTGAGGCGCCATACGGTTTGCCAGAATCTCTTCGAGGCCAGCCGATAGTCCTTCTCCATGGCCTCAATGAATATAAAAAAGGCATGAATATAAAAAAAATTGTATATTCATGCCTACAGCTAGAATAGGTACGGTTAACTTCAGTCCAGTCAACATATCTCACAGGACACTTCTCTCAAACTTTGTGTTCATCCACTCCAACTGTCTCATGCCCTCTTAAAGGTGCACAACACAATTCTGCAGAGCTCTAAACAGACTATAGTTATACAGTTAGCATGTGAGGTATTATGTATAAATTTTTTCTATCAACCCCTTTCCAAATATAATTATGTCAATGCTGTTATATCATCAGTCCAGGTATTTCCTCCTAACAAAGTACATGACATAATAATGAAGAGCCCCATATGAAATGTAGTAAAAAGAATATAACATTTACAAACAATAAAGAAAATGTATGTAATTAAAAAATCATTTTAATGATCACCCACCTCACCCTCTCCCAAGTTGGTCAACGATACAGAAATTAAAATCAGAACTGTGTGGGACTTCAAAACAAACAGAAAGGATAAAGTAGGAAATCCCACCTAGTTCACTACAGTTAAATTGCAGGTATTCAATGGAAATAACCTGGCTAAACAATTACTTTTTCCACTAATAGTTATATCCTTCTCAAATCACTGAAATTGAAATCCAACTATCAACTGATCACATAAGAGATTATCAAACTGGCCATTTTTACAAATAATTCAAATATAAAAACATAAGCCAATAGTAATGCCTTACTCTTCATTGGGTTCTTCTAATGGTGAGAAATCCATTCCATTCCAGTGTCTGTTAAATTTCAACACAGGCACACCTCATTTTACTTAATGAGGTACTGATAAGGTGATTACCTAAACCATTAGACGACAAGGTGCTGGGCAAAGCTGAACATTTGACCAGTCAGAGAAGATGACCGTACTCCATTCCTCTACGGTCCAATCCTTATGGTCTTTTGCAAACTTCAGCCTGGCTCTTCTTTGCTGCTCATTGATGAAGGGCTTTTTTCTAGCTTTCCACAACTTCAGCCCTGCCCCTAGGAGCCTGTTTCAAACAGTCCTTGCCGAGGACTTCACCATAGCTGCTTTTTGCCATTCTTTTTGTAGGTCATTTGATGTCATCCTACGGTTGTTGAGTGGCATTCAAATTAGTTGACAGTCGTTTTAGCCATCTGCCAGTCTGTAGATTTGTTGTCCCCAATGTCTGTTGCTTGACCTTGTTCTTATTAACCGCCGTCTTTGAAATGTTCAGGATGGAAGTAACCTGACGCTGTATCCCTCTGCCAGTAAAGTCAGAATTGAAACCATTTCCTCACTCAAAGCTTTTCTTTAGATTTTTCTTTAGATTTTGTTTATGTAATCACCTAATCAGTACCTCATTGAGTAAAATGAGGTGTGGCTGTGTTGGAATTTAACAGACACTGGAATGGAATGTCTGCCATACATCTCTTAATGTGTTCCAGAGCTGTATATTATTAGTATTTTTGTATTACTGGTCTCAGTCTACATATCTTCCTTGAGACAGACCAAAATATTAAGGGGACATTGTCTTTATGATGACGAAAGCTAAAGTTGCTCTGCATTTTTTATGCATCACACATATTGGTATCCCCAATGACTAGAGAAAGTGAAATATGACTTGATATTAAAGAACACACATGCAAATTATATCAATAAGCTATCAATACATTTTGCTTACCCTAAAGCTGCATAAATAAAATACTAACAAGCGTATTGCAACAAGCCTCTAGTTACAGCATTATTCTATTGATCATCTGTGTTTACAATCACTTCAGTTGCTTGCTCTGTGGTTCTTCTTACAGCCAGGGAAAGCTGCAATGATAAATGAGAATGCATATTAAGGATTTCAACTATTGTTTTTCATTTTTACTACAAAATTGTGTACTTTCTCGAATCTGCTTAGCAGGTTTTCCGTGTCAAAATGTATATTTTAATGTTCCACTCAGTAGCCTAGTGCACATTACAGCAATAAAGTACACAACGGAAAACTTTGAAAACATGACGATTACTGCGTCCTTAGTCACACCTCAAAAACTCAAACTCGACTTGAGTATTAATTTCTGTCCCAGCAAGTGAAATACTTCTTGCACTGAGCTCAGCCTGGCTGGGGGAAGAGAAAAAAACAGTCAATCAAGCTAGCTACAGTAGTAGTTGTGAAATCTGAGCATTAACAATTACAATATGTATGTACGTTTCATAGGAAGTGAATGTGCCTAGATAATGAGAACAACAGAAACCACTCTGTTTAGATTATCTCTCTGTAGGTTGTGCTCTAATGACCATAGGAATGTTTACAATGGCCATCTGGCATGGGGGTTGACTTCTAGAAACATGGTCTCTGCTAGGTAGACACACCCTTCAATGTATATATCAGTCTGTAACTAACATCACAGTGAGAAGATAATGGAACGTTCACCGAATGACATCTGTGCTGCAATATTCCAATAAACTCGATTTGATACGGGTTCTACATTATTTGACTATACGAAACCGCCGATTTCTAACATAGTTGACTTACAGTACTGTAGCTTGGGTAGCTTTCTCTACAGAGTTAATGTTATTTGATGATAACTACCAACGTGATTTTAGCTAATTTGTCAGATAGATAAGATAGCGATCTGCTTTGTAAAGAAGTTAAATAAGCTTACCTGAGATTCCTTGTCCAGAAATGATGACGGCTTAATGAGCTAAGCAGATGTTTAAGTAGTTGTACAGTAGTGTTAACTAGCTGCAGTAGCTAGTTAGCCATGTACGTTACTGTAACAGAACATTTCTACCTGCTGTTGCTAGCAAGGTATACTGTGTAGGCTACACTAATAAATAAGACAATTTGTAAATTGGAAAATTGCTAGATTAGAAAAACTGAAAGTACCTTGCTGCAGTTTGAAAGGTTAATAAAAAATATTACATCATACATTTAAAAAAAAAAAAAGATACATTCTAAAAAACTATGATAGCTTAAGCAAAAAACTATGATAACTTAAGCACTATAATAGCTATTGGGCTAACCAGAGTAGAACAGTACTTGTGAAAACTCACGAACACGACTAAACCATAATTATCTTAAACTGGAGTAAAAAACATATATATTTGAACACATCAGAATTATCTTAAACTGGAGTAAAAACATATATATTATAACACATCAGAAGTATACAGCCACTGCGATAATGTAATTACTGAGGTAAACTTCTCACGACTATTTAATATATATATATATATACATATACATACACACACACACACACACACACACTACAGCGAAGACAATTTGTGTATGCCTTCCATCTGGTTTTGTGAGAGATTAGGCTACATGGCATTTGAATTGAGCAATTGCGTGTATTGGAGTATTATTGTTTCTTCAGCTGAACTCTGAAATATTTGGATTATGGTTTCCGATGTGGTGGCAAGTATTGACATTGTAATAAAAGTACGCTGTAGCAACGAAAACAGGAGTTTAAGTTTAAAATTGTAGATACGTAAGATTGTTATGAAACTGGTACGTAAGTTTTTACATTGTCAGTATGTCATTTAATTACGTTTCTGCGACGTCCTGAGCAGGTGAGGAAGATGTGATCATCCAATTACCTTCGAACAACGTTGCCACAAGGTAATGTCAGGACAAAGCCAATCCACTACATCATGGTTGGTCGTGGTTACGTAATGTGTTTACTGGATAATGATTTTCAAGAGGGGATGATAACTTTGTCAATTAAATTACGCTATATGGGCTTCGAAAATACACTGACATGCGGATATAGGGGTATACCAATATCGATTCTAGTTAGAACATTTTTACGTTCGATTTCGAACTGAGAAATTGAAGAGGAGTTTGCTACGTGGGGGAACTTATAAATGAAACAAAATTACAATTTCATTAAATTGACATAGGTTTAAGAATATTATAAGGTGGAGCACAGAAGAAATAGTTAGAGCTTATATAAGCTAATTGAGAGAACATGATCTAATATAAAAATCCTATTTTTTCCATTTGCTTGTTCTCATTTGCTTTGGAGATTGATTGTCCAATACATCCAACCACACTAGATGTGTTTACACTGCACCTTAGCCTAGGGCTAAGAGCATCCTAAGCCCTGGGCCAAGGGCCTCCTAAGCCCAGGTCTAAGCAAGTGTTCACACTTGCATATTTTGAAGTGGGAAAGCACCACCCTTAGCCTAGGGCTAGTTGGCCATGCTCTGGAGCAGTGTTAGCACCAACCTTTCAGGGCTAGCTCCAGAAAAATTGTGACAATATAACCACTGTGAAATATTGTGACGTGCACCGTTACCAACAGGTTCGTCGGTTTTGGTCCTTTCACTCTGCAAAGTTGTCGTTTCATTACACCTGCTCTATCTTAGCAAAGTAGTTATTGCAGCATGCTTTGGATGTAAATCCAGCAAATATGTCGAAATAATTAAGGTTGACTAACATTTTTCTCTTTCTTTGCATGGTTGTGACAAAGTTGTTCAAGCAAATACTGACAGGATGGGCATCTTGATCAGTCGATGCCATGAAGTCGTTAATTGAATCGTGGTAGCGTAACATTGATCATGTGTCAGTGATGTAGGCTACAGTAATATTATTTGCATGTCAGAGAGAACGTAACATTTGTAAAATGGTATTGTGTTGTATTTGTCCGTTAGCCCAGGGCTTAGGAACACAAGCGTGAATCCTTAGGCCAGGGTTGACAAACTCTTGTTTTAACGCAGCCTAAGCTGACCTGGGGCCAGTCTTGGCCTGGGACAATGCTGTGTGTAAAGGCTTTATATTTTCCGTCCCTCTACTATAATGTATAATGTAAGTGATACCTTTTGCGGAAAAACTCCTCAGTACCGCAGTGAATGTGTTGTACAAAATACTCAGGAGAGTTTGTAAAATTACAAATATAATGTGAAATCATGGGGCACTGTGCTACATCCCGCAAATCTATATATTTTTGTCCTTCTTTAAACCCCAATGCTACACACTATACTAAACATGGAATTCATATTGCCTCATTATTTAGCAGCTAGTGCCTGGCTAGTTACTCCATCTAAAATTAGTCTGAAAACATGTACATTACAACTGAACGTTTAGCTATTTTTAATCTTATGCTCAGTAGTTAATTAATCCACTGTTTTCATTTGTACAATTACTTGGTAATATAGGCAAATTTTTAATGGAATGCATTGTTGCCCTGGTTATTTCCTTTTTTTTTTAAAAGACATAGAGTGAAAAAAAATGGGTACCGTTAATAAGAAATGCTATCGAAGTTAGCTTGCCAATAACGTTAGTTAATGGAAATATATTTAACTAACCTCTAAACGTATTTAACTAACCGCTAAAATTAGTCCATCTAAAATCATTTTGGTGACATGAACATTATAGCATACGATTTAGCTAATAATAATTTGACCATTTAGAGATTCAGAAATGACCATTTAGGTGTCATGCTTTCAAGCCTCGGTAGCTAATCTATGTTTGTAACTGCTAGAAAAGCCTCAGTCTAAGCTAGCATTAGTAACTTTAAATGATTCTGATGACATGAACATTATAAAAATGTGCTTTTGGTAAAGAGTGTGTTATGGTCAAGCCTCAGTAGATAATCCATTCTCCGTAATTAAGTAACTTCTGTTTTCATTTGTTTCTACAATTCCATTTCTAACTGAGGACTAAAATTATCAATTGCACCTTTTAATTGTAAACATTTTCAAAATGTTATATCAATCAGGCCAGCGTCTTTAAAAACATGGCCAACATTGACAGATGAACATGGTCATGGGTGTGGTTTTGCACATATATAGACATCTATCAGCAAAACGAAGGAGAGGATTGTGGATTACAGGAAGCAGCGGCGGGGAGACCACGCCCCCTTACACATTAATGGCTCTGCAGTAGAGAGAGTTCACAACATCCGGTTCCTTGGTGTCAACATCAGTGATGACTTAACCTGGTCTCATCACTCTAACATCTTGGTGAAGGAGGCCAGGAAACGGCTCTTCTTCCTATGCCGATTAAGGAGATTTGGCATGGATTCCAGAATACTCTCCAACTTCTATAAATGCACAATTGAGAGTATCCTGTCCGGCTGTGTCACCGTCTGGTATGGCAGCTGCACTGCCCTTGACCGTAAAGAATTTCAGAGGGTGATTAAAACAGCAGAGCGCATCACTAGGTCTGACCTGCCATCCATGCAGGATCTCTACACAGAGAGGTGTCGGAGGAGGAGGCGCAAACAGATCATTACAGATCCCAGCCACCCATTCCATGGACTGTTTACCAAGCTGCAATCAGACAGAAGGTACAGGAGTTTTCCATCCAAAACTAACAGGCTACTGTGATATATTCTGTTGAATGAGCTATATTGAGTTAGAGACTCCTAGGATGATTATGTTTGTAAGCGGTTGACGCGTCTCTCTTATTTACAAATAAATAATTAATATACTGTTTAATTGTGCCCAGAGAATTTAGTCTCTGTTTCTTACTCCTTTAAGAGTGTTAATCGATGGAATTATCATCACAAACCCCTCTTCCCTTCCATCCATAGTCCCATGCACACCTGTCACTTTATATCATGCTCATCTGCCAATCATATCATGCACACCTGTTACTTTTACATTGCACTACGGCTGTACAGTTATAGTTATTATTATGATGCATGTTTTTTTGAATAGTGTTATTATTTATAGTTTGTGTAATCTTATCTTATTTATATATTATAATTACTGTTACTTTTTTTCTTTACTTTTAACTGCACTGTCAGGAGTAGAAAAACCAAGCATTTCGCTGCTATAACTTGTTATTGTGAATGACAAATGAACCTTTTGAACTTTAACATCGACTACAAGGATAATGGGATAATAATTCTACTTGGTGCATACACTCACCTAAAGGATTATTAGGAACACCAGACTAATACTGTGTTTGACCCCCTTTCGCCTTCAGAACTGCCTTAATTCTACGTGGCATTGATTCAACAAGGTGCTGAAAGCATTCTTTAGAAATGTTGGCCCATATTGATAGGATAGCATCTTGCAGTTGATGGAGATTTGTGGGATGCACATCCAGGGCACGAAGCTCCCGTTCCACCACATCCCAAAGATGCTCTATTGGGATGAGATCTGGTAACTGTGGGGGCCATTTCAGTACAGTGAACTCATTGTCATGTTCAAGAAACAAATTTGAAATGATTCGAGCTTTGTGACATGGTGCATTATCCTGCTGGAAGTAGCCATCAGAGGATGGGTACATGGTGGTCATAAAGGGATGGACATGGTCAGAAACAATGCTCAGGTAGGCCGTGGCATTTAAACGATGCCCAATTGGCCAAGAAAACATCCCCCACACCATTACACCACCACCACCAGCCTGCACAGTGGTAAGGCATGATGGATCCATGTTCTCATTCTGTTTACGACCAATTCTGACTCCACCATCTGAATGTCTCAACAGAAATCGAGACTCATCAGACCAGGCAACATTCTTCCAGTCTTCAACTGTCCAATTTTGGTGAGCTCGTGAAAATTGTAGCCTCTTTTTCCTATTTGTAGTGGAGATGAGTGGTACCCGGTGGGGTCTTCTGCTGTTGTAGCCCATCCGCCTCAAGGTTGTGCTTGTTGTGGCTTCACAAATGCTTTGCTGCATACCTCGGTTGTAACGAGTGGTTATTTCAGTCAAAGTTTATCTTCTATCACAGGGTATCCGCGGGGTCTTGAAAAGTATTAAAAGGTGATAAATCAATTTTGGGAAAATTAAGACCCTTAAAAAGTATTAAAAAGTCTTATCACGGCTTTATAAAGTCTTACATTTTGAAAGTATTTTTTCTGAATTAGCTGTCCAACAGAGTCCCAAAAACATCGTAAAAGTGTGTGAATTTAGTCATTTTTATTAAAAAAACGAACAGGTACATAAAAAACTAGGCTATTGTGTGTGCGTTCGTAAATTGCCTCTGAGAGCACCAGAGCGGGCAGGCGGGCAGAAGTTCAAAAGCATAATGTACGCTCTGTTTTAAGAGAAGGTTGGTGAACGCATGAACAAAATGGGGAAGTGCAAATTTGCAGCGTCCTGGCTGGAAATTCCGGACTTCAAAGAGTGGCTGCAGCCAGTCGAGGGGAATGTCAGGGAGGCATATTGTACATTATGCAAGAAAAAAATAAGTATTGTGTCAATGGGCATTAACTCGTTAAAGTCCCACATGTGTTGTGCTAGCCACAAAGCCGCTTCTAGCCGCCGAGAGCGGCAGCTCTCCATCGCTAGCTTCTGTGGTAATCGTGTTGCACCACCACAACCTAGTGCCAACGTCGTTACACCACCGGCAGTCGCACCTGAAGCTACAGCTAAGACCCGGGCTGTCTCTGCTTCCTCATTTTCTGCAGCCGACATCAGAATGGCTCTGGGCGGCACAGCAACACTGCGTGCTGAGGTGTTGTGGTGTCTCCACACAGCGGAGAAACACCATTCACTGAACTCAAACGAAAACCTGGCTGACGTTTTCAAGGCTATGTTTCCAGATTCGGATATAGCAAAGTTGTTCACTTGTGGCAAGGACAAAACTGGATACATCATACGATTCGGGTTAGCCCCACATTTCAAGCAGGAGCTCATCAACACCATCAACAAGGCTGGCCAGTTTGTGTTAATGTTTGACGAGTCGCTCAACCAGTCAACAAAAACGAAACAGCTTGATGTCCACATTCGATTCTGGGAAGATGACCGTGTCCAATCTAGGTACCTCCTGCTTAGTACTATATATTGTATATACTCTATATATCTTTTTATTTCATTTTCAACCTGTTATGTGTGTGTTTTGAGGAGTCTCATATTAATAAAGATCTGTTCTGGCTAGGTACCTTGGCTCTCAATTCTTGGGACACGGAAAAGCTGTCGACCTGTTGCATCACATCAAAGTAAGTTAACTTACTAGCATTTCATCTTCAATTTTTATACTTATGGACAATCGTGTGGCTAAAGTGTAGATTAATAGATGAGACTGGGATGTGGCAAGTGACTGAAAACAGGTTGATGGGGTTGGGGAGGAGGAGCCATGGATGATAAAGAGGTTGGTTGTCTGTCAGATAGTATAAACATGTATAAATGTGACACACACAGTGGTGTGATAAAGGTTACTGTTGTGTAGATCTGAGATTTGTGTGTGTTTGCATGCTTGCATGCACGTGTGTGTGTGTGTGTGTGTGCCCGTGAGAATTATTATACTTGCTGTTGTGTTTATTCTCAGGAATGTGTTGCAAAACTGAATATGAGGCAGCTTCTCTCCATCAGTATGGACGGCCCAAATGTCAACTTGAAGCTTGCAGACCTCTTCCAGACTGAGCATGCTGAGCTGTATGGTGCTCATCTGGTTAATGTTGAAAGCTGTGGGCTTCACACCCTCCACAATGCACTGAAGGCAGGCTTTACCATGTGGCAGATGGACAAGCTCCTTTGAGCACTCCACTACCTCTTACAGATGCTGATAAGTTAGCCGAGCAGGCAGAGGGGAAATCTGGGACATTAATGGCACAACTGATCACGAAGTCCAACATCCTCAGAAGATGTAGTAAAGAAAAACCGAACAAATTGGTCCAAACTTGAGAAGCTGCTGGGAACAAAATCAGAAGAACTGAGGCACATGTCAGCATGATTGTTGTTGAAGGTGGAGCAAAGTTTTGTTTTTTAATAAACTTTGCTTTGATTTACTATCCAAGCCTATTTGATTTTTTTGTATCAGAGTGGTCTATAGTCTTTATCACAAACTAAAACTGTTAAGTTAAAAGTATCACTGATGTAAATGGTTACAGCTTGAAGTGGCGGTGAGGTATTAAAAAATATTGAGAAGTTCTTGAAAAAGTCTTGAAAAAGTCTTGAAAAGGTATTAAAATTTACTTCAAGATTCCTGCATATACCCTGTATCAGCTTGAATCAGTCGGCCCATTCTCCTCTGACCTCTAGCATCAACAAGGCATTTTCGCCCACAGGACTGCCACATACTGGATGTTTTTCCCTTTTCACACCATTCTTTGTAAACCCTAGAAATGGTTGTGTGTGAAAATCCCAGTAACTGAGCAGATTGTGAAATACTCAGACCGGCCCGTCTGGCACCAACAACCATGCCACGCTCAAAATTGCTTAAATCTCCTTTCTTTCCCATTCTGACATTCAGTTTGGAGTTCAGGAGATTGTCTTGACCAGGACCACACCCCTAAATGCATTGAAGCAACTGCCATGTGACTGGTTGATTAGATAATTGCATTAATGAGAAATCGAACAGGTGTTCCTAATAATCCTTTAGGTGAGTGTATGTTAAAGATGATAAACAAATCTATACAGTCATTATTGTAGTATCAACCACATGGTGGTGCTATCAGGGTTCCCCACATTTGCAAACTTACCATGCCTACCCTGTTTAAAATATAACCTTGAAAACAGGTGCACAAGTCAATCACCACCAAATGAACTTATTTGCAATTGCGACTCAATATGTTGGGTGTAATGTTTTTTCAGCAATTCTGAATTTGTGAAAAATGCTTCAAATGCTACTTTTATATCATCTAATTACAGATTTAAACCTTTTCACAAGCACATTTTAAAATGACTGAAAGGCCCCTCAGCGTGATTTCTTAATGCATATACAGGTGCTGGTCCTAAAATTAGAATATCATCAAAAAGTTGATTTATTTCACTAATTCCATTCAAAAGGTGAAACTTGTATAATGTTCATTCATTCCACACAGACTGATATATTTCAAGTGTTTATTTCTTTTAATTTTGATGATTATAACTGACAACTAATGAAAACCCCAAATTCAGTATCTCAGAAAATTAGAATACTGTGAAAAGGTTCAATATTGAAGACACCTGGTGCCACTCTCTAATCAGCTAATCACCTGCAAAGGCCTTTAAATGGTCTCTCGGTCTAGTTCTGTAGGCCACACAATCATGGGGAAGACTGCTGACTTGACAGCTGTCCAAAAGACGACCATTAACACCTGCACAAGGAGGGCAAGACACAAAAGGTCATAGCTAAAGAGGCTGGCTGTTCACAGAGCTCTGTGTCCAATCACATTAATAGAGAGGCGAAGGGAAGGATGTGGTAGAAAAAAAGTGTACAAGCAATAGGGATAACCACACCCTGGAGAGGATTGTGAAACAAAACCCATTCAAAAATGTTGGGGAGAGTCACAAAGAGTGGACTGCAGCTGGAGTCAGTGCTTCAAGAACCACCACGCACAAACGTACGTGGGTTTCAGCTTTCGCATTCCTTGTGTCAAGCCACTCTTGAACAAGACACAGCGTCAGAAGCATCTAGCCTGGGCTAAAGACAAAAAAGACTGGACTGCTGCTGAGTTATGTTCTCTGATGAAAGTAAATTTTGCATTTCCTTTGGAAATCAAGGTCCCAGAGTCTGGAGGAAGAGAGGGGAGGCACAGAATCCATGTTGCTTGAAGTCCAGTGTAAAGTTTCCACAGTCAGTGATGGTTTGGGGTGCCATGTCATCTGCTGGTGTTGGTCCACTGTGTTTTCTGAGGTCCAAGGTCAACGCAGCCGTCTACCAGGAAGTTTTCGAGCACTTCATGCTTCCTGCTGCTGACCAACTTAATGGAGATGCAGATTTCATTCTCCAATAGGACTTGTCACCTGCACACAAAGCTACCAGAAATGTATATTATGACAACAAATTGCCACCACAGCAGCCTATAAACACCATGTTGCTTATTAGACATGGAGCAGTATTCTGATTTCAACTGGTTAAAATTATATTTTTTAACTATTTAGGGCAGTAGTACTGTTAGAGTATACTGAATATTTATTGAGCAACCTTCTCAGATGTTATTTTGCTGAGGATCACTTCACTTGTATCAATAAAACATATGCTAACCAGCAAACAATGGTTTGTGCATTAATAATGCATTTATTTACTTGATTATTCACTATTTCACTAAAGATGGTGAAAAATTATGAATTTCGATTCTTGCATATTTAGACAAATATGATCAGTGAAAAACACCTTTAGGAAGGTTATGTTGAGCTTGTTTGGCTAATTACTGTTTTTGTTTTCATTCCACTGAATTCTGGGACCAAATGTCTCTGCGATCGAAGATAGTTGAACAAGACGATACACCAATCTGACCGGAATTTCAAATCTTGATTATCTTCCTGTCTCTGAGTCACTCATCTTGTCACCTGTATCTGACTTTGTTTGATAAACAATCTTTAGCAGACAAGTTGCAAATCGTTAAATATCATATGTGCGGCAGACCAGACATCACGTAATGTTAAGTTGATCAGTCTTTTTTCTTTACCGGAGGTATGGTATGGTAGGTGAACCTCTCTAGTCTGTCATTTGCAACATTAATAAATATAATGCAATTAACCCTTTCACGTGTACGATCACACCGGTGTGATCAGGCTAGAGAGGTCCCTGAAGCGTACTATCACACCGGTGTGATTAGAACGTATTGTTTAGAACGCACCATTAGAACGCTGAGGTATGAGTGACGTAATAATGGCTGGTCAGACCGCGCTTTTATTTACTCAAATTTAGCTCCAACAGTGTTTATAACTACTTCCTGATTGTAATTGTTTCAAGACCACACTATGATATTAACCAGGTAGCAAGCATTCAAATCTGGGACAAGAAGGGTTACTTACGTACCAACAGGCAGCCAGCACTAGCAGTTATGTTTCTCTACAATAAACATAATACACGAAAACAAATGATATTAGCGACTACTATAAAGCATCCTACCCTTTCCTGGAAGAGCTGACAACCGGTCAAAATCATTGTGTAAAAACTTTCTAGAAGTTACGTTACCCATTTGTGGGCATCGCTATGCTTTTTTATCAACCAAAGAAAGGAGAGTAGCTCTGAGACCTCATGGTCATTTACATATTGTAGATATATTGATTGTATAAGTTATTGAACTGTTGTAAGCAATGAAGCAAAATATTAAGTGTTTGTAACATGAGCTAAAACTGAAGGTGCAAGTAAGAGAACAGAATCCTGTTCAAGCTGTTGCCGGTGAGAGAAAGATTTAGCATATCTGTCTTTTGAGAAACAGGAAACAGGTTAGCGACACACACACATAGTCTGGGACTGAGTTCAGAATAGACAGACAGAAAACCACAAAGGGCAAAGATGACGCTTGGGGCTGCATTTACACATATAAGGTATCGAACATAAATTGGACCAATGGCACACTTGCTTTGCTAACTTAACGCCTCTATCTTTTGGGCGTATTTGAAGTATAAATAATGCTGTTTTGACTGTTGATCCTTGGGCATTGTGCGGCGACACTTGTCTCCAGAAGCTTCTGTAATAAATGGATATACGATACGATAATTGACCTGACTCCTGGTGTTTTATTCTCCTTTCCAACAAACCAACTCGGGGAAGTGTTAGACTTCAACAATTTTGGGGGCTCGGTCCGGGATTGGAAAAAGGAGAAGGAATTCGACCCGGTCCAGACAACCTACACGAGATTCACAGGTTCCTGAGCCGGCTCATGATAAAGGTAAGCAGAGCCTGTTATATCTAAATCTGCATATTGGCTGTGAACTAAATTGTGAACCTGTGGAAAACGTAGTGGGGTACTGGTTTAAATTCAGGAGGGCGAGGCAATTGGTATTTGTTCTCGGGTTGACTACCCCAGACCACTTCCCGACGGAGACGGTGGAGATTGTAAGCAGGAGACTTGACAATCAGTCGGGTGAACGGCCCGAGGAGATAGGGACACCTCGAACATAATGGGTGAGAAAGAATCTCACATATAGATAAACACTAGTAAGGAGATGGACGGGGAGTATGAGAGAGAAGTAGATGACGATGGGTGGGGTCCAGGTACGGGAAAGTGGAAACAATTGGGGATACAGGTGGCAAATGTAATGACAGTTGTAGGCAGGATGGACCCAATTCAGAAAGAAGAGAAATTGCGACAAGTGGTGAGTGAGGCAGGACTAAGGATGGATGAGAGGAGACCATTACATGTTATTTTGTGGAATAAAGAGAAAGATTGTGCCAAAAATCGAGATAGAGTTAGGGACAAAAAAGAAACAGCAAATTTGGTCAAGAAAGGGAGATATAGAAATCAGGAGATGGAATGAGAAAAGCACAGAAAATAATGGTGTAAATTAGCAGTGTGGTGTCAGGGTGTAGAACATTTGAACAAAGAGAAAAAGGAGCAGAAAATTAAGGAGGAGAAAAAGGGAGGAGAGATAGAACCCCCAGCATATGAAGATGACCCGGTGTCGCCTAGTGCACCGCTTGTACCAATGTATCCAGTGTTACGTTTAGAAAGTGGGATATTGTCTTTAGACCCCCAGAACAGCAAGCCCGTACATCAATTCACAGGAAAGCAAGATAAGAGAAAGTTGAGTAGAAAGGCAGAGTCAGAGAGCGAAACAGACACTGAGGGGGAAGTGAAACCGTTTAAGAGAGACAGTACGGGAGGTATGAGGAGAGAAGCGAGAAGGGGAAGAAACTAGGAGAGAATAAACAGGATGAGGTTAAAGGGGCCAGGAAGAAAAGGTCAGGCAGTACTAAAGGCAGGTTAGGTGAGGACACAAGGTCGGGGTCGGACGATAGTGACACAGTGAGAAAGACAAAAAATAGGCAGAAAAAAGGAAATTCACATTGAGGACGGGTTTTACTCACGGGGAAAGCAGTAGGGAGATGGACTGACTCAGACGAAGACCCCGACGCAGACAGTAGTGGAGATTGGAGCAAGGGAGACGTAGATGTAGACCCTCTGCCGCGTTCGCCCCCACCAGAACAAAAACTGCACCATGACGCATTAGAATCGATTCAAAGGACTAAAAATAAAATGTATACGCGGTCACAAGCAGGGGAAGCTAGTTGTGCTGGGTTTCAGCTGCCTCTCTTTAGAGTGGGAGGCGGCGAACAGCGGTATAAACCATTGGGGCTGGGAGACGTACAGGCACTGGTAGATAAATTACCCCCGATGGGAGAGGGAGGTGGACTTTGGTTGGCACAATTTGATAAACTCACAGCCGGTCAAATGTTGGCACTGGGGGACTGGAGGGCAGTAGCCGCCCGAGCCATGTCCGCCCAGGCTATGACTGAGATAGAAAAAGGGGCCGCCACTAGGCGGAGCCCTGATGACACCCCTTTCAGTCAGGTAGTCGGGCACATAGCCACTGCCCTGAGGGAACGATTTCCCTTGCCCGCTGGGGCCCCGATGCCCAAGTTACCTTGGGAAAAAGACCAACACCCTAGACAGTATCTAGAAGCATGTAAAGAAACATGGACCAAACACAGGGCACCACCCGGGGAAGGGAGGTCTGCAGCAGGAGTGGTTTAGAAGGGCGGTCTTAGAGGGACTTCCAGAGAAAATAAAAGAGGCAATGATGGCAAATCCTGACTTGCCGGGTAGTGAATCACACATATGGGAAAGACATGTAGTGCATCATTTACAGAGAGCTAAAGACGAGGAGACAGAGAAAGACAAACAGATACAGGAACTGAAAGAGAAACTGTTGCGCTTACAGCTGGGTGAAGCCAAAGTGAGGTTCAATGAAGGGAAAAAGAATGGCAGCCCTAGGCTCGGGAGAACCTGACACACCCGACTTATACCCTGTTCCCACATGGGCACCCCAAACTCATGGTGGCCGGGGGGCATTCACCGCGCCCTATCGACCAGGGACTCCGAGGGGAGGTTATGGTAGGGAGAGGGGGCGGGGTAGAGGCAGAGGGGCTCCAGGAGCCCAAGTCCCATACGGAGCCTGCTTTACGTGTGGTGACCCGAACCACTGGTCCAGAGAGTGCCCACAGAACGCTGCAAGGGGCAGAGGATACCCAAACCAAGGGGCAGCTCCAGTTCCCAACCCACACGCCGTCCCACCACCTAGTGCACCTGGACAATACCCACTCTCTTATGAGGGAGGGTGGGACCAGGAATGACGGTCTACAGGGAGGGGAGGGGGCAGCGGGGGAAAGGCAGACCCCATGCTGTCCCTGAATGTCGACGGGAAGGACTTCCCCTTTCTGGTTGACACAGGTGCCACTTTTTCCACCATCACCGCCCTAACTGTCACGTTACCAGACGGGACGTCGGCGGTGTGCGGACCTGAAACCCCACGCAAAGGGCAGTACCTGGTACAACCGGTGAAGGGTGAAATAGCGGAGATATACTGGGGACTATTGATCCTGGAAAAGCCGGATAAACAGGGAATTTTGTCCCAGTACTTCAAGTGGAGGCCGTGGATCTCCTTCCTCGAGCCGTACTTTCCTCCACCAGACCCCCCACATGTAACCCTATTTTATGATCGACAGGGCGATGAGGTGTATAGAGAGGGGTTTGGGGATGTAGTGTGTGGGGACACGTGGCAGGTCGGGTCTAAATTCATATATGTAGGCCCTGAAGGGGTAGCGGCAGTTGTACAGTTGACAGAGGAGCAGGATCAGTGGTACATGATGGCGGAGGAGTCCGTCCCGCATGTATCACTGGCCCTTTACACCCACTTTACCAGTACCTAACCCGTATGTAGCACTCACTAATTTGACCCCTGATCAAAAATGGTTCACTTGCATTGACCTGGCTAACGCTTTTTTCTGTCTCCGACTAGCAGAGGAACTTTGTGATATTTTTTCTTTCACACATAGGGGTCGACAATGGCGGTACACGAGACTACAACAGGGGTTTGCCCTTTCCCCTGGCATATTCAACCAGGTACTGAGAGAAGCGCTGCAGGGATGCTGCCTGCCGACAGGGGTAACTTTGGTCCAGTATGTAGACGACCTGCTGCTGGCGGCCCCGACTGGGGTTCCTGCATCCAAGCTACAATGACGGTCCTCACCAGACTGGCTGAGAAAGGGTTCAAGGGGTCAAAAGAAAAGCTACAGCTGGTAAGAACACAGGTCTCCTTCCTGGGCAGAGTAATCTTGCAGAAGGGAGCGGGGCTTTCCCCAGCACACCGCACAACCATCCTCCACCAACCTAAACCCACTACTGTTCAGGAAATGCTATCATTCCTGGGGCTCACGGGGTACAGCCGCAATTACATCCCAAAGGACTCACAGAGCCACTTAGAGCGCTAGTTAAAGAGCAGGGAATGCGTAAACTTAAAGCCACTCTCAATTGGACTTGCCCGGCCGACCAGGCCTTCATTTTGCTGAAACAAAAACTAGCCACCGCAGCTGATCTGGCCATACCCGACTACACAAAACCCTTTTTTCTAGATGTTTCTGAAACAGGACAAGTCATGAATGGGGTCCTGTTTCAGAAAAAAGGGGGAGATAGGAACATCCTTATGTACATAAGCGTAGGATTTGACAAAACCGAAAAAAAGCACCCCACCTGCACACAGCATGCAGGGGGGGTAGCGAGACTCATTCAAAAATGCGCACATATAGTGATGATGGGCCATCAACTTCAGATACTCACAACACACAGTGTAGTGGCGTATGTAAATTCACAGATGTTCACTCTGACTTCCCTCAGGCAACAACACCTAAGCAAAATTCTCGGGGCTCCAAATTTGACTTTCACACATGAAGGGATAAATATTGCAGACCGAATGGGGACAGGGCTACCACATGAGTGCGCGCAAGAGGTAGTGAGGGAGAGTAAGACATGAACCGATCTGGAGGCAGAACCCCTCCCAGGGGCAGAGGACCTCTTCACTGATGGGTGCTGTTTCAGACACGAACAAGACGGGCTGAGGGCGGCGTTTGCGGTAGTGAAACTAACACCAGAGGGTTTAGTCACACTGAAAGTAGAGAGGCTCCAGGGGCTGCAGTCAGCCCAGAGAGCAGAAGTGAGAGCAGTGATAGAGGCCCTCAGGCAGGCCAAGGGAAAGAGAGTAAACATTTTTCAAAGATTTGGCATACGCAGTAGGCGCAGCGCACGTGGAGCTAGGACAGTGGTTAAAAACTGGGTTTAGAACAGCAGGAGACTAACCGATTAAATACGAGGCGAAGATGAGAGAACTAACCGAGGCCCTAGACCTGCCCGAAAAGGTAGCCATCATGAAATGCAAAGGACACGTTAACTCAAATAGTGTAGTAGCTCAGGGAAATCAAGCGGCAGATACAGCAGCAAAACAGGCAGCAGGGTACACTCCGCGAGTGATGGTGGTAAGAGCAGAAGAGGAAGTGGGGTGGGGAGAAGGCCCTGAGAGAGACGAGCTAGTGAGACATCAAAAGGGGGCTTCCCCACAAGAGAAAACAATTTGGCGACAGAGAGGAGCAACAGAGACGAGAGGGCTATGGAGTGGGCCAGACGGTAGAGTAATACTTCTACCAGCCATGCGGGGAGATACATTTGCAGAAGCCCATGGGTTGGGCCATGTAGGGCCAGCACAGATGTTGAGGAACTTGTGCCATTGGTGGCACCCGTTTATGGTAGACATGGTACGCAACTACACTAGGACATGCACCATCTGCACTCACACAATCCAAAACCGACGATTAAACTGGAGATGGGGGCGTTCCCCATGACAACGAGACCTGGACAAGAGATAGTGATAGACTACACGGACATGGGGGAAACAGTACGGGGGTGCCGCTACATGTTAGTGTGTGTGGACATGTTCACAGGGTGGCCAGAAGCCTGGCCGGCAAGAAGGGAGGACAGTCAGACAGTGATCAAGTGTTTAGTGAACCAGTACATTCCCAGACACGGTTTCCCAGAGAAAATCAGGTCAGACAATGGGACTCACTTTAAGAACAGTGATTTACAGAAGGTAGAGGGCTTATTGGGCCTAAAACATGCTTTTGGCACTGTATACCATCCACAGTCCCAGGGAAAGGTAGAAAGGATGAACCAAAACTTAAAAAACAAGTTGGCTAAGATATGTGCACAGACTAAATTGAACTGGGTGGATGCACTGCCACTGGCACTCATGACGATTCGATGCACGTTAAATCAGACCACTGGGTTCACCCCATACGAGCTGCTGACGGGGAGAAAGTTTCCAGGACCAGTCGCGGGGCCTGCGGTCCCGGAAGGGGAAAAGTGTCCCAAAGATCAGAGTGTATTTTGACGAACTGCGAGCTCTCGTTTCAGAATTCTCCAACAGAGTCGGAGAACGGAGGAACCTGCACCCGCTGGACCAGAACCTGCCCCGGGCGGAGTGGGTGCTGCTGAAGGTCATCAAGTGAAAGTGGTCAGAGCCAAGGTGGACGGGTCCTCATCAGGTGGTGGAGAGAACAAGCCATGCGGTCCGCCGGAGGGACAAAGGAAAGACGTGGTACCATTGGAGCCAGTGTACACCAGCGCAGGAGCCAGGGAGGTCGCTGACGGATCTCATCCAAACCGGGAAGGAGGAGCTGGCCCCAGTGTGGACGGAAGGAGGACCAGAACCAGCCGGACCGGTGCCAGGAGCGGACCCCAGGATACTGCGGGACTACGAGCCAGAGAAGGAGACAAAGGACGACGCCAGGGGAATAGACTTTTAGGGGAAGGAACTGAAGAATACTGTAACAAAAGGAGGTATAGGACACTGAGTGGCTCCTACCACTCGTACCAAGATGACAGGGTCACCGAGAAAGGTCTGGGGAGATGATAGTAGAATGAAATGGTATATGGCCATTGGTGGAATAATGATATGTGTGTTGTATGTTGCTACAGGTTTCCCTGGTTGGTGTCGAGCCTCCATTTCCACAGCGAGAAGGCAGGTGACACCAAAAAAGGATGCCTGCCTGAAGAAGGGAGGGGGTATTGGATTATATCAAAGGGTCACATACTGCTTTCACGTTTGATTTATGCTCGGTCATAGCTTGCGGGTGATATAATGGCTCGTCAAGGGATTACAACCTGTATGTGTGTCACACTCCATTTGTAGATATGATGTGTGCCGGATGGGGAGGTCCGCTGGTTGATGGGTGGTGCCCGGGATGGGACGAGGTCCGAGCGTATACTGGACAGTGGCAGCCCGGACTCCCGCAGGGACCAAATGCCACTATGTGGAGCTCGTTTAAGCTCCAACAAGATTTCAGCCCCTCCCAGAATCCACTCACCTTGTCTATCAGAGGTTGGGACAGCTCTCCTTACAGAGGAGTGGACAAAATATATTTGGTTCACAGAGTGGAGTATGCAGGAACTGACACTAAAGCGTTTATTAAGATTAACATTAGGGTGCCGACCACTAGCTCTCCAGTTGTGGCAGTCACGGGGACTGTGGACACCTCAGCAGGTAAGGTGCAATCTGGGGAAGTGGTTGACTATACCAAATTGAAACCGTTAGAGGTGATCGAGAAAGCCACGGGGTATCACAAGAGTAATATCTGGCTTGATTGGATGTTGCAAAATGCCAAAGAACAAGATTTAGGGGACTGTGTGGCATGTGCCGCCACCCAACCTCAATTATACACTGAGCCGGCTCCTTTGTATTCAGAGGACCCTTGGGGATATCAGTGCATCAGCTCTTACACATAGCGCTTCCCCTGTGAACTGTACCACCCTGGCAAGCGTGTTTCCTCCGATAGCTAACGACACCAGGACGGGGCCGTTCACTCCCCATAAAGGGGGAGGGGGATATACCTGTTTCCACTTCACCAGCCAGAAACCCGTGGTGAACGTTGGAGAAATCCCCTTGCAGTAGTGTAATGTTACGATCCAGAGCAGATCTATTATCGGACCCTGGGCCCGGTCTAGCCTGTATTACTATTGTGGGGGCACCCGACTCTTGGTAAGAATCCCAAAAGGCACCCAGGGGGTATGTGCGATGGTACGGTTAGCAGCACCCTTAGTGCTGATAGGTGACCGAGTTAAATCACTCCAGGCAAAAAGGAGCGACGCTCTTACCCGGCGCTGGCGTAGACATGTAATAGGCCGTCGCTCAAGTGATACATTCGACCTCACTGTGGACTCCCCAACCTATATAGATGCGATAGGGGTCCCTAGAGGGGTCCCCAAAGAATTCAAACTCGCAGACCAAGTCGCGTCAGGCTTTGAAAATATTCCTATTCTGTCCGCTTTGTTCCCCGTCACTCCAAACAAGAATGTAGACCGCATTAACTATGTACATTATAATGTCTTACGTCTCTCTAATTTGACCCGTGATGCGGTTGAGGGCCTGTCAGAACAGTTGGGCCCCACCTCGTTGATGGCGGTGCAAAATCGCATAGCCCTCGATATGTTATTGGCAGAGAAGGGCGGGGTTTGTGCGATGTTTGGGGACATGTGTTGTACTTTCATTCCTAACAATACAGCTCCGGACGGGTCGGTTGCTAAGGCGCTGCAGGGCCTTAGGACTCTCTCGCGAACTATGCACGAGCATTTTGGGATAGATAATCCGCTGGAGGAATGGATGACTTCGATGTTCGGCCAGTGGAAAGGTTTGATAATGTCTGTTCTTTTATCGCTTGCTACATTTGGTGCTATAATGGTTACTTGTGGGTGTTGTTGTATCCCATGCATAAGAGGGCTTGCCATGAGAGTGATCTCTACAGCCATTGAGAAGGCTCCAGGACCGCCACCAGGGATGCTGATGCCTCTACTGGAGCAGCATGCCCCGGGAGAACTGGAGCTTGGCGAATAGGGGTGATCTCTCTGGGGAGAGATCAAAAGGGGGAATTGTAGATGTATTGATTGAATAAGTTGAACTGTTGTAAGCAATCAAGCAGTGTCTATATCAAAGCTAAAATTGAAATGTTACAAGTGGAAACTGAAAACAGAAAACAGGAAGTCTTAGGAGAGCAGACAGCCTGTCTTTGACAAAAACAGGAAACAGGTTAAAGACACACACACATAGTCTGGAACTGAGTTCAGAATAGACAGACAGAAAACCACAAAGGGCAAAGATGATGCTTGGGGCTGCATTTACACATATAAGGTATAGAACATAAATTGGACCAATGACACACTTGCTTTGCTAGCTTAACGCCTCTATCTTTTGGGCGTATTTGAAGTATAAATAATGCTCTTTTGACTGTTGATCTTTGGACATTGTGTGGCGACACTTGTCTCCAGAAGCTTCTGTAATAAATGGATATACGATACGATAATTTACCTGACTCCTGGTGATTTATTCTCCTTTCCAACAAACCAACTCGGGGAAGTGTTAGACTTTAACAGTGCTTAAATCCAATGGGTTATTTCCTAGTATCGATACAATCGATTGATTACATTTTAAAACAATGTTAGATCAATATATGTCGTCCGGAAGGCCAACTTGCTGAGCACAGATCGATGTAGTTGGATCATAGGAATATAAATCGATACATCGATGTAGTAGATGGATCGTTACACCCCTAACCGATATCGATTCTAATTAGAAAATGTTTAGGTTTGAACTTCGAAATTGAAGAGGAGTTTGCGAATTCTGTGATTAAGTATCCCAAGTATCCCATGTCATTGATTGTGGCCAGCTGTTACTACCTCCACGATATCCATGCAACCGATTGTGTACGATTCATGTAAAGGATTTGGCATTTGTACTGTTAAAAACAACTATATCGCTCTATACTTGCAGGCCTATTATTTATTTAACTTTGATAGCTACAGTAAGATACATTAGAGATTAATCAGCAACAATAAGAATTCAGATTTTATGTTGCCATCAAAATAAAGTTCTGTGGTGTGTCTATAATTTGTGTTGTGTAGGCTACCTTTTCAAAGGAAAAACTATGTGGGGGAAATGATAAATGAAACAAAATTACAATTCTAATAAAACATTTACATAGGTGGAGCACAGAAGAATAGTTAGAGCTTATGTAAAATTCCCTATTTTGATGTTATTGTTTTTTTATTTGCTTGTGCTCATTTGCTTTGTAGATTGATTATGTAATACATCCAACCACACTAGATGTGTTTACACTGCCCAGGGCTATTTTTTTGAAGTGGGAAAGCACCACCCTTAGGCTAGGGCTAGCTGGCCATGCTCTGGAGCTGGGTTAGCACCGACTTTTCAGAGCTAGCCCCAGAAAAACTGTGACAAAATAACCAGTGTGAAAAGGGGACAAAACAAGAACAAAACTATAGAGCGTATATTGTCCGATCAAAAAAATCTGCCCTTTCACTTAATTTACATACGCTTGTGATGCGCACCATTACAAACAGCTTTGGTCCTTTCACTCTGCAAAGTTTTGTCGCTTCATTATACCTGCTAAATAGTTATTGCAGCTTGCTTTGGATGTAAATTCAGCAAATATGTCAAAAGAATGAAAGTTGACAAATGTTTTTCTCTTTCTTCACAAGTGTGAGTCCTTAGCCTAGAGTTAAGCCTTATCCCAGGGTTAACAAACTCTTGTGTGAACACAGGCTAAGCTAACCCGTGGCCTGTCTTATCCTGGGACAATGCAGTGTGTAAAGGCCTTATATTTTCCATCCCCCCCACTGTAATGTACATGGGATACTTCTTGCAGAAAAACTCTACAGCACCTCTGTGAATGTATTGTACGAAATACTCAGGAGAGTTTGTAAAATTACTAATATAATGTGAAATCATAGGGCACTGTGCTACATCCAGTGAAACTATATATTGTTGTCTCTCTTTAACCCGCAATAAAACACACTATATTGTACATGGAATTCATATTGCCTCATTAGTTAGCAGCAAGTGGCTTTTATTAGGAGTCTGGTTAGTTAGTCCATCTAAAATTCTGATAAGAACATTATAACAGACAATTTACCTTTTAATAATATGCCTTTTACATATGGTGTTATGTTTTCAAGCCTCAGTAGCTAATATGTGCTCAGTAGCTAATTAATCCACTGTTTTCATTTGTACAATGACTTGCTACTATAGGCAACTTTTTTAGTGGAATGCAATATTGCCGTGATTATTTCATTTAAAAAATACTACCTAGCAAAGTAAAGATAATTGCTAACGTTAGTGATAAAAGCTATACGTTAGCTAGCAAGTAACGTTTGCTAACTGAAATATATTTATCTTTATATATTTATATTTATCTAAAATCATTTTGGTGACATTAACATTATAACAGACATATTAGCTAATAATAATTTGTCCATTTTGAGATGTTTTCATGCTTTTAAGCCACGGTAGCTAATCTATGCTCATGTAGCAAAGTTAATTTTCTGTGTTCAGTTGTACAATGACTTGCTAATGTAAACAAATGTTCTGTGCAATGTGAAGTTGCCATGATTATTTTGTCAAAAATAATTGTTAGATGAGCCTCTGTCTAAGCTAGCGTTAGTTCACTTGAAATCATTCTGGCGACATGAACATGGTAGAGAGGGTGTTTTGTGATCAAGCCTCAGTAGGTAATCCATTCTTAGTAGTTAAGTAATTTCTGTTTTCATTTTTTTCTACAATTTATTTGCACCTTTGTATTTGTAGATATGGCAGTTCAATTAAAATCTGAGTTGTAGTTTAACAACATTATATGGGCACATATGCTTTATGCCCATGATCTACCAAAGTCAACATATTTTTATAATAAAATTAGGGAGGGTATTTTCCATCTGGAAAGGTACAAGCAAAAGTAGAAATTATGAATATGCTCTGTGCTGGGAAAAACGGACAAACTTACATTCAGTTATATTTATGCAATTAGGGTACATTTATTACAATCTAGTTACATTGTTGGGTGCTTAAGGTGTTATTCCCGCGGGGGCAGAGGGTGTGGTCGCCCCAGTGCCCCCAACCCTCAGAGACCTAGTAATTTGCTGGCATAACCAATGAGCTGCAGTCTGAGTCTTCATTGACCACCTGTATTCCGTAATCTGCATAACATCTAGAGTAAGAAAATTACTCTGGTGTCAACATCAGTAACAGCCATCTCATTAATGCTGTAAACTGTAAATCAGCACAAAATTAATTTTACCAACATAAACTGGCATGTGCTGAACAATCACACCATGAGCACAAAAAATAAGAGTAACATTTGCATTTTGTAAATAAATATATACATTTAAATTGGGCGCCACCCCGCTAACATTTTGTCTGTAGAGGAGTACCCAACCGATCTGTACCATTTTCAGAAACGACCTCACCACCGCCTGGTCTGAAGGAGGGCTACAATGAGTTCCCATTTGACCAGGAAAAGCCACGTTTCAATCCAGCATGGTATAAGTGACAGGTGGGAAGCTCGGCCACAGTGGAGCGTCAGTGGCTAATTTATTTGCCTAGAGCAAACCGACTGTTTTTTTTTCTGTTGCTGGCTGTTTTGCAAAAAAAAAAGAAAAGAAATGCTGGGAGTGTATGGGCTGATCCATGTATGGGATTTTCTTCATAAAGGAAAGGCATTGAGCGGATTGAGATGCACGAGAAATCTGTCTTTCACCGTGAGGCGGAGAAGTCATATTTGATGACAGAGTTCTGTTTAAGTCAGCACACCACTGTGGTAGCGGAGCCCTTAAAAGCTGAGAGAAAGTAGATGGAAAGGAACAGGAGGATCCTTCACAGGTTGTTTGATACCACCCTCTAAGCTCATCAAGGCCTGGCATTTCGGGGCCACAGGGAGTATTCAATTTATTAATTCAATTCAATTTATTAATGGATAGCCTCTTGAGATGCAGCATCTCATTTTCAAGAGGGTCCAAGTACCAGAACATAAATCCACAGCACTAAAAAAATAAAAAATAAATAAAAAAAAAACAACAACAACTAATATACACCTTACATCACTACCTTAGGCCTCAAAGCTTTGACATGTTATGACAGTTTCAAAAAAGTACAAGCAATTCATTGAACAATGAGTGGCACATAAAAAGGACAAAGATTGGATTCACGAGAGGTAAATCAATTATCCAGTTATATACCTATGTACATATCAACATACACTTACATATACACATATACATATATACACACACACATATATACATACACACACACACACACACACACACACACACACACACACACACATACGTATATACATACATAATAGAAAGTCAGGCTTTAATAACATGCACACACCTTAGTTAGATATTGGAATATAGATAACTTGAATCAATGAAAAGAAGAGATAGACCTCAAGGAAAGAGGAAGGTTATTCCAATCACTGGTTGCTTTATAATGAAAGGATTTACGACCAATGACTGAAAAGATTCCTGGTACAGTAAAGGCGAGAGCTTGCATATCTCTAAGAAGATACAGCGAACTACTTGGAACCAAAAGTTCTCTCAGGTAAGGAGGACAATCAAAGTAGGCACACTTAAAAACAAAAAGAAACCAATGAAAGTCTCTTCTTGCATTCAACTGAAGCCAATTCAATGATGCATACATTACACAGTGATGTGTTTTAAAAGGACACCTCAAAACAAATCTACATAGAGAATTAAAAACAACATTAAGCGGCTTAAGAGCAGCATCGTTGGTGTTCATATAAATAATATCAGCGTAATCCATAATCGGCAAAATCAACTGAGAAATTAATCTTTTCCTGACTTCCAATGTAAAACAATTGACAGATCTATAAAGTGTACTGAGACACCCGTATATTCTCTTTATGATATAGTCAATGTGAGGTTTAAAAGTAAGCTCAGAATCCAACAACAGCCCAAGGTATTTAATTTTTGTAGAATTCATCATAGAAGACCCATTAGCAAAATACAGTTGTAAATTAAGAGCACATGGTCTTCTGTGCCTCGTCCCAAACAGCATACAACACGATTTTTCAGTATTCAGCAGTAGGTTGTTTCTGTGAAGCCATTTTTGAATCATATTAAAGTCAACTTGTAACCTATTCTGGATCTGGTGAATATCGGGGTCAGCAGTGTAAATCACTGTATCATCAGCATAGAGATGTATCTTACTCATGGTGCAAATGTGTGATAAATCGTTAATAAAGATCGAAAACAAAAGTGGTCCTAGAGTGGAACCTTGAGGAACACCCTTATCAACCAGTAAGTAAGCAGACAGTGAACCTTTAAACGAAACACACTGCCGTCTGTTATGAAGGTAGGAGTTGAACCAAAATAAAGCACTTTGATTCAAACCAATTCCATAAAGCTTATCAAGGAGAATGTAGTGATCCACCATGTCAAAGGCCTTGGAAAGATCAATAAAAATAGCACCAGTTAACTGTCCCTTGTCACAGGCAGAGAAAGTATCATTGGTGAACTTTAATAAAGCTGTAGTGGTTGAAAAATTAGGCCTAAAGCCAGATTGAAATGGTGATAAGATATTATTCTGAGTAATGAATTTCGATAATTGATTAAAAATAATTTTCTCAAATATTTTGGCAGTGGAACAGATAATTGAGATAATTATTCATAATAGAAGCATCACCAGTTTTCAATAAAGGAATAACTTTCGCGCATTTCCATGTAGCAGGGACAGTAAACGTGTTTAAAGACAGATTAAAAAGATCAGCAAGTGGAAATATCAGTATAGGAGCTGCAAGTTTAATATACCTAGCCTCAAGCCCATCCGGACTAGCACTACTATATTCCTTCAGATCAGCTATAGCATTAAACACGTCAATGGGCATAATTTTGTTAAATTTAAATAAACCAGGCATAAAAGAAGATGTTGAGACCAGGTCATTAGTATGAGAATAAACATGATTGGAATCACCAATTGCAGTAAAATGCTGATTAAAAGCATGAGCAATAAGAGAAGGATCAGAAATTGTATCATTATTTATTTTCAGTTGATTAACAGGATTTTTAGTATTCCTATTGAGAACTCGATTCAAATGATCCCAGAACTGTCTAGGGTTTTTAAAATCTTTAAGAAAACAGTCTCTGTAGTAACTGGATTTAGCATTTCGAGTGTGAGTCTTGCACTGGTTCCTAAGAGATCTATAATAATCCCAGTCAGGGTCAGATTTACTAGCTCGATATTTAGCCCATGCCTTATCTCTTTGCTTAAAAATATTAATTAAGTGAGAACTAATCCAGGGTAAATGCTTCCCTTTAACTCTAACATTTCTAAATGGAAAATGCTTGTCAATTACATTAATAAGTTCAGAATTAAAAAAAGTCAATGCATCTTCCACAAACGGAATTAGCTGGAACCTGTCCCAATTAATAGAGTTCAAATCTTGTATAAAGCAATCAACATTGGTATTTCTACTTTGACGTATTTTAATATATTTAGGAGGGAAATGAGGCATTTTGATTTTCCAGACACAGTAAATGGCAGAATGATCACTAAAACAATCAGCTAAGACACCAGATTGAACTATCCTTTCCGGATTAGAAACCAAAATCAGATCAAGCAAAGAGGAGGACCGACTATCTACTCTAGTAGCTTCCTTAATAAGTTGAGTCAGATTAATACTACTAAATAAGTTTTTGTCCCCAGCGGAAGATTGATTCAACCAATTGCAATTGAAATCTCCAAGAATGATCAGTTCTTTATGCCTCCCTAATGAGTTAATGGTAGACAAAATGCACTTTGTGGAATCTGATGGGGCAGACGGAGGTCTGTAAATATTGCCATAATTAAGTGTTTATTTGCATGAAAAATAATATTTATAAAAATACTTTCAAAGTTAACTGGATCAACTTCAGGAGTAATACGCTCAGAGTTAAGATTTGCATTAATGTATGTGGCCACTCCACCTCCTCTGGACAACCTATCAGCTCTGTACAATACATAATTGCTAATTTCTATAGCACTATCAGAAATAGAGTTATTTAGCCAGGTTTCAGAAATGGTAATAATGCTGGGTTTGTACTGAACAACCCAGGCTCTGAGATAATCAATTTTTAAAGTAAGGCTCCTGATATTCATGTGAACAACCTTTAGACCTTTAATGGATTCCATTGAGAGTGAAAAGTGAAGAACATGTCATAATGCCACAGTAAAAAGTATAGAAGAGGAAGGTGTAAAAGGCCACGGTAACAAAACAAAACAAACAGCAAAGGAAACAAACAAAAAAAAAACAGATAAACATACAACAAACAAACAAAATTTCAACTGAGCACAATTGCTCAGTGGTCATTAAATTAAATTCAAAAACAATTATCTCAGGGAATCTCAAAGCCCACATAACCAAAAGGGATAAAAAAATTGTATTATTTTTTTTATTTTTTTTTCCTTTTTCCCCTTTCTATCAATCTTTAATCCAATCAAAGTTGGCTGTATTTGAGGCCGTAGATTAATAATTTTCAAATTATGAGTAGCTTAATGCATAAAGATTCCAATATCACTGGGAAATCTTTCGGCTCTGTACGATACATAATCATTGATTTAAGCAGAGAACAAAAACAAACCAAATCGCAAAGCACAAAGCTACAAGGCACAATAACAAAAAACACCAGAGGACTCTACTTATCAGAAAGGAGTAATGCTGCATAGTTTCTGGCCTCATCAGCAGAGGAAAACATTTTCCTACCTCCCTCCTTCGCACTGATGGAAAGTCTCGCAGGAAACAGTAGCGCGGGCTTAAGTCCAAGTTTATAGAAATCAGACATAACTTCACGATACGTTGATCTCAGTTCCATTACTTCAGGAGTGAAGTCCTCATAGATCGCGATAGGTGACCCACGATACTGAAGCTTTCCTCTTCTGGCTCTGGCTTCACGTATAATAGTAATTTTCTGCTGGTGCCTTAAAAGACGAATAATAACTGGCCTAGGTCGTTGTCCTGGGCTTGGTTTAGCAGAGAAAGCACGGTAGGCCATGTCACAATCTGGTAAGGATCCAAGAACACCTTCGCCGAATACCTCCATCAGAAGCCCGGAGAAGAAGGAAGTGGGCTGGCCACCCTCAATAGACTCAGGTAAGCCGAGTAGCCTAATATTGTTACGCCGGCTGCGTGATTCCAAATCGGCCACTTTAGCCAGCAGTTTAGCATTACTTGCCGTCAATGAAGTACTGAACTTTTCCCAAGTCAAAATACGCTCGTCTTGAAGATTAGCATTAGTCTCGAGTGCTGAAATTTTCAAAGCATGATCAGACAAAGTCTCTTGCATACAGTCGAGCTTCGTTTCAAGCGAAGAAAAAGATGTTTTAAAATCCACAGCGATCGATTTCCTAAGGTCATCCAGGAGACTAGAAAGAGTCGCCAGATTTAGCTCACTGGTGACTTCTTCAGAAACAGCCAAACCAGCATTTTGATTCTTTAGATTAGATCTAGTTCCTTTAGTAGCCATAATGAAGTCAGCCGGTCGAATCAAACAAAAAAACACATAAGTCGTGGGAGTGAGATTCAGAGAAATGCAACTACGCGACCACACCCGTCGCCATGATTATGCAGGGCTTGGTGCCTCTGATTCCAATGAAGGAAACCTTTTGGAGCTTTTGAAATTACTGGCACACTATGGCTCAATCCTGGAGCTGTACTTGACCAACCCGGTAAGCCATGTGACATACCTCAGCCACCAGTCACAAAATGAGCTAATTGCAGCTCTTGCCAAAGAGATATTGAGCGCTATAATTGATGAAGTGAAGGCAGCTACGTTTTTCTCCGTTATTGTAGACTCAACAATCGACATAACAAGAATAGATCCGTTTTCTTTATCACTAAGATATGTCACCAAAACAGGCAATAGCAACTGAGCGCTTTGTAAAGTTTGAGGAATTCCCTGATGGCGGTGCTGAGGCGTTTTATGATCTCCTGATAAACGCGCTCACAAAGGATCTTGGTCTCAATGTTAATGACATGAGGGGGCAAGCATATGATGGAGCAAGGACGATGTCTGGACAGTTAACAGGACTGCAAGCCAGATTGAAGCAAAACTGTTCTGACAAAGCATTTCATGTCCACTGCTGCGCACATAACCTTATCTTATTCTAATGGATGCTGCGTGTTGTTTGTGTAGCACTGACATTTTTTTGGGTACACTTGAAACACTGTACTGCTGTCAACCTGTCAGTGCTCAGACCATATGCGGCACACTGGATCAAATTGGTCTGCATGGCTGTTGTCCCAGAAGGAAGCTTCTTCTAAAGCATTGGATTACTGGAACCATGTCCTGTGGTCTGATGAGACCAAGATAAACGTATTTGGTTCAGATGGTGTCAAGCGTGTGTGACAGCAACCAGGTAAGGAGTGCAAAGACCAGTGTGTCTTTCCTACAGTCAAGCATGGTGGTGGGATGTCATGGTCTGGGGCTGCATGAGTGCTGCCGGCAATGGGGAGCTACAGTTCACTGAGGGAACCATGAATGCCAACATGTACTTTGACATACTGAAGCAGAGCATGATCTCCTCCCTTCGGAGACTGGGCTGCAGGGCCGTATTCCAACATGATAAAACACACCTCCAAGACAACCACTGCCTTGCTAAAGAAGCTGAGGGTAAAGGTGATGGACTGGCCAAGCATGACTCCAGACCTGAACCCTATTGAGCATCTTTGGGGCATCCTCAAATGGAAGGTGGAGGAGCTCAAGTATTCTAACATCCACCAACTCCGTGATGTCGCCATGGAGGAGTGGAAGAGGATTCCAGTGGCAACCTGTGAAGCTCTGGTGAACTCCATACCCAAGTGGGTTAAGACAGTGCTGGAAAATGATAGTGGCCACACAAAATATTCACACTTTGGGCACAATTTGGACGTTTTCACTTAGGGGTTTACTCACTTTTGTTGCCAGCAGTTTAGACATTAATGACTGTGTGTTGTGTTATTTTGAGGGGACAGCAAATGTACACTGTTATACAAGCTGTACACTCACTACTTTACATTGTAGCAAAGTGTTATTTCTCCAGTGTGGTCACATGAACAGACATGAGCAAATATTTACAAAAATGAGAGGGGTGTACTCACTTTTGTTAGATACTGTATACATATCCATTAATAGAAAAAGGGGAAAGAGACATACAGATCTAGATACATTTCATAACATCACATTAAGGAGCAACTCATCATTCAAGCCCTTAGGTGTCAGGGACTGTAAAGTAAAAATCCAAAAAGCTTCACATCTTTTTAACAGTAGGTCATGATCACCCCCTCTATGTGGTGGACTGACTTTTGCAATGGACTGACTTTTGCAATACCCCCTCTATGTAATGGACTGACTTTTGCAATGCACATTATAACACTTTTTATGGGAAATACTTTGTTTGTGTGGAGATGGGAAAACTGGTGGTTAATGCATTGTGTACAACCACGGCAGTGAGAATTTCCATCAGGTAGGGGGCTAAAAATCCTCTATTCTGGAGTTTCAGGTTTTTCCCTCTTTCTTTTAAAAAAGGGCTGATCTTTAAAATAAGAGCTAGTTCATGTTCTGATTTTAAAATATGCCAGTGTTTCCTAAAAAAACAGAGTCTCTTTTCCTTTTTCTTGCTTTTTTCCCAACAATTCTGAACGAGATTTGCTGAGTGCCACTTCATAAGCCATCTGAATCCATTTAGTAGGGTACCCACACTGTAAAAATCTAGTTCGCATTTCAAAAGTCTAGTTCTTGTTCAACACTTTTTCGACCTTTGGTCTTCTCCGACGCACCGGTCAATTTGCAGGTGTGCAAAAGCTTTGTACTTTCAGCTTAATAGAAGTCACAGTAAGGGCATAAATCTTACAAGAGGGAAGAGACTAGAATCTTTCATGCAGAACACCAGGCCCATTTATGTAGGATTTTATCTTGCTGTGATTTTTATAAGGCCTAAGTTTACAGTTCAATACCTATCTTCCTGTGATTCTGTTGAAACTGTGAGTAATATTTATTTCAGTATGAGGAACTATAATCTCATTTATCTAGAGCTGCCATCTGTCAAAACATTTGTTAGGGAGTGTGACATGCCTGGACGTGCACAGGAGCCGATCCCAGCAGACTGTTGGTTAGCATCTCTCTCCAGGGCTCTGCTCAGATTCAAGGCTATGTGTTAAAATTGATACCTTTCTTTTCCCCAAGAAACCACTTTCACATATAATTCTTGTGAATGAGCATTCTAACTTTGACGTTACTCAATAAGCATTGGGATAAGGTAGAAATATTTTCCCTGACAATGAAATCGAGTGAATTGTGCTGGAACATAGGTTGCCAGATCTTATTCCTATATTACTGATGGCAAACTAAATGTGGTCACTGCTAGGCAGATGCAAATGTTCCCAGTTTAAATGTTAATGGTGGTCCTGGTTTAGCAGTGCCCAGGTGCATTCTCTCATTTCTCCCTCTATTCACAGTAGATCTGTGAAGCCACCACAACAATGTAGCAAAGTGCTCTGTAGCATCAGAAGATTTCCTCTCCGATAATGGACACGTATATGCACACACGAGGATGCAGACACGCGCGCACACAGTGAAAAGACCAAAAACATTGCCCTTATTTACAGTTATAGTCATCTCTATAACTGGGTATCTCTTCTGTCTATGCCCCTAGGATGAGGTTATCATTTTGAGTGTTGACAGACGCAGAGACAGACGAGTGCAGGGACAGATTTTCAGGCTGTCTCAACTTGTTTCTTTTTAAAACATGTTGCACTGCCACATTAAAAAGACACATGTCATTTATAGCTCCCTTGGAAGATGCTCCCATCAACACTGGTTGTATGTGATGACTGATCTGTATATTCATAAATGTCACATTAAGTATTATTGAGTCAAAGTAATCAAAGTCACTAAAACTATTACTTAGGATTGATTTACACAGCTACCTGCAGTTGGCTAGATCAACAGACAGAAAGCAGAGAAAATAACTAACTGATACAGATATTATGCATGAAGTAAAGGGTTGTTTGCCTCCAGGAAAAATACATAACCGGTTTTAACTGGCTCACATGCATGTTGAGCCGTCCCTTAGAACAAACCTTGGCTGTAATATATAGGCAATACACCCACTTCATGGAATATTTTTTAGTAATGTTGGAAAGTAGGTCATAATAAGAATTTTAACGTTTTATCTGGAACTGGGGGATGCCTAACCAGCTGAGGTTAAGTAGCATACATTTGGCCTTCATTTCAGCAGTGATTAAGATGCCGTCTTTCAGTTCGTAGGGTGAATGTGTTTCCTGGCTGTTCATGGTTGCCAGACATAAGTGTATGGTTATTGACTAAATTCCATGGCCATCTAATCATTCATTCCTCATTCCTACTGTCCCATCAGATGATATTGAGACACCTTCACTGTCTCTATTATTTTGTTTTGTTTTATTGATTTATACATTTATAATATGTTGAATCAGTGACCCCTAATGACAAACCAAAAACAGGTTTTTAGAAATGTTTGCCAACTTTTTGAACAACAGAAATGTCTCTTGTGCAGAAGTATTAAGACCCTTTATTCAGTCCTTTATAGAAGAGCCTGTGGCTTGAAGCAATCACAGCTTCAAATCATCTTGGGCATGCCTACCAACTACCAGCAACACACCTGGATTTGGACATTTTCATTGTTGAAGATTAATCTTTGAACCAGTCTGAGGACCTGTGCCTTCTGAATCATATTTTCTTCAAGGATACCTCTGTATTTTGCTATGTTCGTCCTTCCCCAAATCCTGACCAGACTTACAGTCCCTGCTGCTGAAAAGCATCCCCATAATGGCTCTCACAATGTTTAACCATAGGGATGGTATTATTTAGATTGTCATGGCAAAGTGTCTGAATACATTTACCTGAGTTTTTTATTTGAATTAACTGGTATACATTTCTAAAAACTGAAGTTTAAGGGTGAGGTTATAAAAAACAGAAAAGTGCATGTATAAACAACACAATTTCCCAACAGAAAATGGCTTGTTTCTTGCTGGCATCAAACTCAAAACCACCAGACTGAAAGTTGGTTGCGGAAGAACCTGCCCACTATCCCCAACCACAGCACCCTAGCACACAGCCACTTAGTTTAACTATCAATACGTTCATAGTTGCCCCTGGTGGCCTGTTTCTGATGTTAGGTAATTGTTGGAGATCGGACGAATGAAACCGAAGCCCCGAAGCACTGTTCAGTTTTCCGAGCTCAAATGTTTCGAAGCAGTGTACCAGAACCTCGTTTCAATGTACAACACCACATGACCAATGATGTTCGATGGTTTCGACATCACAAAATCACCTTTGAGTTCCAACCTGTACTGTTTTCGGAATGGCTGTTTTTAAACTACATGCATAAAAGGTTAATGAAATCCAGTCACTTTGAGAGCTGTCGTCAGGAGTTTGAGACTCATACGAATGGGAATTAGAGAGAAATATTTGAAAGAGCAAGTTAGTCGAGAGAGTCATAAAATGTAGCTTGTTATTTGATAGGAGTCATAGAGGAGTTATTTGAGGATATTACAAGAGAATAATTTAGAGTGTTGGTTAGCTAGTTATTTAGGGGTCATCCAAAAGATTAGGTAATTTGAGAGGTAGACAAGATAATTATTTAGTGTTGCATAGCTAAGTTCTTGGAAGGGGTATGTGTGTGTGAATGTGGATATATTTGTAACTGTAGGCCACACTGTTTGAACAGTCTATGTGAGAACAGGAGTTGTGGACTCATTGGCTGGAATTGTATTGTTTATTTCATGTTTTTTATATAGTCATTATACACATTGCCAAACTACAATGGCTAAGGTCTGTGTCCAGGCCCTCAGCAATCTTTCGTGCCCAAAAAGGTCTACACAGGAATATCCAAAAGTTAATATTGTAATTTGTTCTTGAAGTGTCAGTAGTTTGGCGGCTTAGATGCAAGGTGGCTGACAAAAGCAACTGAAAAATATTTTGGCATGTAGAGGTTACAGGTTAAAATCCCTGGTTAGGCATCGTTTTATTAATATTTGGTTTAAATAACTGTCACCTTTTCATAAGAACAACAGTACATAGACCAATCGATGCTTTACAACTAGTACAAAATCAAAACTACGGTAGGAAAGATTAATAACACTGACTGACTGACTGACTGACTGACTAGCCCTTGTTAAATAGCATACTGGTTAGAGAAACGGGCCTGTAAACTTTAGGTCCCGTGTTAGTTTCTCCTCAAAGCAAAGTCAAAGCAAAGTATGCGTTATGAATTATTCCGTATAGACAAACATTTCGCTGCCTATAACCTTCAGTATCTACATTATAGTAAGCCTGAAATAAAACAGTTTACGATTATATTGTGATTATACTGTTTCTGGCATGGAAAGTTAATCTTCAGTCTCACTAGCAATTGCTCAATTCTCATGACTACTCTTAGGCATATTAGTATCTACTAACTTCCTATCACTGGCTAATAAGATATTAAAACAGCCAGTGGGAAAAGCCATACAGTTCATAGATGCTATTTGTGGTGGAGGTAAACTTAATAAGAAACTTTAGTCAGTTTAACACAATGCTCAATGGTCTCTAGCGACTGATGAAGCATGTAGTTCCATGGCTTAGTGGTTAAAGACAGTGCCTGTCACGTGGAAGATCTGACTTTGAATCTAGTGAGAACAATTACTTTAATTGTAATTGTGGGCCACAATAAAACTGTTTACGGTTATAATGCAACTATTTCTTGTTGATTTTCAAAGTATGCACCCGGGCATGCTTTTTGGGTCAGGTTAGACAGAAACTTAGCTGGCTACAACATTGAGGGTAAGCCTATACTAAAACTGTTTACGGTTATACAGTATTGCGAATTCTTATGACTATTCCAGTTGGTAGATACTTGTAAAGCCTATTACTGTCTAATACGCTGTTAAAATGGCCAGTGGCAATTGACGCTTGAGGTGGAGGTAAAATTAGTAAGAAGTATTAGTCTGTACTCTTGTGCGGGGGACCCAGGTTTGAATCCGGCGAGGGAAGCGCTATTTTTAATTTAAAATGTGGGCCGGCTGAACTAGGCCGGCCTCAATGGTTCAGAAAGCTTTGGTTTCTCATCCATAGTAAATGTCACTTTCCATTTGTTGACACTGAATGTAATCGCTATTTATTAACCCTGAGGAGGGACTAGGCGCTACCGCCCACGCCTGGGTCGTATTTGCATAACAATTATATAGTATTACACATTTTCAAAACGGTTTGTGATAGAGAGATTCTGTTTCTTTGCTGTTTTCCTGAGATTCAGCTGAAAACTCAGATGCGCTTTGTGTTTACGTGGCATGTTTCCTGGTTGTCGTCATCCTGTCAAAATGCAACCAAATGCAACCAAACCCTTGTGACAGCATCCAATGGAAGGCTGTTGCTAGGCAAAATAGTTTATTTTACCCAATCAGGAGAAGGTATCTGTTTTGTATTCGAGCAAATCAAAGGGTTGCTGGGTGGGACATAATACGTTTTTTGTTTTCTTTATTTGCTCAATCTGGCTGTAGAAGAGGTGGAAGCAGTACGTTTGCTTAGCCAGCATGCTAACTTAGCATTAGCGAACATTTTAGCATTGTGAGCTTGTGTAACGCTAACGTGTCGAAAAGACAAAGAAAGGATGTGGGTTTTCAACAGTTTTATAAGTATTATTATTATTATTAGTATACAATGGCAAAAAACACTTTTACTAAATGTAACCATAGTCCGTTACAGTTATCAAACGCTCAATAGCTGAGTTACCGGACAACAAAGGATGAATGCTAACAACAGGCTAATGCCAACGCAAGAACAGTCTGGTAACATCTAATAACCTGTTTATCATGAAATAATGTAATACAAATGTGATCGTTATAAATATTGTCTGCTTTGCGTATTTGGAATGGGAGAACTGTTCCACATGGCTGTTTGTGGTCTGATTATAATGATAAATAGTGAAATCATGATGGGTCTCAAACATATTGGACTGTACGTACATAAGGTGAATTATTTCATTGTTCTGTTCACATTTATTGTGAAACAATGCATATTTGTGTAAGAAAAGTGTTTGCAGAAAACATTTTTGTTGGAAAAACTGCTCCACGTGGCTGTGTGGTCTGAATTCAATCATAAATAGTGACATATTTATGGGTGTCAGTCACGGTCGTGGTAGTAGAAGGACACTGGCGCAGAGTATAGATAATGTAGATAATCCATCTTTTAATGAAAAGCAAAACTCAAACAAAACAAAAAGCAGCAACCAGTGACGTGGGTTATCTTCAGCAGGACAAAACCAAAATGAACCACACCCACATTGCCAACACACTGAACTTAAATAGAGTCCCCAATTGGAGGCAATAACCAACACCTGCCTCCAATTGGGGAAACCAAAAAGGATTAGAGGTGGCTAGATGCCACCTCCTGTCCTGTCCTGGCTATGCCCCGAGCCCAGTGCAGAGATGGCTAGGGGCACAGCCAGGACGTGACAGTACCCCCCCCCCCAAAGGCGCGGGCTCCCGACCGCAAGACCGGGATGACAACATCCGGACAGGCGGAGGCTCAGCACCCGGAGCTGCCGTTACAGGCCGGGAAGGCGGAGCCACAGGGACAGTCCGGGGAGGCGGAGAGCCGGCGGAGGGACAGGAGCCAGCCGGAGAGCCGGTGGTGGGTCAGCAGCCGGCGGAGGAGCAGGAAACAGGGGAGCTGGCGCAGGGCCAGCAGCTGGCGGAGGAGCAGGAGCCGGCGGAGGAGCCGACGAAGGATCAACAGCCGGCGGGGGGTCAGCAGCCGGCGGAGGAGCAGGAGACGGGGGAACCGGCGGAGGAGCAGGATACGGGGGAACCGGCGGAGGGTCAGGAGCCGGCGGAAGAGCCTGTGGAGGAACAGGAGCCGGCGAAGGAGCAGGAGACGGGGGAGCTGGCGGAGGGTCAGGAGCCGGTGGGAGAGCCGGCGGTGGGTCAGCAGCCGGCGGAGGAGCAGGAAACAGGGGAGCTGGCGGAGGGCCAGCAGCCGGCGGAGGAGCAGGAGCCGGCGGAGGACTACTTTCTTATTTCTTTGGTACCAGCAATGTCATTGATTTGGGCATTGCGATGTCTATTTGTGTTGCTGCAGTAGATATGTAGATATATTGATTGTAAGTTATTGAACTGTTGTAAGCAATGAAGCAAAATATTAAGTGTTTGTAACATGAGCTAAAACTAAAGGTCCAAGTAGGAGAACAGGAAATCCTGTTCAAGCTGTTGCCGGGGAGAGAAAGATTTGTCAGGTTAAAGACACACACACATAGTCTGGAACTGAGTTCAGAATAGACAGAAAACCACAAAGGGCTTGGGGCTGCATTTACACATATAAGGTCTCGAACATAAATTGGACCAATGACATACTTGCTTAATTCCTCTATCTTTTGGGCGTATTTGAAGTATAAATAATGCTGTTTTGACTGTTGATCTTTGGACATTGTGGGGCGACACTCTGTCTCCAGAAGCTTCTGTAATAAATGGAATATACGATACGATAATTGAACTGAGTCCTGTGTGTTATTCTCCTATCCATCAAACCAACTCGGGGAAGTGTTATACTTCAACAATTTTGGGGGCTCGTCCGGGATGGATTAAGGAGAAGGAATTCGACTTGGTCCAGTTGACCTCTACGGGACTCACAGGTTCCAGTACCGGTACATCACAAAAAAGGTAAGGAGAACCTGTTATATCTAAATCTGCATATTGGCTGTGAACTAAATTGTGAACCTGTGAAGAACGTAGTGGGACTGGTGTAAATTCAGGAGGGCAAGGTAATAGGTTATTGTTCCGGGGCTGACTACCCCCCCCCACTTCCTGACGGGGACGGTGGAGATTGTAAGCAGGAGACTTAACAATCAGTCGGGTGAAAGGACCAAGGACTCAGGGGCACCTCGAATATAACGTGTGAATTAGAATCTCACACATAGATAAACACTAATAAGGAGATGGACGGGGAGTATGAGAGAGAAGTAGATGACGATGGGTGGGGTCCAGGTACAGGAAAGTGGAAACAATTGGGGATACAGGTGGCAAATGTAATTAATGTAATGAAAGTTGTAGGCAGGATGGACCCAATTCAGAAAGAAAAGGAAGAGATAGAAGAGAAATTGCGACAAGTGGTGAGTGAGGCAGGATTAAGGATGGAGGAAAGGAGACTATTACATGTTATTTTGTGGAATAAGGAGAATGATTGTGCCAAAAATCGAGACAGAGTTAGGGACAAAAAAGAAACAGCAAATTTGGTCAAGAAAAGGAGATATAAAGATGCGGAGAAAAGTGAGCCGGTAGCCCAGTCTACAGAAAGGAAAGAAAAGAGGAAGTTGAGTAGAACCACAAAGTCAGAGAGTGAGACAGACACTGAGGAGAAAGTGAAACTGTTTAAGGCAAGGGCAGAGAGAGAGTACGGGAGGTATGAGGAGAAGAGTGAAAAAGCTAACAAAATAGGAACGGGAATAAACAGAGTGGGGTTAAAGGAACCAGGAAGAAAAGGTCAGGCAGTGCTAAAGGCAGGTTAGGTGAGGACACAAGGTCGGGGTCGGACGATAGTGACACAGTGAGAAAGACAAAAAATAAGCAGAAAAAAGGAAATTCACATAGAGGACGGGTGTTGCTCCTGGGGAAAGCAGTAGGGAGACACCGAATCAGACTGTGGAGATTGGGGCAAGGGAGACGTAGATGTAGACCCTTTGCCGCGTTCGCCCCCACCAGAACAAAAACTACACCATGACGCATTAGAATCGGTTCAAAGGACTAAAAATAAAATGTATACGCGGTCACAAGCAGGGGAAGCTAGTTGTGCTGGGTTTCAGCTGCCTCTCTTTAGAGTGGGAGGCGGCGAACCGCGGTATAAACCACTGGGGCTGGGAGACGTACAAGCACTGGTAGATAAATTACACCCGATGGGAGAAGGAGGTGGATTTTGGTTGGCACAATTTGATAAACTCACAGCTGGTCAAATGTTGGCACTGGGGGACTGGAGGGCAGTAGCCGCCCAAGCCATGTCCGCCCAGGCTATGACTGAGATAGAAAAAGGGGCCGCCACTAGGCGGAACCCTTACGACACCCCTTTCAGTCAGGTGGTCGGGCGCATAGCCACGGCCCTGAGGGAACGATTTCCCTTGCCCGCTGGCGCCCCAGTACCCAAGTTACCTTGGGTAAAAGACCAACACCCTAGACAGTATTTAGAAGCATGTAAAGAAACATGGGCCAAACACACAGGGCACCACCCGGGGAAGGGAGGTCTGCAGCAGGAGTGGTTTAGAAGGGCGGTCTTAGAGGGACTTCCTGAGAAAATAAAAGAGGCATTGATGGCCAATGTGTGGGAAAGGCATGTAGTACATCATTTGCAGAGAGCTAAGGACGAGGAGTCAGAAAAAGAGAAACAGATAGAGGAACTGAAAGAGAAACTGTTGCGATTACAGCTGGGCGAGGCAAAAGCGAGAATGAATGAAGGGAGAAAGAGACACAGACAGATGGCAGCCCTAGCCTCGAGAGAACCTGATACACCCGACTTATACCGTTCCCACATGGACACCCCAACCTCACGGTGGCCAGAGGGCATTCACTATCGACCAGGGACTCCGAGGGGAGGTTTTGGTAGGAGCCCAAGTCCCATACGGAGCCTGCTTTACGTGTGGTGACCCGAACCACTGGTCCAGAGAGTGCCCACAGAACGCTGCAAGGGGCAGAGGATACCCAAACCAAGGGGCAGCTCCAGTTCCCAACCCACACGCCGTCCCACCACCTAGTGCACCTGGACAATACCCACTCTCTTATGATGGAGGGTGGGACCAGGAATGACGGTCTACAGGGAGGGGAGGGGACAGCGGGGGAAAGGCAGACCCTATGCTGTCCCTGAATGTCGACGGGAAGGACTTCCCTTTTCTGGTTGACACAGGTGCCACTTTTTCCACCATCACCGCCCCTCCCGCCACAGGACTGTTATCCTCCAAGACAGTGGAGGTTGTGGGGTTTGAAGGGGTGGGACAGACTTTGCCAGTGACATTTCCTCTTAAAACGATACTGGGTAAACAGGCCCTCAGCCATCCGTATGTGGTGTCGGCAAACACACCAGTGAACTTATTGGGGAGAGACTTGTTGATAAAACTGGGGGCTAATATCTTGTGTTCTCCAGATGGACTAACTGTCATGTGACCAGACGAGACATCGGCAGTGTGCGGACCTGAAACCCCACGCAAAGGGCAGTACCTGGTACAACCGGTGAAGGGTGAAATAGCGGAGATATACTGGGGACTATTGATCCTGGAAAAGCCGGATAAACAGGGAATTTTGTCCCAGTACTTCAAGTGGAGGCCGTGGATCTCCCTCCTCGAGCCGTACTTTCCTCCACCAGACCCCCCACATGTAACCCTATTTTATGATCGGCAGGGCGATGAGGTGTATAGAGAGGGGTTTGGGGATGTAGTGTGTGGGGACACGTGGCAGGTCGGGGCTAAATTAATATATGTAGGCCCTGACGGGGTAGCGGCAGATGTACAGTTGACAGAGGAGCAGGATCAGTGGTACATGATGGCGGAGGAGTCCGTCCCGCATGTGTCACTGGCCCTGCATCCTAAACACCAAGCAAAAGACCTGGGGCCCATGGTTAAAAGGGCGGTCAAATGCACTGATTGGACATTCACTCAGGCGCCAAACGTATGGTACTCACCCAGCTGTAAGACGTATCGGTTAGAGGCACCAGGGACGGATTGGGTATATTTAGAACGAAGGGAGATAACTCGGGATCATGGGAGGGAAAAGATGGATCACCCTGTAGCCACGGCAAGACTTAATGAGTTGCCGGACTCACTGTGGTCCAAGGGCCCCACGGACGTGGGAGGAAGGCAGAGGAAGGGTTAGATGTGACATTGAATGGTTTGTGGCCCACAGGGGTGTTAGAGGAGTCAGGTTCCGCGTGGAACACACCTATCCTCCCAGTAGAAAAGAAAGGGACAGGGAAATACCGTATGGCCCATGATCTCAGGGCTATAAACAACATTTTACTCACACCCACTATACCGGTGCCTAACCCGTATGTAGCACTCACTAATTTGACCCCGGATCAAAAATGGTTCACCTGCATTGACCTGGCCAATGCTTTTTTCTGTCTCCCACTAACAGAGGGACTTTGTGATATTTTTTCTTTCACACATAGGGGTCGACAATGGCGATGCACGAGACTACCACAGGGGTTCGCGCTTTCCCCTGGTATATTCAACCAGGTACTGAGAGAAGCGCTGCAGGGATGCTGCCTGCCGACAGGGGTAACTTTGGTCCAGTACGTAGACGACCTGCTGCTGGCGGCCCCGACGGTGGCAGCCTGCATCCAAGCTACAATGACGGTCCTCACCAGACTGGCAGAGAAAGGGTTCAAGGTGTCAAAAGAAAAGCTACAGCTGGTAAGGACGAAGGTCTCCTTTCTGGGCAAAGTAATCTCGCAGAAGGGAGCGGGGCTTTCCCCAGCTTACCGCACAACCATCCTCCACCATCCTAAACCCACTACTTTTCAGGAAATGCTATCATTCCTGGGGCTCACAGGGTACAGCCGCAATTACATCCCAAACTATTCAGGGCTCACAGAGCCACTTAGAGCGCTAGTTAAAGAGCAGGGAATTCGTAAACTTAAAGCCACTCTCAATTGGACTTGCCCGGCCGACCAGGCCTTCATTTTGCTGAAACAACAACTAGCCACCGCAACTGATCTGGCCAAACCCGACTACACAACCCTTTTTTCTAGATGTTTCTGAAACAGGACAAGTCATGAACGGGGTCCTGTTTCAGAAAAAGGGGGAGATAGGAACATCCTTATGTACATAAGCGTAGGATTTGACAAAACCGAATAAAGGCACCCCACCTGCACACAGCATGCAGCGGGGGTAGCAAGACTCATTAAAGAATGCGCACATATAGTCAATCAATCAATCAATCAAAATGTATTTATAAAGCGCTTTTTACAACAGCAGTTGTCACAAAGTGCTTTACAGAGACACCCTGCCTTAAACCCCAAGGAGCAAACAACAGTAGTGTTGAATTTCAGTGGCTAGGAAAAACTCCCTAAGAAGGTCGAATTTTAGGAAGAAACCTAGAGAGGACCCAGGCTCAGAGGGGTCACCAGTCCTCTTCTGGCTGTGCCGGGTGAGATATTAAGAGTCCAATTGGAATAATAAATACATTTCTCTTGGCTAAATCCAGAGTATATTTGATTTTAAGTGATGATGGGCCATCAACTTCAGATACTCACAACACACAGTGTAGTGGCGTATGTAAATTCACAGATGTTCACTATGACTTCCCTCAAGCAACAACACCTAAGCAAAATTTTTGGGGCTCCAAATTTGATTTTCACACATGAAGGGATAAATATGGCAGACTGAATGGGGACGGGGCTACCACATGAGTGCGCGCAAGAGGTAGTGAGGGAGAGTAAGACACGAACCGATCTGTAGGCAGAACCCCTCCCAGGGGCAGAGGACTTCTTCACTGATGGGTGCTGTTTCAGACACGAACAAGATGGGCTGAGGGCGGTGTTTGCGGTAGTGAAACTAACACCAGAGGGTTTAGTCACACTGAAAGCAGAGAGGCTCCAGGGGCTGCAGTCAGCCCAGAGAGCAGAAGTGAGAGCAGTGATAGAGGCTCTCAGGCAGGCCAAGGGAAAGAGAGTAAACATTTACATAGATTCTGCATACGCAGTAGGCGCAGCGCACGTGGAGCTAGGACAGTGGTTAAAAGCTGGGTTTAGATCAGCAGGAGACAAACCGATTAAACACGAGGCAGAGATGAGAGAACTAACCGAGGCCCTAGACCTGCCCGAAAAGGTAGCCATCATAAAATGCAAAGGACACGATAATTCAAATAATGTAGTAGCTCAGGGAAATCAAGCGGCAGACACAGCAGCAAAACAGGCAGCAGGGTACACTCCGCAAGTGATGGTGGTAAGAGCAGAAGAGGAAGTGGGGTGGGGAGAAGGCCCTGAGCTAGTGAGACATCAAAAGGGGGCTTCCCCACAAGAGAAAACAATTTGGCGACAGAGAGGAGCAACAGAGACGAGAGGGCTATGGAGAGGGCCAGACGGTAGAGTAATACTTCCACCAGCCATGCGGGGAGATACATTTGCAGAAGCCCATGGGTTGGGCCATGTAGGGCCAGCACAGATATTGAGGAACTTGTGCCATTGGTGGCACCCGTTTATGGTAGACATGGTACGCAACTACACTAGGACATGAACCATCTGCACTCACACAATCCAAAACCGACGATCAAACCTGAGATGGGGGCGTTCCCCATGACGACGAGACCTGGACAAGAGATAGTGATAGACTACACGGACATGGGGGAAACAGTACGGGGGTGCCGCTACATATTAGTGTGTGTGGACATGTTCACAGGGTGGCCAGAAGCCTGGCCGGCAAGAAGGGAGGACAGTCAGACAGTGATCAAGTGTTTAGTGAACCAGTACATTCCCAGACATTCCCAGACTGGCACTCATGACGATTCGATGCACGTTAAATCAGACCACTGGGTTCACCCCATACGAGCTGCTGACGGGGACAGTTTCCAGGACCAGCCGCGGGGCCTGCGGTCCCGGAAGGGGAAAAGTGGCCCAAAGATCACAGAGTGTATTTTGATGAATTGCGAGCTCTCGTTTCAGAATTCTCCAACAGAGTCGGAGAACGGAGGAACCTGCACCCGCTGGACCAGAACCTGCCCCAGGCGGAATGGGGGCTGCTGAAGGTCATCAAGAGAAAGTGGTCGGAGCCAAGGTGGACGGGTCCTCATCAGGTGGTGGAGAGAACGAGCCATGCGGTCCGCCTGAGGGACAAAGGAGAGACGTGGTACCATTGGAGCCAGTGTACACCAGCGCAGGAGCCAGGGAGGTCGCTGACGGACCTCATCCAAACCGGGAAGGAGGAGCTTTCCCCAGTGTGGACGGAAGGAGGACCAGCACCAGCCGGACCGGTGCCAGGAGCGGACCCCAGGACACTGCGGGACTACGAGCGAGTGAAGGAGACAAAGGACGGCGCCAGGGGAATAGACTCTTAGGGGAAGGAACTGAAGAATACTGTAACAAAGGGGGTATAGGACACCGAGTGGCTCCTACCACTCGTACCAAGATGACAGGGTCACAGAGAAAGGTCTGGGGAGATGATAGTAGAATTAAATGGTATATGGGCATTGGTGAAATAATGATATGTGTGTTGTATGTTGCTACAGGTTTCCCTGGTTGGCGTCGAGTCTCCATTTCCACAGCGAGAAGGCAGGTGACACAAAAAAAGGATCACATACTGCTTTCATGTTTGACTTATGCTTGGTCATAGCTTGCGGGAGATATAATGGCTCATCAAGGGATTACAACCTGTATGTGTGTCACACTCCATTTGTAGATATGATGTGTGCCGGATGGGGAGGTCCGCCGGTTGATGGGTGGTGCCCGGGATGGGACGAGGTCCGAGCGTATACGGGACAGTGGCAGCCCGGACTCCCGCAGGGACCAAATGCCACTATGTGGAGCTCGTTTAAGCTCAACAAGGGATTTCAGCTCCTCCCAGAATCCACTTACATTGTCTGTCAGGGGTTGGGACACCTCTCCTTACAGAGGTGCGGACAAAATATATTTGGTTCTCGGAGTGGAGCATGCAGGAACTGACACCAAAGCGTTTATTAAGATTAACATTAGGGTGCCGACCACTAGCTCTCCAGTTGTGGCAGTCACGGGGACTGTGGACACCTCAGCAGGAAAAGTGCAACCTGGGGAAGTGGTAGAGGTTGACTATACCAAATAGAAACCGTTAGAGGTGATCGAGAAAGCCACGGGGTATCACGAGAGTAATATCTGGCTTGATTGGATGTTGCAGAATGCCAAAGAACAAGATTTAGGGGACTGTGTGGCCCGACCTCAACTATACACTGAGCCGGCTCCTTTGTATTCAGAGGACCCTTGGGGATATCAGTGCATGTAAGCTCTTACACATAGCGCTTCCCCTGTGAACTGCACCACCCTGGCAAGCGTGTTTCCTCCGATAGCTAACGACACCAGGACGGGGCCGTTCACTCCCCATAAAGGGGGAGGGGGATATACCTGTTTCCACTTCACCAGTCAGAAACCCGTGGTGAATGTTGGAGAAATCCCCTTGCAGTAGTGTAATGTTACGATCCAGAGCAGATCTATTATCGGACCCTGGGCCCGGTCTAGCCTGTATTACTATTGTGGGGGCACCCGACTCTTGGTAAGAATCCCAAAAGGCACCCAGGGGGTATGTGTGATGGTACGGTTAGCAGCACCCTTAGTGCTGATAGGTGACCGAGTTAAATCACTCCAGGCAAAAAGGAGCGACGCTCTTACCCGGCGCTGGCGTAGACATGTAATAGGCCGTCGCTCAAGTGATACATTCGACCTCACTGTGGACTCCCCAACCTATATAGATGCGATAGGGGTCCCTAGAGGGGTCCCCAAAGAATTAAAACTCGCAGACCAAGTCGCGGCAGGATTTGAATATATTCCTATTCTGTCCGCTTTGTTCCCCGTCACTCCAAACAAGAATGTAGACCGCATTAACTATGTACATTATAATGTCTTACGTCTCTCTAATTTGACCCGTGATGCGGTTGAGGGCCTGTCAGAACAGTTGGGCCCCACCTCGTTGATGGCGGTGCAAAATCGCATAGCCCTCGATATGTTATTGGCAGAGAAGGGCAGGGTTTGTGCGATGTTTGGGGACATGTGTTGTACTTTCATTCAAAACAATACAGCTCTGGACGGGTCGGTTGCTAAGGCGCTGCAGGGCCTTAGGACTCTCTCGCGAACTATGCACGAGCATTCTGGGATAGATAATCCGCTGGAGGAATGGCTGACCTTGATGTTCGGCCAGTGGAAAGGTTTGATAATGTCTGTTCTTTTATCGCTTGCTACATTTGGTGCTATAATGGTTACTTGTGGGTGTTGTTGTATCCCATGCATAAGAGGGCTTGCCATGAGAGTGATCTCTACAGCCATTGAGAAGGCTCCAGGACCGCCACCAGGGATGCTGATGCCTCTACTGGAGCAGCATGACCTGGGAGAACTGGAGCTTGGCGAATAGGGGTGATCTCCCTGGGGAGAGATCAAAAGGGGGAATTGTAGATATATTGATTGTATAAGTTAGTGAACTGTTGTAAGCAATGAAGCAAAATATTAAGTGTTTGTAACATGAGCTAAAACTGAAGGTGCAAGTAGGAGAACAGGAAACCCTGTTCAAGCGGTTGCTGGGGAGAGAAAGATTTAGCATGTCTGTCTTTTGAGAAACAGGAAACAGGTTAAAGACACACACACATAGTCTGACAGACAAGCCAGAAACCACAAGGGTGCAAGAGGATGTTTGCATTTATCCTTATAAGGTATAGAACAGAAATTGGACCAATGGCACACTTGCTTTGCTAACTTAACGCCTCTATCTTTTGGGCGTAGTTGAAGTATAAATAATGCTGTTTTGACCGTTGATCCTTGGACATTGTGCGGCGACACTTGTCTCCGGAAGCTTCTGTAATAAATGGATATACGATACGATAATTGACCTGACTCCTGATGTTTTATTCTCCTTTCCAACAAACCAACTCGGGGAAGTGTTGACTTCAACACCACAAAGGGCAAGATGATGCCCGTGCTGCATTTATACATATAAGATATAGAACATAAATTGGACCAATGGCACACTTGCTTGGCTAACTTAATGCCTCCACTTTTTAGGCGTGTTTGAAGTATAAATAATGCTGATGTGACTGTTGAATTTCAGACATTGTGCGGCGACACTTGTCTCCAAAAGCTTTTGTAATAAACTGAATATGCGGTACGGTAATTGACCTGACTCCTGGTGTTTTATTCTCCTTTCCAACAAACCAACTCGGGGAAGTGTTAGACTTCAACAACCACTTGTTCCGATGGTATCCAGCTGTAGAATTTCTCTGGCCAACCAAGCCATTTCACAAGATAAATTTTCTTCCCTTTCTGTACTTTCTCATTCAAAACTGCTTCCACTTTAAAAGTTTTATCCTTACCCACGATTATTTTCAGCAATTCCTGTTCATAAAAGGTCCCAACTATCACATCACCATCATAATCTTTTATTCTATATACAGGAGGTACTCGAGGAATACATTCTGTAATTGAAAAATATTCATCTGTGTACCCTTTTTAAACGCACCTCTCAGCTTTGAGAGTCTCACAGTATCCCTAACCTGGAAATTGTAGTTTTGATTAACATTTCTCGTTAATGTTGTGCCATACAGGTTCTTGAGAACTAATCTAACATTTTCTTCACAAACGTCAGCAGGCTTCATCTTAATAGACCGATGGTAGCTATGGTTGTATCCATGAACTAAATCTTGAATGATTTCAACATAGCGATGAGTGTTGGCAGCTGTGAGATACCTCCACATTCATGATTTAATTGTTTTATTAAATCTCTCAACGATACTCGCTTTGACATCATTTTCTGTAGCAAAATGTTTTATGTTGTACTTCTTCATCAACATTTTAAAATTTGAATTAAAAAACTCCTTCCCCTTGTTTGTTTGGACTTTTTGCGGTGTTCTTCCTTCTTTTAATGTCCATGCGTATTTGCTTAATACATCTTAACATACATTTCATGTTATCGTTTTCCACACTGTAAGCACCAAGGTTATTATGGTTTTGCATTTTTTAGTAGTTTTTATTTTTATTTCGTTTTGACTTTTTGTTTTCAAACTCAGTTTAGTTTTAATTAGTTTTTAAAGTGGGTTTGCTAGTTTAGTTATTATTTTTTGAAAATGCTTTAGTTTACTTTTTATTAGTTTTAGTGTTAGTTTTAGTATTTTTTTGTAATATGGGCTATTTGTCAGGGGCAAGATTCAAAAAGGTCAGAAAAAGTATTGTGTAATAATAACTCAACAAAAACATCATACAATTTATTATATTAAATATGGTTCACGCCTTCACAAAATATACACATTTAACACCCTAGAGGCCTACCAAATTCACACCCCATGGAAATTCCTTTAACGTTAATGTTACCTCTTACAAAATCCACACGGCGTACCAAAAATCTAACGTTCCACATCATCTAAACAGAATTCACACTCTATACAAATATCACAGCTGTACAATTTTCACACCCTATTCTAAATGTATACAATAGCCTTCTGCCTACTCATCTGGATTGAAGCAGCAAACATTCAGTGTAAAAGTAAAAATGACATAACATTGTTTAATATTTTAATCACAGCTTATAGTGTTTTGACATCGACAACCCAAGTGCATTTTTCCTCAAACTTGCGACTAGTTAACTTTCTAAAGAAGGCGCAATCGCTTCTCGGGTAGACATTAACACACAAACAAAATTATATTCAGAATTTAAAATATTTTTATACCACTTTTTAATGTGTGATTGTGTAAAGGTGTTGAAGAGATACCAACCTTTCGCGAACTTGCTTCAACGTCGAACACTCGTTCTCATGGAGACGCGGTGTGCACGGAGGGGAGGGGTGTGTGTGTGTGTGTATGGCAGGTGAAAAGGGACTTTAATAAGCTATTGAAACGACCTAATGTGCATACCACCGCGTATGTGACCGTGTATATGTCTATACGCGTATGCAACTGTATATACGTGTATGCACCCATGTATACGCTTTCAGTCGACTGTCATAGACGACCTACCCAGACGACTGAACGCACATGTATACGCATGCAGATATTATCCTGTACAGTAGAGGGCGCAGAAACCCGGGGATCTCTAGTCTGTACGAACAAGAAGTTGTCCTCCGATGAAGAGAGGAGGAGCAGGTTTGTTTTTCGGCTAAATACAGGTGAGTTAAGATATTCCATTCATCTACCTAAAACCACCAGGCATGTGGAGGTGCTTGGTTATGCAATACAGCTAGTTACCAGTGAGTTTTGTTGCCTCGGTTTGCTAGCGACATTGTAATAATTGTTTTCACTCTCGAACATTTCATCAATGTAAACTGTGTCGGCCATTGGCTTTAGCCTACGTCCTCCCTTCCCAAATCGAAGTTCATGTCCATTGCTCAATCAAACCATTGTAGCCCTATAATGGCAACATCTTTTTTAGGCTTATAATTTTTATTTGACCATGTTTATTACGGTCTTAGCTCTGCTGCTTTCTCTGTATGAATTTTAATAAGCTAGACTGGGTGGCTAGTTAAAACCACAGACAACGAATTCAAATCGCAGGCATTAACATGTTTTTCATTAGTATATTTACAATTTTGCATCTCTCCTACAGGTTTCCCATGAAGAATCTATTTTATTTGACCCTTTTCTGTAAACAGGACTTCTTTCTCTTATATTTTTCTTCACAGAAAACTGATAGGCTTACCTGTAATGTGTAGCCTATATAATTTATTTTTCAGTATTGTAGATATCATTTAAATGTGCATTGTACATATGGAAATAAATGCTTTAACGACATCTGGTAATTATTCAACAAATGTACTATATACATATTCAAATGTTTCAGTTTTGTCTTTTGAATTTTCATGGAATCCTTAAAATGTGAATTGCAGTTTTACATTGTGATTACACAGTGCAGATTGGGAGTGTCATTGGCAAGTGTATTCGACTGTGCGGTTCTCCACACTTGAAAAGAGACAGGTTCTCACTCTTTGAAGTTATAAACTGGATTCCACTCAATGATTAGGCCATATGAATTATTCCCATTCATTTATTAGCAATCATGAAGGTAAAAAACCTTTAAAGAAATAAACATACACACAACATGCTGTTAATCACCAATAAAGTGCATAAATGGCAAGTTTTAACATGACCCAATTATTTACATGCAAAACTACATCAAATATATATTACTTAAGCTAAACCATTTAAACATGATTATTTAATCAAGCACACAATATATTCTACATAGAAAGTTAGATGCAAAGTATAAAGATAGTAGATATTGCACAACTTCTTAACTCTGACACATTTACCTAATTAACTAGATTTTAACCATTAGGAAATGCTTTTAACCATAATTATACCTGCATTGATATTTTAACAATTGTACAATACATTTTTAATTAAATCATTAGTTGTATTTAAACCAATATATGATCCACCATGTGTCATGAGTACTATATTCCAATACTGGTACCAATAACTAACAGCATATCAAAGATCGGCGTTTCTAAATCAGGAGAGTTTAGAGCTTACCGGCTGTCACTTCATAGTTCCTTTAGTGAGTCCCCATTTGCACAGTATTTAAACAGATTTAGCTCTATTTCTCGAGCTAGCACGGCTGTCTGCCGTTACATCAGCTCCTGATGCATACAAACAATAGCAACAGTGCGTTGCCTTATCCTTTGCCCAAGCACGCGCAACTGATTGGCGAATTAGTATCACCTGGTACAAATGAGAGTGCGCAGGTAACGGACGAGTTGCGCAACACCTCCCACTCGATCCTTCATAGTCCTCTTTGAAGATCGCACAGCGTAGCAACCGTTTGAAGCCTCTATACCTCCTTCATCTGCTCTTCAACTGGGAGAAGAACGACAAGGCGTCTAATGTCCCTGTGGAGCACAGTACCTTGACAGACCCTCTTCCCATCACGAGATACCGATTCTCTGATCGTTGACTCCTGAACAGGGACACACAGGCTTGGAGAAACTCGAACATTTACGTCCCTTACGATGCCCCTTGGATCAGAGTTTACACTGACGACTCTTCCAAGCTTAAACTGCCCCCTTAATGCATTTTGATCACATAGCCAGACGATGTCTCCAATGGCGACGTTCCTCTCTGCTGTATGCCACTTGTTCCTCACAAACAGGTTTGAACCAGCAAGTTGGCTCCATGATCTCCAAAAGCAGTTGACTTCAGTTTGCATTTCTCGCAGGCTTTTATAGGGGTAACTATCAAAGTAAAACGTCTTGTAGTCCCCTGTCGGTGTGGCTCGACCAAGCAGTAGTGTATTTGGTGTCACATATTGTATGCAGCCCTCCTGGCTCTGAACTCTCGCATCAATGGGACGTTCGTTTGCCAGATTGGCTGCTAACTGAAGTGCTGTTAAGAACTCGCTGAAAGTGAGATTTGACCCTTTTCCGAGACTCTGGAAAGCTCTCTTTGTAACACGCACTGCAGCTTCCGCAGCTCCGTTTCGGTGCGGTGAATCAGCTGGATGCACCTTCCAGGTAAACAGTGTTCCATTCTTAACTGCATACTCCTCCAATGTGGCTTTATCTTGACTTTCCAGGAAAGCATACAGATCTTTCAATACAGGTTTTGCACCAATGAAATTGGTTCCAGGGTCTGACCATACCTTTTGGGGATGACCCCTGACCGCAGTGAACCTTTGGTATGCCATTAGAAAGCTCTCCGTAGATGGTGCATTGGCCAGCTCTGCATGAATAGCTCTACTTGCCATGCAGCTGAAGACAACTCCCCAAACTTTCATTGATGCTTGTCTCTTGACATCATCCCTTACTAAGTAGGGTCCGAACAGATCGATGGCGGTGAACTGAAATGGTGCAGCAGGTCTAGTTCTCTCTTCAGGAAGGTTACCCATTATTTGCCGGCATGCTCTGGCCTTTGCTTTTTTGCAGTGGACGCATTGGTCAACAACCTTTTGAGCAACTCTTCTTCCTCTCAAAACCCATGCTTTCTTTCTCATCCTCAGCAAGGTGCCTGCCACTCCATCATGTCCTTCATTATGAGCTTCACGAGCCAACAAGTTTGCAATCCAGGCATCAAAAGGCAAGAGGGGCACAGTTTTGAGGTCCTCATTAAAGCCTTGAATTCTGCCACCACACACCAACAGTCCAGTTGCCATGTCTCTGTAAACAACCAGACGGTCTATTGTGGTATTTGAGAAGACTACATCTCTTTGCACTGCTAGGCAGAGGTCCCTGAATGCATCTCCTCTTTCTTGGAGAGTGACAACACCAGCTGATGATACCGCCTCCCACTTTAGTCTGTCCATTTTCTTGACTTTAAGGAATTTCTTGCCAGCTCTCCAGACCAATGCCACTGTTTTGATGAGTCGTGTTAGGTTGCTGAATCTTTTCACATCAATTAACATTTGAACAGTTGTTCCACCAGGTGGCCTACTTGACACCATCTGGGTTGAACTCTGTTTTTCTTCTGGCTCTTGCTTCTTCAGCTGAGCTCTGGTAAGTACAGCGACAAACACCTTCTTTTGGATCTTGGCAATGTTCTTCCTGGCTGCAGCAGCAACATCTTTAGCAGATTTAATGGGCCACTCATTTACTGGTAGACTGAGGAACTTTGGACCTGACTGCCACTCAGAGTCCTCACCTAAATCCTTAGGGACAGCTCCTCTCGTGATGATATCTGCAATGTTCATTTGCCCTGGAACCCACCACCAATCATGGACGTCAGTGCTACTTTGAATTTCTCCAATTCGGTTTGCAAAGAAGGTTTGGTAACCATAACTCTCTCTCTGTACTGCTCCTAAGACTGTCTGACTGTCAACCAGATGGTACCACTTGTCAATTTGAATCCTGCAATGTCTTTGGAAGTACTTTTTTAACCGGGCAGCAAACACAGCTCCACAGACCTCAGCTTTTACAACATCACCCTTGTGATCGAGGGGAGTCAGTTTGGCCTTGGACTCAACGAGCCTCACGGTAATGCCTTGACTACAGCTCCATCGCAGATACAACACTGCTCCATACGAATGTTCACTGCCATCAGAAAAGGTGACACCAAAGGGTTCAGTGGCGGCATCTAGGGGTGTCAGAGGCCTGATAAATTTTACTTGTCCCAACTCTTCTTCCAAGAGTTTGATTGCATCGTCCCGAAGCCCTTCCGATAGAGCTGCATCCCAGGTATTCTCGGTTAAGCCATAGTTAACTTTTGCCTCCTGAAAGGCTCTTCGCACCAAGATTGCCCCTTTTTGCTTTGCAGGGGCCACCAAGCCTAATGGATCATACAGACCTGAGACTTGACTTAGAAGTTCTCTTCTGGTAAGTGGATTTGGCGTGTGTGATCTCACTTGCTCTCTTGATAAATCTTGGCCAAGTCTCATTTTTCTCTTCTTCTTTGAGAAGTTGACGGCAATCATGACATGGAGCCTGTCCTCTTGTACCATGTAACCAAAACCAAGAGCCTTGTTATCCTCTTCCGACAGCTGATTTGGTAAGATGAAAGTCTTTGGCTCAGTTTTCCTTCCTCTGGACTCTCGCCTCCCACTTTGATCGGAGTATACCCAGGGCTTTATGTGGAACCCGCCAACCTTTAGGATCTCCTCGACATTAGACGTTATGATTTTCAGTTGATCCATGCTGTTGTGGGAAGTCAAAATGTCATCGACATAAGCATCTTCTTGCAGCACCCGTCGCTCTTCCTTGAGGTGACTGAACATAGGTAGATTTGCAGTCTCTCGCATGGCCAATTGAGCAATACAGCCTGCTGGTTTGTCACCTATATTTACCCTTGTTACGGCATACTCTTCAATTTCATCTTCTCCAGAATCACGCCAGAGGAACCTGTGCAGATGGACTTCTCGGTCCTCCAGCCAGACGGAGTTATACATCTTCCGTATGTCACCCAAGGCAGCAAAGACTCCAGCTCGAAACCTTAGCAAGACAGCACGAATGGGGTTGAGAACGTCGGGACCTTTGAACAGCAGGTCATTCAAGCTCACACCTCTAAAATTTTGGCTGCTGTTCCAGACAAGCCTCACTGGAGTCGTGACAGAATGAGGATTTGGAGCGATTAGGTGACTGATGTACCAAACTGGTCCGATCCAGCTCTTAATTAACTCTTTCGACAACTTTATTGCAGCCTTACGATGGACCATGTCATGGACTTGCGCTGTGTAGGCGACTTTCCATTCTGGTTCCTTGGCCAGCTGTCTTTCTGTCCTAAGGAATGTTGCTTCGACGGCCCTTCTGTTATTTGGCAGGGAAACTGGATCCTCCTTCCATGGATATTTTGCATGCCAGTGGGGTTCCTCACAGTGCTCATCTCCAGTTACATACGTCAAGCCACTTTTCACCATTTCCACCTCTCTTTCTTCAGCGAGCGTCATTTCCTTGCCACCTGGCTGGCAACTTCCGCAGCGACAACCACCACACTTGGGCTCACAAGCGGCTCCAATACTGTCCCATTTCCACCATTCTAGGAAGTCTCGCCTGAGCGCTGCAGTGCTAGATTGACAAGCAGGATACACAGGAGAGTGACAAGTAACTGGATTTTTACAGGTAAACTCTTCGTACTTGACTGCTGCAGTCCTCATTGAGCGTGCAAAGTGAGTTTTTGACATGTGCGCGGTTACAGCAAGCTCCTCAAAAAGATCAGGGTGACTACCTCCAATAGTTTTCCCGAGTGGGCCCTCCCAGAGTACAAGGTCTCCAACTGCACGGATCTTCTGGGGTACCAGTTGTCCTTCCTTATGACTTATAAGAAGTTGGATTTCTTTGGGTCTTACCAGTTCATGCAGTGGAACGTCAGGGAATATTCTTTGCAGCTTCTTGGCTGTCACATGCCGATGGATCTCTGCAATACTGTCGAGTCCATAACACACTAATTGGTGTGCCTTAAGAGTGCCTTTAGGGGTGCTTACTCTGATCTTCAGCAGGTACCGCTTGGTTTCAACGGATACCTTCATTCCACCGACTCCATGGACCACTAGAGTGACTTCTTCACTTCGAAGGTTCAATTCACTTGCAGCTTTATGAGTGATGTAGTTCGTGTCCGAGGCCAGGTCAATCAGTGTTCCAACCTTTTGTCCAGCATTAGCCGTTGTCTGTTGTAGCATCATGATGACTGGAAATTCTTGCATACCACTTTCTGCTAAAAGCCCCTGCTCACTTGCCCCAGAGTTGAAGGTCCTGGATGCTGAATTGCAGAATGCATCTCGACACTGCTGAGCCATTTCAGGTAACAGCCTGGAGAGGAACTCCTCCTGAGCCTCTGTGCACTTTCCACCTCCCGTTGAGCCAAACTTTGACCTTCTCTGGGGTGTCCCTTTGGTTTCAGCATATGGACACAGGTAATAATGGTGTACGGAGTTTTTCAGGTCCTTGCATCCTTCCTTTCTGCACAGGTAAGTGGTTTTGCAGTATGCACCCTCATCATGGATTTCCAGACATCTTTTGCATGCCCTGAGTCTCCTTACTGCATCCTCTCTCTCAGGTTTCAGCGTCATACATGTTTTGCAGAAAACAGCTTATTCTTGTGTTTGCTGTCTCCACAGACAATACAACCTGCTTGGTCACTGCTCAATTTAGTGGCTCTTGTTCTGGCATGCTTCGGATCAGACCTGGTCTCCTTTCTACTGGGTTCGTCTTCTCTTAACTGCTCCAGCTGCTCATATATTGCCTCCTGCTCTTTGAGGAAATCGAGGAGCTTGTCGAAACGGGCTTGTGGTGCAACGGCATTCTTCCCATCAGCAACGTAAACCAGCCATTCCTTTTTTAGTGACTCTGGGAGTTTACTCTCAATGGATTTTGTCACCAAGGGATTCTTCATTGCGCCGGTGTCTCCAAGCTCAATTAGGTCATACAAAGCCTTTTCAATTGATTGAATAAGCTCCACTATTTTCCTAGCTTGGTGACCTCTTACTGACGGAATTGCTTGAAGCTCTTCCACAATTTCAATGGCAATAGCAGCTCTATTTCCAAAGCGATTCTCCAGGACACGGAATATTTCTTCTGCTGTATTGTAAGTTGTTAGTCGAAGCTCTCTGGCCACTCTATCATCGAGACTGTCAAGCAGCTGAAATTTCTTCACTTCTCTTGATCCGGTTGGTTCGCCTTGCCTCTGGAGCGCTTCCCACTCCTTCCTCCATCGATAAAAATCACGTTTACATCCAGCAAACTTAGGGAGGGAAGTAGGCTTCAACTTGATTGCTGGCCTTGGACTATAAGTTGTAACATCTCTTTCAGAATCCTGCTCGGTTTTTGCTTGAATAAATTCAGCTTTTCTGGAAATCAGTCTGGGGAGACAAACCTCGAGCTCCCTCAGACGGCCTTTAAAGTCTTCTTTTTCAGCCGAGGGGGCCCAACGATTCCACTGGACATTTGCTTCTCTTGCGGCTTTAACCAACCCTTCCAGGTGGTTCAGCATGAAATTGTATGCTTCCAGGTTTGCACAAGGTTGAACAGAAGAGACTCGGTCACTCTCTGCCTCAGCCACTTCGAAAGCCAGGGAAATTTGAGGGTCCCCAAAGCTGGCCCAGAGAGTTTTCAAAATTAGATCTTTACCCTCATTCAGCTTCTGATCACATTCTCTTGCCGTCTTCTCTAGGTCATCCTTTTGTTGTGAACTTAATTCTGGCTTGTCCTCAGCCTCCATCTCTGCGATGAAACCAGCTTCCATGTCCTCATTTGCTTCCATGACTTGTGTGGCTTGTAGTGAAAGATCTTTGAAGCTCTCCTTGAGTTCCGCCTCACACATGTCCATATGATTCCTCGAAATGGAATTTTTGAGTCGAGAAAAGAGTATTTTTGCGCTGGTTCTTTCAGCTTTAAGCTGCTCCAACGATTTTGCCTCTGCCATCTTCTGGTTAGGGCAATGTGAAATTTATGCACAACTTGGGATGGCACTACGGCAGTTTATCTTCCTTCTTTCAGGCCTCCAGGTGAGTCTCAAGCCCTCCTCCCAGCCGGTTTTTTACTGGCAAGTGTATTTGACTGTGCGGTTCTCCACACTTGAAAAGAGACAGGTTCTCACTCTTTGAAGTTATAAACTGGATTCCACTCAATGATTAGGCCATATGAATTATTCCCATTCATTTATTAGCAATCATGAAGGTAAAAAACCTTTAAAGAAATAAACATACACACAACATGCTGTTAATCACCAATAAAGTGCATAAATGGCAAGTTTTAACATGACCCAATTATTTACATGCAAAACTACATCAAATATATATTACTTAAGCTAAACCATTTAAACATGATTATTTAATCAAGCACACAATATATTCTACATAGAAAGTTAGATGCAAAGTATAAAGATAGTAGATATTGCACAACTTCTTAACTCTGACACATTTACCTAATTAACTAGATTTTAACCATTAGGAAATGCTTTTAACCATAATTATACCTGCATTGATATTTTAACAATTGTACAATACATTTTTAATTAAATCATTAGTTGTATTTAAACCAATATATGATCCACCATGTGTCATGAGTACTATATTCCAATACTGGTACCAATAACTAACAGCATATCAAAGATCGGCGTTTCTAAATCAGGAGAGTTTAGAGCTTACCGGCTGTCACTTCATAGTTCCTTTAGTGAGTCCCCATTTGCACAGTATTTAAACAGATTAAGCTCTATTTCTCGAGCTAGCACGGCTGTCTGCCGTTACATCAGCTCCTGATGCATACAAACAATAGCAACAGTGCGTTGCCTTATCCTTAGCCCAAGCACGCGCAACTGATTGGCGAATTAGTATCACCTGGTACAAATGAGAGTGCGCAGGTAACGGACGAGTTGCGCAACAGTCATATTTCTCTAAAGAGTAGTATAAAGAAAATTTACTCCCTACCTTATTTTCATTTTTCTTATTTTGGCCATTTTCAGTTATAAAATCAATAGCTTTATTTAAATAATAATAGCCAGCCATGAACGGGTAGTCTTATAACACCCGCCATATAATAAATTATTTATACTTGGTTTAAGAAGGTACTAAAAAAAACATTATATTAAGAAATTGTATTTCAAAAGAGTATTACATAGCACATTTTATTTGTGTTATACTGTGCTTAGTAGGGAGTGTATACGCTGACTTTAAAATTATATTTTCCCATTCGTTACCCAAGTGAATGCATATTTAACCGTTAAAAGTTAATGCAATATAAAAGCATAGGGAGGGTGTTTATAGTTGGATTATTTTTTGTGGAGTCGTGACTATTCTATCACAAATTTAGGCTATAATTTGGAACAGAGACCACTGCAAGCCTAATGTTTGACAGTATTCTATCGTGCTAGTCTACTAAATCGATTTAATATAGACCTAGCTGTAAACACAATTAAACAACGTGACATTCGTTAAAGAACGTAATAAAAACAAAGCTAATAGCTATTTAAATATAGGCCTAGTTGTAGTAGTCCTTTCGTTTGTTGCCAAGTTGTGTGTCATGGTAATGCAACAAACTTATTTACCAGCACTTACATACCGACAAGACGAATGATTGGAGCCGCCAATTATTTTAAGCGTACAATTTTGTAGACGTTTTATAAAGCCGTTACCATCACAAATCGATAGGCTACCTTAATTATTGTTTATCAGGGGAATGAAAGCATGACAACCTACTATTTGATTTTAAACGACCACGAATACTATGTTTTACATTGTATGTATAGGCTATAGCCTACTTCGTAGCCAGTTTGCGCTATGACAAATAAATTAACATGAAATCATGTTTTTATCTAGCTGATGTCACATGCCCCGCTCCACCAAATTCAGCAACATATTTTACAGTTAGTTTTCCGTTCTATTAATTTAGATATATTCTAACTGTATATTTATCTACCAAATGGCTTTTGGATCCACAGTTCTAGCAAAAGTTCTTATTTGAAATGCCTACAATCTAAGCAATTCTGAGCGACAAAGAGTAGACTAATGTTCTTATTTACCAGACACCACTTGCATACAGTAATAATTCCCCGTTTATAAGCTGCACCGTGTATAAACCGCACCATTAATTTTATATCTTTGTATACAAACCCCAGTATTAACTGCATCCATAGCCTACATAAACCGCATTTGCCCGTAGAATTATGGCTAATACATAATTCAGGGTCGTTATTTCAGCAAAAGCGGAGGCATGGCAATGTGACATGACATCAAGGACATATTATGTTATTGAAAACTATTTTAACATTTAGCTCTCTGTCACATTCACAATGCCTAAGGCATGTAATGCGCAACTTAGAGAGAGCGGAGAAAACGCCTATCATGGAATCTTTTTTGCGCACATTTCAGTACCAAGGACAGAGAGTGGAGGTCTAATAATCATTAGTCATTAAACTTAACAGAAAATAAAGAAATGCATTGACTTACATGCTAACCTATTGTGGGTGTTCAAGACCTGCGTGAAGTTAGCCCCCAACCCAAGGCAAAGCATCGTCGAAATAGGCTCAATCGTTTGTGTTCGGTTTACGTTGTTAAAATTTTCGTTTGTGCTGCTTTCACTTTTTAGAATATTTAAGAATACGTTATAGATCAAATTCACTCAAAATAGGCTAAATCGTTTGTGCCGATAAAGGTTTGTTTTTGTGACTGCCTTTCTTAACGATGACAGAGCTATAGTGGAAAGGGAGTAAAGCCAGTGCGCTATCCCAACCTGGCTATCCAGTAGAAATGTAACTTATGTACCAAAAACTGTAGCAGCACAAACTAAAACAGCTGGACAAAATGCCTGAATGAGTGCATATTATGCATGTAATAATACATGCATAATATGACCATACAGTAAAAAACGTTTAATTTCAATAAGTGCTCCCTAAAGTCCAAGTTGACTCTCAAAAAGATTGATCTATGGAGCACCCGCGGTCACACAGTTCACAGGTCCCAAAGCAGTTGTTTCATCTCTTGTTCATGCTCGTTAATTGCAAACTAGCAACCACTGATTTTTCTTTCCGCCTCTATTCATTATGATAAGTTTAGCTATGTAGAAAGTAACGTGGTCACAAACACACATGCAAACACTCCAAACGTGCAATATCAATAGGCTATATACATTATATCATCATATTGCATGCACATGTGAGAATAAGTTGAGCATGAGGAAACGATGAGCCCATCCATTTTTGCAAATCAATTTGAAGGCAATACAAGTTAAATTATTTTCTTATTTTAATTTTATAAAAAACAGATTCAAAGTATGGCAGCTGCCCTACCTTGCCATACCCAGTTGATGCCTAGGCATGCACTGTACATTAATATTAAACATCTGTCATAGGGGCTACCAAGATTAATTTGTTGAAGAATAAAATATGTTTTTGAAAACCCTGTAACGCCAATTGTATCATATTTACTACATGAGTTTCCGAGACCTCTACGTACAAGCAATCATCTGTGAAAAGGTTCCCTGGTGGAAAGTGTTTAAAAAATGTAAGCCATATATTTACTGCTGTGATTGAAAATGTTTGCAAAATCTGTGTATAAGCCTCAGGCGGTATTTGGCAAATCTCTGTCCTACCATAAGAAACACACATATTACAAAATATATTTTAAAACATTATGTCACGACTCCCGGGACTCAGGACAGAGGTAAGATCCAGAAGCAGATACAGACACCGGGGTAAAAGGACAATGATGATGGTTATTGTAGTAGTCTGAGATGATAGTGGAGATACGTAAGAATTATGTAGGTGGGTATGAATGTATTGTTGGAGGGTGGATAGTGGGTAGCAGTGGTACGAAGTCCGGGAGGCAAGAATGGTCAGAAGGTCAGGCAGGATTCGGTCAACAGAGCGGGGAGTCAGTCCAGGCGAAGGTCGATAACGGGAAGGCAGAAAGGTGGTTGGGAGGGAGGTACAGGACAGGTCTCGGAACAAGGGGCTGGAAACAAAAGGGGGAAAAAACACGGTGAGCAGAAGATAACAAAAATAGGATACTCGGGAAATATGATAGCTTGCTTAATTAGGTAGAGAACACTGTAATAATTACGTGGCTGTACAATAATCCGGGGGCCTGAAAGCAGAACTCTCCTATTTATAGGGAGAGTGGCAATCAGCCCCCCAGGTGTGTAGACTGGTGCAGGTGCTCAGGATCAGTGGTGATTATGGGTGCCTTCGTGGAGTGCCAGGAACAAGGAAGACTGGTACTCGGTGAGATGTAATGACAAACAGCTCAGGAGGGCTGAGTCCTGACACATTAAATAAGAAAATAAGATTTTCTTTACAAATAGCGATCGATTGTATTCATTGTCGCTAATTAGCTAGCCAGGTAATATTCATTATATATAATGTATTTTACTTTTCCTGTTACATTTTATTCTATGTATAATTGCAGGCTATATAAGAAGCTTGCCAATTAATTGTACAACAAAGGAGATTCTCAATGACTATATCATGAAAACAGTACCTATAGAGCCGTGTTTGTATAGGAAGAAGGGTTGACACATCTCGCCCTATGTAGCATATCTAGGCTCTGATCTTTTATCGTATCGCCCACTCATCCATTGAAGTCAGTCATTCAGTTCGGGGTGATTAGCGCCTGCCTTGGTACCAACTACAACTTGTGTGCTTTTGGCTGATTAGGAATACAGGATAACAACAGCAGGTTAAATAGTTTTCAGTTTGTTAATTTAGAATTCTGACAAAGGACAAATGTAGCCTAATATACACATATTTATGACAAGTTATGGAAGGAGGAGGGTTTAGCTTTCAAAATAGCATTTTTTTAATTCCATCATCTTCCGCTTATCCGGGGCGGGTCGCGGGGGCAGCAGTCTAAGCAGGGATGCCCAGACTTCCCTCTCCCCAGACACTTCCTCCAGCTCTTCCGGGGGGACACCGAGGCGTTCCCAGGTCAGCTGGGAGACATAGTCCCTCCAGCGTGTCCTAGGTCTTCCCCGGGGTCTCCTCCCGGTGGGACGGGACCGGAACACCTTCCCAGGAAGGCGTTCCGGAGGCATCCGAAACAGATGCCCAAGCCACCTCAGCTGACCCCTCTCGATGTGGAGGAGCAGCGGCTCTACTCTGAGCTCCTCCCGGGTGACCGAGCTTCTCACCCTATCTCTAAGGGATCGCCCAGCCACCCTGCGGAGAAAGCTCATTTCGGCTGCATGCTGAAGGTCCTCGCTTGAAGGGGCCAACACGACCACATCATCCGCAAAGAGCAGAGACGAAATCGTGTGGTCCCCAAACCTGACACCCTCCGGCCCCTGGCTGCGCCTAGAAATTCTGTCCATAAAAATTACGAACAGAACCAGCGACAAAGGGCAGCCCTGCCGGAGTCCAACATGCACTGGGAACAAGTCTGACTTACTGCTGGCAATGCGGACTAAGCTCCTGCTTCGGTCGTACAGGGACCTGACAGCCCTTAGCAAAGGACCCAGGACCCCATATTCCCGAAGCACCCTCCACAGGATGCCACGAGGGACACAGTCGAATGCCTTCTCCAAATCCACAAAACACATGTGGATTGGTTGGGCAAACTCCCATGAACCCTCCAACACCCCGTAGAGGGTATAGAGCTGGTCTAGTGTTCCACGGCCCGGACGAAAATCACACTGTTCCTCCTGAATCCGAGGTTCTACTATCGGCCGTATTCTCCTCTCCAGAACCCTGGCATAGACTTTCCCGGGGAGGCTGAGAAGTGTGATCCCCCTATAGTTGGAACACACCCTCCGGTCCCCCTTCTTAAAAAGAGGGACCACCACCCCGCCATCCCAGAGGCACTGTCCCCGACTGCCATGCGATGTTGCACAGGCGTGTCAACCAAGACAGCCCCACAACATCCAGAGACTTGAGGTACTCAGGGCGGATCTCATCCACCCCCGGTGCCTTGCCACCGAGGAGTTTCTTGACCACCTCTGTGACTTCATCCCGGGTGATGGACGAGTCCACCTCTGAGCCCTCATCCTCTGCTTCCTCAATGGAAGACGTGACAGCGGGATTGAGGAGATCCTCGAAGTACTCCTTCCACCACCCGACGACATCCTCAGTTGAGGTCAACAGCTGCCAACCTCTACTGTAAACAGCGTTGGTAGGGCACTGTTTCCCTCACCCGAGGCGCCGGATGGTTTGCCAGAATCTCTTCGAGGCCAGCCGATAGTCCTTCTCCATGGCTTCACCAAACTCCTCCCAGGCCCGAGTTTTTGCCTCCACAACCACCCGGGCTGCAGCCCGCTTGGCCTGTCGGTATCCGTCAGCTGCCTCAGGAGTCCCACAAGCCAATATCTCCAGCCTCCCTCGGGATCCAGTCGAAGCTCTGCCGGAGGTGGGAGTTAAAGATCTCTCTGACAAGAGACTCGGCCAGACGTTCCCAGCAGACCCTTACAGTACGCTTGGGCCTGCCGAGTCTGTCCAGCTTCCTCCCCCGCCATCGGATCCAACTCACCACCAGGTGGTGATCAGTTGACAGCTCCGCCCCTCTCTTCACCCGAGTGTCCAAGACATACGGCCGCAGGTCAGATGAGACGACAACAAAGTCGATCATCGACCTGTGGCCTAGGGTGTCCTGGTGCCACGTGCACTGATGGACACCCTTATGCATGAACATGGTGTTCGTTATGGACAAACTGTGACTAGCACAGAAGTCCAATAACTGAACACCACTCGGGTTCAGATCAGGGGGGCCGTTCCTCCCAATCACGCCCCTCCAGGTGTCACTGTCGTTGCCCACGTGGGCGTTGAAGTCCCCCAGTAGAACGATAGAGTCCCCAGTCGGAGCACTTTCCAGCACCCCTCCCAGAGACTCCAAGAAGGTCGGGTACTCTGCACTGCCGTTCGGCCCGTAGGCACAAACAACAGTGAGAGACCTATCCCCGACCCGTAGGCGCAGGGAAACAATCCTCTCGTTCACCGGGGTAAACTCCAACACATGGCGGCAGAGCTGGGGAGCAATAAGCAAACCCACACCAGCCCGCCGCCTCTCACCATGGGCAACTTCAGAATGGTGAAGAGTCCATCCTCTCTCAAGGAGTGTGGTTCCAGAGCCCAAGCCGTGCGTAGAGGTGATCCCGACTACCTCTAATCGGAACCTCTCAACCTCACGCACGATCTCAGGCTCCTTCCCCGCCGGCGAGGTGACATTCCACGTCCCTAGAGCTAGTTTCCGTGTCCAGAGATTGGGTTGTCTAGGCCCCTGCCTTCGACTGCCGCCCGATCCGAAAAGTGTTCTCTTAATTTTTTTCTGAGCTGTATATACAGCTGTGTTCAAAGGTTTGCATACCCTTGGAGAATTAGTAATATATGTACCATTTGTAAAGAAAACATTAGTGTGCAGGCGAAACACACATCTCCTATTTCTTATGGGATTCACATTCAACTGTAGGTCATAACAGAATGGCACAATCATGAAACAAAACATGGCAACAAAGAAATAAATTAACTGACCCCTGTTCAAAAGTCTGCATAGTTTTAGTTATTAAATCTGTATATTGCCCCCCTTTAGCATCAATGACATCGTGCAGTCTTTTGTAATAGTTGTCTATGAGGCCTTGAATTCTTGCAGGTGGTATAGCTGCCCATTTGTTTTGGTAAAATGCCTCCAGGTCATGCAAAGTCTTTGGTCTTCTTGCATGAACCGCACATTTGAGATCTCTCCAGAGTGGCTTGATAATATTAAGGTCAGGAGACTGTGATGGCTACTCCAGAACCTTCAGGATAAAGGTAGAAGAAACGCACACTTTAGTTGACGAGGTGCTGGCTAAAGGGTACGAAATGGAAATAAAATGAATGAAGAAGCCGCACACTCTAAACTCAAATGCATATAACAATTTTTTTTAATAAGACCAACGTTTCGACAGACACGCTGTCTTCATCAGGGTACAATGGAAAAACATTGCAAATCAAATGCTTTTATAGGGTATTGTGGGACACACAGGTGCTTGTAGTATGTCAATCAGAGATTATCTAATTGGGCAGTAAAGGAATAGTGTGTCAAAATTTTATAGGGAAACAAAATAAAGAATATATATATACAAATAGGAATACACCAAAGGCCACAATGGCACTAAGTTTTATCAATAATCAAGAGCAAACCATGCTAAAAATGAATACACAAATCAGATAAATGGTTTCAGATCATAATCAATATTGAGACCTAATGGAGCAAGGGTCCTTAAATTAAAGGTCCAAGCCGCCACTCTTTTTGACAATAAATTGTCAAGGTTGCCTCCTCTCCTAGGAAGGGTGACATGTTCAATGCCTATATAGCGGAGAGATGCAGTAGAATGATTAATCTCAATGAAATGAGCAGCAACAGGGTACGTCATGTTTTTACACCTAATGGTGCTACCATATTTCTGAGATACGAACCGTGAATTCTCTTTTTGTTTTAGCCACATAGTGCTTACCACAAGGACATGTTAACAAATAAATGACAGCCTTAGTAGCACACGTGATTACACCTTTTATAGGGATAGGTTTTACTGTTTGTGGATGTTTAAAAGATGTACACTTAAAGGTTCCATTACATAGAGTGCAGGCATTGCATACTCCAGAACCCTCACCTTTTTCTGCTGAAACCACTGGAGGTTCAACTTAACCTTGTGCTTAGGGTCATTGTCGTGCTGGAAAGTCCAAGAGCGTCCCATGCGCAGCATTCATGCAGAAAAATGCAAATGGTCCGCCCGTATTTTTTGATACAAACTCACCAAATATCAGTGAGCCACCACCATGCTTCACAGTGGGGATGGTATTCTGTTCACTATAGGCCTTGTTGACCCCTCTCCAAACGTAGCGCTTATGGTTGTGACCATTTTGGTCTCGTCACTGTGAGGCACGTTATGGTGTTGTCGGGCATATTGTAACCAGTCTTTTTGTGGCATTGGCACAGTCTTTTTTGTGGCAAAGGCTTCTTTCTGGCAACTCGACCATGCAGCACATTTTTGTTCAAGTATCGTCGTATTGTGATCCTTGAAACCACCACAGTCTTTTTCCAGAGCAGCCTGTATTTCTCCTGAGGTTAACTCTGGGTTTTTCTTTGTATCCCGAACTATTCTTCTTGCAGTTTTGGCTGAAATCTTTCTTTTGTTACCTGACCTTGGCTTAGTATCAAGACATCCCTGAATTTTCCACTTGTTAATAAGTGAATAAACTGTACTGACTGGCATTTGCAAGGGTTTGGATATATTCTTATATCCTTTTCCATCTTTATAAACTTCCAGTACCTTGTTACACAGGTCTTTTCACTGTTCTTTTCTGCTCCTCATGGCTCAGTATCTAGCCTGATCAGTGCATCCACACAAGACCTAAGAAACTCACTGACTATTTATACACAGACACTAATTGCAATTTGAAAAGCCACAGGTGTGGGAATTGCCATTTTCACCTGTGTGTGTCTGTAACAAGGCCAAACATTCAAGGGTATGGAAACTTTGGATCAGGGCCATTTGGATGATTTGTTATCATTATGATTTAATAAGGAGCTAAATAACTATGTGATAAATGACTTAATATGATTATTATATATTTATTTTTTTGCATGAACAGTCATTTTCTAAATCAATGCCAAAATTTCTCAATTTCTGCCAGGGAATACAAACTTATGAGCACAACTGTAAATGTTTGTATTTTTCTTTATTTCTGTAGTTGTGTAGGGTGTATTGAAGAACACGTTGCTCAGAAAGTTAAAAAAAAGTTAAATTAACTTCCTCTCCTGTGTAACAGGTTTGCTCCATCCACTTACAATAGACTGTTCATTCAGTTAATGGAGAAGGAAATGAGTATCGATTATACAAACCATTGGGTTGCCCCATTTCTTTTTCGCATATCAAGACCACATCTCCCTAACAACAGAGGGCTGACTGTGAGCTGCTTCACTTCACTCTGTCTCATACTAGATAGAAAGCCTGAAATGAAGGACCACTGTGGCTTTCATGAAGAGAATCTTTGATCAGGGTCACGCCGAACAGGCCCCACCCCTGAGAGATGGAGAAGAATCTTTGGTATCTGCCGAAATTCAGCGTCTACAACCCTCGTAAGCCAGGTCCGATCAGGGTCGTATTGGATTCTGGTGCTCAGTGCCTTGCACTGGTAAGACCATTACAATGAGAGCCTTTAAACTGTGATGATTTCGTCAATACTGAATTATCTAAATACTAAATTAACCATGCGAATGGATGATAACAGACTTCTGAGCCTACCAGTAGGCTAGCAGGCCCCTTCTGACCCATATCTATGAGGCTGATAACCACTGATAACGGCCATTCAATCCAATGATAACATTCGAACCGCCTGGGAGAACAAGTATTTGATACACTGCCGATTTTGCAGGTATTCCTACTTATAAAACATGTAGAGGTCTGTAATTTTTACACTTCAACTGTGAGGGACGGAATCTAAAACAAAAATACAGAAAATCACATTGTATGATTTTTAAAGAATGAATTTGCATTTTATTGCATGACATAAGTATTTGATCACCTACCAACCAGTAAGAATTCCGTCTCTCACAGACATCTTAGTTTTTCTTTAAGAAGCCGTCAGGTTCTCCACTCATTACCTGTTTTAACTGCACCTGCTTGAACTCGTTACCTGTATAAAAGACACCTGTCCACACACACAATCAAACAGACTCACACCTCCTCAATGGCCAAGACCAGAGAGCTGTGTAAGGACATCAGGGATAAAATTGTAGAGCTGCACAAGGCTGGGATGGGGTACATGACAATAGGCAAGCAGCTTGGTGAGAAGGCAACAACTGTTGGAGCAATTATTCGAAAATAGAAGAAGTTCAAGATGACGGTCAATCTCCCTCGATCTGGGGCTCCATGCAAGATCTCACCTCGTGGGGCATCAATGGTCATGAGGAAGGTGAGGGATCAGCCCAGAACTACACGGTAGGACCTGGTCAATGACCTGAAGAGAGCTGGGACCACAGTCCCAAAGAAAATCATTAGGAACACTACACCGTCATGGATTAATATCCTGCAGCGCATGAACAATATGCAAAAAGGTTAATTATATATATATATATATATATATATATATATATATATATATATATATATATATATAAAAACATTGTTCCAAAGTTTACACAAATTACAGTCAGGTCCCCCTGCTCAAGCAAGCGCATTTGGTCTAAACTCCCCTCAACGTGTTTGGAGGAACAAGAAGGATGAGTACAACCCCAAAAACACCATCCCAACCGTGAAGCATGGAGGTGGAAACATCATTCTTTGGGAATGCTTTTCTGAAAAGGGGACAGGATGACTGCACCGTATTGAGGGGAGGATGGATGGGGCCATGTATCGCGAGAACTTGGCCAACAAATTCCTTCCCTTGGTAAGAGCATTGAAGATGGGTCGTGGCTGGGTCTTCCAGCATGACAACGACCTGAAACACATAGCCAGGGCAACTAAGGAGTGGCTCCGTAAGAAGCATCTCAAGACCTCCAGACCTGAACACAATAGAAAATCTTTGGAGGGAGCTGAAAGTCCATATTCCCCAGCGATGGCCCCGAAAATTAAAGGATCTGAGAAGGTCTGTATGGAGGAGAGGGCCAAAATCCCTGCTGCAATGTGTAAACTGACATTTCTGATGTATCAAATACTTATGTCATGCAATAAAATGCAAATGAATTACTTAAAAATCATAGTGTGATTACAAAGTGTACCTATGATAAAAATTACAGACATCTACATGCTTTGTAAGTAGTAAAACCTGCAAAATCGGCAGTGTATCAAATACTTGTTCTCCCCACTATACAATGCAAAATGTAATGGCCGTTCAAGTGCATTTACCACAAACAAGTTGCTTACATGTTTGGCAGATACCATTACTTTTGTTCCCTTCATGCCAACTGGACATCTCCTTTTGGACAATTCTATTACCCCTCCCAACATACATAAACAACCCTCAACTGGACAAAATCTTGCACCTTCCGTAAACCTTTTAGTTATTTTCGGTTAATTATTAATGCAGTCTACTCTTTATGCTCAGTCCACTGTTCTTATCTGTTTTTACTTCACTTATTCATTTTGTATTAATTGTTGCACCAACGACCAGAACAAATTCCTTGTTTGTTCTAAAACACTTTCTGATTGTGATTTCTGATCGTTATTGTACAAGGTATGTGAATTGATGCCAGTTAGGTCTAAGATGTTGTAAAACACTGCAACAGGCCATAGCGACTCCCTGCCTTTACCGAATACAAGCCTCCTGCAATCCGGTCCGTAACATCAATGCCACACTTAGCTGTTGTAGTTGGCAATAGTTTCAGGCAGTTTCTTTGTGCCACTGTCAATTCCAACTGTCTGATGCATTGTGCTCAAAATGCATACATTTTTCTTTGCTTTTGCTTGGTAAATTATAAGTGTTGCGTTCCCAGCCTATTTTCTCTCGGCTGATTTTATTATACCAACAACTGTGGTTTCGTTTACCAAAAGATTGCATGCCAGTGGCAATGATGTGTAAAAATTGTTACATTTCTTCCTTTGCCCAAGGGTATAGCTGTTCATCAATAGTTATGTTTGCACTGGGCTTGTAGCAACACTGTTTTTCACAAAAATATCGAAGATCTCAGATATCATGGCAAATATTCTACCCTTCGAGGCATTATTAGGAAATACACCACTGATTAAACTTTGCACCCACTCTTGAACTCCAGCCACACACTCACTAATTCATAGCACTAAACGCTAAAGACTTTTTACTTTGAATACAATTTTCCTAACAGCTCCACCCATTCAGTTGATCAATAAAATTGTCAATTTCTCTCTGTGGTTTTGACAGGCATTTATAACCTAATGAATAGCATTTTATTGTTGCCATTTATGCCCCATCTCCTTACACAATGTGTTAATTGGCTTTTAGAAAAAAATGACAACATATTATCCTCAGTTCATATATAGCATTATTACATATGTTCAAAGTTTTTATAAATCGACATAAATCAGTCCCCCCCGGGTGAAGCAAAATGTGGTATATAGATCCAACTCGATTGATAAAACCATGGAAAAATCCAGGCAGCACAGTCTTTCATAATGGAGAATTATAATTTTAGGCTAACAGCATTATGGTTCCTTTTTTAGTAAAAGGACATACTGTAAGGCATAGTCTATATTGATGAATATAGTCATATGTTTTAAATAGCCATATTATATCCTACATTTAAACCGCTACAAAGATATTTTACTGAAACTCATTTGCCTCTTAATTTATGTTTAAACCTAGTTTGGAATTGTTTTGAAATGCACCGTAATGTAGCCTAATTTCGCAACATTACTATTTAGACAAACACATTTGAGTTGCTTATTTGTCACAGCAACTCTGATCAACAAAAGAAAAATATCCAAGCATGTGTAAAATATTTAGAAGCATTACATTTGCAGTGGTCTCTTAATTTTAACCCTTCTGTTCCTCACTCAAAACCTTCCTTTTCGACTTTTTTGAAAAGGAAAGAAAAAGGTGCTGTGATCTTCATTTTCTCCGGAGCTGTAGGTCACACAAAGTTAAGCTATGTAATATGCTTTTAATCAATTTCTTCATTAATTTGGCATATTTTCCACTGGACAGTTTGGCCATAATTTTCATCTGCCTGACAATTACATGTGATAACGGCTAAAAGCCAGTATTTGCCAGCTAACATAAAGCTTGGCCTTTATAGCTTATGTTGGCACCCCGACTTTTGGCGCTTGCTATCAGGCTTACAGCAATATAAGACAATATTTTATAAATACATTTGTTATACATTTATGAATAAATGGATGTTACTTTCAAATAGTTTTTTAGTCCTAACTCTATTGTTGATAAATACACGATGGTGTGAACATGTTATTTATGATTTTGTATATGCATTTGCAAGGCTATTATTCGCTTTAGGATTTTCAACGGTGGTATGGTCCCTAACCTGACTGTACAAACGTGCGCACCCACACCCACATATTATTTTTTTAAGTGCATCTTGGTCAAATGTCCTTCCAGCATTAATAGTTTCATTGGCATTAGATATACGCGCAAGATGCCCCATCTACTGATCACCGTGTGTAAGCAACACCCTCCCATTCAGGCTGAGAGTTTTGTAAAGCACTTTGTGTCAACCTGCTGAGGTAAAAAGTGCTTTATAATAAATACGATTGATTGAAAACATGCATGGTTTCAAAATGACACCTGACGGTCAAACTAGAAGCACCGGAAGGGTCAGTTTGACCCAGAGGGACCTAAAACAAACAGTGGTACTCTACAACTAACAGAGAGCTCCTTTTTAGAAATGCTCCTAGATATGCATGCTTTATCCCCCCCTATTATTTTTAGGTAAAAATAACAAATGGAAAAGCGAATTTAGGAGACCCTTGGTGAAGGACCTAGGACACGCTGGCCTGGGAACGCCTCGGTGTCCCCTGGAAGAGCTAGAGGAAGTGTCTGGGGAGAGGGAAGTCTGGGCATCCTGCTTAGACTGCTGCCCCCGCGACCCGGCCCCGGATAAGCGGAAGAAGATTGATGGATGGATGAATTTAAAGCCATTTCTTCCTCACATTTTTGCTAGACGCACAATCTGCCATTTTTATTTTATTTTTTAAAGCTGTAATTCTCATTCTGTCACCCGGTGGCGCATAATAATTACAGATTTTCCCCCAGATGGCTAAACTCTTCGGTAATATTGATTAGTCTGAGTGTGTGTGCGTGCATGCATGTCAGGGTTTATGCTAGCCGGCAAATGCAGGCAGTATCACGTGCAGACGTTATGCAGATGAAAATATCAATTGCAAAATGTCAGGTGGGAAATATTCCAAATAAATAAATGCATTGATTAAAAGCATATTAAAATATTAAATAGCCTAATATTGTGTGACCTATATGATATGTTGCCAAGAAAACAGCGAGTCTCCGCTCGCGCTTACAGTAAGACATTACTGAGTGTTTGGTCGTGTGACTTAGCAAGACTGGGTTTCAACGTTTATGCAATGGGACAACATATATTTATATACATACATTTTAATGGGAATTATCTAATTAGGAAATATGGTTGAAAATGACAAAAATCTACTTAAAATATTAGCCAAAATATTTTACACACACAAGTGTTTTTTTGTAGATCAGAGTTTGTGACAAATAAGCTACTGAAATGTGTTTGTCTAATAATAATGTTGCAAAATTAGGCTACATTACGGAGCATTGCAAAACCACTCTCAACTAGGGTTAAACATACTGAAATTAAGAAGCAAACGGGTTTAAGTAAATTGAAACTTCCTCAGAGCATGTCAAACACGCTCCTGCATGCATGTTCTAGACATCATGCACCAATATTAGGTTTTATTTATAGTAATACTTTATAATACTTTTGGTCATATCATAAATGACAATGAACAAAATTTATTTAAAATAGTGCAAAATGTATACAAAAAAACATGCATTATACAGCAAGCATACAAAATAAACATGTGCAAATGAATTGAAATACATTTAAAAATCTAACAGTACAAGAAAACATGTGCAATATACATCTGTCCAGCAGCAGATACAGAAATATTACAGTATTTGACTACAGTGAGAATTAAGAACAACATTCGCAGCAAGAGGATATAGCAAGAGGATAATGCAATCATATACATAACACTGTACATAGCAGCAGTTTAAAAAAAGTACTGTAGATTAGCAGCAATATTGGTTGTGCTGGAGCTGTGTCATTCATATTCACGGCAGGTCCCTTATACCGCCGCAATCTCTTCTACCACCTGCACGGTAAGCTGCCACTTTCAAGTAACTGGTGACAGCCTCGTCAGTGGCATCCCGGTTGGAAGGTTTCTTCCTTTGCTCCTCCTATTGCTCCTGTAATACAGTAATCAGATATTGTACTTAAATGGTGGTGTGATATGTTTTTTGAGAAAAGTCATTAAATTAACCACAATAATCTAATAGCCATGTACAAAATAACTTACTTAGAAGAATAGTCCCTGAGGAAAAAAGTCCTATAAGTTGCTTGTTCCTAGCTCCAGTCCAGATGATCAAGAGGACAAGAGCATTTGTAATGACGCACGGTAGCATCGTCCACTCTGTGTACTTCAGCTTCCTGCCATCCTTAACAGTACAGATGGAAGAATTAAAAAGTTTTTCACTTTACAGCTCATGTTATTTGTGTCTAATCATTTAATATAACATCTAAGTTTGTTAGATTTTTTTAATGAAAAGAAAACTGCATTCCTGTCTGTCCTGAACATCCTTGCCTTGCCTCAACTGTGAATCAAACTGCTGCAGGTCTTCCAGGTTGTCCAAGGGGAGCTGAATACCCTAAACATTGTGGAACGACAACTCCCCCTCCAAGCCATTTGCTTGGACACAAGCGAGCACAGTGGCCATCTTGTTCAACAGCTCACGCAGTTCTTCACTCATTGTGCCCATGTGGCACAAGTGAAGTGAATTACATGGGCCTACAAAAAAGCAGTTAATCACCATCACATAACACTTACAAATTGCGCAACTTTCAAGACAATATTAAATGTTTTATGAAGAAAACATGCTAGCGTTAACTATGGTCTTGGTTTTTACCTGATTGTAGAGCCAAATGTGCCCTCAGCTCGACTTTCTCTTCAGTCAGCCACTTGATCTTCTCCAAATGTTGTGAAAGTAAAGACAGACAGTTAATTATTCAGTCCTAAATATCTGGTTATTTTACACTCTTCAGAACTCTAATAACCGCAGTATTCCGCCAAAATGTGGAGAACTAAAACTGTCACCCAACCTCTGCCTTCTTGACCTTAAAAATCTATTGAAATTGACATGGTGCTGTGAAGTACTCTGCTTGCTCCATCCTAAAACAAAAAAAAAATAGTTGGTGAATCAGTAAATATGGTGAAACCAAGTAAATATTGCAGCAATTACCAGATCAACATGTAATTGACTTACTTCCAGGGCTGCAATCCACAGGGTGTTGTGGTGTAGATGTGCGTCCTTGGGGTGTAGGGACCCAGGCTGGAACGATTTTCACTTCTCTGGTGATACACACGTCCGGTCTCCCACGTATCTAGCAAAACACATTTTCATCCCAAGTTTCAAGCTTATTTTCCCAAGCTTATTTTTGTAACCCCAGCTTCGCTCCTATTGGTTTACCCTCTCTGCCCTATAGGCAGTCACCTGAAAATTGAAATATGCAAATCGCACCTCTCATGGCCATCTGTCCCATGGCTATTAAAAAAGAGGTAGTCACACCCCAATCTGCCTCCCGGCATACCTTTCTTCACGAGAAAAGCAGTCAGTGACAGGTCAGGGCATGAACCCTATGGGTGACGCTCCACTCATAGAACTGGGATAAGAAAGTAACCATCGTTCTATATCGTGAAGCTTAGCCCTTAGGGCTTCGCTCCTATTGGTTTCGGGCAAAGCGATCGAGCCAACCAGAGGTCAGAGCCAACAAAAGCGCAGTTTTAAGGGACAGCATCTTCAACGGTATCTGATCAATAGGTCTCGAACGGTTGCGTCACACAGCGCCTCCAGAACCTAAGCCAAATCCCACTGAGGCAACCTCCGGCCGGAGACAGCGGGACCCCAGCCAGAAACCGTTTAACCAAGGGGTGACTAAACACTCCCATTGAACCCCCTCATGACACGCTGAGATAGCACAGGCGTACAACTTGAGCATGCCCTTGCTGCTCAAAAAGACTCTGCAGGAATGACAGGACACTGCCTATGTCACAACAGAGGGGGTCAATCCCCGCGTTCCTCACACCAGTGGGCAAAGATACCACCAGCGGCTAGAGTAGCTAGCCGACGTCGAGGCCACCCCTTGCGCCCTGAATGGTCACGACCCACTGCCGCAAGTCAGTCCCCTGCGCAGCAACCTGGCCCTTTCAGGAGCCAGGCACGCAGCGGCTGACCCAACACAGGGAATGCCCCGATCGAGCCGTTCGCCTGCGACAACGTCCTGGGGACGGTAAGGGATCGGCCATGACGTCCCCACCGCCATCTGGGCTGCCTTCGTAAACCACAGGGCACCCGGGCGAAAAGGGGCAATCAGTATGAGCGACAACCCCTCCGACCGCACCCGAGAAATGACCGGGAGAATGCACTGTAGAGGGGGGAACGCGTACAACAGGACTCTTGGCCACAGCCGATGAGCCAACACGTCCACTCCCAACAGGGGCCTGTCTTGCGCTCGAAGACAATACCACAGGGGGCAGTGTGCGTCCTCCCGGGACGTGAACAGATCCACCTGCGCCTTGCCAAAGCATCTCCAGATCTCGGCCCCAATGTCGGGCCCTCCATGGGACAGCAAGTCCGCGCCCACATTGAGTTCTCCGGGAATGTGAAGTCTGCACCACCAACAGGTGGAGGGGCAGAGACCTGACCCCGCCCTGCCTGTTCACGTAAGCGACCGCCGTGCGCCCTGCAGGGCCGGTGCGAAGTGTAGCAACACGTGCCGGATCGTGTCTAACTCCAGCCAGTTGATGTGGCACTCCGAAGGAGCCACACGCCTCTGACAGAGCGTGACTGGCACGTTCCGCCCCAGCCCGTCAGGGACGCGTCTGTAAACACTGGGGACTCGAACCAACACTCTGCCCATGGGAACCCCACGCAGCAGAGTGCGCGGGTCTCTCCAGAACGCCAAATGACGCTCCAGAGAGTCCGGGATCTTGACTAACCATCGCCGGTGACGCACCGGATCCAAATGGAGGCGGGTGAACCAGCGTTGAAGGCCTCTCATGTGTAACAGACCCAGCGGGACCACCGCGTGGGCCGACGACATCAAGGCCAGGAGAGACATGACCGCGTACACCGACACCGTGCATGAAGGCTGGACATGAGCCAAAGCCTGCAGAGTGGCCTCTCTCCGCACCTAGGATACCTGAGCCTTCATAGAGACTGTGGATAACTGGAGCCCCAGAAATACCACCAGTTGACTGGGCTGGGAGGCACTCTTTTTCCAGTTCACCGCAAAGCCCAGACGAGTGAGCCGAGTCACCAAACAGAACGTGTGAACCCTCGCCTGCTCCGCCGAGTGCGCCAGAACCAACAGGTTGTCCAGATAGGCCAGAACCCTGACCCCTTGACACTTCAGCGGTCCCAACGCAGCCTCTACGCACTTTGTGAAAGTGCGGGGGGCCAAAGCGTACCCAAACGGAATCCTCGTGGACTCGTACCCCTGACCCTGAAAGGCAAACCGCAGGAACTTCCTGTGGCGCGGCAGAACAGGAACATGAAAGTAGGCATCCTTCAGATCGATGCTGACGCAAAAATCCCTGGGGTGCACACACTCCAGGAGACGTTTCGTTGTGAGCATGTTTAAAACGCACAGGTCCAGAATCGGTTGCATGCCCCGTCTTCTTGGGCACCAGGAAGTAAGGGGAGTAAAGCCCCTTCTCCCTCTGCCCCAACGGGACTAGGGACACCGCCTCCTTTTCTAGAAGGTCCGCAATCTCCCCCTGTAGGGCAGCGACCTTCACAGGAGACGTCATGACGGTCTCTACGACCCCTGAGAACGGGGAGGCTGGCAGTGAAACTGTGCATAGCCGACGCCACTCTGAGTAGAACAGAGAGAGCAGGCGAGCACGCAGCTGAGGGGCCGTGGTCAGCCACTAATTGTATATCTCCCCAAACGCACACAGGGTGGGGAGGCACCCGCTGCCTTAGCGAGGCGAAGTTGCGCCCGGCGGCGTAAGCGACCCCCAGGCCTCTGCAAGGCCTCAGGAGGAGCAGAGGACGCCGCAGATGAAGAAGGGACGGGTAAGAGGGGACCCAAACAGAGAGGCTCCTCCCTCTCCTTCTTCTGACGCACCAGGGCCTCGGTGACCGCAGCACCGAACAGTGTGTCCTCCTGAAGTGGAGCGTTCAGGAACGGGACCTTCTGGTGCAGGCACCAGCATGGGGATGCGCAGGCGCCGGGCAGCAGCAGAGATGGCAGCAAAGAAATCCTCCTTTACTGCCGGGGGGTTGACTCCCCTGTCCTTGGGGGTAATGACAGCCTCCTCCGAAGAGGAAGAGCTGGAACACAGCCATACCCGCTCTGCCGAGTGGGGGAGAACAGTTCCCGAGGTGGCCAGAGCCGAAACCGGGCCGGTCACCTCTGCCTCCTACTCCTGAAAGGAGTCCTCCTCAGAGAGCAGAGAGAGGACGTCGGCGAGGGGGACCTCCTCGGCGAAGTATGCAAGCCGCTCCATCCTCACCGGTAAAGGGAGGACGGCACAGGCGGTGCACACAGGCTCCTCGGTAGCACCCTCACGAGCATGGAGCGGCCCCAGACACGCACAGCATAATGTGTGCGTGTCCACGGCCGGGTCCAGCTCGCTACACCGGCAGGCTGACAAAAGAGTGAGAGGCCGGGGTGCCACCACTGAAGAAGCCGCTCCAGCGGCTGAAGAAGATGAAGCCATCCGTCGCTGTAGTAGAATCACCAAGTTGCATAAAACTAAACTTTCTCGTGAAGAAAGAAGGGAGGCAGATTGAGGTGTGATGACCTCTTTTATAGCCATGGGGCAGATGGCCATGAGAGGTGCGATTTGCATATTTACATTTTCAGTGACTGCCTATTGGCAGAGAGGGTAAACCAATAGGAGCGAAGCCCCTATGGGCAAAGCTTCATGATATAGAACTCCGTAATGTAATTGTAACAAGTGCAGGTTTAGCTAGTCTAGCTAACAGACAATGTTACTGCCAAGAGTTAGCTATCACACATGTGGATAACTTTACATAAAGAAACACAATTTGTCTAACGTTATGTATTAGTTGATATAAGTTACGAGGAATAAGCACAACATATTCTAAGTTGTTGATACACTAAGAAACACGATTTAGCCAAATTAGCTAACGATGTTACCATACCTGTTCAACTGTTGATATGTGAAGAAGCACAAAAGATCCAAACATTAGGATAAACAAACCAAAAATTGTAATTAACGAATTTGTGGACACTCAAAGAAACACAAGGGTTACTGTAGGTATTTCATCTCAGGCCAATGCTGTTTCTTTTAAGCTCAGTTTCTAAAACTTGTTTTCCCGCCTATGGTTTAGGACTTCGTTCAGCTACCAGTGTCTTTGTCTAAATAATTCGAATTTGAATAGAATATTGCATACAGTCATTGTTTAATACAAAACAGTCATTACGTTCTTACTCAGTAGCCTAACAACACTTAAAGTTAGTTATTTGTAACATAGGCGCCGATTTATGTGTTCCTCCGTGGGTGCTCATAGGCGCACGCCATTTATATATATATATATATATATACACACACCTATATATACCTATATATACACACCTATATATACCTATATATACACACCTATATATACCTATATATACACCTATATATACATATATAAACGCACTACGCACACCTATTCATTTACTTATTAATAAAGCCGTAAAGTAGATCTTTCAAAATTTACCACTTATCACAAATACAGGATTGGAGATGAAAAGTTTATCTGACACGTAGGCCTAACCGCGATCAGTTCGTGGGAAATTAATGTTTTGCGCTATTATCTAAATATCGATTAAAAAAAACGACACATAGTTTCTGGGAGTTTCTCCCTAATTTCTGCTACGAGTTTTTGATAGTGGCATTTTTTCATCTGAGAAACGCTGTGATTGGTGGATAGGGAGCACCCGGAGCAGGCGACTGGTTATGTCGCTGTCACTAATATCGACATAACCAATCACAGTGTGACAGACGCTTTACATATCACTAACGGCAAGTTTAATTTTAAATGAATGTAGCCTACTGGCGGTCTGGCACACGTGGGTGCTCATGCTCTGTATTTTCGTGGGTGCTCGCTATTTTCCGTGGGTGCTCGCTATTTTCCGTGGGTGCTCGAGCCCCGGAGCACCCACGGTATCGGCGCCTATGATTTGTAATAACGCAGAACTCACTAGTAGCTATGTGTGACTCGGTGTTCAATCATTTTCAGTCTGATGTCGGAACAAATCTTGATCTTCGTCTGTTTCGGGAGTTCCTCAAATTGTAGTAAAACAATTTCATAATCCAACTGTTGTGTTGTCCAATTCAGAGCATATGGCTTATACCTTACACCCTTTGAAAAAGAGTTGTTTGTTGTCCTGGATGAGACTTAAAGAACCAAGTCAATAAAATGATCCAGTTTTAACTTTACTACAACATGGGATTCCTAGCTTGCAGAATGGCGTTTGTCTCACATTGACTGCAATTCACATTCGCTACAGCGCCATCTACAGCGCCAACATGGCGGTGTTTAAACACAGTAAAGAACTGTCCCCCATGAAGTGAGTAGAGTCAAAGTTAGATGAGTAGTTGAGCCGGTACCATGCAGTGGAAAAGGGCCATTAGTTCGCTTACCATAAAAACACTTATGGTAAGCAGCGGTGAGAAATGTCTACAAACAGTCCTTTACACAAGCAATAGTGTACATTTGAAAGTGTATTTTATCTATCAATCAATCAAATTTATTTATAAAGCCCTTTTTACAACAGCAGTTGTCACAAAGTGCTTTACAGAGACACCCGGCCTTAAACCCCAATGAGCAAACAACAGTAGTGTTGAATTTCAGTGGCTAGGAAAAACTCCCTAAGAATGACAATATTTTAGGAAGAAACCTAGAGAGGAACAAGGCTCAGAGGGGTGAACGGTCCAGTTCTGGCTGTGCCAGGTGAACATATTAAGATTACAATTGTAATAATAAATGCATGTGGGCTGAGTCTAGAGTTTATTTAAACTTAGTCCAGGTCAGAAGCATGACCTGATGGACAAGGAAAGGGACAACACGGGGGAGGGGGACGTGTCAGCACAGTGGCAGCTGAAATCATCAGGCATCGTCTCGATCTGCAACACAACCAGGAGGACTCTGGACAGGGACAGCAACGGGTCCCCCAAGCCAGGTACTCTGCAGATGTTTGCCAGGACCTCAAACCCTCCTAAGTTCAAAACGGGAGGAGACTGGGAAAATTCAGAAAATGCATTCCTCATATTATAGTATTTGATATATATATATATTATACTGTATATTGACTGATATTGATTTATTTAGGAGACTCATTAATTTGACCTAAAGCCTAAAAAAATACATTATGTATTGCATAATTCCTCTGATATAAAACATTAATTCACAATGGAATATATTATATAGGGTTTGGAGTGCAGGCTCTTAAAACCTCTGTTGGTGGTGCTGATTTTTTCTATGAGTCCTTGAGTATTAGGGCTAGATGTTTGAGATGTTCCTATAGAAGTAGCAACAGTCGCGTCAGCACTTGTTAAAGCCATTCATTTCAGCAACTCCATGAATCAGGATTTCACCCCCTTAGCACCTCCTGTGAATATCATCAAAATAAGTTCAAAATAAAACCAAGATTATTGGATTCAAAAAGTATTTATTTCTGTGTAGACTACTAGTGTTTCTTTATAAAACACATCGTAATTATAACAGGGATGAAGACAACTGGAAACAACGATGAAGACACTGGAAACCTTTCACTTAATTAAACCTGTTATGTTAGGAGCTGTAATGTTAGGAACATTGTAAACATTGTCTGCAATTATCTTCAGAAAACGATCTTTGAGAAATAAAGGCATTTTCAGTGTTCTGGCTCCCCCATGCTTTGGAATAGTGCAATAACAGCTTGACACAATCTACCGCATGCTGACACAATCTACTGCATGCTGACCCAATCTACCTGATCTTACCGCAGTAAAAAAAAAGCTGTAATTTGATGAGCAACATCTTTATATTACAATAAAAGTGTAAAAAAAAAAGGTTTTAGAAAAATATGAAACGTGCATCTGCACCGATCTTCATGCCGCTCGGTGTATAGCATCTTGGAACAAGTATCTAAAGATTTGAAGTAAGGACTGTTGATATCGCTAACAGAATACCTGATATGAGCTGTGGAAGATGTAACATTTTTGCAATTCATCAACACAGAGTGGTGTCATGACAGTTGTTCTGATTTTTACATTGCAGAGGTTCAATCTTATATTCTTTCCTAGCTGTACAGGTGACGACATCAGCACTGTAACAATGTACATAAATAATTGTTTGTTACCATGATGTACCCTAGAGAATGCAAGGTTGCATATTACAGACATAGATCCAGGAGACATAGGTAATCATAGAATGTCGGTTGCCCAGACAACTTGGTGATAACTCACACATTACAGCAGGGGCATGTTACTATTGGTGTTTTTTCTAACTCAGCTCTCCCCATAAGGAATAGAGTCGTGTTTACCTCTATAATACAAGGAGCAGGAGCCCCACTGCTGCTATTAAGACTTACCCCCAAAAGGGAGACTTCTTCTAGTGGTTTCTGCTAGGCCCGAGGCCTAGTCTACCACACATAGATGTAGACTAGGAACATTACTAAGCCGACATTCCATTCATTATTGCCCCTGAACACAGATGGAGATATCATGAGTTGCTGATAGGGAAAGACACGTTGTACGGAGGAATGTAACAGAACATCCCCAACAGGGACAATAAACAAATGTATTTATCTAGAAGTAATGCCACCAATTATATTGCAAGAAATCTCACTGGATCTTAAGGACCAGAAGGTTACAATTACTTTACATTAGTTACTTTTGCATACAATCATTAATTATGTTATTATTAAGTCATTTCAACATGCATGATCAACGATTACACAAAATATAAATAGTTTGTTTCTGTTACAGTTTTGGTCCGCTTGTCTTCCTTCCTGATCTTCTGGATTATTGAATAACATTCATGTGTATGCATCGGTTGTTGACTCACCACACTGGACTAAGGCCACTTCTGGGTTTGATGTTTACCATCACAGATAGAGACATCATGAGTTGCTGAAAGAGAAAGACAAGTTGTTGAGTATATGTAATGTTTCAAGCATATGGAGGCCTTCTAACAGAAAATTAAAAAAAATAAGGATACAATAATAAAATTATGGAAATTTAAAATTCCTGTGGGCGAGGGCTCAATTTCGAATGCTCAATAATGCAAGACGATGAGGCCTACTGCAACCAAACTAGTATATGGGTTCAGGCTTAAGGCAGGAACGCATCCACAAAGTTTCAAGCTGATTGGCCGGATGGTGGTGCTATAATCAACAAATGCATGGTGCTCTATAGGAAATTAATGGAAGTCAATGGCGAATTAATGGGAATCAATGGTGATTCAATGGGAGTCTATGGAAAACGCATGGAAGTCAATGGAGAATGATTGAGGTAAATGGGGAATGAATGGAAGTCAGTGGTGATTCAATGTGTTTATGGAGACTGCATAAATGTAAACGCATATATTTGTATTGTTTAGAAGTGTGTGGGTGTTTACCATGACAACAAAGGAAAATTAAAATAAAGGATTCTTTGAATAAAAGCCTCTATAAAAAGGCTGGTTGAGGATTCAGATTCACAAGAAGTTTGATATTATATTGCAATGTTCAAGAAACAATGTCAGCTGAACAATGGCAAGATCCTTAGGATATAGGATATAATAATGTAAACAAAAGAACTCCCGCACACAGTCTCTGTAACATGCAAAAATAATTTAAGTACCGAAACGTTGTTATTAATGGGAGTTTATGGGAAATGCAAAGAAGTCAAAAGGGAATGGATGGGGCAACTTGGGATTACCTGGGGTCTATGAGGAACACACTGAGGAATGAATGGAGGTCAATGGGGAATAAATGGAGGTCATTGAGGAATTGGAGATCAATGGAAAAGGAATGGATGTCAAGGTTGATTCAATGTTACCATAGAAAGTTAAATGTGGAATGCATAGAAGTCAATGTGGAATGAATAGGGGCAATGGGTTATTAATTGCGGTCTATGCGGAAAGAATGGTGGTCTGAAATTCAGTCCACAGGTGAAGAGGGACAAGTGAACTGAATTTCAGACAACTCATATTGGTAAGAGAGGAACATCTGTGAAGAGAGGAATGTTTGGCTTCAGATCAGGGTGTCTTCTTTATTTCTTTATCCTAATGTTTCTTCCAGAATCTCTTTTGACATGTCATTCGGCATCCCTTTATTTTTTTAACTGCGGTAAAATCTTTTTTTTTTTTTATCCTGTTTTATGTTGGTCAGGCTGCTAGGAAGTCACCAGCACGCTATTAAAGGAAGTTGGTAAATAACAGGTGATAAATGACAGGCTATTTTTGGCCTGGTAAATGTTCTAAACAAAGGTAATCGGTTAAATGTCTGGATTGCTCATGAATAATGTTCCGGGTGTATAGCTGGTTGGACAAAAGCATCAATCAACAGGAATGGGGACAATGTTAGCTAAACAGTTTGGAAGTCTTTGTGTAGACTGTTTTTAGATTTGGGCCACACTGAAATTGTTAGTCATTTCAGTCATTTTTGATTAAAGTGTTGTGTACGGCTCTGTATATTTAAGCATGTGTGTTAGGTGTGGCCATGCATGTTTTATGACAAACTTCATTTCCTAACTTTCAGGCACACACACTGGTATTGAGTCTGGGAGTGTATAAAGGAACAGACTAGAGCTGTAACAATTTTTTTTTATGTAGAAATAATTGCCATTAACAATATAATAGTCTCTAAATTACCTCCCGTGGGCTCACCACCCACAGGAGGGACCATAAGGGGCCGGTGCAGAGAGGATCGGGCGGCAGTCGAAGGCGGGGGCCTAGACAACCCGATCCCCGGACACGGAAACTAGCTCTAGGGACGTGGAATGTCACCTCGCTGGCGGGGAAGGAGCCTGAGATGGTGCGTGAGGTTGAGAGGTTCCGACTAGAGGTAGTCGGGATCACCTCTACGCACGGCTTGGGCTCTGGAACCACACTCCTTGAGAGAGGATGGACTCTTCACCACTCTGGAGTTGCCCATGGTGAGAGGCGGGGGGCTGGTGTGGGTTTGCTTATAGCTCCCCAGCTCTGCCGCCATGTGTTGGAGTTTACCCCGGTGAACGAGAGGGTCGTTTCCCTGCGCCTACGGGTCGGGGATTGGTCTCTCACTGTTGTTTGTGCCTACGGGCCGAATGGCAGTGCAGAGTACCCGACCTTCTTGGAGTCTCTGGGAGGGGTGCTGGAAAGTGCTCCGACTGGGGACTCTATCGTTCTACTGGGGGACTTCAACGCCCACGTGGGCAACGACAGTGACACCTGGAGGGGCGTGATTGGGAGGAACGGCCCCCCTGATCTGAACCCGAGCGGTGTTCAGTTATTGGACTTCTGTGCTAGTCACAGTTTGTCCATAACGAACACCATGTTCAAGCATAAGGGTGTCCATCAGTGCACGTGGCACCAGGACACCCTAGGCCGCAGGTCGATGATCGACTTTGTTGTCGTTTCATCTGACCTGCGGCCACATGTCTTGGACACTCGGGTGAAGAGAGGGGCGGAGCTGTCAACTGATCACCACCTGGTTGTGAGTTGGATCCGATGGCGGGGGAGGAAGGTGGACAGACTCGGCAGGCCCAAGCGTACTGTAAGGGTCTGCTGGGAACGTCTGGCCGAGTCTCCTGTCAGAGAGATCTTTAACTCCCACCTCCGGCAGAGCTTTGACTGGATCCCGAGGGAGGCTGGAGATATTGAGTCCGAGTGGACCATGTTCTCCACCGCCATTGTCGAAGCGGCCGCTCGGAGCTGTGGCCGTAAGGTCTCCGGTGCCTGTCGAGGCGGCAATCCCCGAACCCGGTGGTGGACACCGGAAGTAAGGGATGCTGTCAAGCTGAAGAAGGAGTCCTATCAGGCCTGGTTGGCCATGATACTGATGCAAGTTTTAAATTAAAAACATTTATTTTTGAACAGGAGAACACGAGACAACTGTACCCTCAGAAACCAATCAAATAAGCTAAGCCTGCCATAATGAAAAAAAAAAGTCAACTATAAAAAAATAAAAGTCAAATGAGATGTAATCTACATCCCAGTAAATCCCCACTGACGAGTCTTTTTGTTTGCAAAATCAGTGATGAGATCTGTCTGGCCAATTGGCTTTCAATTGACAGAATGGCGAGGCTGTTTAGTCTATCCTGGCCCATTGTTGATCTCAGGTAGTTTTTTACAAGTTTTAACTTGCTGAAAGCCCGTTCACCTGCTGCAACTGTGACAGGAAGTGTGCAGAAAATCCTTAAAACAATGCAAAGCTCTCCAAAAATGCTCTGCAGCTGCATCTTCCAGTTGGCATTGAGGAGCTCAAGAGAGGACAGAGTAGCATCATAAATGGTGCGGAAGTGTAGCACTTCATTTTCAAATTTTTCTGAGAGATCCGTGTCATACATTTTTGCCAGTGTCTGGCATGCTTCTTTTATCTGCTCTGCAGTCATATCTGTCAGCTTCAGAATAGGTGCAAATGTTTCACATATCTTTGCTGTGGTCTGAAATCTGGCACTCAATGCACTGATGATGCTATCCATTGCAACAAAAAATATTTTGTTCCTGAATGCATTTTCTGCACTGTCTTCAGTAGTTGCATCTTCTTGTGTCATCTCACCTTTTGTGCTTCCGTCTCTCTTCAGTCCAAAAATGATCAGGGACATCCATTATTTGCGCTACTAGGGAGGCCTCTGCAAGCAGTGAATCCCATCTATCACGAAGAGCCTGCATTTCCTCTTGTAGTGCCTTGATGTTTGCAGCCTGAACATCCAGAGAAATATCTCCTGCCTGAAGAATTACATTTCGGTTTTCAATGCACTGCAAAATCTTTACCCACACAGTGAGCAGGACGATAGCGTCAAAGGTATTGAAATAACTTATCAAACCATTTGCCTCAGACTTGGCTTCACTTGCTAAACTGCAGGTGGCTAAGACACATTCCAGTGCCTCGAGGATGGAGGGCAAGTGCACTGCCACAACTCGTACTGCAGCAACGCGGGCACTCCATCGAGGGTCAGAGAGACGATGAAGAGAGAACCCTGTCTTTTCTTTCAGGATTGCCCATCGCTCTGGGCTAGCACTGAAAAGATTATAGAGACGGTTTACAGAGGCAAAAGATTTTGCAACCTCTGGACATGACTCAGCTGCATGGACACCAACCAGGTTGAGGGTGTGGGAAGCACAGGGAGAGAATGTAGCAAGCGGATTGACTTTTAAAATCTGAGCTTGTACTCCTTTCACCTTTCCAGACATGTTGGCTCCATTATCATAGCCTTGTCCTCTACAGTCTTGTAAAGGTATGCCATTGGACTGCAACACTTCTAGAATTATTTCAGAAATTTCCTGGCCTGTCTTTTTGTGAAAATCTTTGAGTGCTCTTGTAAGAGGGGATCATAATGGGCCAACAACTCAAGAGTTCCAAGAAAATTGCCATTATGTACATCATCCAAATTTGAGGTTTTGCCTCTGAATGCAAGATTTCTTGAAGCTAAATAAAGAGTTACATCTAAAAGCCTCTCTAAGATCTTGGTATGTTTCTCTGCTTCTGTCTGGAACTGTTTTTGAAGGTGCCCATCAACTCCTGTAGCTACCAATAATGAGTGCTGAAGGCTTTTCCATTTTACATAGCACTGCTTATGGGGAGTGTGTGTCTCATGTTCAGGGAACTTTCTATACATTTTTTGCCATTTGATGTCTGCCAACTTAAGTCCATCCTTGCTGTTCAGTGCACTTTTAGATGGCCTAGTCTGCTCATGTGAGAACAGAAGGCATGGGATACAGAATAGAGCATTTGCACTTTCACTGTTAATCAGCAGGTCCCTCCTAATCTTCTCCTGCCCATTGGCCGACTTAACATATTGAAGGTAGCTAGGGAATGCTTTGCCGTCCTTGTCTTTGGGTGCCATTTTGGTCAGGTCTCCACTTTGACTAGCCAGTCTGCAAACTAGAGTATCTTTCTGCTGAGCAGTTAGCTTCTCTGGCCACAGTCCTGGGTCCTCTGACAACTCCTCTTCATTTCCCTCACTTTGCCCTTCCTTTTCTCTCTCCCCAGCCTCTTCATTTCCCTCACTTTGCCCTTCCTTTTCTCTCTCCCCAGCCTCTTCATTTCCCTCACTTTGCCCTTCCTTTTCTCTCTCCCCAGCCTCCTCACTACTCTCAAATACATCTACAAGCATGAAATATACACTATTTATGTTAGCCTCAACCTTATTGTAGTCTCACATGTAATAATTCATCCTACTTGATAATAGTACTATAATAGTAGTATAATAATAGTAGTAGTATGTCGTAGTATGATAGTAGTATGATAATAGTAGACTGCTGCTCATTTCAGTTGAAACTGCTATAGCACATGATTGTTGGTAATAACTTAAAGTTGCCTCTATGAGCTCACCTTCTCTCACATCATCAGACTCGCACCCTGCCTTGTCTTCTGCATCAAGTGCAGAACTTTCTACATCAACAAGCACAGAAAATAGGTATTAGCCTCTTAACGTACAAAAAAAACAACCTACTTGTTAAAGCAAGCTCACTTTGTATTCCAAGAGCCATTTCAGTGCAAGATAAAGCGCTAAAAATAATTAAACATGTGATCAAGTATTGCGTATTATGTTGACAGTTTGGACTAAGCTTTAGGCTGTCAACCAAGTGTCCAAGTACCCACAATAGGGCGCTTAACAGAGCATGAAACGAACAAGTACAAAGATAACATAACTATTAATTGGTAGGGTTGCAAAGGGTAGGAACATTTCCGGTAAACTTCCAGTAAATTTCCAGAAACTTTCCATGGGAAGTTAAGCTGGGGAATTTTGGACATTTTGGACTTTTCACAAAAATGATGGGAATTAAAGGAAATTAGTAGAAATTAACTGGAATTTGGTGATAATTTCAACGAACTATCATATCCAAACATAAATATCAAAAATTAGTTTTTTAAAACTAATGTAAACAACATGATCTTTTATCAGATTTATTTTAGAGTAGAACTTTAAAACTTTAACTCTTGTACTGAACCATTAATTCTTCCACGGAATAACAAAAACATGAATGTTGAGTAAAATTTTACTCATCATTACACTTTATGTAGTTTGCAAGCTCAAGTGTGTCCTCAGTACTCCAGGGTTGAAGAAATCATCATTGCATGTGATGGAGGAATGCACAGTGCATGTAGGGGGCGTGGCCTCAGTTGCCCTGCAGTGTGCATGTGATTTAATAGCAGATGTATTTAAGTGTGCTGCAATAAATCTGCTTGTTTTAGCCAAGATTATGTTACAATATATTTTCCTCAACTATATTTAAGTTCCCTGTTAAAGGAATAACCTTTCAGTTATCCCATTCATTCCCTTATATTCCTGTTAACTCCCATGGAAATTTTCCAAATTTGAAAATTCCCAGAATTTTGCAACCCTATTCATTGGCTTTGATAACATCATGAATTTATTGAACATTGACTATAGCTTTTAAGCACAGCACTGTGCTGCAATGCTAGGGCTTTTCACCTAACAAAAATTATAATTTGCTTTATTGCTCAAATCAATATTACCTGTGTGCACTTGAGAACACAGTGATATTGGTAGGCACATGTGCAGAAATATAGGCAGATAATTTATTAAGGAGTTTGAGAATATATCACACATTATAAGCAATAGTAGGGCTAGTAACTTTACACTGTGCTGCCACTCTTTCCACCACTCCAATAGCACTAGGCAATAGCACACACATTGAATCAAAAGGCTTACTTATTTAAGGGAAACAACTCACAATTTGGAAGCAAGGGGGGAGCTCGCCCTTTGAGCAATGATCTCACCTCGTCTTTCCTCATTTCTGCTCTCAGTCTCAGCCTCATCTCCAGAACAGCATCCAGGACTGGCCAGTGCTGCTAGTACTGCTGGTCGTGTGTCAGAACCACTGGTTGTTTCTGAAACTGGTTAATGTTGGCAACCTGACGTTAGCTAACCTGGCCTGGCCCATCATTTACTTACAGCAACAAGCAGCCTGGTTGACAAACTAAGCTAAAGATTTAACATTAGCATACATACATTAGCAGCAGCTGTCTGGAGTTGACTACGTTAACTTTAATTGGATGTAGTGCATAACAAGCAAACTCAGTTCACCTTTTGGAAAGAAAGCAGTCATCAGCTGCATCCCCTCATTCTGCCTCCTTTCTTTTTCATTCCTTTCTTTCTGTTTTTGAAAGCCCGATTTGGGCTTTTTGCGCAACATGATCAGGCGCTCCCAGGGTCTAGACTCACTACGTTACTTGTTTGCCGCCGGCTGCGGTCTATGGGCGGCCTAAACCATTTTTTGGGGGGGGGGGGGTCCAGAGTGTCTGGCACTGAGTTCATTCTCTCATTTGGTGTTAATAATATATTTTGAAATGAATAATGACATCAATTGGAGCGCCCAATTAATTCGAAATAGGCTACAAAAATGTTTTGTACAAAAAAAAAAAAAAGGGATTTCAAAGGGCCCTCTCCCTAGACGGGGCCCTGGGTAGTCAGGTCCACTTTTCCCCCCACTACCACGCCCCTGCTCTCACCTATGGTCATGAGCTTTGGGTCATGACCGAAAGGACAAGATCCCGGATACAGGCGGCCGAAATGAGCTTTCTCCGCAGGGTGGCTGGGCGATCCCTTAGAGATAGGGTGAGAAGCTCGGTCACCCGGGAGGAGCTCAGAGTAGAGCCGCTGCTCCTCCACATCGAGAGGGGTCAGCTGAGGTGGCTTGGGCATCTGTTTCGGATGCCTCCGGAACGCCTTCCTGGGAAGGTGTTCAGGTCCCGTCCCACCGGGAAGAGACCCCGGGGAAGACCTAGGACACGCTGGAGGGACTATGTCTCCCGGCTGGCCTGGGAACGCCTCGGTGTCCCCCCGGAAGAGCTGGAGGAAGTGTCTGGGGAGAGGGAAGTCTGGGCATCCCTGCTTAGACTGCTGCCCCCGGGACCCGGCCCCGGATAAGCGGAAGATGATGCTATGCTATGCTAGTCTCTAATTTATTTATTATTTGTCAAACAAATTAAAGATTTGAATGAATCCCAGGATACATCTTCACTGTTATGTGACCCAGGTAATGTAATAACACAAGTACACAGTCTATGAAGTAAACAACACCTCTTTATTATCATAAAACATTGTCATGGTGCGGTGAGCAGCAGCGCCACCGTGCCATATATTCTCAAGTTCCCATATCACACGAACACATCCTGGACTGTCACATGTTTTCAAGCCTTCACACCAGGGGCCTGTTGCACAAAACCAGGATAAGGGATTAAGCCGGGATATCCAAGTTATCCTGGATTAATTTAGCTTTGACTTGGTTGCACAAAAGCAGGCTGAATTAAACCCAGCCAAGTAACCATGGAGATTTATTCTTTGCAGCTAGCCTGCTCCAGAGCAGGCTAACAGCCAGGCTAAGATGAATCCTGGAGTCTTGTGTTAAATCAGCTGCCGCTCTGATCCGAAATAAATGTCTTTAACAGTTGTTCCGTTGTCTTCTGAATGTTTTCTACTTTATTGTTAACATGCATTACTTGTCACTATTGCTGTGACGAGTTTGATTTAAATCCTACTACTGCAGTTTAGATGGTTTGTAATGGTTGATGAATTTGCAACGGGGATTTCAATGAAGTCAGTGATGAGGGCATTATATAAAGTCCCATTCACCTGTGTTTCTCCCTGCACCATGGCATGCCCATTTCTGAATGACGTTTTGGATGAAGAAGCGCTGATATTTAGATGTGCTTTCAAACGTGAGAGGGTGTTTCGGGACAGATCAGACCTTTTATCTTTTCCCGACGAGTACCTGCATGAGAGGTATCGATTTACTGGAGATGGAATCCGTTATTGTGTGGCACTGCGTTTTTTTAGAAGCGGCATGTTTTTATATGAAATTCTAAATAAAGGCACTATTTGCCGTTGTGTCAGAAGTGTGTTTGGCACTGAAATCCTTGGCACACATCTTTATTACCTTCGCTGGCCACAGAAGAATGTGCTTCATCAAAGAGATTTCTACAAGATTGCAGGTAACATGAATTACAGATTACAGAAACGTGTTACATTACAACAGTCACAGGATATACTCAGACTATTTTGTGTTACAGCTTTCCCTAATGTCATTGGTGCGCTGGACTGCACACAGATCCGCATTAAACGCCCCTTAGGGGCCCACGAGGGAGATTGTGTCAACAGGAAATCCTTCCACAGTATCAATGTTCAGGTAAAAATTATTTAGTTACTGTCAACTAGCCCAAATGTATTCTGTGCATGACAAGTATACTGAATAGGAAACATTGCATTGTTTCAGATGATCTGTGATGCTGCCTGCATCATTACCAATGTGGAGGCAAAGTGGCCTGGGTCCATCCATGACTCCCGAGTTTTTAGGTCCAGTACCATTTCCCAGCGACTATCACAAGGTAGGCCACACACATTTCACTGATAAACACAATTTTGTCAAAGGTTTTACTTGTGTAGTTGTAATGATTACATTTTGTATTCTCAGGTGAATTCTCTGCCGTTCTGCTGGGAGACATACCTTCTCACTCCCCTTGCAGACCCTCAGACAGCAGCAAGGATACAATCTTGCCCATGCAAGAACAAGGGCCTGAATTGAGATGGCATTTGGTCTTCTCAAGTCACGATTTCAGTGTCTCCACCACCTCAGGGTCACCCCAGACAGGGCCTGTGACATTACTGTAGCCTGCACGGTCCAACACAATATTGCCTGTCTGAGAAAGGAAAGGGGTCCAGCATTGGCACCGGAGATTGAGTGGGACAATGCAGCTATATTCCCAGATGACATTAATGGCAGGCTGGTCAGAGACCAATACATTATTTCAGATGAGTGATTTCATTGTCTTGTCCTTCTCCAATAAAGGATTGTTTGTGTTACTCCTTAATTAGGCCTAATGTTTTATTCGATATTATAGTAGCTTACTTTGGTTTCATAACCTCAATTTTCATCTCACCTCACTGAACTAATACCTTTGCAAAGTGTAGTGTACATTCATCACACTGGGAACACCACAATGCTTCTTAAGCTTTTTATTTTAGTGCTGTCACTTGTCAGTTTGGTACTGCATCTGGATCCTGTTACATACAGATCCTTCCATCACAGGACCTCCTTAGTTCAAATCAAGGGCCATTTCCTCAGCTGGGGGGGTGGGGGGGGGGGGGGGGAGAAGTCTGCAGCTGGCTAAAATCTGTTTAGATAAAATGTGAGCAGGCATCTTGTAAGTAGTTTCTACATACCATTTGCACACCATTAAGAATTAAGGCACTTACCAGCTTGCAAAATGTTTTTATATTTGATCTTTACTTGTTGCCAGGTTCTTTTTTGCCCAGTCACATTTGTTCTGTATGAACATTAATTGTAGGAAGATATTTAGACTTAGACATAGCTTCTAGAAATTTGTGCACATGGTTGTAAAACATTCTCGCATGAGAGTTTTATATTGTGCTTTACATGTAAGGCTACTCAAAGACACCTACAGTACAACCAGCACATTTAGCACACAACGAGATACAGCACTGAAACGACACATAAAACAAGCATATTAAAAGCAATTAAAACAGTGTACAACTTTTCTAGAAAGTAGATATTTTTAAATCCTTCCGCATTCAGTCGGTCCGCTATTGTATGCCAGGCTTTTTCTCTCAGTTTAATAACAGCCGCCGTATTTCCTTTTCTGCATATTATATGCTTTACCTCCTCATAACTTCCCATAATTAGTTGCTGCTCCTCGGGTGAAAAATATGCCGCACGCGTCTTCTCCATCTCTGAATCAGTGAATCTGTGATCGATACCGTGGTCTATTTAAGAACGCCGTGGACGTGCACTTATCCCGACTATCTACACCTGGCTTGACATAGCTTCACCTTCTCATCCTGGCTCGGCAAACGTGCAACCGATTAAGCCGCGATGAGCGGATCACGCTAAGTCAAGCTGCGCTTTTTCAGTTATCCTGGATTTCTTCATTCTACTTTTGTGCAACAGGCCCCAGGTCCCAATTTGTATCGTTTGTATGTGTTTAAATGTTTCCCCTCTGCTCCCCACATGGTGGATCATTGTTGCTGTTGCGTCTGTTTGTATGCCGGTGAGTGTTGTTGATGTACTGTTTGAATGTTAGTTGTTAAGTCGCGTTGTCGCGCACTTTATTTTCATTCAGTAGATTAGTTATTGTTTTCCGTTCGTGTTCGGTTTGTTTGTTGTTTATTAAAACCCACGAATGCGATATCTGCCTGCGCCTGGTTCCTTAACCAACACGACACCAACTAGAAGCATTACAAACATTGTATTTTATGAACATAAAATTGACAATAGAACATTTATCCTCATCAATAAAAAAACAAAGCGTTAAAAAACAGATTAAATTAAATTAGGAGTATAAAACGTAGTAACCACTACTGGCAAAAGTACATGGCAAAACAGTCATTACTGCTTCTTAGGTTTTTTCCACTGCCACCACTGTCACCTTCATCCTCTTCTGTGTCAACCAACTCCTACATTAGCTGGGTTTTCACATCATTCAGTACCCCACTTTTTTTTTTTATCCCCTGCTGATTTTGTGTATTTGCTGACTGAAAAAGAAATGATCAGTCTATAATTTTAATGGTAGGTTTATTTGAACAATGAGAGACAGAATAACAACAAAATCCAGAAAAACACATTAAGGGAGTGCTCCAAATCTCAGCTTGTTACCTGTGTAAAAGACACCTGCCCACAGAAGCAATCAATCAGATTCCAAACTCTCCACCATGGCCAAGACCAAAGAGCTGTCCAAGGACGTCAGGGACAAGATTGTAGACCTACACAAGGCTGGAATGGGCTACACGGCCATCGACAAGCAGCTAGTTGAGAAGGTGACAACAGTTGATTCGATTATTCGCAAATGGAAGAAACACAAAATAACTGTCAATCTCAGTCTGTCTGGGGCTCTATGCAAGATCTCACCTCGTGGAGTTGCAATGATCATGAGAACGTTGAGGAATCAGGCCAGAATTACACGGGAGAATCTTGCCAATGATCTCAAGGCAGCTGGGACCATAGTCACCAAGAAAACAATTGGTAAAACACTACCTCGAGAAGGACTATCTGGTGCATTGTGGGATTGTTGACGTGCTGTACGCTGCCTGCTGTTACCTACCGTGCATCCCGAAAAGGAGAGGGTGTCGCTAATATTTATGACAGTAAATATAAATGTACTCTCAAACACATTACTGATTTTCATTCTTTTTAAGTTTTACTCATGAAAGTTCACCAGGCTGATAAATTGTTTTACATACAGTACCTACTATTTACAGGCCCCCTGGGCCATACGCAATGTTCCTCAAGGAGTTGGCAGAATTCTTGCCTAAACTTGTAGTCATGGCAGATAGTATTCAAATTTTTGGCGATTTCAATATTCATATGGAAAGGCCAATGATCCTCTTCAAAAAGCCTTTGAAGCCATAATTGACTCAGTTGGTTTTATCCAACATTATTATCGGATCACTGTCTCATTTACCGTTAAAACAAGAAATCCTCTTGCTCCGCAAACAATGAGTTTCAAAAGCCATACTATAAATTCTCGGAATATAAATCGATTCCTTGATATTCTTACACGTTCGCTCATCAACGACAGAGTAAATAAATCCACAAACGATCATATCGAGCATCTAAACTCAACACTGCAAAATACTTCAGATACGGTTGCCCCATCACTGTTTTGGTGTTCCTCAAGGCTCGGTTATGCGTTTCAGATATTAGGAAGTGGATAACAGAAAATGTTTTGCTTTTAAACTCAACAAAAACAGAAATCCTCGTTTTAGGACCCAAGAAACAAAGATCTTTGTTAGCAGATCTCACTGTGAACCTCGAAGGCTGCATGGTCGTATCCCAAAAAACTGTAGGAAACCTCAGTGTTACCCTTGACCCTGACCTCTCCTTTGATGAACATATAAAATATGTCTCAAGAGTTACTTATTTTCATCTTTGAAACATCTGATTTTTTTATAATCAAAAACTAATGCAGAAAAATGAATCCATGCTTTAGTTACATCTAGACTAGATTACTGCAATGCTCTACTTTCCGGTTACCCTGACAAATCAATAAATAAACGTAAATTAGTGCTGCATACGGCTGCTAGAAATCTTTTTTTTACACATTACTCCTGTACTAGCCTCTTTACATTGGCTGCCTGTTAGGGTTAAGGCTGATTTTAAGGTTTTATTGTTAACCAATATATATCAATACATGGACTTGCTCCTACTTAACTCGCTGAAATGATCCAGCCATACATACCTACACGTAACCTACGATCGCAAGATGCAGGCCTTTTTTATTGTACCTAGAATCTCTAAACAAACACCTGGAGGCAGGGCCTTTTTCTCATAGAGCTCTACTACTGTGGAATGATATGCCAATTAAGGTTAGAAATGCAAACTCAGTGCAAACTTTCAAGTGTCTATTAAAGACTCATCTCTACAACATGGTGTATGATTAGGTGTAGCCTGGCCCAGGGGTGTGAAGGTGAACAGAAAAGCTTGATTCTGTCCACCCTTGCTGTCTTGCCAGGTGGGCTCTCATTGCCATTGGGATGCCTTCCCTCCAATGCCTCTCAGGGGCGGAGTCACTGGCTTGTTGTTGTTGGTACCATCTGAATGTCTCAACAGAATACGAGACTCATCAGATCAGGCAACATTCTTCCAGTCTTCAAATGTCCAATTTTGGTAAGCTTGTGCAAACTGTAGCCTCTTTTTCCTATTTGTAGTGGAGATGAGTGGTACCAGGTGGGGTCCTCTGCTGTTGTAGCCCATATGCCTCAAGGTATGCGTGTTGTGGCTTCACAAATGCTTTGCTGCATACCTCGGTTGTAACGAGTGGTTATTTCAGTCAAAGTTGCTCTTCTATCAGCTTGAATCAGTCGGCCCATTCTCCTCTGACCTCTAGCATCAACAAGGCATTTTCGCCCACAGGACTGCCGCATACTGGATGTTTTTCCCTTTTCACACCATTCTTTGTAAATCCTAGAAATGGTTGTGTGTGAAAATCCCAGTAACTGAGCAGATTGTGAAATACTCAGACTGGCCCGTCTGGCACCAACAACCATGCCACGCTCAAAATTGCTTAAATCACCTTTCTTTCCCATTCTGACATTCAGTTTGGAGTTCAGGAGATTGTCTTGACCAGGACCCCACCCCTAAATGCATTGAAGCAACTGCCATGTGATTGGTTGATTAGATAATTGCATTAATGAGAAATTGAACAGGTGTTCCTAATAATCCTTTAGGTGAGTGTATTTCTGTGATTTCTTTTTCTGTCAACCATTCCATCACATCTTAAACTGCAAACAAATTGTATAGAAATTGTATAGAATCATGTTCATTTGGCAGCATTTTCAGTTGAGTTTGATGCTTTGAACATAACTTGCTCGTCTGAGACGAGCTCTCTTTATGTAATAGGAGCTAACGTCCCCCTACAATCGGCCACCCTCATTATTGGCCATTGCTAGTGGTCGGAGAAGTAAATCCTTTCAAGTTCAACATGTAGATCAGTATAACCTTTCAGCTAGCCCCACCACCATTTTTGCCGAACCAAGTAAGCGGAGCCGGCTAAGAATAGCGGATGTCTCTTACTGAGTGAGTGAGCGAGGGAGTGAGCAAGCGACCGACCGACTGACGCTTGTTAAATAGCGTAGTGGTTAGTGAAGCAGACTTGTGGACTATAGGTGCCGAGTTTGTATCTTCTTGCAGGCGAAGCGAAGTACACATTGTGAATTATTTAGGGTGACCAGACCTCCCGAAAAATTCGGGACAGTCCCGAAATCCAAGCAGTTGTCCCGAATCCTGAATCCTGCCCTAATTGTACCGAGAATTTGAACAAAGTCTCAAAACAGACTCTCGAGTAATATTTTTTTTTTTGACTCTCGATTAGTTCTAATATGATAGAACATTAAAAACTGTCCATGCATTGAGGCGTCCTGCAGCCAGCTCCCGTCGGCTGCTCATTGGCTGCAAGTTGCAATAGTATGTATAGGCGGCTATAGGCGCAAATTTTCATTCATTCATTTTTGAAATGGAGGCTCAGGCTGGTGTCCCGGGACCCGATTAAGATCAACACATAGCTAAAAAGCAAAAACGCCTCTGCAGATACCGGGAGGACTGGGTAGGGAAATACCCCTGGATTACTGCAGTTTTACGCGATGCAAACAAAGCGTTCTGCAATGTGTGTAGGAAGGAGTTTGGTGTTTCACACGGGGGGGAGTCCGATGTCAGGCTGCATGCTAGCAGCAAACTACATACAGCTAACAGCACAACTGTACAGACCAACACGTTGGTCTCCTCGTTCTTTAAGCGGGAGGATGACTCCATGTATAATAAAATAGCTGCTGCTGAGCTGACATCTGTGTTCCACTGTGTGACCCACCAACAGTCATACAGATCGCTTGACTGTGCTATGAAGTTAACGCCCAAACTATACTCTGACTCGGCTATAGCTAAACATATCTGCTGCGGTCGCACAAAAGCAGAGGCACTTACATACTGGCACCCCTCGCGTCTGACTTTTCGCGTCTGAGTTAAAAGACATGTATTTTTCTATTGCAACTGATGCCTCTAACAAAGGCAATGTGAAAACATTCCCCATCTCTGTAAGATTCTGGACCCCCAAACAAGGCATCCAAAACAGGGTTCTGGATTTCTATGAACAGGCAGCCGAGAGCGCAGATGCTGTCACAGCAACCTTACTGCAGAAGTTAGCAGAACACAAACTCAGCATCCATAACGTCTCGGCCTTCTCAGCTGACAATGCGGCTGTGAATTACAGCAGAAAACTGATTCTTGAGAGTGACAGTCTCACTTCAGTTGAAGTGTATGCGCTGATGAACGGCCTCCGAACCAAACTCCAGCAGCGCAAAAAATATGCTTTCTTCAGAGCAAAAGTTGACCGTGTCTTCGCCTCCTCCGATACTCTGAGGGTTGACAGGCTCCGTGGAGACTTCATCAGCTTCTATGATACCGCGGAGCAGTACCTTGAGAAATGGTTCAACTTCTCCGGAACTGGGCACCTGTTCAACATCCAGTGTTTGAACCTCAAGGAAAAACAAGCCATCAGCTACAACGAGAATTGTCCTCTGAAAGATGTCTTGCCAAATCTGGCGACAGACAGTCACCCTGTAGGTGAGCTTTGGGCCCAAGCGCTGGAGAGCAGGTATGCGTTCCCCCAGTATGCCAAACTGCTGTCCTTCGTCCTGAGCATCCCTGTGAGCAACGCTTACTCAGAGCGGGTGTTTTCCATAATGAAAGGTGCCTGGTCTGATGTGAGAAACAGATGCTCATTTAACCTGGTCCGCAGCGAAATTAAAGTAAAAATGAATTTACAAATGAGCTGTGCAGAATTCCACAAAGACATCATGGGAAAGCCGAGAGTGCTGGCAGCAGTGAAATCCTCAGTGAAATATGCCAGCGCCGTGCCTCCAGCACAACCCAATCTTAGGAGGTATTATATAGCTTTAGTGTATTACACTTTTGTTGTTTCTGTTGTTTTATATGCACAAAGAAAATACAACCTATCTGTCCCCTTTTTATGTCATAGAGTAGATGAAGAGAGCGCAAGCTGCAGCCATGAGGCCAGGGAAAGTGCACGTGCAGGCAGCCACGTGCTGGCTAAAACCAAAACCTGAAATTGTGTATGGTTATATTGTGACTGTTTCTGGCATGGAAAAGTTCATCTTCAGTCTCAATAGCAATTGCTCAAATCTTATGATTATTCCTAAGAAGTTAGTAGATACCAGTAAGCCTATTAATGGCTAATAAGCTGTTCGAACGACCAGTGAAATGCATAATGCCGTGGCATTATGGTTAAAGACAGTGGCCCTCATTTATCATTCTTGCGTAGAAACGGGCATGCCCAGACTTCCCTCTCCCCAGACACTTCCTCTAACTCTTCCGGGGGGACACCGAGGCGTTCCCAGGCCAGCCGGGAGACATAGTCCCTCCAGCGTGTCCTAGGTCTTCCCCGGGGTCTCCTCCCGGTGGGACGGGACCGGAACACCTTCCCAGGAAGGCGTTCCGGAGGCATCCGAAACAGATGCCCAAGCCACCTCAGCTGACCCCTCTCGATGTGGAGTAGCAGCGGCTCTACTCTGAGCTCCTCCCGGGTGACTGAGCTTCTCACCCTATCTCTAAGGGATCGCCCGGCCACCCTGCGGAGAAAGCTCATTTCGGCCGCCTGTATCCGGGATCTTGTCCTTTCGGTCATGACCCAAAGCTCATGACCATAGGTGAGAGTAGGAACGTAGATTGACTGGTAAATCGAGAGCTTCGCCTTGTGGCTCAGCTCTTTCTTCACCACGACAGACCGATACATCGACTGCATTACTGCAGAAGCTGCACCGATCCGTCTGTCAATGTCGTTATTATTATTATTTCTATTATTATTTAAAAGAAGAAGAATGTCATTTTTATTATTTTGTCAGTCGGAATTATATTTTGGTCATTAAAAGCCTTTTATTACTGAACCCAGTCCGTGCGCAACTGCCGGGCCTAACACTGAAACGTCATGTAAAGCGCACAGGCTCGCATCTGAAGGAATACATATAAATCAAATGCTTTGGTAAAGTCACACAAATTTAACATTGAAGTCCATGTTGCACAAAAATAAACACTGAAGTTTGTAATTATTATGATGTTGTTTTTTTTAGTGGGTCATAATATATCATATCTTTTAGTTTGTCAGTGCGTTAGGATTTTTTTTTCTGCGTATTTCCGCACTAACTCAAAACGTGTGTACACCACCTCCTGAGCTGGCGTAGGATTTGAGAGTGCCGTACGCCAACGTCCATATTGATAAATCTCAAAGTCACCGTGGTTTTGGGTGTACGCCAGGTATACGCTGGAAATTTGGTGTACGCACTTTTGATAAATGAGGGCCAGTGTCTCTCATGTGGAAGGCTCAAGTTCAAATCTATTGTGAAAAATTACATTTATTTATTTTATTTCCACGATTCTCTTGTCGTTTCACTTGATGAAAAAGTAAGTTATCGTCACCTTTCTTGATACTTATTGTATCAATGTCATTCACGAATGAAAGAAAAAAGTATGTTGTTATGCAATGAAAGAAAAGAAAAAATCTTATGCCATGAAAGAAAATAGCTTTGGCAGACTCGCTAGCAATTGCTCAATTGTTATGACTATTACAGTAAGTTAGTAGATACCGGTAAAGCTTATTACTGGCTAATACGCTGTTAAACGGCCAGTGGCAAACGCCATAGATAGACGCTATTTGTGTTGGAGGTAAACTTAGTAAGAAACGTTAGTCAGTATAACTGTATCAATATCATTCACAAATGGCCAATTAGCTGTTAAAACAGCCAGTGGCAAAAGAAGATATACAGATGCCGGGTATATAGACAGAATAGACAAGGCTATACTGACTGCCAGCAAATGTACAGCTCCATGGTGTAGAGGTTAACGACAGTCTTTCACGTGGGCAACCTGGGTTAAATTCTCGAGATGTCAACTCTTTCTATTGTGGGCCGGCTGAACTAGGCTTGCCTGGTTTCTTGTTTTAAAACCGGCCTGGTTATGTCTACTTCATAGACCTTCAATTGGAGTAGGGTGATGGGTGGCAAACCCGCTTGCTCGCGGGTGGAGGCGCCCAAAGTTCATATTTTTTTAACTTTTGAGCGCCCACCGCCCATGTTGACCAATGAACAGTGTTCATCTTGTCAACCAATCAAACCCTGATTCATTGACAACACTGATACAGTGGGTATAGAAAAGAATCACCCCCCTTTAAAATAATCACATTTTGTTGCTTTGCAGCCTGAAAATTTTTTGTTTCATTCAGCTGTATTTACTCAGTGCAACTTGTAACATCCAAGTGAAAGATATAACACCAACATGTCAGAATTTCTTTTTAAGACAATCACTGAGTTGGAAAAAGGATCACCCCCTTGTGTCAGTATTTTGTTGAACCACCTTTTGCTTTAATTACAGCCTTTAGTCTGTTCGAATATGTCTCTACTAACTTTGCACATCTAGATGTTAGAATATTTGACCACTCTTCTTTGCAGAACTTCTCAAGTTCAGTAAAATTTTATCGTTTGTGGACTGCTGTCTTCAAGTCATTCCATAGATTTTCAATGGGGTTTAAGTCCGGGCTCTGACTAGGCCATGTAAGGACATTCACCTTTCTCCTTCAACCACTGTGTGGTCAGTTTTGCTGTGTGCTTTGGGTCATTCTCATGTTGGAAGGTAAATCTTCTTCCCACTGACAACTTTCTGGCAGAGAACAGCAGATTTTCCTCAGGAATTTGACAGTATTTTGCCCCATCCATTTTTCCTTCTATGCTGAGAAGTGCTCCAGTCCCTGCTGCCGAGAAACCACCCCATAACATGATATTACCAACTCCATGCTTTACTGTAGGAATGGAGTTATTTGGATGGTGAGCTGTATTGGATTTTCACCAGACATATCGTTTGGCGTTGAGGCCAAATAATAAAATTTTAGTCTCATCTGACCATAACACCCTATTCCACGTGGCCTTAGAATCTTCAAGGTGCGTTTGGGCAAACGCTCAGTCGTGACTGCCTGTGGCCTTTCTTGAGGAGTGGCTTTTTTCTTGCAACCCTCCCATGCAAGCCACATTTATGAATAATTTGTGATATTGTTGTCAAATGCACACAATGACCACTCTTTGTCATGAATTCCTGCAACTACTTCAGAGTTGCTTTAGGCCTCTTAGTAGCCTCTCTGACCAGTTTCCTCCTGGTTCTTTCATCCAGTTTGGAGCGACGTCCTGACCCAGGGAGGGGCTGTGTTGTACCAAATACCTTCCACTTCTTAATAATAAACTTCACTGTGCTTCTAGGCACTGATAAAGCCTTTGAAAAAAATGTGTATCCATCTCCTGACTTGTGCCTGTCCACAACTTTATCCCGGAGATCTTTTGACAATGCCTTGCCACCCATAGTTGATTGTTTTCTTCAGTTGCACTACCAATGACTGAAATACTTCAGGAAAAGCTTGTTTCATGCTGAGCTAATCAAAATGACCACAGCTGATCACAATTGAAAGTAAATTGGATTTGTGTGCTATTGAGAAGGTGATAAACTACACCTGGTTGGGTTTACAAGTCATTTTTAGGAGGGGGTGATTCTGTTTCCAACTCAGTGATTCTGTTATTTAATTTGTAATTTTTTTTTCTCTGACAAGTTGGTATTATATTTTTCACTTGGATGTTATAAGTTGTAAATACATCTGAATAAAACAACAAAAAAAAAATCTCAGTTTTCATTTCAGGCTGCAAAGCAATAAAATGTGATTATTTTAAAGGGGGGTGATTCTTTTCTATACCCACTGTATATGAGAGGATAAATATATTATTGTCAGATTTCACGTAATTATACAGTTTAGCTTTGCACTCTGCAGACCTACCCGGGACATAAACCAAAGAAATACAGCATGAAAGAACGTTTGTGCAACTTTGTATTTATCAGGTGGGTGTTAGCCTATATATTATTGAGGTAAAAGGAGGAGAGTTGATTAATAATACCGTAGTTTATACTAGTTTGACTTATTAGCTTCGCACATGCACAACTAGTGAAGTTGTTAATTGAATGTCAATCGTAACCAACGCAAACTCAGCCACTGTAGCGTTCATGTGTACACCCCGCATGGGTATACATACAGTAGGCCGGTTTTTCTTGCGGTGCAATTCTTGCTTACCGCAACCTCTCTGCGGGTGCCTTAATGAGGTATGCCTAGTCGCAGATCTTGGCGCTGAAATTAGATGAGTAACCACTGTAAACCACAGTAGGGCACCACTGTAAATGAGACCGTGGTCTCAGTTGGTTTTCCTTATATAAATAAAATAAAATGGGGAAATGTATAATTATGACGAAATCTATTACTATTTTCCCCAAACAACTGCTATTTAAAAAAAAAAAAGGTAAGGTGTAAACATTTAAAATGAAAATAGAAATACCTGATTCTGTTGACAAGTTAGTCATTTTAGTGATTTTTTTTTTGTCATTTTCCTAAAATGGTAAGTTCTCATAGTCAATCAGTTTTCATAGTCAACCTGGTGGATGCAGGATAAATGGGTAAAGTAAAGACCTGAGCAACTTTGACAAGGGCCAAATTGTAATGGCCAGACGACTGGGTCAGAGCATCTCTGTAACGGCAAGGCTTGTAGTTCGAAGCACACTTTACGCAAGACATTATTGAAGGCCAATATAGCCATTAAAATTCCAGAATTCTGGCCATGTAGAACAGCTATATGTTTTAAATAGCCAAATAAGTAGTAAATATAGGGTGGCTTTTGTCACTTTGCTGATTTATAGGCAAGGCTTCCCGTTTGATTTGACAGATGGGCGGGACTTCCGGTTTTCTGGGGGGTGTTTCCTGTGTGACGTATGGACTTTCTGTATGACGTGTGTTAGGACGGAACTTCCCGGACTGACATGCATGTTCAGTGACTTTGTAATTTATGATTGCATTGTTGTGTTCATGTTTGATGTTTTACAACAATGGAGAAACACCCTAAACAAGTGTTATAACAGTAGTTAGATATTTGATGCTTAACAAATGGGTCTTAGGGTTCCGGAATGTTAAATTCCCAGGCAATTAATAGGCGTTGTATCAGCGGCTAAATTCCTCAGCATTTAATGTTCCTATAAGTGCTACAACAGATGTCCTACAACCAGTGGGTGTTAACTTTTCATGTTTTATGAGGCGATAGGTGACTGGGCGTGGTCTGTATATTCAGACTTGCCTGAGTAAACTTACGTACACACTACAAACCATGGCGGATTGTGCAGCAATCAAAGTTTTGGGTGAAACACTGTTGAAAGCTACCAGCTGCTCAGCGAGTCTGCAAGAGATTGTAAATGGACGGCAAAGACGCAATCAACATGCCAGCCCCAAAGAAACCGATGCATAGTTTACCCCAAATTCATCATCTACACCCGGATATGTTTGCCCAGGAGTGGAAGTTGGAATACAAGTGGATCGGTGGATTCATTTAAAACCATGAGATACTGGAGGTTGCATTGTATGAATTAACCGAAGGCCAAGTGAGTAAGGTGGGTGTGACTGATCAAATGGTCTTTGATGCCAGTTTGCCTGTTTTATTTGGGCCCTAAACAAGGCACACATAATACAGTAGATGTACTGTTTAAAGTAATTGACTGAATGAAACAGTATGACTGTTAGATTGGAACTATTTCCTGGCAATGTCCGTTAGTTTAGAGTGTGACTGCGACTGCACACTGTTCGACTGACATACAACCCTGAAGCCCCGCCTTAAGCTAACACATTCCTCAACACAGCATAAAAACAGACAGTCTGCCTGTGAGTATCTAGCAGCTGGTAGACTTTAAGAAGATTTCAAGAATAGAACAAACCAGAGTTTAAAGGACCTTGGATGGCAATGCTGAACCCTGCGATGGTACCTAAGACCCTGACAGCTCGACTCCACCGTTATACCCACAAAGAAACTACCATTGGCTTGACCGGCTTGGCGCTCACCTAGGACCTCTTAATCTATCATACCTTTCCAAATGCTGACATTTAATTTATTGGCATTCTTATTTATTCATTATTATAGAAGAGTTTTGTACTCTGTATGTTTGATCAATTACACATACGTTGAAAAGCTAGTCTCTCTCTCTGTCTCTAACTTATAAGGCCAGTGTCTTGTGTTCAGGGGCAGTGGTGAATGGAATGTCGGCTGAGCAGGGCCTTGGCTCCTTTAAAACCCTTGAGGGACTATCGGGAAAGGGATGTCCCGAATCCACGAAATATGAAATATCTTTAAAACAGTTTATGATAGCGAGAATCGGTTAACATCGCTGTTTTCCTGATATTCAGCTGAAAGATTGTGTGTATATTGCTGACATAGGCATTTCCTGGTAATCATCATCTTATTCCAATGCACACAGAGCCTTGTGCACTTGACCAATGGATGGACTGATGGGTGACAGCATCCAATGCAGAATCGACCAAGGCTGTTGCTAGGCAAAATAGTTTATTTTACCCAATCAGTGGAAGGTTTCTATTACGTACTTGAGCACATCGAAAGGTGGGACATAATGAGTTTGTTTTCAATGTCATATGGTATGGACTAACAGGACAGCTGGATGTAGTACTTAGCTTAGCTACCATGATAACGTTTTAGCATTGTGTCCTTTCAGAACGCCAATGTGTCGAACAGACAAAGAAAGGATGTGTTTTCAACAGTTTTAGAAGTATTATTATTAGTAAAAAATTGCAAAACGTAAAAACACTTTTACTAAATGTAGCAATAGTCCTTTACGGTTTTCAAACCGTGGATAGCTGAGTTACCGGAACACAAAGGACGAATGCGATCACAACATGCTAACTCCAGAGCCGGAAGAACAGAGTCTGGTAAGTAGCATCAGATTACCTATACATCATGAAATAATGTACTACAAATGTGATCATTATAGATATTGTCTGCTTTGCGTATTTGGAATGGAAGGACTGTTCCACCTGGGTGTTTGTGGTTTGGTATCGCCTGGTATCAATGAAAAATCATGTCATGAACGTATTGGACTGTATGCACATAAGGGGAATTATTTCATTGTTCACATTTAAACGATGCGTATTTGTGTAAGGAAAGGGTCTGCAGAAAACCTTTGTGTTGGAAAGAAAATTCCACATGGTTTTGTGGTCTGAATTCAATGATAAATAGAAGAATGGGTGTCAAAAACATATTGTACTGTTTGCACAAAAGGTGATTTATTTCATTGTTCTGTTCACATTTATTGTGATATAATGCATATTTGTGTAAGAAAAGGGTTTGCAGAAAACATTTGTGTTGGGAAAAACGATTCGCCACGGTTGTGTAGTGGTCAGAATTCAAAGACATGATTTTGCATATGAAATTATTAGTTTATTGTGCATGATGACTCAAATACCCACCTTTATCAGTACATTTTCATGCATGTTTATATTAGTTGAGGTTATTTAGCATGATTTGATTCCAAATTCATGATGGTCCATAAACATTACATATTGTTTATAGCCAAATGTAAAAGTAGTGAAAAGGAGGGAAAACTACTCAGGCCCCCCGTGGGCAATAAAACACGTTATATGATCCAACAAAAGTTTTTTATTTAAATTAGTCAGCATAATGAACTCTTCACAGTCTTTGGGAACTGTGGAATCTGAGCATTAACAATTACAATATGAATGTACGTTTCATGGGAAGTGAATGTGCCTAGATAATGAGAACAACAGAAACCTCTCTGTTTAGATCATCTCTCTGTAGGTTGTGACCAAAGGAATGTTTACGATGGCCATTTGGCATGGGGGTTACAGTTTTGGAAACCTGATCTTTGCTAGGTAGACACACCCTTCAATGTATATATCAGCTTGTAACCAACATTACAGTGAGAAGAGATTGAGGTTGTGTAAGGAAGACCAGGTCCGTAACGGGTATGCTAATTATTACAACCACTATACAAAACGGCCGATTTCTAACAGAACTGAGCATACAGTATAGGCAACACCAGAGAAGTTGCTATTATCTCATTGTCCTCTGGGTTCATTTTCTTAATCAATCCTCTTCTTCTTTTTAACAGCAAGCCCTAATCGTGGAAAGGGAACTGTGGTGTTCGCTTGCCTCAAAACTTTATATTAATAATCTGAATTATAATTTTTAAGTAGGCATACGGATTCTAAAATCAACTCTTAATCAACTGTATACAAATACGAATATGATATCGCACCAGTAAAAAATATTATTTTGATTGAGCATAAAAATAATTAAAGCTGCAAGCAGCATTTATCGGGGTTCAAGCTGTTAAGGCCTTTAAGCACCCAAACATCAAAAGACATTACGTTTTATTTAGCAAGCATTTAACCACTGAAATAATAAATGGAAAAGTCCATTCACAGCCAATACAGGCATTGTAGCATTGGAAATGTACGTTTTTCAAAGCTTTTTGACAGTTATAGTTGCACCTATTGTCTGATCTCCACAAAACTCTGCATGCTTCTTCACTATGTTATGACAAATATGCTATTTTTGTGAAGTTTGGGGTTTTTCTATGGGATTTATTGGCTTTTGAGTGTATTTTGTCCTGCCACTTGAATAAATTATCCTGTTACAGCCAGGCAAATGGAAAAAAATCGAATTGGTTCCGAAAGGCCGAAAGTCCAGGTACTAGTTCGCGAAAGTAGCTTTTTAACATATTCGCGAATATTAAATGAACAGTTTGATTGACAGTAGTGGTTCTTGAGGCAAAGTTTTTCAGCATGAGGAGATCTATCAAGTGATATGCATTTTTTGACGAAATTTGTAACAACACGTGATTAGAGAGCCTTAAAACTCGTTAGCGCCAACTAGTGGCCGATTTCTTTCAAAATTCTTACAGACCTCTAGGACCTTGTGCCAAACATGCCCACCAAGTTTCGTTCTGATCAGAGTATGTCAACCTGGTTTAATAGGTGCTCAAATCTCATTGGCCAATGGCGGCCATGTTTTTTGAGATACGCCAATATCCTCTTAGGCATACATGGCCCCTTGGGCAAAGACACTGCATACCAAATTTCAAGTAATTTGGACAAACGGTCAGGTGTCTATATGTTTTTCGTATAATTTTTTGTATTATAGCGCCACCATGTGGCCAATCGACGCAGTTTTTTTACTGTGACCTCAGACTGACTTCTAACACATGTATACCAAGGTTGGTGAAGTTTACTTAACTACTTCTTGAGTTATAGCCTTTTTAGTAAAATAGGCTCCTCCCACAACTTTAATTTTGCGCCTGGTTTGGTTCCGATCGGGCGAAAATCCAGGGATTAGTTCGCAAAAGTAGGTTTTTGACAAAATTCAAAATGGCGGAAAATCTATCATGGCGGAAATGAAATCGGAGATATACGTTTTGTTCGTCTTGAGCCAAGGATTACAGGGATATAAGACACTTGAGTCTACGACATATGGTCTAGGAGTTATGACCACTTTCGCACTTTAGGTCGCTATAGCGCCACCTATGGGCCAATCGGGCTCATATTTTGATAACCTCTCCTCGATTTTTGTACTACCATATGCCAAAGTTTCAAAGCTCCAGTTCTTACGGTTTGGGCTGCACGATGCGTTTTACGGCAGAAGAAAAATAATAAAAATCTGTACAATAACAATAGGGTTTCAGCACTTCGTGCTTGAACCCCTAAAAAGCCAAAATCACAGCTTTATGCGCTTTTGAAATTTCATGTTCAAATTGCGATTCCAAATTATTAGTATAAAGGTCTGGCAAGTGAACGGCACGATCATGTCAGTCTACACATAGCCTATCTTCAAGCACTCTTACAACACATCTTCCCCTACCTATTGCTATTTTAAGATAATAAAGGTTTACAATTCAAATGTCCAGCTGTATGTCTCAAATCGGTCAATCAAACTATACAAGACATGCTCACACGACCCAATTTATTAAAAGTGAGTTAAAATTAGTACTCTTAAAACATCCCAATTCTGTGATGGCTATATATAACTAACGAAAGTAATAGCCACAACTATTAAAAGACAACTATTGCTGTTAAAGAGAGGAAGAGGGTTGATTAAGGAAATGAACCCAGAGGACAATGAGAGAGAGACTAGGGATGATTTGGTGCCGATAATAATTCATCTTCTGTTGTTTGGGAATATTTCAGATTCCAGAGATGTCAAATACGAAGGTAGGCCTAATATATTAAAAACCGTTAAGACAGTGGTTAGAGCAACACACGGGATCACAACAAATCCATGAAAAATTTGTGGCAAAGAAGTCTCCCCTAGGGGTTGGGGCTTGGGCGGGTGCTAATCCCTGAATGTATTGTGATCCTAGCAACGCCTCTGGTCAAGGATATCGTTTTCATTTTGTTTTACAAATAATGAATTACAGCAATACATTTGATGATTTACATAGGAAGGTGGATCACCTTTATGGTTCTATCAAATATTTAGCAACATTTCTTATTCAGACAGATTAAAACAGATTTTGTCACACTGCATGTGATCAACTATGTCATCAACATTACACTTCATTTTCATTGTTAAGTGAATTCACAGGGAGTCATCCTTTATCTAGGGGTATTGCCCATTAAGAGTGATTTGTGTCTGCCTGAGTACTCTCTGGCCACCAGGCTGTCGCAATTATTACATTGCCTGATCAAAATAATTTGAGTCACATCGCAAATATTTTTATAGACGAGGATCTTTTTGCACAGAGTTTTGAGTTCAAAATCATGTTTCCAATTTGAATAACGTATTTTATATTTACTGTACACCTGAATTCATCAATACATGTGGTTAAAACGTTTTTCTCATGTGTCTAATAATTTATTTTAATTATAATATAGTGCCCCACTTTACCTAACTAAATGTCCTACTCAAAACAAGAATAGCCTACATAGAAGGACTACATAAGATAACAGGAAATAATATTTTCATTTGTTTATTAGGCCCTATGTATTTGAAGTAAAATAAGAGACATTCTCGACCAGCTACGATCAAAGGGTATCGGCATGAATAGCCTTACAAAGGCCTAAAGCACAATTGCTTCATAAACACAATCAATTTGATGAATACAATTAAGGAAAGGATCATTTACAGTAGCCTACACTGTCACAGTGCCACCCGTGATGAAGCCCTCCTCCAGCTGCTGGCACTGCTTTCACTGTGCTGCATTCACGGACTGCATCCTGTGATGGTAATTTCTAAAATCCAAAGTTCTATGAAAATGGTAGGTAAGACAGGAGAAATCAATTGCGCAATAAACGGTTTTAATCTTGCTTGCAAGGAGAAAGTATACAGGTTACAAAGTAACAGTGGATAGTCTCTAAATAAAAACATAATTTCGACAGTATTTATTACATAGGAAAAAGGGGTGTGGTAAGATGCTGCCATCTGTTTCATGTCAATCAAACACCTTCCCTTTGTTCTATCAAATGCTATCTTCCCCCAACTTATCCTTCCTGCCATAATGTTTACTGTAGTGTTTACCCAAAGGGGCCAACTGACCTTACTGTTTACACTATTTACCGACCTCCTAAATACTCTCCAGCCTTTGCTGAGGACTTTACAGAACTGTTATCATTAGTTTCCTCAGAGTTTGACTGTTTTGCTATTGCTGGAGATTTTAACATTCACATAGATAATGCAGAAAACAATATGGCAAAAGAAATCAAAACAGTTTTAATAACTTTTGATCTGACTCAGCATGTACATGGACCCACACACTATCATGGACACACTCTAGATTTACTTATCAGCAAGGGTATAAATATTTCATCAATAATTATTAAGGATGTAGCACTGTCTGATCATTTCTGTATTTTCTTTGATATATTGATCTCTCCTGCCATCGAAGTTAGATCTGTGTCTGTCAAGAAGAGATGCTTAAATGAGAACACTAGTATACTATTTATGAAGGCCATATCTTTAACACCAAGCATATCTGCTGACTCTGTTGATTTTCTCCTTGATTCTTTTAACTCAAAGGTTAAAAGTGTAATTGATGATATTGCTCCTGTGAAAGTCAGGAAGAATGGTAGACAAAAAGCACCTTGGAGAAACTCGACAGCAGTGCAAAATATGAAAAGACAATGCAGAAAAGCAGAGCGCATGTGGCGAAAGACAAAACTTGTAGTCCATTACAACATCTACAAAGACACCATCCATGCTTTCAACATGGAATTAGGCAAAGCTAGACAGATTTTTTTCTCAAATATTATAAACAGAAATCTAAATAATACTCGCATTCTTTTCGCTACCGTCGATAGACTAACAAATCCCCCAAGCCAGATTCCCAGTGAAATGCTCTCAGACAGCAAGTGCAGTGAGTTTGCATTCTTTTTCTCTGAGAAAATCAATAATATCAGAAAGGTGATCAGCACATCCTCGAGTAGTGCTGGGGTCAGACAGATCCAACCACAACCTAAGAAAGTGGTTACTATGTCTGATTTCGAAGAAATTGATTGCAAAGTTTTGGAAGAAACTGTTCAACACCTTAAAACATCAACATGTGCCCTTGACGCACTTCCCACATCTTTTTTCAAAAGTGTGTTAAACTGTTTAGAAGTAGATCTCATAAAAGTGGTAAATGCCTCACTTCTCTCTGGAAGTTTCCCAAACTCCCTGAAAACTGGTGTTGTCAAACCCCTCCTGAAAAAGAGCAATCTGGATAAGACCATATTAAACAACTATAGACCGATCTCAAATCTTCCTTTCATAGGCAAGATCATTGAAAAAGTTGTCTTCAATCAGCTGAACAAATTCTTAAGCTCAAACGGATACTTTGACAATTTTCAATCCGGTTTCCGACCGCATCACAGCACAGAGACAGCGCTCATTAAGATAATAAACGATATTCGCTTAAATACTGACTCAGGCAAATTATCAGTGCTGATACTACTTGATCTCAGTGCTGCATTTGACACTGTCGATCACAACATACTTCTAGACAGGCTGGAAAACTGGGTGGGGCTCTCTGGGATAGTCCTAAAATGGTTCAGGTCATACTTAGAAGCAAGAGGGTATTATGTGAGTATAGGAGACCATAGGTCTGAGTGGACGTCCATGACATGCGGAGTTCCTCAAGGCTCAATTCTTGCGCCACTCCTATTCAACCTGTACATGCTCCCAATGAGCCAAATAATGAGAAAGAACCAAATCTCTTATCACAGCTATGCAGATGACACACAGATCTACTTAGCCCTATCGCCAAACGATTACAGCCCAATTGACTCCCTGCTCCAATGCATTGATGAAATAAATAGTTGGATGTGCCAAAACTTTCTTCAGTTAAACAAAGATAAAACTGAAGTTATTGCGTTTGGAAATAAAGATGAAGTTCTCAAGGTGAACGCGTACCTTCACTCTAAAGGTCAAACAACTAAAAATCAAGTCAGGAATCTCGGTGTGTCTCTAGAGTCAGACCTTAACTTCAGTAGTCATGTCAAAGCAATAACTAAATCAGCATACTATCATCTGAAAAATATTGCAAGAATTAGATGCTTTGTTTCTAGTCAAGACTTAGAAAAACTAGTGCATGCTTTCATCACCAGCAGGGTGGATTATTGTAATGGACTCCTCACTGGCCTTCCCAAAAAGACCATAAGACAGTTGCAGCTCGTACAGAACGCCGCGGCCAGGATTCTCAGCAGAACCAGAAAATATGATCATATCACACCAGTCCTCAGGTCTTTACACTGGCTGCCAGTTACATATAGGATCGATTTTAAAGTATTACTACTGGTATATAAATCGTTCAAGGGCCTAGGACCTCAATACATTGCAGATATGCTCAATGAATATAAACCCAAACGAACACTCAGATCATTAGGATCACATCAGCTAGAAATACCAAGGGTTCACTCTAAGCAAGGAGAGTCTGCTTTTAGCTATTATGCCAGTCGCAGCTGGAACCAGCTTCCAGAAGAGATCAGATGTGCTCCTACAGTAGTCACATTCAAATCCAGACTCAAAACACATCTATTTTACTTTGCATTTAATGAATGAGCACTGTGCCACTGTCCGTCCGACTGTTTTCACTGTCCTTTATTTTATTATATTTTTTATTCTAAACTGTATTTGACATTATATTCTTAACGGTTTTAATTTTTCTTATTTCTTCACTGTTCTGTATTTGATTTTATATTCTTAATGGTTTTTATTATTTCTTATTTCTGTAACAGTTCCTCTGTCAAATGGATATTTATGTAAAGCACTTTGAATGACCATTGTGTATGAAATGTGCTATATAAATAAAATTGCCTTGCCTTGCCTTGCCTACTGCCCCCTGTTGTATCTTCTCCTATCTTGTCCTAAAACCCATTGATCTCCATCTGGACAGACAATAGATGTCCCCTATGCAAATACCAGGTCCCACACATTCCTGTACCTATCTTAACAGTGGGACTCAATCCTTTACTCAGAGAGAATACATTGTATATAGAAATTTCCACAACAATCCACTATTAAACACACCTGTTCCTGATCACATCACCCAGGACTTCCCATCATTATGCACACCAAATCCTCATTACTAGGCCTACAGCTAAGGAAAACTGTGTACCAAGGCTTTTCGCTGGTATCAGTTATAATGGCGAAAGCGAAGTAGACATAACTGGGCCGGTTTTAAAACAAGAAACCAGGCAAGCCTAGTTCAGCTAGCCCGCAACAGAAAGAGTTGCCATCTCGAGATTCAAACACAGGTTACCCACGTGAAAGACTGTGTCGTTAACAACTACACCATGAAGTTGTACATTTGCTGCCTGTCAGTATAGCCTCTGATCTATACTGACACCCGGCATCTGTATATCCTGAACAAATCCTCTTTAGCCTCTGGCCCTTTTAATAGTTAATTGTCCATTTGTGAATGACATTGATACAGTTAAACTGACTTCTTACTAAGTTTACCTCCACCACAAAAAGCGTCTATGTATGCCGTTTGCCACTGGCCGTTTTAACAGCTTATTAGCCAGTGTTGAAGTCTAACACTTCCCCGAGTTGGTTTGTTGGAAAGGAGAATAAAACACCAGGAGTCAGGTCAATTACCGTATCGTATATATCCATTTATTACAGAAGCTTCTGGAGACACGTGTCGCTGCACAATGTCTAAGGATCAACAGTGAAAAAATCATTTTTATACTTCTACTACGCCCAAAAAGATAGAGGCGTTAACTTACAAAGTGTGTGCCATTGGCCCAATCCCAGTTTTATTCCTTATAGGATAACTGCAAGTATCCCCTTGCCCCCCCCCTTCTGGTTTCTGTGTTGTCTGTCCGACTATGTGTGTGTGTGTCTCTAACCTGTGACCTGTTTCTCACAAAACAGACATACTAAATCTTTCTCTCTCCGGCAACCGCTTGAACAGGGTTTCCTATTCTCCTACTTGCTCCTTCAGTTTCAGCTCATATTACAAACATTTAATATTTTGTTTCATTGGTTACAACAGCTTATAACAGTTCACTAACTTATACAATCAATACATCTACATTGGTTACAACAGCTTATAACAGTTCACTAACTCATACAATCACTACATCTACACCAGTAATAGGCTTACTGGAACAGTCATAAGAATTGAGCAATTGCGTAATTGCTCAGTTGAGCAATTGCTAGCGAGACTGAAGATGAACTATTCCATGCCAGAAACAGTCGCAATATAACCGTATACAGTTTCAATAAAGACTTAATTACGTTGTTAAGCCAGCAAATGTGTTTGGCTATCCTGACCCAAAACGCATGCATGGATGCGTACTTCGAAAATCCACCAGAAACAGTTGCAATATAACCGTAAACTGTTTTATTTCAGGCTTACTAACAGTCTTAGCCAGCAAAGTTTTGTCTATATGGAATAATTCATAATGCTTCACCTGCGAGGAGACACGCACTTGGGACCTATAGTTCACAAGTCTGCTTCTCTAACCACTACGCTATTTAACAAGGGTTAGTCAGAAAGGCCGGCAGTCACTCAGTCACTCTCTCAGTAAAAGACATTCACTGTTCTTAGCCGGTTCCGCTTACACAGAAAAACAGATGAAGTCTTCAGGAAATATTAGTGCAGAAAAGTGGCATCTATGGCGCAATAAGTAATGTACTTGGTAAAAGTCTGCAATTAGCATACACAAATGTTAACTTAATCGTTGTAATCAACACCTATGTTTCCAGTCAAATAATTGTATTTCGGTTTAAATAATTACAGTTACCGAAAAGGAAGAGATTCTCGTGTGTAGACCTATAACATGGAATCAAAAACAGCAACATAGCAATCTATGAATAGGATTATAGTAGAAAATATTCCTCTGATTTGAATGTATTCTGGCCATATAAGAACAGAAGCAGGCTTGAATAACAGCAGTTTCAGGCAGGTGTCGACATTCTCACAGATGCTTCCTGGTGGCCTTTCTTATTTCTTATTTTATGTTTTTTTCCATGCCGCACGGCGCTGCAACTTGCCACGGTATAACGAGTCATACCGCTGCATGCCTCGTTGCGGACCATCCCCTTGGCACTGGAATTAAACAAGCAAAATCTGTATAACTGGTTTTACTCTTTCGATAGAAAATGGAAGACAACATTTTATTTGAAAGTTAATTTAGTGCTGATAAATGTTTAATATAAACTGGTGAGCCAGAACCTTATGACCACCTGCCTAATATGCATAAGGTGTCCTGTGGTATCTGGCACCAAGAAATTAGCAGTAGATCCTTCAAGTCCTCTAAGCTGCGAGATGGATATGCCATGGATCTGATTTGTTGGTCTAGCACATCCCACAGATGCTCGATTGGATTGAGATCTGGGGAATTGGGGGCCAGGGCATCTCATGTTCCTCAAACTATTCCTGAACAATGTGTACAGGGTGGCAGAGCGCATTATCCTGCTGAAAGAGGTAACTGCCATCAGGGAATACCATTGCCATGCGATGTTTAGGTAGGTGGCACATGTCAAATAGATTTTCACAGCATAACATTGCCCAGAGCATCACACTGCCTCCAACCAGCTTGTCGTTTCCCACAGTGCATCCTGGTGCCATCACTTCCCCAGGTAAATGCCGAACACGTACGCGGCTGTCCACGTGATGTAAAAGAAAAAGGGACTCATCAGAACAGGCAACCTATTTCCACTGCTCCAGTGTCCAGTTCTGATGCTCGCGTGCTCATTGTATGCGCTTTGGTTAAAGACAGGGCCTCTCACGTGGAAGCAGGGGCAACTGGTCATTAGGGGCAAGTGGGGCACAGCCCCACTTTGTAATTTGTCCTACAAAATACCCTTGTATGGCGTATTCCAACCTATGACCCAAGGGTCTATTCAGAGAGTCCTATGACAGTCACATACACAGTTCCTAGCAGGTAGTATATGGACAGGGTGTTTCACATTTCCTACCTAGTGTCCTCCATACAGAGATAGTTAGTACTCTCATACATTGTGTCAAGCTTAATTCAATTACTTTCATGCTCAATATCTATCAGTCCCCCCTTCAATCATGTAACAATTAATCATTACATGTTGATAAAACTAGCTAAGTAAAAGTACAGTCCAATTCTTGATGAACTAAAAAGGTCCAAACACTTCTGTAAAAAAAACAATAAAGAAAAATAATAAGAGGATTATCTGGCCTATGAGGCTTTATTATTCCTTAAATGAAATGAAAATAAGATGCAATGGAAACAGCTTGCCCTGACACATAGCACTGTATGATATTGCAGTCGTAGTGACCATTGTGATTGATCTTTACCATACACATCAAGTCTCAAGCTACTATCAGTCTAACCTGTGTCCAACAGAAACTGACCTAACATGACATATTAATGAAATGCATAGTTCATTCCCTATAAGCCCTTTAAACAATCAAAGTCCCCCATTGTCCATATCATGAGTCATGCATCAACATCATACCAACAACCCAACATATCCTGAACGTAACACAACACTCAACTCCAATGAATGTACTAGTGACAGTTTCTACCTTTGAAAAGGAATATGGCACTATTAAACATATCAGGATAGCTGTTGTAATCATGACTATGAAGCAACTTCACAAAAAGACAAGTATCAATGACCAATGTTTGAATAGTGATCATATGTAGTCCTCTACCTGCTTTGTGAGGAATGAACATACATACATAAGAGATAAAAATACCAGTCACTTTAGGAAAATTATTGATTGTTAGGAATGACCCTAGATTCTCATCAAATGTCCTGTAGTTCTAGTCTTCAGTCTTCTCTGTCTTGCATCAGTGATGTAAAGTTCCAATATCAGTTATTGCAGTCAGTGTAATGTGGACCCAGCAAATTGCCTTGTTGTCCTAACAAGTCAGTGTAGGTGTGTAGTAGAGTAGTGAGTTTCCAAAACTTCACTATTTCAAGATTAACACCACAACAGTGTCTTCCACTGTGATTGGACCATGTGACCTGTCCAGTCAACTGGCCCGTGGTACTCTGACCTGTAGTATGTGGAGTCCTTCAGGACTCAGGTAAATTCTCCTCATCTTGCTGTCGATGATTCATCTGGAAATGGAATGTGAAGCCAAGTGATCTGACCCTGGCATCGTTCTGCCATGTGAGTGGTCAGGAGGATTTGGAACAGATGCGACCCATGTGGTTGTGTTTGAAATCCTTCTTGAACATGTTGCTGGTACTCACACTCAGTTGTCTGTGTCGAGTCAGTGACGTGATGTATCATTAGAAAAGGGTTTGTGATGTCCTGATCTGTTGAAAGTATAACTACAAAACAACGATTAGTGTGGTTCAACAGTCGATCTGACTTTCATCCACTGGGTATGGTTCCGTCAACTCCCAACAATGAAGACAATAGATCAGTCCTGAAAACCTGTGGATCTCAGAAGTTCCATCATCAGAGTGAAGCATACACCTTATTCAGACAAGTTTCCATAAAAGTCTATGTCGAATTTCCTTTTCCATCCAGAACTGGCTTGGTTGATGGTTCATTCAATGCGCTATATTTATGCCCGAATAGCACCTGGCAGTGAAATGAGATTCCATTGTCTGATCAGACTTGACTTTGCCTAACCAAATAAAAAATGGTAAGATCTATGCTATTCCACCATTAAAATGTTAGACCTTACGTCAAACAAAGAGTTTCCAAATAAACAATTAAAACAAATCCTAAGAACAGAATATGTTAAACATAGCAGATTCCATTGCTCCATTATAACTATGCAAACAGAAAAAAATATATATATTTTCATGTAACTCCTACATAATCACTTATCATATTATACATCCTCCCTGCCTTCACTTCATTAAGGCGCCATCCTCATCCCACACTAGCCATCATTTCAGGACAGACATGAAAAATGGATCATTTGTAATAGGGATAGATCTAGAATCCATTCGAGAAGGTTTTGCATACTGTAAATTAATTAAAAACAAAATCAAAATGAACATGTTGAAAACAAAATAAAAAACATCAGATGTTTAACATGGTCTCTTGTGTGAAGGAATTATAAACCATATAACCCATTGACAAATTGAAAGCTAAATAGCTCTCAATTTTGATTACACTTTGGAATCTTTTCTCAGGTCAATGAAATTGGCTATCATGTATTAATAAACTCCTGTAGTTTGGTGGCACACACCTAACTAAATAAACAAATTGCCCTCTATGGGAATGTCTGTTTAACTATTATTGGGAAAAGAACTCCAGCTCAGGTTGCAGTGGTGTACCTGCTGCAACCACCAGGGTGACTGTATTATCAGCACTTACATTTAGCATTTTAAAGGTTATGGCCAAACTACCTTGTGACAAACAATGTCTTGATTAACCTACTACATTTTTATTCCAAATTGCGGCGGTCAGCCAAACACTAAATAACAACTTATATTCTGTTCACGTCTGTGGTTCTATTGACATTAAAATGACTCTATCATCAACAAAGGGGGATGACTTTTGGTCTCCACCCTTCCTGCATTTGGTTTCAAAAACATACATTTCTATGTTAAAGCTATTGAGTGGAAAATATAGCCTTCGCTTAATGTTTGATCATCCCAAAACTGAATATGCTTATGTTGAGGAAATTACCACAGTTGAGAACAGTCTGAACACTCAGTTTTAACCCCTAGTAATAGGCTACCCTGATTTAATGGGAGAGGTTGTTTGGGGTCATCCTAGGGGTCTGCCCCCCTTCCTGGAGCCCTTGGCTTCATATCTGTTTTAACTAAACTAAAACAGATATGACCACCCAATTAAGCCTGTCTTCTTCTAACCCAGGGCAGTGAGTGGGGGACTTGGCTCCTCCCCCCTGCGCTGCTCTTTGAACCCAGGGTGTGACTATTTTTGTCAGTCAACCTTTTTATAACTGAGACAAGTATCTAACTTGTTCTTCAAAACACTTATGTCATCCCAGTAACTAGAGAAACACAAAAAACAAACCGTTAAAATGTTCTTAGTTAACTAAGCCAATTTAGCATTTAAAATAAAATATTGAATTTTATTGTAGGGGATAAACTCCCTTTTGGCTGTGTTCACCCTATTTGTTATAATTTCACATGAGACTGTAATCTCAATCTTTTGACTAAAACCAAATTATAACACATATTAGAATCCAATTCAGTGGACATAGAAAACCAAGTGTTTTACCTCAGGTTTTGGAGCGCTAGAGAAAAAGGTGGCAAAAGCTGTTAATTCAGCAAAAAACATTTTCAGGATGCTCATCCTTGCTATACAAAGTTGCTGCCAGGTCAGGTTCCTGCTGGTGAGCATAGCAGTGAACAAACTGGGCATGTCGGTATTGTTGTGGAGATTTTTGAACTAAGGTACATTTGAGAAATGTCTGTCTTTCTGCTGCGTGGAATGTAACTATTTTCTTTGATTGTGAGACACGTCTGTATAGTATCAGAGGATTATTAGGTACTCTGACCATTTTCCCCAGCTTAAACCAAGAAGGGTATAAGTCCTTTGTTCCTTAGGAATGTGGTCCTTGGGGGGAAGTAAGGTCAGTTGGCCTGTTTAGTTAAACACAACAGTAAACATTATGGCAGGAAGGATAAGGTGGGGTGACAGCCTGCCCTTTGGGTAAAACCTATGCGACACATATGGGCAGCATCTTACAATTTTCCCCTATAAGTACTGATGGTTTTCATGTATTAAGTTAGAGACTCCTCAGATGATTATTCTGTAAGCGTTTGACGCGTCTCTCTATTTGCAAATACATTTTTAATTGTGCCAAGAGCATTTTGTCTCTGTACTTACTCCTTTAAGAGTGTCGATCAATGGAATTAACATCACATTTTGGGAGCTCGTCCTTGGTTACTTAACCTGGTGTCTCGAAATCATATCCTAGTGGGTCAACCGTGCACGGCCGTAGACTAGGTGACTGGAGCCCGAATCCTCCCCGCTTGTGGACTGGTTGCGAAAAGGGTGAGAGTCAGGGTGCCCAGCTTAAATAATTTTCGGGATTCATCAGTACATGTACCCGGGCTGACATTTTTAACTCAGGTGGTAAGAGCGCAATACAGTTGCGGTTAGACCGCAAGGTTAAAAATCTGCAGTTGAGGTTGGACTTTCAAAATCTGCAGCAAAGGTTGGACCTTTTGAGAGGTTGGTCCTTTTTAGATCTGCACTTAAGGTTGGACCTTTGAAAATAGATTTACTGGGTAAATTGGGAACATGGGTAAGTGCAGCTGTAAGCCATTTATCGTCCCTCATAGTAACATGGACATTTTTTTATGGTGTCTGGAGATGTTAACATTTGTGGCTTTGGAAGTTATTAAGGTTTTCCTGTTAATGGGTGTTTCGTTCGGAGACAGATGCCTGGCCTACCGCGCAAATTACAGGAATATGGCCGAGGTAACCTACAGACGTTATGATATAAATAAGGCGTAGGCTATGGTTTGTAGAAAGTCTGGAAGCTTTAGGCAAGTTTGTGTAGGGTATATTGATCTCTGTGTTGTAGTTATTTTTGCTCAGGTTGGATGGATCATCCCTCTGACCGCCGCCACCCTCCCGTGGTGTTCCGCCAGGCCGATCACTGGGACTCCTTGGAGTTTTGCATCGTCCCACCCCGATCGGCGACACTGCATCGCTGGAGAACATTTCCCTAAAATCAACGTAGCCAACCCCGCTGGTGATCGAGATAGCCCCCGTTATGTTTCGCTCTATAGACCTTTTTGTTGTGCACGTGGTGATGCAGTAGGCCATCTGGAGGCCATTTTGCTCCACTTTGGACATGCTGAGAGAGTTTACGTGGGTCAAAAAAAGGTCCAAAAGTGGGGAGAAGGACACACCAGATAGGTAAATTCTGTTGGCCAGGGCACTGTTTACAGCGGCTAAGACCAAAGAAGACTACAGACCCGAGGTTGAGGAAGAGACTATGCTAACCGCTACGTTTAAATTTATGAAGCTACCACTAGACATTCGACTTGACATTGGATTTGGGAAGATACCCATGGGAATTCATCTAGTATTTATCTAGAAGTCCTTGTTATTTGGATAGCAGGATGACGCGTGTAGTAATAATTTAAGTCTGGTACAAGTAAGGGGAAGTAAATAAAATTACGTCTTTAAGTTAAAAACAACGTGGTAAATACAGGGACTGCAGCCCTTCCCTTTGTAATTTAGAAAATGGCGAAATCATTGGCCTATGAGATCAAAAAGAGCTTGAAAATAGATGACTGTCGCCAAGAGATAATTCAAAAATATGCCATTGCCATTCAAAACCCTTTAATTACATTTTGAGTACAGTGACGTCGCCAGGTATGGCGCAGCCGGGGCCCCACCCTGGAGCCAGGCCCGGAGTTGGGGCTTGTATGCGAGCGCCTGGTGGCCGGCCGGCTCAGCCCGAAAGAGCGACGTGGGGCCGCCTTCCCGTGGGCTCACCACCTGCAGGAGGGACCATAAGGGGTCGGTGCGTAGAGGATCGGGCGGCAGTGGAAGGCGGGGGCCTCGACAACCCGATCCCTGGACACGGAAACTAGTTCTAGGGACATGGAACGTCACTTTGCTGGCGGGGAAGGAGCCTGAGATTGTGCGTGAGGTTGAGAGGTTCCAACTAGAAATGGTCGGGATCACCTCTACGCACGACTTGGGCTCTGGAACCACACTCCTTGAGAGAGGATGGACCCTTCACCACTCTGGAGTTTCCCATGGTGAGAGGCGGCGGGCTGGTGTGGGTTTGCTTATAGCCCCCCAGCTCTGCCGCCATGTGTTGGAGTTTACCCCAGTGAACGAGAGGGTCGATTCCCTGCGCCTACGGGTCGGGGATAGGTCTCTCACTGTTGTTTGTGCCTACGGGCCGAACGGAAGTGCAGAGTACCCGACCTTCTTGGAGTCTTTGGGAGGGGTGCTGGAATGTGCTTCTACTGGGGGACTTCAACGCCCACGTGGGCAACGACAGTGACACCTGGAGGGCCGTGACTGGGAGGAACGGCCCCCCTGATCTGAACCCGTACGGTGTTCAGTTATTGGACTTCTGTGCTAGTCACAGAAGGTCGATGATCAACTTTGTTGTCGTTTCATCTGACCTGCGGCCGTATGTCTTGGACACTCAGGTGAAGAGAGGGGCATAGCTGTCAAATGATCACCACCTGGTGGTGAGTTGGATCCGATGGCGGGGGAGGAAGCTGGACAGAGAGATCTTTAACTCCCACCTCCGGCAGAGCTTCGACTGGATGCTGAGGGAGGCTGGAGATATTGAGTACGAGTGGACCATGTTCTCCACCTCCATTGTCGAAGCGGCCGCTCACAGCTGTGGCCATAAGGTCTCCGGTACCTGTCGAGGTGGCAATCCCCAAACCCGGTGGTGGACACCGGAAGTAAGGGATGCCGTCAAGCTGAAGAAGGAGTCCTATCAGGCCTGGTTGGCTTGTGGACTATTGGCTGGCCTCAAAGAGATTCTGGCAAACCGTCCGGCGCCTCTGGAGAGGGAAACAGTGCCCTACCAACGCTGTTTACAGTGGAGGTGGGTGGCTGTTGACCTTAACTGGGGATGTCATCGGGCGGTGGAAGGAGTACTTCAAGGATCTCCTCAATCCCGCCGTCACGTCTTCCGTTGAGGAAGCAGAGGCTGAGGGCTCAGAGGTGGACTCGTCCATCACCCGGGCTGAAGTCACTGAGGTAGTCAAGAAACTCCTCGGTGGCAAGGCACCGGGGGTGGATGAGATCCGCCCTTACTACCTCAAATCTCTGGATGTTGTGGGGCTGTCTTGGTTGACACGCCTCTGCAGCATCGCGTGGCGGTCAGGGACAGTGTCTCTGGGATGGCAGACCGGGGTGGTGGTCCCTCTTTTTAAGAAGGGGGACCGGAGGGTGTTCCAACTACCTGGGGATCACACTTCTCAGCCTCCCCGGGAAAGTCTATGCCAGGGTACTGGAGAGGAGAATACGGCCGATAGTAGAACAGATTCAAGAGGAACAGTGTGGTTTTCGTCCGGGCCGTGGAACACTGGACCAGCTCAATACCCTCTACAGCAGAGGTGTCAAACCGGTTCCACGGAGGGCCGAGTGTCTGCAGGTTTTTGCTCTCTCCTTGTACTTGATTGATTATTTAGGTCACTAATTGGTTAGTTTCTACCCTCACCTGGTTGTGTAGGTCTGAACTAGGAACCAATTTATAGGAAAAACCAAAAACCTGCAGACACTCGGCCCTCTGTGGAACCGGTTTGACACCCCTGCTCTACAGGGGGCTGGAGGGTTCATGGGAGTTTGCCCAACCAATCCACATTTGTTTTGTGGATTTGGAGAAGGCATTCGACTGTGTCCCTCACGGCATCCTGTGGAGGGTGCTTCGGGAGTATGGGGTCTTGGGAGTTTAAGTATCTAGGGGTCTTGTTCACGAGTGAGGGAAGGATGGAACGGGATATTGACAGACGGATCAGTGCAGCTTCTGCAGTAATGCGGTCGATGTATCGGTCTGTCGTGGTGAAGAAAGAGCTAGGCTGCATGGCGAAGCTCTCGATTTACCGGTCAATCTACGTCCCTACTCTCACCTATGGTCATGAGCTTTAGGTCATGACCGAAAGGACAAGATCCCGGATACAGGCGGCCGAAATGAGCTTTCTCCGAAATGAGCTTTCTCCGAAATGAGCTTTCTCCGAAATGAGCTTTCTGGCTTGGCGATCCCTTAGAGATAGGATGAGAAGCTCGGTCACCCGTGTGACGGTAATTTTATCGATCAGAACTCTTTTAGAAGGAAGTACATTATTTGCAAATAAGAGAGACGCGTCAAACGCTTACAGACATAATCATCCGAGGAGTCTCTGACTCGATACATGTCATTCCAACAGTATATAAGGGAGGAAAAGGGGTGTGGTAAGATGCTGCCCTGTCTCATGTCAATAAAACACATTCTCTTTGTTCTATCACACAAGTCAAATGCTATCCTCCCCCACCTTATCCTTCCTGCCATAATGTTTACTGTTGTGTTTACCTAAGCTTCACACAAAGGACATCATTAAACAGTTCACTCATTAGGATGTAGAGTGCAATAAAACTGTACTCTTTAACAACATGACCCAGTCATACAGAATCATAACATAGTACAGCAAAACCTTTTTTTATGTTAAAATCATAGGTCAAAGAAAATGATTTCAGGTGACATATTGACAGTATGGGATATGCAGCATCGACACGTGAATGTGTAAATTGTCATGGTGCGGTGAGCAGCAGCACCACCGTGCCATATATTCGCTAGTTCCCATATCACACGAACACATCCCGGACTGTCACATGTCTCCAATCTTTCACACCAGGTCCCAATTTGTATCGTTTGTATGTGTTTAAATGTTTCCCCTCTGCTCCCCACATTGTGGATCATTGTTGCTGTTGCGTCTGTTTGTATGCCGGTGAGTGTTGTTGATGTACTGTTTGAATGTTATTTGTTAAGTCGCTTTGTCGCACACTTTATTTTCATTCAGTAGATTAGTTATTGTTTTCCGTTCGTGTTCGGTTTGTTTGTTGTTTATTAAAACCCACAAACGTGATATCTGCCTGCGCCTGGTTCCTTGCCAACACTACACCACAACAGAAGCGTTACTTAAACACATATTACTAAATACATCCTTCAATTTATCACTGTTACAAAGTCCTCTCATGCCAATTAGATGTACTTCCAAGTCATCACAAATGTTCTGCTCCTGGACCATTACCTGTTCTGATTCTATCTTCCTTAGTGCGACAGTCTGTCTGCACCAGTCATTTGTATCCTTACAATTAAGCCGCCTTTTCCTATTTGCTCAGTGTAGGTTAACCTAAATAATTTGGATATATTTATCCCCATAGGACGACGGTGGTTATTAAATTCTACTATCACCATATAGACCAAATCCATGTTAGCCCCACTCTGCCGGTCAGGAATGGCTGACGGGGGATAACAGTCCTTCTGGGGGCATCATTTGTGCTGCCACATCAGCCCAACCATATGCCTGCCAGTCTGCTACTGAAAATGGGATAGGGGTTAACATAGGAGAACGTGAAGATGTTGGTATGTGTTGGCAAATCCAACAATTAGTCATGTTCTTGTGTTTTGCATAGTCAACCATTATCCTAAGGGCTATGTTGTCTGGCTCTAACAGTGCTCTCATTACCCTACCTGGTTCAGAACGACGTGGTGCAGGAGTAGGAGCTACAGTAGTACGTGCAACTGTTAAGGGACATATCATAGCGGGTCTACCTTTAGGTAAGTCGGGTGATCTGCAAGGGGTGGTACCCTCATTGGTACTGAAACACCAGTAATCCTGGATTACTCCTAGAGGTTTGGAAATGTTAACAGTACAATAAACATATCATAACATCTCCAACTATCCACATGGTTGGGAAAATGGTGTGAGGGGAACATAGTGTTCCCTCCTGTATTCAGGTGAGTCCAATACCACTCATTATCCTTCAACACTGGGCTTGTCAGCACATAGCAATCCCCATCCGGGGGGCAGCTCATCATGTCACAAGAGATTAACAAAGTCTGTTCGAAATCAGACCCTGTCTGTATCTGTGGTTCGGGCCTCTTCTCATGGTGTACAAATGTCTCTTTCCTTGCTTCATCAGGTGTCATAATTACAATCTGTCCATGATCATCACAGTGCGGTTTAGAAATCCACACTATCGGTATGACGATGATAATACTTAAAATCCGCAGGCACCCGATGGTGCGTCGCATTCTTCCAGACCTCCTGAAGGAGTTCATGGTCACAGGATGTGGTGGAGTTGTTAGTTACTAGCACCACAACCCACGCCACCCTTAGGTAACTTCAATTTACCTATTCTTTCGCTGTATCTTCTAATCATGGAGCCTTCTTACAGTGTGTGTGGCGTGGACCCAGGTGCCTCGTTCAGCAACTTTGACCGCAGACTGAGTGACCAGTTGAACTTGGTATGGACCCAACCAGCGTGGCTTGCTTCAGTGCTTTCTCTTGCAGTCCTTGATGACTACCCAGTCTCCAGGCTTGATGTCGTACAGCGGGCCTTCAATGGGAGTTGGTAGAGCAGCTTTCACACTCCTGTGGCGTGTGTCGTCAACCCCAGGTTCCTCTCTCAGCAACCTGGACAGCAGATGAAATTACCTGGTATGGACACAATCAGCGTAGCATGATGTCGTGCAGTAGTGCAGTAGATCTTTCCGCCCCCGTAAACGTTGTCCAGAACCGTAGCTTTCCTTCACTTCCATCCTCTCGACCGTAGGTTGCCTTCTCCATCACATTGCAGAATTGTCAGGACTCAAATCAGTCCAGCACAAAGGAAACTTGCATCCTGTAGACGTGCGGCACCTAGACGTGTAGCGAGCCAGAGTAGACTCCTCTCTCAGCTGTAGGACAGTCTGTCTGTGTGTCTGTGAGATCCATCTCATCTCAGCCAGCTCACAGTTGTCCTTTTAGGCCAAGCTCAGTCTCTCTCTGGGCTCCAACAAGTCCTCTATTGCCGATTCGCTTTCAAGTGTCCTCTATCTGAAGTGTGAATTATCCTTGAGAAGTTTAATTGCAACTGCACAGTACACCATCACAAATATGTCCATTACGTTAGCTTGTTGCATCTTGCTGATACATTAGAATCACACACTATCAAACACTCAAACCCTATATTTCCAATATCTCTCTACTTCTTTTGTCCAAATAGATTAGAACAGCTGTAAACAGTAACATTATTGTTAAAACATTAACATCTCTGGTGCTTCTGTTCTGTTAGTGTAGCAAAATAACAATTCAACTCTTTTCTATAGTTGGTTTAACAACCAACACAAAGAACAGAAGAACACAATTTCTCATTTCCCATTACTGTTTCAAATACTCATCAGTTAAGATAGTTTGCTTACATTGAAGTATCACTCTCGAAGAGTAGTCCATGGACAATTCTTAGTTCACCATCCAACCAGATCACAGTTGCTATATAAATTACATCTGATTGTGTTGTATCAGAACTATACACAAATCCACCATTGTTTCACATAAATCATCAAATACCTTATTGCAAATCAAAACATGTCACACCATCTTGAAGGCCAGCTAACATAACTTATTTAGCCTAATTTCTCTACAAGATGAAACTCAGTGTGAATGTCTCCAAGTCTCTTCTTATTATCCTAGCACATCAAAGACACTCTGAAATCCTGTCATAAATCATGATCACCTCAGGGCTCTCCCTGGAGTGGGGGGTGGTCTATTAACCTAAGGATATCAGACCCTGTTCTTGAAGAATGGTCACCTTATCAATAAGGGACACTGTTGTTATCTTGAGAAACAACCCATCTTAGACACTATGGAAACAGAAAACTAGATTATTCACCTAACTTCTTTAAGTACCTATTTAATTTGCTTTGAACCCTAAGTTTAACTCTTTTTCATTATAGATAATAATTTCATACAATCCCCCCCTGCTTTCACGACAGAGTCAACAGAAAATGACTCAAAGCTAAAGCAGAACCATTACAGGACCGAAATGAAAAAGAAAATTCTAACATGCATTCAAGAAAAAGTCACAAACTGAAAATCCAAGAAAAACAAATGCGAAAATCAAAAAAAACTATTACACCACATGGTTGCTCGTGTGAAGGAAACATATCGAAACAACTCCCAAATTAGCATATCAAAATTTGCATTTCCACAGGCAACGGCCAAACTATGTTGAGACCAAACAAACATCATGACTCAATTTACCTCCTATAGTCTAGGGAATCTACTATGTCATTCAAAATAGTGGCAGTCAGCCAAAATCGCTACTTTCATGCATATGCCATGCAAAGACATTGAATTGTTCTAACAGTTAACTATGTTGGCTGACTTAAGGTCTCCACCCTAACTACAATTTGATTCAAAATCATATATGTAAACATTAAAGCTATTGAGAGGAAAACGTATTCAGCTTTCACGTAATGTTTTATCATCCCAAAACTAAACATACTAATGTAGGGGAAATTACCACAGGTGAGAACAGGCTGAACACTCGAACGGAACCCTTAGTGCAAAGTCCAACCCAGGCATCATTGTAAATACAAACGAAGTGAAAGTACATTAATTAACCAAAACCAATTTAACATTTAAAATAGGACATCTAATTTAACAGTTTATTTATTCAGGGAATAAACAGGCCGTAGCCATTTTACCCTCCTTTGCAGGCTATGACTATATTGGCTGAATCCAGTCTTCATGGAAAACAGCGTGTTATCCTAATATTAAAAACTTTCGCTATGGTCTGCATCCCACTCCATACAAGGAGAGAGAAAACACTATTTTAACCCCTCATTACGAAACCACAAGACCATATTTTACCAAATTAGAGAAGCATCATTATACCAATATCCAAGCTAACCCTCTAATTAAATTTAGACCATTATTTTCTAAGTTAGCAGGCTAACACCTCCACGTGTGCCAGCCATCAGCACAACGCTAGAAGGCAAATTCAATTTCGCTATTTCAACACAAAGGCAAAAGCCGAAATAGTAGGCCTCCTCAAAGAACCACAACGACGACGCAATGAATGCGTTCACCGAAATGTACACCAAACAAGACAAAACATTGCGATTACAAAACTTCCAAGTTAACACCAACCTAATCGCAACGCAATAGGTTAGCTGCACGGGAATGGCTGTAGTCAAAAACGACATGTTTTTAACTATAGTCGCTATAACTAAAATACACCAAAGATAACTTCTAGTTATCATACTTTCTCAAATCCATCTATCAACTTCCACAAAACCATCAAATCCGACATTCAAAAACCAACCACATTTTTAATGTAGCGGTTAGCAAAGTCTCTTCCTCAACAACCCCGGGTCTGTAATCTTCTTTGTTCTCAGTCGCTGCAAACACCTCACTTCTAGAACTTTTCTTCACCTGCGTAGACTCAACACTTCCAAAGCGGAGCAAGCACCACCACGGTCACGACGAAAAGGTCCATAGAGCAAAACCAAACGAGGGAAATCTTGGCCTCCAGCGGGGTTGGCTACGTCGACTGTATGACTCCAACAATGCAGTGTCCCGAGCGGGCCTCCAAGGAGACCCACCGATCGGCCCAGCTGAACTCTGCGGGGTGGGGTGACGGGCGGTCAGAGGAGAACGAGCCATCACACCTGAGCAAAAAAAAACTACAACACAGATCAATAAACTCCACACAACTTTCCCAAAGCTTCCATCACTCCACACTTTCTACACCACGTAGCCTACGCCTTCCAAACAACTTCACATTACGCCGTCTGCAACTTCCATATGTTACCATGTCCATCTACCTCCAATCAGCCCGGCAGGCCGCGCATCCAGCACCGAACGAAAACGCTAGTCGCCGGAAAACCTAATAACACTGAAAGAAACATTTGTTCACATGTCCAAACACCTTAAACGACAAACATAATTTTTGCCGGTCCAGTGTAAACACCAGCAAAGATTTACTTTCGCACCTACCCATAATTAAACACAGCAAACTCCAAGCGTGGCGAAAACGCCGGATCCAGAGCGAACACAATGGTGAGGTCGTCAAACCTCCACCAGTCACCCTGGTACCTCGATCAACGTGCCTAGCACGCGTTGATAAGCTTGTCAGCCTTTTTGAGATATTCCTTACACTAGTGTTTAACACAGTGGTCCAACCACTGTACTGTTAACAGTTTTTCCTTAAGCACTGACTGTAATGTGCACGTACTTCCTGAAGACGAAATTTAAGCCCGGGTATACCTGTACTGATCAGGCATGAGTCACAGCTCCAGTCAGGCACTCTTTCTCAGCCCGTCAAAGGATAAGCCTCCTCTGGACGATACTAGAGTCCCAGAGATTGTTCTTTGGGCGTGCACGGCTAACCTGTTTGGAAAAGGACTCGAACCGAGCAGGATTAGGATCCCAGACGAGCACCCCAAATTGTGACGGTAATTTTATCGATCAGAACTCTTTTTGAAGGAATTACAGAGACGAAATTCTCTGGGCACAATTAACCCTCTTTATTAATATTATTTGCAAATAAGAGAGACGCGTCAAACGCTTACAGACATAATCATCCGAGGAGTCTCTGACTCGATACATGTCATTCCAACAGTATATAAGGGAGGAAAAGGGGTGTGGTAAGATGCTGCCCTGTCTCATGTCAATAAAACACATTCCCTTTGTTCTATCACACAAGACAAATGCTATCCTCCCCCACCTTATCCTTCCTGCCATAATGTTTACTGTTGTGTTTACCTAAGCTTCACACAAAGGACAGCTCTCCTTCCTGCCATAAGTAACTTCTTCAATTCTAAGAGTTCTTACAGCATCTGGACAGACAATAGATGCCCCCTATGCAAATACCAGATCCCCCACATTCCTCTACCTATCTAAATAATGGGACTCAAGTCCTTTAATCAGTAAGAATGCATCAGGCTTCAGAAACTTCCTAAACACCCGGGAGGAGCTCAGAGTAGAGCTACTGCTCCTCAACATCGAGAGGGGTCAGCTGAGGTGGCTTGGGCATCTGTTCCCGAAGCCTCCTGGACGCCTTCCCGGGAAGGTGTTCCGGGCCCGTCCCACCGGGAGGAGACCCCGGGGAAGACCTAGGACACGCTGGAGGGACTATGTCTCCCAGCTGGCCTGGGAACGCCTCAGTGTCCCCCCGGAAGAGCTAGAAGAAGCATCTAGGGAGAGGGAAGTCTGGGCATCTCTGCTTAGACTGCTGCCCCCGTGACCCGGCCCCGGATAAGCGGAAGAAGATGGATGGATTTTGAAACGGTTTGTGTCCCACTAATTTATTACATATAAAAACACCACTGCTAAGGCCAATAGGTAATATTCACGCACCGCTGACCCCATTATGTAATCTGGTTGGAATTGTTTGCTAAGAAATTACTGACCATCTACATACATAGCCATAAACTCCAAATTATAATTATAATTTATTATAATTTAATGGATTTTTTGTGTAACATCCTGTAAAACTGTCATTGTCTACCAATCCAACGACAATACATTTTTGCCTAACTTAAAAATAGGTTTTCCTGATTGCAAACACAACCCCCCGCCGGTAACCTAAATGTCTTCATACACACTCTTTCAAGTGGGTACAGTTTTGGAAATTCTGAACTAAGGTGGTTTTGAGAAATGTCTGTCTTTCCATTTGGCTGATATGTAGATCTTTACTTTGATTGTGACACACATGTCTGTATAATATCAGAGGATTAACAGGTATTTGGGCCATGTCCTCCTGCCTAGAAGAAGGGTGTCAGTCTTTTGTTCCTCAGGAATGTGGTCCTTGGGGGGAGTAAGGTCAGTTGGCCCCTTTGGGTAAACACTACAGTAAACATTATGGCAGGAAGGATAAGTTGGGGGAAGATAGCATTTGACTTGTGTGATAGAACACACCCCTTTTTCCTATGTGATATATACGGTTGAATGAGCTATATTGAGTTAGAGACTCCTCAGACGATTATGTGTGTGTAAGCGGTTGACGCGTCTCTCATAATAGTCTCTGTGCATAATAGTTAATAAAACAGTTATAATGTACAAAGAGAACTTTGTCTCTGTGTCCCTTACTCCAAGTGTCGATACATGGAATTACCATCACAATTTGGGGGCTCGTCCTCGGTTACTGATCCTGTGGTCTCCTACTTTTTGGGATTCCTCAGTACTGGTACCCGGGCTTAAATTTCGAACTCGGGAGGTAAGGGCACTTTAGTTTGCATTAGGGCGCGAGTATACTTGGGGTTAGGGCTCCTTTTTGCGTTAGGGCGCGCGAGTATACTTGGGGTTAGGGCTCCTTTTTGCGTTAGGGCGCGGGTATACTTGGGGTTAGGGCTCCTTTTTGCGTTAGGGCGCGGGTATCCTTGGGGTTAGGGCTCCTTTTTGCGTTAGGGCGCGAGTATACTTGGGGTTAGGGCTCCTTTTTGCGTTAGGGCGCAAGTGTATGTGTTAGGGCACATTTAAATTCTGCAGACAAGGTTAGGGCCTTGAACATCTCACTTACGGGCCGACGGGTCTATCGACGATGTTAAGGGCATGTTGATTGAGATGAAAGCGTTAGGGCGCTGGTATATGTGTTAGGGCACATTCGGTTTGAATGGTTATGAGATTTGTTAATAGAATAGAGTTTGTTTCGCTGCGTTTGTTTTTTTTTTTGCTGCTTTTGATGTTGGGTAAGCGTTGTGGTGAGTTTTCGGCAACAGTGTTTCTGTTTATGGTGTTTGGACATGTGAACAAATGCTCTTTGAGTGTTATTAGGTTTTTCCGGCGACTGGCGTTTTCGTTCGGTGATGGATGCGCGGCCTGTCGGGCAGATTGGAGGTAGATGGACGTGGTAACGTATGGAAGTTGCAGGAGGCGTGATGTGAAGTTGTTTGGAAGGCGTAGGCTACGGTGTGTACAGAGTGTTGACTGATGGAAGCTTTGGGAAAGTTTGTGTGGAGTATATTGATCTGTGTTGTAGTTTTATTTTTGCTCAGGTTGGATGGCTCGTTCTCCTCTGATCGCCCGTCACCCCCCCGCTAGGACTCCTTGGAGGTTTTTCGTAGTCCCAACGTTTCCCTGCAGTCGTAACCAACCCCGCTGGAGGCTAAGCTCTATGGCCCTTTTCATTGTTTGAGTCAAGAAAAGTTCCATAAGTGGGGAGTTGTACACACCAGGTGTACACATCCGTAATCTCCGGTGTTTGCGGCTGAGACCAAAGAAGATTACAGACCCGGGGTTGAGGGACGGGTGCACGGGAACACGCAGGAACGCTGAACCGCCTAGGGGAGGGGTGCGGACGGACCAGAGGAGCATCAACCGGTGAGATTGTTCCTTAATACAGTTTTCATATGCTTTAGTAAACAATGTGGTTGTTTTTTGTAAGTCAGATTTGATGGTTTTGTGGAAGTTGATAGATGGATTTGAGAAAGTATGGTGGATAGGAGTTATTTTTTGGAGTATTGCAGTCATGGCGGCTGTAGTTAGTGTACTGTCGTTTTGTTCCATGTCCTGACTACCATTCCCATGCAGCTAACTTCTTGCGGGGTGATTCGTGCAGGATTTTACATAGCTCTCTTTTGGTGGAATTGGTTTCTTTGCAACTGTCTGTGCGGAATGCGAGAAGGGTGTCTCGTTTGTTTATCAACTACAGGGGAATTGAGCCCCTATGTCTCCCCGTGCAACCTGTGTTATGGGTAGGGGAGAATCGGTCCTATGGGCTAGCGGTGAGCAGGCCTCGGGTTGGTTTCCAACCACGTAGCTAGGGCACTGATGGCTAAAGGGCTATATCTGTTGCGTGTCTATGGCTACTGCTGTGCTCGGGGGGACCTCGCGGATTTTGTCAAGGCTCTATGTCCACCAATTTCAGATTGTAGGAAGGAGTAGGGCTTGCTCCTGTAAATTGCCAAAATTGTTGGTCACTTTATGGTTTGGATGCTACTGACGTTGTGTATGCCCGCGCCAATTGTCTTTGTTATGTATGTGATTATGGCCCGAGTCCCGGGCATTTGTCATTATCTGTTTGTGGTCATCATCTAGTAAATGCATTTGTCCATTTTGGTAATCCCTGTGCACGGGGGTTCCGATTGGCTGCATTGTATGTTCCTTGGTGGGATATGTGTATTTGTTCAAGGTTGTTGTTACCTTGGAAGTTTTGAAATTGCAAGGTTTTGCTTTGTTTGGTGTCCACTGGGGTGTATGCGAAAGTAATGTCTTAGATTTAATAAATGGGATAGATTGGTAATTGGTATAATGCTGCTTCTCTAATTTGGTACACTATGGGAACGACAGTAGTCTCAAGATAGGTAGATCTCTGGAATCTTGGACGATACTAGAAACTGAGGTGTGCTTTCATAATCATTGATTTTCTTAAATGTTTATTTCCTAAAATGTATCGTGCCTAACCAGTAAATGAAGCTGGAACTTATCAAGGAAACCTGATCACCTTCCTCGGTAATAGCCAAGCTTATTTAATTGAATATTACATGTAGTATGAAAAGCACTTGAATGTTATATAGCATGTTTTAATAGGCGTTCGACATAGCCTGTTTTGTTCTGTCATGCTTGACCATGCTTTAATAGGTATTCAAGAAATAACCTTTTTGTTGTGCTTTGTCATGTACGTATGTAATTTTGAGTCAAACGTATTTATTGCGTTGATGATAATGTTTAAAACCTTAAGGCCTCAAGGGGGGTCTCACGACGATGTAGGTAGGCCTTAAGGAAGGCCCATCACGTGGTAGCCGACTGTTGTGTGCTGAGCTGTTCGCTAGCACAAGTGGGTACGTCTGAAACCTAGTGATGAATTAGAATTTGGTACAGTGAGTTTCTAATCTGGTAAAATAGTCTCATGGTTGTCTTACACAAGGTTAACGTATTGTGTTTTCGCTCTCCTTATATATTGTATAAGTGGTAGAATGAAGAATCCACCTGGTGATAGACTTGAACGTTAAGGAGACACGCTGTGCTCCATGAGGGCCGCATTTGAATCCAATATAGTCATGGCCTATGAAGAGGGTTACACAGCCAAAGCGAGTTCACTCCCCACAAAATTAGATGACCTATTTTTTAAATACTAAATTGAGTTTGGTTAAATAATATGGTTTCTCATATTTGTATTTCCAATGATACCTGGGTTAATTCTTGTGTTTTCGGGCCTATGCCTGATGCTCGTTACTGGCTTTATAAATTCTAGCCTGGTAAACTGACACATGGGGTTGATTGATGTGTCTGCGTTTAGAGTTCTAGCCTGGGGTATCATGGGGTTCGCTCACTGATTATTCCTTGATTTTAGTGAAGTCATGTGTCTGTTTTCAGTTGACTTGTTGTGTAGATATTGATAAGCAGATGTATTTTTTATTTTTAATGAAATGCGAAACTATAGGATGGGTTGGACACCACATCTGAATCTTCAGTTAACGCACGATGTAGGCTAAATTGATAGTATAGTCTGAAGACCATAAACAAACATTTGGCCTTGTTAAATGGCTCACCATATATGTGTGGAGCTCAGAGCTTCAGGCAGGGTGGGCAGGTCCACTGGGATGGCTTTCGCCACCCTTAACATTATATCAAGGTAGCATATTACTAAGGGTTGAATTCGAGTGTTCAGCCTGTTCTCACCCATGGTAATTTTACCAACACAAGCATGTTCAGTTTTGGGATGATAAAACATTAAGTGAAAGCTAAATAAGTTTTCCTTTCAGTTGCTTTAATGTTTACATTTATGATTTCGAATCAAATTGTAGTAAGGGTGGAGACCTCAAGTCATCCAACATTGTTAATTGCTAGAACAAATTTGATGTCTTTGCATGAGATATGCGTGAAAGTAGCGATTTTGTCTGACCGCCACTATTTTGAATGACATTGACTTACATCTAAAATTTAGTGAGTTCCCTAGACTTTAGGAGGTAAATTGAGTCAGGATGTTTGTTGGTCTCTACTTAGTTTGGCCATTGCCTGTGGAAATGCTAATTTTGATATGCTAATTTGGGAGATGTTTCAAAATGCTAGTTTTTTTTTATTTTTGCATTTGTTTTTCTTGGATTTTCAGTTTGCAACTTTTTCTTGAATGCATGTTAGACTTTTCTTTTTCATTTTAATCCTGTAATGGTTCTGCTTTCAAGCTTGGAGTCATTTTCCGTTGACTCTGTCTTGAAAGCAGGGGGGGATTGTTTGAAATGATTATCTATAGCGGAAAAGAGTTAAACTTAGAGTTCAAATGAAAAAGAAATGAACTTAGAGTTCAAAGCAAATTAAATAGGTACTTAAAGAAGTTACGTGAATAATCTAGTTTGTCTAATTGGGTTTTTGAAAAGTATGTTCTATGCGAAATCTAACATGGTTATGGTTGAGTAGAATACATCTTACCATTTTGAAATGGTTTAGCTAAGCAATAACTAATTTGATGGATGTGTTATTGTTCAGTTAGTTTAATATTTGATTAGAAGTAATCATATTAATCTCATGCATTATGGAATAAGTGGGTAAAAACGTGCAGGGAGCACATTTTGTTATTCCTTACATGTTTGAAACAAACTTACTGGGGACATTATCAAAATTGGGTTTTCTAATTTATTTTCTGTCCTAGTAGGCAATCATTGGAAAGTTAATGGTTAACAGAGGTTTCTTTAAAGTGAATGATGAGAAGAAAAAAAGTTTGTTTCACTATTGTCTGGCCTGGGTTGTTTCTCAAGATAACAACAGTGTCCCTTATTGATAAGGTGACCATTCTTCAAGACCAGGGTCTGTTATCCTTAGGTTAGTAGACCACCCCCCACTCCAGTGTGGGCCCTGGGGGACAGGGAGGAAAAAGGGGGGTCATGATTTATGACAGGATTTCAGAGCGTCTTTGATGTGCTAGGATAATAAGAAGAGACTTGGAGAATTCACACTGAGTTTCATCTTGTAGAGAAATTAGGCTAAATAACAGTTATGTTAGCTGACCTTCAAGATGGTGTGAAATGTTTGATTTGAAATAAGGTATTTGATCCTGTGAAACAATGGTGAATTTGATTGTAGTTCCGATACAACACAATCAGATGTAAATTATATAGGTGAACTGAGGATTGTTCATGAACTGCTCTTAGAGAGTGGTACTTCAATGTAAGCAAACTATATTAACTGATGAGTTTTTGGAACAGTAATGAGATATGTGAAATTGTGTTCTTCTGTTCTTTGTGTTGGTTGTTAAACCAACTATAGAAAAGAGTGGAATTGTTATTTTGCTACAGAACAGAAGCACCAGAGATGTTAATGTTTTAACGATACTGTTATAGATTTCAACTGTTCTAATATATTTGGACAAAAGAAGTAGAGAGATGTTGGAAATATAGGGTTTGAGTGTTTGATAGTGTGTGGTTCTAATGTATCAGCGAGATGCAACAAGCTAACGTGATGGACATATGTGATGATGTACTGTGCAGTTGGAACTAATCTTCTCAAGGATAATTCACACTTCAGACACTTGAAAGCGATTCGGCAACAGAGGACTTGCTGGAGCCCAGAGAGAGACTGAGCTTGACTTAAAAGGACAACTGTGAGGTGGCTGAGGTGAGATGGATCTCACAGACACACAGACAGACTATCCTACAGCTGAGAGAGGAGTCGACTCTGGGGCGCTGCACGTCTAGGTGCTGCACGTCTACAGGATGCTGAGTTCCTGTGAGCTGGACTAATTCTAGTCCTGATGATTCTGCAATGTGATGGAGAAGGCAACCTCCGACCGAGAGGATGGAGGCATAGGATAGATCTACTGCACAACATCATGCTACGCTGATTGGGTCATTACCAGGTACATCTCATCTGCTGTCCTGGTAGCTGAGAGAGGAACCTGGGGTCGACGACACGCTACAGGAGGGCTTCATTGTTTGAAGGTTAGACACAGTGAATTGAAGTCGCTGAGGGAAAGTTAATTTTCTGGTGCTAGTAACCAGTCACTTTCTACATGGCCTTTAGCTATATAGCCTTTAGCTAAAACTGGTCATCTTGGAGTTCACAAGGGAGGACACACAGATTCTCCTGGCCTGGCTGATAAAACAGCTAGAATGACAACACCTTGGAATATACATCTGACTTTTACGTTCTGTTACACCGACCTGCCAAAGAAATGGTTCATGTCTGACGTTTGGAGGAGCAGAACATTTGTGATGGCTTTGGAAGTACATCTAATTGGAACCATGGAGAGGAATTTTCAGTGAATCAAGCAATTGGCATGAGAGGACTTTGTAACAGTGATTAATTGAAGGATGCATTCAGTGATAGATGTTTATGATGATTTTAACATAAAGTTTTGCTGTACTACGTTATGATTCTGTATGATGACAATGTGTGATCTTGGAGTTTATACGAAGGTAATAATCTGGAAGAATGTAAAGGAGGATCCAGACATTTCAGATTTGTTTCGTTCTCTAATCATTAAGGGTAATGATATTGACTGGGTCATGTTGTTAAAGAGTACTGTTTTGTTGCAGTCTACATCCTAATGAGTGAACTGTTTGAGGTTTGATACCAAGGTTTGACATGGTATCAAGAGGATGGAGTGTTATGGAAATTCTAAACTAAGGTGGTTTTGAGAAATGTCTGTCTTTCCATTTGGCTGATATGTAGATCTTTACTTTGATTGTGACACACATGTCTGTATAATATCAGAGGATTAACAGGTATTTGGGCCATGTCCTCCTGCCTAGAAAAAGGGTGTCAGTCTTTTGTTCCTCAGGAATGTGGTCCTTGGGGGGAGTAAGGTCAGTTGGCCCCTTTGGGTAAACACTACAGTAAACATTATGGCAGGAAGGATAAGGTGGGGGAAGATAGCATTTGACTTGTGTGATAGAACAAAGGGAAAGGTGTTTGATTGACATGAGACAGATGGCAGCATCTTACCACACCCCTTTTTCCTATGTGATATATACGGTTGAATGAGCTATATTGAGTTAGAAACTCCTCAGACGATTTTGTGTGTGTAAGCGGTTGATGCGTCTCTCATAATAGTCTCTGTGCATAATAGTTAATAAAACGGTTATAATGTACAAAGAGAACTTGGTCTGTGTGTCCCTTACTCCGAGTGTCGATACATGGAATTACCATCAAAGTACTTGGCAGTGTTTGAGAGTAGCACTTGAGCGTGTCCAAGTTTTACGGCTGGTCACTTTCTTAACAAAGATTGATGCAAATAATATATTGTCAGGGACATTTCTCTAACAATGTATTCTTACTGATTAAAGGAGTCCCCATGTTCAAATTTGAAAAGGAATGTGGGAGTGGGGGATCTGGTATTCGCCTAGGGGGCATCATTGACTGGTATTGGCTGATTATAAGGTTACTCATTAATCTGTGCATCTATATAACTCATCAGGGCATCTATTGTCTGTCCGGATTCGGTTAGAACTCTTAGAATTGAAGAGGTTACCCATGTAGGGAAGGACAGCCTGCCCTTTGTGTGAAGCCTAGGTTGTGATAGAACAAAGGGAATGTGTCCTTTTGAGTTGGTGCTTATAATCACACGTGTTATGAATATATCATTATGCATGTTTAATTTTATGAAATATTAATGTGAAACCCATACACACCGGCAGCGACTTCCCACATGATATGTTCCACCCACACACTCGACTGGACAGCGAGCCCTCACTATGATATGTACATCTTGACCCAGGGGTCACCATGGGTAGACTCCCTAATATAGTATCCTCCTGTACACGGACAGTTACGACCCTAAAAATGTATGACTATGTTGAGTTCATTGGAGGGGCGACCCAAAAGTGAACCATAAGGTTGTCAAGTCTTAATAAAGAACACGCAGGAAGAACCAGAGAACAAGGGAGAGAGCCCCACCTCAGGGGACTCTCCAAAGATAGTCAGATGGCGTTCTGGGTAAAAGTTTTTGTATAAAAGCCATGGTCCCGGACTTAGTAGTTGGGGGTGTATCTGCAGAAGGACCTGGCTTTAGTGTCTGTCATTCTTGTATGATTTTCATTAAAGTCTATTGGATTCACAAGTTCCTGAGTTGAAGTGCTTTTTGCTTTAGTCGTTGTGGACTTGGTTTTCCACAACATAATTCACTGTTACTCTGTAACCTGTGTACTCTCTCCTTGCAAGAATAAACGGTTTATTGTACAACTGAGTTTTCCTCTGTCTTACCTACCATTTTCATAAATAGTTTGGACTTTAGAAATTGCCATCACATATATGCAAACGATAACGCACATCCCCTGCCCCAATGAGGCAGAACTCGTCTTTACTGCGTACCATCCTAACCTTTATATCAACGCCATTTAACATGAGTTTCTCTTAAAAGAAGATATCGCTATGAACAGGGACAAGCATTTCAAATATTGTGCTATCCGCTGAATTAGCTTTTTTTTCATGAGTCCATCGTTCTCGCCTGCAGGGTCCGTAACATCCATGTGACCTGCGGCATCCTTGAAAAATAAACCGGCTAAAAACTGTCATTAAAATATCACATCCATAATTCAGAATGCTCTCTATAACGACTCTCTAGGGTTTTGTGTTGCTACTCTTGCCAATTGAATGATCACCCAAGGAGACTGTCAAGGTGGCTGTCGATTAGTTGATAACCCCAACACTGGCCCCGGCATCAATATTAGTTCCATCCGGTTTAGTGACTTTTACACGTAGGTACAACAAAGTATTGTTTAGGTCAACATAGTCTTCGCCATTTCCTGCAATAAAGAACTCAGCATCTGATATTGCTGATAGGGTTTGTATTTCAATGTATGAATTTTTCTCAATAGATGTGTCTGTGTGAAAGGAACTATGAATAAATCCAACTCGGTTTTCATTCATTCACCAGACATATGGTGTAGGAGTGCTATCTTCCTAAAAGATGTTCTTAATCTACATTGCAGTGTTCTCTTTGAGTGTCCTCCAAGCGGTATGTTTTCTTTTAACCTTGGCTCTTGTTTTTGTCTCATTATTGCGTTTTTTACTCTTTGGTAGGCTCCTCCTACCAGGTGGTCTCTTTCTAACACCTTGAGTCATGACCATCAATCCCGAACCGTTCTGTTGTTTTGTTTGGCGTGCCATAAGATTGCTGACAACCTCGCCAACTATATTCCTCACTGCATTTTTTAAATGTGGTTTTGCTATTGAGAACTCATGCTTCAACAAAGGTATTGCCATCTGGAAAAGCCCTTGGAAAAGGCCCCCTAGACCAGCCCCATACATTGCAGCGCTACCATGATACCCTGGTAAACCGTTACCGGCCTGTGTTGTGTAGTATTCAACATACCTTAGAGGATCATTGTAGAGTTTCTGAGGCTGCATCTTATAGTCTAAAACAGGGGTGTCAAACCGGTTCCACAGAGGGCCGAGTGTCTGCAGGTTTTTGGTTTTTCCTATAAATTGGTTCCCAGTTCAGACCTACACAACCAGGTGAGGGTAGAAACTAACCAATTAGTGACCTAATTAATCAATCAAGTACAAGGAGAGAGCAAAAACCTGCAGACACTCGGCCCTCCGTGGAACTGGTTTGACACCTCTGGTCTAAAAGATTGTTTGATGGGTCTGAAATGTAATTTTGCAAACACCTTTCCACTATAAACGAAACCAACTGATTCTGATCAGATTTTACTTCAATACAGATCTCATCAAACTGAGTCTTACTAAGAGGTACGTAGTGTGTTTTGTCGTACGTCACTGTGACATGGCTGTCCCCAACTCTTTGATTATCAATTATATCTGTGTAGGTGTATAGGGTGTTAAACCCTGCCAGAATATCTGTGGGGAATGGGCCATACCATGAGGCGTACCACCGTTCCCACCCATAAACCATGGTTTTATATAAATGTTGATCTCTGCCACTAGTTTTTCTATGCCATTGTAATTACCAGTGTTGAGTTCATATTTTCAAGTTTTATCATGTTTCGAGGCATGTAGTTCAAATTCATTTTCACCCCATGTAAAAGTCTTCCATGTATGCAGGTATTGGAATTCAAAATATATCAAAAACACTTCCCAATCACCTTTCAAATCTATACCTTTGGCAGATTTTGTGGAATAGCTTTGTTTGGATAGAAATGTCTTGACGAGTTACTGGGCAGCGTTATGTAGAAACTGCCGTCACCCATGCTGATCACTGTCGATGTAAATAACGTGGTTCAGCAAATCCTAGTGTTTTATCCAGTTTGTAGGTTAAGGACTTGTACCGATGCTATCCAACTATTGAATTTCTCAGGCTAACTAAGCCATTTCACAAGACTAATGTTCTTCCCTTTCTGTACTTCAGAACTGCTTCCACTTTGAAAGTTTATCCTTAGCCACGATTATAATTCATGTTCATTAAAGGTCCCAACGATTACATCCCCATCATAATATTTTATTCTATATACAGGAGGTACTCGCGGAATGCATTCTGTTATTGTAAAATATTCATCTGTTTATCCTTTTTCAGAGCCTTTGGTAAACGCCCCTCTCAACATTGACAATTATGGACATTCATCAGATGTGTTCCTGACCGTATCCAGATACTTGTTCAGATTATTAAAATGGTCTTGGTTGTTAACAAGTCTACAACCATCAAATCCACTCTTGATAGCTTTGTGCATCAACTGTTTAATTGTTAAAGCCACATAGAATTTGTTTAGATACATGTAAACACGACAACTAAAGTTACCCACCCTTAGACAGCAGTCTCTTTGCTTTCGTCGCACAAGACAAGTTGCATACAGCTTCTTAATTAAATGTATCCATGTATTCATTCCTATTCTCACTCAGTCTCTGTGATGTTCGGCTCCGGCTGAGTACGTCCAGAAAGTTCTCAGCTGCCACGTGAACTGTGGTCAGCCGTGCTTGAAAAGCAGATGCATTCAAAGCTTTGACCAGTACATGTTTCAGTCGCTGTGTTAAAACTGTCTCCATAATGTCATCATAATGAGTCTCAAAAAAATTATCAGATGGGTCCAGACATGAATGTCTTGTCTGGCTCGGGTGGTCCACTTCACATCCGATGCATGTGTTTGTGTAGAATAGCCGCAACAACGTTTTCCAGGATCATACCCAATGTTGCTTTGATGATCTTTAAAACCTTTCGTCCATTTTGTGATAACTGTGGAGTATGGAAAATGTTTGCGATTTATACAAATAAGAACTTCTCAGAGTCTGGTATAATAGTTGATTATTTCAAGTTTAATTACGTGGATCCACGGGAACAGCAGTCACAAAACAGTACAGAGACGAGCAATGTAGCATCATAACAGATTGTTTTGGTTGTGCATTTCAAGTTTCAAGCTTATATTCTCTTCTAATAGTACAGATGACGGAATTAGCTTTTGCAGAATGTACATACAAGGCATAGTAGCCACTACGGTGTAGTCTAAAGATGCAAGGTTGCAAAAATAGCTCCAGGAGACAGAAAATCATAGAATGTCGGTTGCCCAGACAATCCAGTCAAAGGCTGAGATATAACAATCTGGATAGTTACTATATGGGGACTTAAGTTGACTTTGCTCTAACCAATAAGGAATGGAGCTCTGTTCACCTGTAGGATGTAAGTAATAATAACTCCCTACTGTTCAAGAGTTTTGTCCTAGAGAACAGTTTCTTATGGCGGTTTTATGGCACAGGCAGAGGCCTGTTTCTCTTACTACTTAAATACTTATGGTATACTTTGTAGACTAGTTGGGAGGATGTTGAATTGTGTTGTTATGTAACTATGTTTGGTATTGTAATCTTATTACTTGATTTGAATAAATTGTATTACTTTGGAATATAGATTATCACAGCATTCCTTGTCCATCTACCCAAGCTCGTAGTGCTACTGATAATTACACACACATAAGTAAGTCTAAGTAACCAGACTTGGCATCCCTGAGTCCTGGATTTCACAGCAGTCTGGTTAGGCACAGGAACAAATGTCATTGACTAGTCATCTCTGAGTCATGGGTTTCGTAACATTCTGTGTAGTCCCAGGAACACATGCCATTTTACTGTATGTTGTGATGGTAATTCCATCGATCGACACTCTTAACCGTTTGACGCGTACGAGCACACCAGTGTGATCAAGCTGGAGTGGTCCCTGAAGCATACGATCACACCAGTGTGATTAGAACGTCTTGTTTAGAACGCACCATTAGCATGCCTAGCTACAAGTAACGTAACAATGGCTGGTCAGACCACGCTGTTATTTACTCACAAACAGTGTTTATAACTTTATTTCCTGATTGTTTCAAGACCACACTACGATATTAACCAGGTAGAAAGCATTCAAATCAGGACAAGAATTGTTACTTACGTACCAACAGACAGCCAACACTAATACACAAAAACAAATTATATTAGCGACTACTATAGAGCATCTTAACATTTCCTGGAAGAGCTGACAACCGATCAAAACCATTGTAAAAGACTTCTAGAAGTTACATTACCCGTTGTATGCTTTTTATATAGTTTATTCATTTTCACTGCACTGAATTACTGGTCACGCTTTGTTAGCTAGCGGTTAGCTGACGTTTTCTAGCGGTTAGCCAAGGTTTTCTAGCGGTTAGCTGACGTTTTCTAGCTAGCTACAGTTATACATCAGTACATCAACTTTTCCAGCTCTTAAAATTCGGGTCAACGAGAGAAGGTTGCAATGCAATGTATGTAGTGTTTCTTACCTGGCAAGGTGACTATTCAAATGCTGGAGTGAGTTCAAATGCTGTAGTGAGTATGGAAGTCACGCGCAAAAAAACTCACGCTGGGGGGTCTGTAAGGAATATTTGAAACTCACGCATGAAAAGGTTAAAGGAGTAAGAACAGAGACAAAATTCTCTTGGCACAATTTAACAGTTTTATTATTTATTTGCAAATAAGAGAGACGCGTCAAACGCTTACAAACATAATCGTCCGAGGTGTCTCTAACTTCATACAGGTTAATCCACAGTATTTATTACATTTAAAAGGGGTGTGGTAAGTTGCTGTCCTAACTCAACAGAACACATTCCCTTTGTTCTATTACTACATAGGCTTCACACAAGGGGCAAGCTATCCTCCCCCACATGGGTAACCTCTTCAACTCTAGGAGAAGACTCACAGCATCTGGACAAACAACAGATAGACAATGATGGGTTATACAGATTAACCGATTTACGGGTAACCCAATAATCTGTTGATACCAGTCAATAATGACCCCAAGGCAAACACCAGATCCCTCTCTAACTACATTCCTTTTCTCATCCAAACATGAGGACTCAATACATTAATCAATAAGAATGCATCAGTTCAAGATATTTCCATAACAATGTTTCATGCTAAACGAACTACACCTTATGGGCACTTATGATAACTGATATGGGCACAGAGTTTGATGAAGTGTGATAACTCAGGAAGGAAGTTGTGACCATTCCTCTTTACAGAATCTCTAGATCCTTCTTAGTTCTTGGTCCTCAGTTATGGACTCTGCTCTTCAGCTCACCCCACATGTTTGAGATTTAGGTCAATGTGATGGCCTTTGCAAAAGCCATGATAGAGTCCATGTTTGCATGTAAGTAAAACCGCCACACACCTAAATGGATCCATATTTCACAGATCCATACTTCACAATTTTCACTCAAAGATTAAATTCAATAGATTTATTTTAGTGAAACGGCACGCTTCTAAACAACTAAGACATTATATCACAGCCCTTTTTGTTAATTTTCCTAGGGTTCCAATAATTCGGAAGGGCACTGTATATATACTCCCCTAAATTTAGACTATTTTCCTCCGCTCCTTATTTCATTAAATTAATTTATGAACATTAATATATAATTTATTTATATATAAGTGTCCACTAAAGTTGCCCCAGAGAGGACCCACTGAAAACTATACCTAGTGCAGAAGCAAACTGAACAGAGCAGAACTAAAGTTATAGGCATTTACTGTACTTTATCTTAATAAACTTAAGAAAACAACTGAAAGTGTTGCTTTCTCTCTCTCTCATTAAGCAGCTCTTGAATATTCACAGTCCCAGCCAAAGTGAAAGACATCCAGACTAACAAGGTAACCAGCAGATACAAAATATGCTGAGATGATTCCAAACAGTTGTCACGGCTGTGGTGGTTAAAGGACAGAGGCGCAGACTGAAGGTCACAAGGGTAATCCATGTTTTAATGAAAAAGGAAAGAAGGACTCCAACAAAACAAAAAGGCAGCAACCAGTGACGTGGGTATTCCTTACACAGGACAAACAAAACCAAAATGAACCATGCCTTGGGGCCTACAAACTAAACTTAAATAGGGTCCCCAATTGGAGGCAATAATTAACACCTGCCTCCAATTGGGGAAACCAAAAAAAAGGAGTAGAGGTGGCTAAAGGCCACCTCCTGTTCTGTCCTGGCTATGCCCCGAGCCCAGCGCAGAGATGGCTAGGGGCACAGCCAGGACGTGACACAACTGGAACCAAACATGTTTTTATTGTAAAAAGAAAATAGCATTTCCCACTGGGCACAGAGATCAGTTAAGTAATTTTTTTGTGAAATTGTATGCACATCTCATCTTAATCAATCTCAAAGAAACTTTGTTGTCCTCACCTTTATAGACATCCCAAAGAGAATATACATTAGCCCATTAGCTATTTACTGTTGCGCTTTAAATGAACGTGATTCCCTGTTTACGGATTAACAGATGGTCTTTTGTTTTCTAAACATAAAGAAGTATACATTCATGAGCGTCAGGTTGCTTCCATCCTGAACATTTCGAAGTGGTGGTTCATAAGAACAAGGTCAAGCATCAGACATTGGGGACAACAAAGCTACTGACTGGCAGAGGCCGAAAACGACTGTCCACTGACCGAGATGACCGTCAACTCATTCGAATGTCACTCATCAACTGTAGGATGACATCAAGAGACCTACAAAAAGAATGTTGTGCAAAGCTAGAAGAAAGCCCTTCATCAATGAGAAGCAAAGAAGAGCCAGGCTGAAGTTTGCAAAAGATCATAAGGATTGGACCGTAGAGGAATGGAGTAAGGTAATCTTCTCTGACGAGTCAAATTTTCAGCTTTGCCCAACACCTCGTCATCTAATGGTTAGATGGAGACCTGGAGAGGCCTACAAGCCACAGTGTCTCGCAACCACTGTGAAATTTGGTGGAGGATCGGTGATGATCTGGGGATGCTTCGGCAAGGATGGAATCGGACGCATTAATCAAGCCAAGTACAAGGTTATCCTGGAAGAACACCTGCTTCCTTCTGCTCTGACAGTCTTCCCCAACTCTGAGAATTGTTTTTTCCAGCAGGACAATGCTCCATGCCACACAGCCAGGTCAATCAAGGTGTGGATGCAGGACTACCAGATTAAGATGGTGCCATGACCAGCCAAATCTCCAGACCTGAACACCTTTGAAAACCTCTAGAATTTGATCAAGATGAAGATGGATAGTCTCAAGCCATCACACAAAGCTGAGATACTTGAATTTTTGTGCCAGGAGTGGCACAAAGTCACCCAACAGCAATGTGACAGACTGGTGGAGAGCATGCCAAGACACATGAAAGCTGTGATTAAAAATCAGGGTTATTCCACCAAATGTTGATTTCTGAACTCTTCCTAAGTTAAAACATTAGTATTTTGTTGTTGAAAAATTAATTTGAATTTGTTTTCTTTGCATTATTTGAGGTCTGAGAACAATGCATATTCTTTTGGTTATTTTGACCAGCTGTTATTTTCTACAAATAAAAACTCTAAATTACAATATTTTATTTAGAATTTGGGAGTATTGTTGTCAGTAGTTTATAGAATTAAACAAAACATTTTACTCAAACACATACCTATGAATAATAAAACCAGAGAAACTGATAATTTTGCAGTGGTCTCTTAATTTTTCCAGAGCTGTATATTGGCTCACAAAGTAGCATACAATGTCTTTCAGTGTGAAGTAATTCTTAACTTAGTAAATAGCTTTCACAACAGGATACAAGCTTGCTTACACTATATTGCTTGTATTTTTATTCAGTACAAAGGACTTTAGTATGGTGATACCATGAAGTACACAATAGAAGGATGTTTACTGTTTGCCTATGAATGGTTTACTATAATATCTGAATAAGAATTTACCCTCATCCTTTTTACAACTTGATGTCTGCAGGTGTTCCCATTTCTGCTATTAACCAGGCTCCTGTCCATGTTCGTAAGTGGCATCACACAGTTACGTATGAAGTAATGAACCAAAGCGATATTCTATAGCTTACTTAGGGCATTCTCCTCTACCGTCTTCCTGTGTGGTTGAATCATAACCTGTTGTCTCTATCAGGCCCCCAGCCAATTTATCCTTCTTCTCCAGCCACCCCACTCATCTCTCCTCCCCACCACCCACCCCCTTTCCTGATGGGTGGCATGCTGCCTGTTCACTGGTGGGGCAGCTGCAATTAGTCAGATCCCCTGTAATATCCTGCATCCCTCTGAAGTGGATTTCCTGCATCCCTCTGAGGAGGGTTGAGGGATGGAGGGGCTGTATTGAGAAGGGGTGGCTGAAAAGGATAAATGGAAGGATGAGATGGTACACGGCAGCAAGGCCAAAGGTCTAATTTTTCCTTCATTTAGAGAGGCCTAAAGGAAGCAATTACATGGAAGTAGAGAGATGGATGTGGAAAACCAAATCAACAGCAGGTTGGTCATTATCAACAACTCATGACCTGACCTGACAGAGCTGTAGCAAGGGGTAGGTAGAACTTTGTGTATGAATGCAAGAATTCTTAACTGCTTTTATCCACACTGCTTGCTCAACTAAGTTGCCCAGGAAGTTGCTTGCTCAATGCAGTTGCCCAGGAAGTTATCCGCCCCTGCCTGAATCTATAGTTTGTAGGTCGATTGTTTGACTGATGAAGTGATATACATTTATTTAAGACAATCACTGATTACAAATGTTGATGTTGCTAAATGGCAATGCTTTTAGAGTAATGTATAACAATGATTTAAATAGTTTGTCCAACCAGGTCGGTTTACACTTGATTAATGATTCAGTAGGTCCCTGACTTCCTGAGGTGTCTCTTAATCTTCTACACAAACAATATGGACAAGATCTGGACAAAAGATGCAGGTATAAGTATATTTTTGTATGATAGGTAATTCTATGATTTAGCAATTTGGTTCAAATAATACATGCTCATTCAACCATGCCGGGTTTTAACTTCCTGCAGGATTGAGACATGTATCCTCTTATCCTCTCAGGCCATTCCGCTTACTATCACACCCATATATCCCTGGAGGCGCAATGATGCAGGTGTATAACAAGCTTTGCCACTCAGGGGACTTTTTTCAGTTTAGCGAATGGTTGTGGAATGTAATATCTGCTTGCCTTACGCATTAATTTGATGCTGCAGCAGGAGATAATCTTTAACCTATTATTTCAAGCAAAATATAATGTTTAATTTCAGGGAGAATCAAATATGGATATATAAAGGTTGAATGATAATCAATTTCATCCAGTTTTCACTACAGTGGATGGCCATCTGCAACTGTATAACCCCACACACTGCACTTTTATCTGCCACCCATCTCCTTTACAGTCCGACCAGCAACACCCCTTTATCCAGCAGCAGGACCACCACCGAACCAAACATTGCTACATTTTTTTTTTATTACTACACAGATGCTAACAGTTCTCTGTTGTTTCCCACAGGGCCCTGCAATCTGATTGGCCTGTTGTTGCAGAGGAGGCACTTCTGACTGGTGGGTCCTTGTTGGCAAGTCCAGGTTGTGGCTGACAGGCCCGTGAACAAGGAATCAGGGATGAAAGGCTGGGGAGCGGAGTGCCATGTTTTCAGATTGGTCCACTGATAGCAGTCATTCATCTCCATGGGGCGGAACGAGCCGGAAAGCAATTCAGGCACGCTAGCCTTTTATATCTGCTTTCAGCCAGGAGGTCCCAGACTCAACCAAATGGAAAATGCTTCATGTTAGCGCAGGTCTTGGAATACTTACTCTGTTACTGACAGATTGAGTCTCTTCGTGGAGGTGGCCACTGTCTGTAGAAATATAGGTGCTCTCCAGTGAGCTTTGTGGAGACATGCTGCTCAGGCAACATTTGGATATCCGTTACATGCTGATAATAGAGTATTGTGGGGGTGTACACAGGTTTTACTACCAGAAATCCCCACAAGGGTTGTCAAACAAGAAACATTGTAATTTATGGGGGTTAAGTTTAAGAGTTAGGATATATAAGATATTGAATTGTAATAATCAGTAAAATTCGACAAATTGTGTCCCAACTTGGAAATAGGTTCTGACTTTCTGGCATAGATATTACTTATATTTGTGGTTCTTTTATAAACTAAAGTATAATCATTAGTTTTAGGGTTAATAAAAATAGCCAATTCAGCTAGGAAACTGAGTGGTAATTGGCCAGCAATGCAACAGCTGGCATCATATCGCTTATCGTACAATATCAGATATCAGTCTATTTAATCATCATGTTATCCAATCATTCTAGCATGCAGGTGCAAATCCACCCACCACCCCTGCTTCCTACTGTTTATTTCTGTTTTTCCTTTTGGGGTGCAGGTCAGTACTGTTTACCCTTGCTCATTGCCAATGGGGATTACTATTAATAATAGTACAGTGATGTTATTGTTGGTAGTATAGTAACCACGATCGTGTGACGGCAGTGAGTTACCCCTGAAGGGCAAAACCTAATGCCAAGAATATGTATGTACATTGCTGTCAATAATTCTGTAATAAATGGTTCAATGTCTGAAATGTAGATCTTATGGTTGGGTTAAGATTAGTTGAGGGCAGGTTTAGGGTTGGGGAAGTATGTGCGCATACAATGCTTAAAGGATAGGTTGGCTATTTTTTAACCTGGGGCCTTTTTTCTGATTATCTAGCATAATCCTGGATGGTGGAGACACATTTTCTTTTAATTATTACAGTTTTGAGTTTGCTCTATTTTTTTAAAGGAAGCCTCTACCCGGGTTACAATGTAAGTGAACAGGGAAACCAATATAGCATTTGAGAATATATGATACATTAGTTTTTCCAAGACGGGATGGCCAGGGTATATTGATATGTCTCCATATGTTCTCCTAAAGCCAGAAAAGGAACGAAGCAACCCTATTTTAGTCGGCCCACGATTAGAAATGAAGAATGTAGTTGCCCTTACTGGACTCAAACACGGGTGAGAGCCTAAGCCTTTAACCACTGCGCCACGGAGCTATACATTTGTTGGGTGTCGGTATAGCGTCTCAATATTAGATTTTACCATCACGCCAATCTGAATATTTCGCTAGACACCATTAAGCGTTTTGTTAAACTAATGTTTCTTATTACGTTTTCCTCCACCACAAATAGCATCTATGAACTTCATGGCTTTTGCCACTGATTGTTTGTTTTTAGGCTTACTAGTATCTACTAACTTACTATTTGGAATAGTCATAAGAATTGAGCATTATATCCATGTATATGTATTATTTCAATGTGTTAAATTGCAAATAAGGTGCTTTCAAATATTAAGCGCTCTGCACTAATATGGTTGTTTTAATTTTAATAATCAATTATCAACCACCAGCTAACAGCTACCTACACACTTTTAAAAACAATTTATTTTTGTAAATTTTCAACTTCAGGCTTCAACTTGTAAGTCAGATCTGGCAGCTCTGAAAATGTACAGCATGTTGTGGTATCATTAGTTAGCTATGTTATGGAACTTTTTGTCTAAGGTGCATTTGAGAAATGTCTGTCTTTCCATGTGGCTGATATGTAGATCTTTACTTTGATTGCGACACACATCTGTATAATATCCGAGGATTAACAGGTATTTCGGCCATGTCCTCCTGCCTAGACAAAGAAGGGTGTCAGTCTTTTGTTCCTCAGGAATGTGGTCCTTGGGATCAATTGGATCTTTAGGTAAACACAACAGTAAACATTATGGCAGGAAGAATAAGGAGGGGGAGGACAGCATTTGACTTGTGTGACAGAACAAAGGGAATGTGTTTTATTGACAGGACAGATGACAGCATCTTACCACACCCCTTTTTCTGTGTAATAAATACGGATTGTGCATGTTTTGAGTCAGAGACTCCTTGGACGATTATGTTGGTAAGCGTTTGACGCGTCTCTCATATTTGCAAATATTAATAAACTGTTAGAATGTGCCTAGAGTATTTCGTCTCTGTACTTCCTTCTTAAAGAGTTCTGATCGATAAAATTAACATCACAATTTGGGGTGCTCGTCTGGGATCATAATCCTGCTCGGTTCGAGTCTTTTTCCAAACAGGTTAACCGTGCACAGCCAGAGATAGGTCTGGAACTTTAGTATCACCCGGAAGAGGCTTATCCTTTGACGGGCTGAGAAAGAGTGCCTGACTGGAGCTGTGACTCGTGCCTGATCAGTACAGGTATACCCGGGCTTAAATTTCGTCCTCAGGAAGTACGTGCACATTATAGTCAGCGCTTAAGGAAAAACTGTTAACAGTACGGTGGTTGGACCACTGTGTTAAACACTAGTGTAAGGTATATCTCGAGAAAGGGCTGGCGAGCTTATCAACGCATGCTAGGCACGTTGATGGAGGTACCAGGATGATTGGTGGAGGTTTGACGACCTCACCATTGTGTTAGCTCTGGATTCGGCGTTTTCGCCTCGCTTGGGGTTTGCTGGGTTTAATAATGGGTAGGTGCGACAATAAATCTTTGCCGGTCTCTCATGTTTACGCTGGATCGGCAAAAATTATGTCTGTCGTTTATGGTGTTTGGACATGTGAACAAATGTTTCTTTGTTATTAGGTTTTCCGGTGACTGGCGTTTTCATTCGGTGACGGAGGGAATATGGCCGAGTTGTCGTATGGAAGTTTCAGAAGGTATACTATAAGGTTGTTTGGACGGCGTAGGCTATGGTATGTAGAAAGTGGTGTCTGATGGAAGCTTTGGGAAAGTTTGTATATTGATATATTGATGAGTATATTGATCTGTGTTGTAGTTTCTTTTGCTCAGGTTAGATGGCTCGTTCTCCTCTGACCGCCCGTCGCCCCACCCCGCGGAGTTCAGCCGGACCGATCGCTACATGGTCCCATCCTGCCCAACAGTAAACATTATGGCAGGAAGGATAAGGAGGGGGAGGACAGCATTTGACTTGTGTGATAGAACAAAGGGAATGTGTTTTATTGACAGGACAGATGGCAGCATCTTACCACACCCCTTTTTCTGTGTAATTAATACGGATTGTGCATGTTTTTAGTCAGAGACTCCTCGGACGATTATGTTGGTAAGCGTTTGACGCGTCTCTCATATTTGCAAATATTAATAAACTGTTAAAATGTGAGTATTTCGTCTCTGTACATCCTTCTTAAAGAGTTCTGATCAATAAAATTTTCATCACAGCTAGTACACACTTGCATGTAAGAATAGTCTGGCCATATTGACATTGACCATAGGTAGCTAGATATACCATCATCATCAGTAGGTATATCATTCTCATTAGTTACCTGCTTTTACCAACTATATACAGTTGTGCTGAAAAAGTTTGCATACCCTTGGAGAATTGGTAATATATGTGCCATTTGTAAAGAAAATATGAGTGAGCAGGAAAAACACATGGGATTCACATTCAACTGTAGGTCATAACAGAATGGCACAATCATAAAACAAAAAACAGGGCAACAAAGAAAAAAATGAACTGACCCCTGCTCAGAAGGCTGCATACCCTTAGTTCTTAATACTGTGTATTGCCCCTTTTAGCATCAATGACAGCATGCAGTCTATTGTAATAGTTGTTTATGAGGCCACAAATTCTTGCTGGTGGTATAGCTGCCCATTCATCTTGGCAAATGCCTCCAGGTCTTGCGAAGTCTTTGGTCATCGTGCATGAACCGCACGTTTGAGATTTCCTCAGAGTGGCTCGATGATATTAAGGTCAGGAGACTGTGATGGCCACTCCAGAACCTTCACCCTTTTGCTGTAACCACTGGAGGGTCAACTTGGCCTTGTGCTTAGGATCATTGTCGTGATGGAAAGTCAAAGAGTGTCCCATTTTGCATCTTTTGTGCAGAAGAATGCAAATTGTCTGCCAGTATTTTCTGATAACATGCTGCATTCATCTTGCCCTACATTTTCACAAGATTCCCCATGCCTTTAGAGCTCACACACCCCCCAAAACATCAGTGAGCCACCACCATGCTTCACAATGGGATGGTATTCTGTTCAATATAGGCCTTGTTGACCCCTCTCCAAACATAGCGCTTATGCTCGTGACCATAAAGCTACATTTTGGTGTCATCACTCCATATTGTAACTGGGCTTTTTTGCAGCATTGGCGCAGTAAAGGCTTCTTTCTGGCAACTCAACCACGCAGCTCATTTTTGTTCAAGTATCGTCGTAATGTGCTCATTGAAACAAACACATTGTCTTTTTCCAGAGCAGCTTCTATTTCTCCTTAGCTTACCTGGGGGTTTTTCTTTGCATCCAGAACAGTTCTTCTGGCAGTTTTGGCTGAAATCTTTCTGGGTCTACCTGACCTTGGCTTGGTATCAAGAGATCCAAATTTTCAACTTCTTAATAAGTGATTGAACAGTACTGACTGGCATTTGCAAGGCTTTGGATGTTTGTTTATATCCGTCTCCATTTTTATAAAGTTCCATTACTTTGTTACGCAGGTCTTTTGACAGTTCTTTTCTGCTCGCCATGGCTCAGTATCTAGCCTGCTCAGTGCATCCATGTGAGAGCTAACAAACTCAATGGGCTATTTATACACAGATATTAATGTCAATTTAAAAATCCACAGGTGTGAGAAATTCACTTTTAATTTCCCTTTTCACCTGTGTGTGTCTGTAAAAAGGCCAAACATTCAAAGTATGTAAACTTTCGATCAGTGCCATTTGGGTGATTTCTGTTATCATTATGATTTAAAAAGGAGCCAAACAATGTGATAATAAATGGCTTCATATGATCACTATCCTTACATAAAAGTAATTTTTTTTGGTGTTTTTTCAAATCAGTGCCAAAATGTAAGCATTTTTACCTGGGTATGCAAACTTATGAGCTCAACACTATATTGATATAGGTCACCGTATGTTCTACGAAAACAATTCGTGCCACAACGAGCATTGGTTAAATGTATGCTGCCGCACGGATTAATCTGTCTGTGAGGAGGTCGTATCCACAACCGGCTTAGTTTACACATCTGTAGATCACCTTAGCTAGTATAGACAAACCTTTCTCAAAGTGGGGTCCGTGGCAAATAGTCAGGCATATAGCTCTGTAAAAAAATAAGAGACCACTGCAAAATTATCAGTTCTCTGGTTTTAATATTCTGCGAGGAAGCTTCAATGAATTACAGTTACCATATATGTTTACTGAACCACCCCGGTATCTCAATCCCTACGCTCCAGCGCTTGGATAAACTCATCACTCCTTTTGTGGGATAATAACCTACATCGATGTCTACAGCAGCACAAGAACTTGCATTATCTGTCATCAGCTGATTGTTACATATACACAGTGGTTATTCCTCTGATAGCACCAGAACTTCCATTACAGAAAAACTATTGGTAAAACATAGCAATAGAAATAGAATAACAACTAAATAATAAAACATTGAATCAAAGAAAGAGAGAAATATAAAAATGTGTCTGCTTCACCTTAGAACATAGAGAACAAAAATGACAGTCAGCATTTCCAGACTCTCCATGACATACCTGACTGAGAGTCCTTTTTATCCTTGCCCTGATGAGTTCTGATAGACTCCAGGTGAGGTTTGTCAGGGCTCCTTGTTTGGGCTGCGTTCAGCAGCCCCACTGTATACTGTATATGGTGGCACGTCGCCCCTGTCTTTTTGGGGAGTCCATTTAAGAACGCATTACAGCAGTCAACCCTACTAGAGATAAAAGCATGGATGAGCTTTTCTTGGTCTTTTTAGGACACCAGGCCCTTGATTCTGGCTATATTTTTAAGATGATAGAATGCTGTTTTGGTGACCGCTTTGATATGACTGTTGAACATGAGATCTGAGTCAATCAGAACACCAAGATTATACACTTGGTCCCTGGTTTTTAGGGCCTGAGAATCCAGCTCTTTACTAATACTAGTTCTTTTACTTTTGTTGCCAAACACAATAATATTGGTTTAATTGTAGATAATTTTGGTTCATCCAGGTATTTGTGTGCTCTATACAATGACAGTGAGTATATTGAGCTGTAGTCATTTGCTTTGAGACCCATATATATTTGAGTATCATCTGTATAGCTATGGTAGATAATGTTGTTGTTCTGTAGAATTTGGTAGCATATAGAGATTATAGCATATAGAGATTGAACAGAAGCGGTCTAAGGACTAATCCCTGGGGAACTCTGCATGTCATTAGCCACCCTATCAGTTTCATGATTGCCAATGGTGACAAGTAACTCTGGCCATCTAAATAAGATTGGTTCAAAACCCTTTAATAATGAGTAACATTTCGAGCACTGTGACATCGCCCGGTATGGCGCAGCTGGGGCCCCACCCTGGAGCCAGGCCCGGGGTTGGGGCTCGTATGCGTGCGCCTGGTGGCCGGGCCTTTCCCAATGGGGCCCGGCCGGGCTCAGCCCAAACGAGCGACGTGGGGCCGCCTTCCCGTGGGCTCACCACCTACAGGAGGGACCATAAGGGGTCGGTGCGGAGAGGATCGGGCAGCAGTTGAAGGCGGGGGCCTCGACAACCCGATCCCTGGACACGGAAATTAGCTCTAGGGACGTGGAACATCACCTCGCTGGCGGGGAAGGAGCCTGAGATCGTGCGTGAGGTTTAGAGGTTCCGACCAGAGATTGTCGGGATCACCTCTACGCACGGCTTGGGCTCTGGAACCACACTCCTTGAGAGAGGATGGACTCTTCACCACTCTGGAGTTGCCCATGGTGAGAGGCGGCGGGCTGGTGTGGGTTTGCTTATAGCTCCCCAGCTCTGCCGCCATGTGTTGGAGTTTACCCCGGTTGAACGAGAGGATTGTTTCCCTGCGCCTACGGGTCGGGGATAGGTCTCTCACTGTTGTTTGTGCCTACGGGCCGAACGGCAGTGCAGAGTACACGACCTTCTTGGAGTCTCTGGGAGGGGTGCTGGAAAGTGCCCTAACTGGGGACTCTATCGTTCTACTGGGGGACTTCAACGCCCACGTGGGCAACGGCAGTGACACCTGGAGGGGCATGATTGGGAGGAACGGCCCCCCTGATCTGAACCCGAGCGGTGTTCAGTTATTGGACTTCTGTGCTAGTCACAGTTTGTCCATAACGAACATCATGTTCAAGCATAAGGGTGTCCATCAATGGACGTGGCACCAGGACACCAAAGGCCGTAGGTTGATGATCGGCTTTGTTGTCGTTTCATCTGACCTGCGGCCGTATGTCTTGGACACTCGGGTGAAGAGAGGGGCGGAGCTGTCAACTGATCACCACCTGGTGGTGAGTTGGATCCGATGGCGGGGGAGGAAGCTGGACAGACTTGGCAGACCCAAGCGTACTGTAAGGGTCTGCTGGGAACGTCTGGCCGAGTCTCCTGTCAGAGAGATCTTTAACTCCCACCTCCGGCAGAGCTTCGACTGGATCCCGAGGGAGGCTGGAGATATTGAGTCCGAGTGGACCATGTTCTCCACCGCCATTGTCGAAGCAGCCGCTCGGAGCTGTGGCCGTAAGGTCTCCGGTGCCTGTCGAGGCGGCAATCCCTGAACCCGGTGGTGGACACCGGAAGTAAGGGATGCCGTCAAGCTGAAGAAGGAGTCCTATCAGGCATGGTTGGCTTGTGGGACTCCTGAGGCAGCTGACGGGTACCGGCAGGCCAAGCGGACTGCAGCCCAGGTGGTTGTGGAGGCAAAAACTCGGGCCTGGGAGGAGTTCAGTGAGAGGGAAACAGTGCCCTACCAACGCTGTTTTCAGTAGAGGTGGGCAGCTGTTGACCTCAACTGGGGAGGTCGTCGGGCGGTGGAAGGAGTACTTTGAGGATCTCCTCAATCCCGCCGTCACGTCTTCCATTGAGGAAGCAGAGGATGAGGGCTCAGAGGTGGACTCGTCCATCACCCGGGCTGAAGTCACTGAGGTAGTCAAGAAACTCCTCGGTGGCAAGGCACCGGGGGTGGATGAGATCCGCCCTGAGTCTCTGGATGTTGTGGGGCTGTCTTGGCTGACACGTCTGTGCAACATCGCGTGGCGGTCGGGGACAGTGCCTCTGGGATGGCAGACCAGGCTGGTGGTCCCTCTTTTAAAGAAGGGGGACTGGAAAGTGTGTTCCAACTACAGGGGGATCACATTTCTCAGCCTCCCCGGGGAAGTCTATGCCAGGGTACTGGAGAGGAGAATATGGCCGATAGTAGAACCTCGGATTCAGGAGGAACAGTGTGGTTTTCATCCGGGCCGTGGAACACTGGACCAGCTCTATACCCTCTATGGGGTGCTGTAGGGTTCATGGGAGTTTGCCCAACCAGTCCACATGTGTTTTGTGGATTTGGAGAAGGCATACGACTGTGTCCCTCGCGGCATCCTGTGGAGAGTGCTTCTGGAATATGGGGTCCTGGGTCCTTTGCTAAGGGCTGTCAGGTCCCTGTACGACCGAATCAGGAGCTTGGTCCGCATTGCCGGCAGTAAGTCAGACTTGTTCCCAGTGCATGTTGGACTCCGGCAGGGCTGCCCTTTGTCGCCGGTTCTGTTCGTAATTTTTATGGACAGAATTTCTAGGCACAGCCAGGGGCCGGAGGGTGTCAGGTTTGGGGACCACACAATTTCGTCTCTGCTCTTTGCGGATGTTGTTGTCGTGTTGGCCCCTTCAAACCAGGACCTTCAGCATGCATTGGGATGGTTTGCAGCCGAGTGTGAAGCGGTGGGGATGAGAATCAGTACCTCCAAATCTGAGGCCATGGTCCTCAGTCAGAAAAGGGTGGCTTGCCCACTTCAGGTTGGTGGAGAGTGCCTGCCTCAAGTGGAGGAGTTTAAGTATCTAGGGGTCTTGTTCACGAGTGAGGGAAGGATGGAACGGGAGATTGACAGACGGATCGGTGCAGCTTCTGCAGTAATGCGGTCGATGTATCGGCCTGTCGTGGTGAAGAAAGAGCTGAGCCGCAAGGCGAAGCTCTCGATTTACCGGTCAATCTACGTTCCTACTCTCACCTATGGTCATGAGCTTTGGGTCATGACCGAAAGGACAAGATCCTGGATACAGGCGGCCGAAATGAGCTTTCTCCGCAGGGTGGCTGGGCGATCCCTTAGAGATAGGGTGAGAAGCTCGGTCACCCGGGAGGAGCTCAGAGTAGAGCCTCTGCTCCTCCACATCAAGAGGGGTCAGCTGAGGTGGCTTGGGCATCTGTTTTGGATGCCTCCGGAACGCCTTCCTGGGAAGGTGTTCCGGTCCTGTCCCACCGGGAGGAGACCCCGGGGAAGACCTAGGACACGCTGGAGGGACTATGTCTCCCGGCTGGCCTGGGAACGCCTCAGTGTCCCCCCGGAAGAGCTGGAGGAAGTGTCTGGGGAGAGGGAAGTCTGGGCATCTCTGCTTAGACTGCTGCCCCTGCGACCCGGCCCCGGATGAAGCGGAAGATGATGTATGTATGTATGCATATTTGCTGTAGAGCCATAGTTATAGATTTAAAAAAAACAAGAAACCAGGTAGGCCTAGTTTAACCGTCCCGCAATAGAAGTATTGCCATCTTGAGACTCAAACTCAGGTCACCTACATGAAAAGCTGTGTCATTAACCACTACACCAAGGAGCTGTACATCTGAAGCTTGTCAGTATAGCCTCTTTTCCATAATGACACACTCGGCATCTGTATTTTCTGAATAAATTCTCTTTTGCCACTGGCCGTTTTAATAGTTAATTGGCCATTTGTGAATTACATTGATACAGTTAAACGTTTCTTACTAAGTTTACCTCCACCACAAATAGCATCTATGTATGCCGTTTGCCACTGGCTGTTTTAACATTAGCCAATATTAAGATTTACCGGTATCTACTAACTTACTGGAATAGTCACAAGAATTGAGCAATTGCTAGCGAGTCTGCCAAAGCAATTTCATTTCATGGCATAAGAACATATTTTTTTTCTTTCATGGCAAAACAACATACTTTTTTATTTTGTTTGTGAATTACATTTATACAGTAACTATCAATAACAGCAGCGATAACTAACTTTTTCATCAAGAGAAAAGACAAGAGAATCATGGAATCTACCAGAAATAATTAATAATTTTCGTTGCTTTCAATAGATTCAAACTTAGGTCTTCCACATGAAAGGCACTGTTTTTAACCACTACGCCATGGCACTACATGTTCTAGCAGTCGCTAGACTCCATTGAGGATTGTTTTAAACTGACTAACATTTCTTATTAAGTTTACCTCCACCACAAATAGCGTCTATGATCTGTATTGCTTATGCCACTGGCCATTTTAACAGCTTATTAGCCAGTAATAGGCTTACTAGTATCTACTAACTTCCTTGGAATAATCATAAGAATTAAGCAATTGCTAGCGAGACTGAAGATTAACTTTTCCATGCCAGAAACAGTCGCAATATAACCGCCTACAGTTTCAGATAAGGCTTACTATAATGTAGATATTAACTGTTTTAGCATTAAAAGTTTTCGTCTATATGGAATAATTCATAATGCGTACCTCACTTCACCTGCGAGGAGATAGGAACTTGGGACCTATAGTTCACAAGTCTGCTTCTCTAACCACTACGCTATTTAACAAGAGTTCGGCAAAAAGTAATGTAGACACAACATGTAAGATGTCGAACTGTTTCTTCTAGGGATTTTTCATCGATTGTGTCAAATTGCGACATAATAACCAAGTTATGTCTTGGTGGTCGTAGTTAGCTAGCAGCTAGTAGTCTATTCACGTCTGTTTACCAGCAGCTAAAAAAACTTATCATGTTTGTTTGACGAACAGTGGGACACAATGAAGATTGGATGTGTGAAGAAGCCCACTATTTTGACAGCAATGCATACAAGCTCGTCACAGTTTAAACAAATTATGCATTAGGATTTGTTCAGGATAGACAAAAACTTTGCTTGCTACAACCTTCAGTAGGTTTGTTACAGAAAGCTTAAAAACGGTTTACAGTTATATTGCAACTTTTTCTGGTGTTTTTTCTAAGTACACATCCATGCATGCTTTTAGGGGTAAGACTGGCTAAATCAAAACCCAGGATAGAGTAAAGTATTTTAGTTCTATAAAGGTTTTTTCATTTTTACATGCACATGGGATAATCGATACACGGCCACCTAGTATGACCGCCCTCCGAGTAATCAAAGAATCTAAGTACGACAGGCGTTTTTGTAGCTTCTTCACTGCCCATGCCCCCTACTCAAATTACTCACACATTGAACACAGAACAGATGCTAGGCCATTCTCTGGTCAAGCTAAGATCTCTTCAAAAGATAAACAGAGGTCCCTAAGGTCTGTTAATTACTCATTTACCCAGATCACAGCATACTAAATGAAACCACCATAGAAATGAATAGAAACTCATAACTGCCAATGTAATATAAAATAATATCATATATTGCTTCATAATTTCAAATTTCTATCACAATAGACAAAAACTTTACTTGCTACAACCTTCAGTAGCTATGTTATAGTAAGCCTAAAATAAAGCTGTTTACGGGTATTTTTTGACTATTTCTGGTGGATTTTCGAAGTACGCAAATGCTTTTTGGGGTAATATAGATCACAACCCCTTGTGCAGTAAAAGAGGAGGGGTTTCCACGATTCTCTCTTCTTTTCACTTGATGACAAAGTCAGTTATATATTGATAGTTATTGTATCAATGTCATTCACCAATGAAAGAAAAACCAATGTTGTTGTGCCATGAAATTAAATAGCTTTGGCAGTGTAAAGTTAATCTTCAGACACCCCTGTTACAATGCCAGGTTTTTGTGATGTAAAAGAATGAGACAAAGATAAATCATGTCAGAACTTTTTCCACCTTTAATGTGGAAAAACCTATAACATGAAAAATTCAATAGAAACATTTTAAGGTGACAACACAAAGTTAGAATCCCAACTACAGAGTTGTGTCACACTTAATTATTAATCTTGTTTCAGTTGTTTCATAATCAAACATATGTCTTCCTCTCCTCCTTTTTCTATTATTATTCTTTTTTTACTTTACTTTACTTATTAAAAATGAAATAGAAATTGAATTATCCCTTTTTAACTGTAAATGTGTAATGTAAAATGTTATAAATGCAAAATAGGCTAACTCCATTAAAACAAATTAATATAATAATTCAAACGATAGGCTCCTAACCAAATCAACAACAACACATTCTGAACCAGACTGTGTCATTTAGGAACAAAATAAAAGACAAAACAACGGTCTCCTGACTAGCTCGCCAGTTAAAATATTAGAAACTGCTAAATGAGTCACCTTATCATGCTTTATACATTATCCTATCACCCAAACAGATACCACAAATTTCTCACAAGTGCTTCAGTTTATCATAGGCATGTAACTCCTACTCCACCTCATTCTTCTATATTTTAGTTAACAAAGTTCTTCTCCCCTATTTTTCTCCCACATACTGACCAATCAAACTTATGTCATGTGGACACCCCTCCCTCGACACTGAGGGGAGAAATACATTGTTACTACAACTCCAAGATCTAAGTATGTTTAGGTCATGTCCTCAAATAATCTAACCTTAAAGCACGTTGGGTTTAACATTGGGTCTGCATGTCTAGATTGGTAAACACATACAGAAAACCCTTCCTAATTAGTTTAAACCTATGTTTGTAATGCAGCATTTTAAATCATAGAATAAGTCAAATAAAATCAATACATCCAGCTTCTTTTAACAATAAGCTGTCACTATAGCCTACTATAACCTTGTTTATTTATTCATACATTTTTCTTATAGAGAACGTAAAGAATATTTAGCCTAAATTGAGATTAACAGTTTTACAAATGTCATCATGAATGTAGCACACTTTATCGTTCTCTATTCTTATCAATGATGTCATTAACTTGTCATTAACACCAAACATACAGAACAAATAGCACAAATAAGCATGTTTGCAGTTAGTTGTTAGTTGTTAGTTTTTTAAGCAGGCCGTTTGCAACATTTGGACATAACACAAACACTTAACATTTAAACATACATACACAAAGAAAATACATTTAACATTGGCCAGTAAGGCGAGTCTTGGTCGTGTTTCATAATTTAGATGAGCTCATAATTTGGAAACAGCCAGTCCTGCAATTCCATATACACGGAGTTCTCCAATTGGAATGGGAAAGCAACCCCCGATGACCGTCATCTCAAATAGTGCACTATTTCCTTCGGACTAAAATCTTAATTTATAACTGTCTCACATTCAGGTATTAGCAGACAGTGAAATCTTAGCAGGTTAAAACTATTAACGATTTTGTGGCATCTGCCTTTAATCTATTTGAATATTTTATACTACCAGAATGGGAATGATCCATAACCATTGCAGCTCTATTAATAAACATAACCCAGTCTTATTTTGGCTACATCTCAACAGAGAATGCAAATGCATTGTATAGATATATTCAGTTCATTTGTATTGCCTATATTATTACATAATTTTGTGTGCCTAGCGCTTGGCACAGATCTTTTTTAAATAATTTTTTTGAAGTGTGTCCCTTGATCAGATATGAAGAATTTCTCGTACACCAAACCTTGGTATGACCTCTCATATTAAACATTTCAAAAACTTCTTTGCATCATTGTTTCATGTTGGAAAAGCTTCCACCAAACTTGGAAATATCTCTATTATTACCAAGAAATAGCGTTTGTCTCCAGCCCTCTGTAATTTCAAGAAATTCTATTTGTAAATGGAAACGGACCATGTGGTGTGGGTGTTTTACCTTGTTTTACAGGGCCTGTTTTCTGTATGTTGCATACCTTATATTGGGCATTTCCTTCAGATGAGATTGAGGTTGTGTAAGTAAGACCAGGTCCATAACCTCATGAACAAGACTTTCTAATGCTGCAATAAATAATTGAATTTCTCTCTCCCTTGACAAACGGGTATGCGATAATTATTACAACCACTATACAACTAGGCCGATTTCAAACAGTGTCTTTAATTGGGATCTTAGCAATTCACCGGCAAAACCCTACTAAATTAGTTTATTTGGTATTTGTTTATTATTATAATTATTTTGGCAAATTTTGGTATTTTGTATTTTGGCCAGTACATTTTTCGGTGGAATAGCACTTTGTAAAATACTACCGATATAGCACCAAAACAAAAATAGCTATGTATTAATTTGACCATGGTTATACTAATTCATCCACTTTGGCAAGATTACCCTAATTTATCCATAAACAATATGGAGAGAGGTTTGTTCACATTTTAAATTTTTTTATTGTATCATTGTTTTCTTTTTTATTTGTTATGTTACACAACTCAGGTATTTCTGTCACAAACAGGGTGGTGTAGTGCAGTGTTGCATGGACAAGGAACCAGGTGCAGGCAGGGGTAGTCGGTGTTGATACTTTAATTATAAGAAATAAACAAAACACCGAGCACAAAACACACAAAGCAAAGGGCTGACTAAAGCAGCAAAAACGACGATATGAAATGACACAAGTACTTACTATAACGGCAACACACACGACATCCAAACATGACAAGAACAATGAGCCACAATGTGGGGAGCAGAGGGGAAACATATATACACATACAAACGAGCTAGATTGGGACCTGGTGTGGAAGATTGGAAACATGTGACAGTCCGGGATGTGTTCGTGAGATATGGGAACTTGTGAAAACATGGCACGGTGGCGCTGCTGCTCACCGCACCATGACAGTACCCCCCCCCCAAAGGCCCGGCCACCGGACGGGCCAAGACGAACCCCAGCCCAAGGGAGGGGGGGCGGGGCAGCACAGTACCCCCATCGGCACAAACCCGCCGAGGGGGCGGAACAGCCGCGACTAACCAGGGTGGCGGAGCCGTCGGGACAGGCCGGGGAGGCAGAACCGGCTGAAGATCAGGAGCCGGCGGAGGGTCAGAGGCCGGGAGAGCCGACGGAGGGTCGGTAGCCGGCGGAGGGTCAGAGGCCGGGAGAGCCGACGATGGGTCGGTAGCCGGCGGAGGGTCAGAGGCCGGGAGAGCCGACGATGGGTCGGTAGCCGGCGGATGGTCAGAGGCCGGGAGAGCCGACGATGGGTCGGTAGCCGGCGGAGGGTCAGAGGCCGTGAGAGCCGACGATGGGTCGGTAGCCGGCGGAGGGTCAGAGGCCGGGAGAGCCGACGGAGGGTCGGTAGCCGGAAGAGCCGACGGTGGGTCGGTAGCCGGAAGAGCCGACGGTGGGTCGGTAGCCGGAAGAGCCGACGGTGGGTCGGTAGCCGGAAGAGCCGACGGTGGGTCGGTAGCCGGAAGAGCCGACGGTGGGTCGGTAGCCGGAAGAGCCGACGGTGGGTCGGTAGCCGGAAGAGCCGACGGTGGGTCGGTAGCCGGAAGAGCCGAAGGAGGGGCCGGGGCGGCCGGGACAGGAAGGGGCGCCGGGGCGGCCGGGACAGGAAGGGGCGCCGGGGCGGCCGGGACAGGAAGGGGCGCCGGGGCGGCCGGGACAGGAAGGGGCGCCGGGGCGGCCGGGACAGGAAGGGGCGCCGGGGCGGCCGGGACAGGAGAGGGCGGTGGCAGCCAAACCCCGGCAAGCTCAGGCGGTGCAGGCCACTCCTCCTCGGCCTCAGGCGGTGCAGGCCACTCCTCCTCGGCCTCAGGCGGTGCAGGCCACTCCGCCTCGGCCTCAGGCGGTGCAGGCCACTCCGCCTCGGCCTCAGGCGGTGCAGGCCACTCCGCCTCGGCCTCAGGCGGTGCAGGCCACTCCGCCTCGGCCTCAGGCGGTGCAGGCCACTCCGCCTCGGCCTCAGGCGGTGCAGGCCACTCCGCCTCGGCCTCAGGCGGTGCAGGCCACTCCGCCTCGGCCTCAGGCGGTGCAGGCCACTCCGCCTCGGCCTCAGGCGGTGCAGGCCACTCCGCCTCGGCCTCAGGCGGTGCAGGCCACTCCGCCTCGGCCTCAGGCGGTGCAGGCCACTCCGCCTCGGCCTCAGGCGGTGCAGGCCACTCCTCCTCGGCCTCAGGCGGTGCAGGCCACTGGCAGGAAGGAGGCGCTGGCTGCTGCTCCAATGCAGCAGGGGGCGCTGACTGCCGCTGCTGGCTGGTAGGAGGCGCTGGCTGCTGCTCCAATGCAGCAGGGGGCGCTGACTGCCGCTGCTGGCAGGTAGGAGGCGCTGGCTGCTGCTCCAATGCAGCAGGGGGCAATCGGCGCCGTGGCGCAGGGACAGGGGCGGCGGAAGGCCGCGGAGCAGGAAGCGGTGTGCGCCTAATTGCCAGCCTACAGCCTGGCCAGCCTGCACGGGGTCGAGGAGGCCCCGGACATAGAGGGGGCGCCGTCGGGGCTTCCCTCGGGCACCCACTCAGCCCCCCCCTAAAATTTTCATGGGGGGACCTCGGGCTGAGCGTTGGGCGCCTTGCCCTCTTCAGTGCTTTCCCAGACGAAGGGAAGATGTCCCTCCGCAGACGGAATGGGTACCGGGCCAGCAGCTCCTTCGTGCTGGTGATGGCCCGTTGTCTGCACGCCTCCGCGAGTACACGCTCGACACGCTCCACCGTAAAGGGAGCTTCCCGCTCCATGTCTCGGTAGAGGAACGTGCCGAGCATGCATGAGAGGAGGCGGCGATTCCATAGGTGGTCCTCCTCCGTCATAGCCTGCGGGTTCCAGATTAGGTGGCTCATTCTGTCACAAACAGGGTGGTGTAGTGCAGTGTTGCATGGACAAGGAACCAGGTGCAGGCAGGGGTAGTCGGTGTTGATACTTTAATTATAAGAAATAAACAAAACACCGAGCACAAAACACACAAAGCAAAGGGCTGACTAAAGCAGCAAAAACGACGATATGAAATGACACAAGTACTTACTATAACGGCAACACACACGACATCCAAACATGACAAGAACAATGAGCCACAATGTGGGGAGCAGAGGGGAAACATATATACACATACAAACGAGCTAGATTGGGACCTGGTGTGGAAGATTGGAAACATGTGACAGTCCGGGATGTGTTCGTGAGATATGGGAACTTGTGAAAACATGGCACGGTGGCGCTGCTGCTCACCGCACCATGACAATTTCTTTTTGACATTCAATCCCACCATTTCATTATTAGTTGAGTATTATTTTTAGTTTTACAGTAGCCTTTAAATTAGGGACCAGGAGAATAGGTAAACTGATGCAATGTTTTGTCTTCTCCTTTCTCCTGTAAAGACTATGTGGTGGACCTCTAGCTCAATGCATGGAAACGAATTGGGAACAACCATGTGAAGTGAAACCTCCTGCAACCTTTTCCATTGGCACCTTCTGAGTTCCAGAACCAGATTCATGGCATAATGGACATTTAGCTGGGGAAAAGGCGGAAGGCCTGACCTCCTTGTTAAGTCTGGAACACATCTCCAATCAACGGTGAGACAGAACAACACAACTTATAATTGAACCTTGAGCCTTGTGCCCAACAGCAAAAGACTTGGGGCACAGAGAGGCTCGCTACAGAAGAAGATGAGACTTATGTCAAAGTTTCTACAGCATTAAGATCAAGGCAGAGAGGCTTTTTGGAACAACAAAAGGACAATGTGCCAGGTAAAGGGAGAGGACTGGGGAGTAACTTCACATTAAAATTAAGACTTAGACATGCATTGGTATAGAGGTTGTGTAATACTAGATCAAAATGGAGCGGGAGGTCAAAACATGTAACTAAAACATATTAGCTAAATTAATATTAAGCTATCATTGGAATGGGAGGTGTAAAGATACATTGAGTGCCTGAAAGAAATGTCTATTGGAGAAAATGGAAGGATCCACGATGGAGCGGCCCACACCAGGTACTCCTGACAAATCACACAGCACTGTGAGTCTCAGGGAAAGATACCTGGATCCATTCCAGCCACTGCCGACCAGACCATGACCCTCCAGCACAGAAGGACAGACATCCGGAGCCAAGCCTGAGCTCAAAGAAGGACAAAGCTGGCAAAACAACACAAGAGCAGGGAGAGCCGGTGACCTCCACCTCTGTTGCCTCGGTATGATAGCTGCAATCCTGGTCAGCCTACTGGTGGGACTTCTGTGGAGTATAGAATCCACAGGAACTGCCAAGTCCACAGCAAAACCGAACAACCAGAGAAACCAGAGGCCACCACACATAACTGCACCTACACTGCACCTCAACTTCCATCACTCACCCACACACTCCAGCAACACATTTAGGGGAATGGAAACTCCAAAGGGGGAAGAAAAGACACAGCAGGGACCTTATTGGGAGGGTACAACAATGTGCAGGAACCAAGGTACACCATACCATCATCTTCCGCTTATCCGGGGCCGGGTCGCGGGGGCAGCAGTCTAAGCAGGGATGCCCAGACTTCCCTCTCCCCAGACACTTCCTCCAGCTCTTCCGGGGGGACACTGAGGCGTTCCCAGGAAAGTCCGGGAGACATAGTCCCTCCAGCGTGTCCTAGGTCTTCCCCGGGGTCTCCTCCCGGTGGAACGGGACTTCCCAGGAAGGCGTTCTGGAGGCATCCGAAACAGATGCCCAAGCCACCTCAGCTGACCCCTCTCGATGTGGAGGAGCAGCGGCTCTACTCTGAGCTCCTCCCGGGTGACCGAGCTTCTCACCCTATCTCTAAGGGATCGCCCAGCCACCCTGCGGAGAAAGCTCATTTCGGCCACCTGTATCCGGGATCTTGTCCTTTCGGTCATGACCCAAAGCTCATGACCATAGGTGAGAGTAGGAACGTAGATTGACTGGTAAATCGAGAGCTTCGCCTTGCGGCTCAGCTCTTTCTTCACCACGACAGACCGATTCATCGACCGCATTACTGGAGAAGCTGCAACGATCCGTCTGTCAATCTCCCAATCCATCCTTCCCTCACTAGTGAAAAGGACCCCTAGATACTTAAACTCCTCCACTTGAGGCAGGCACTCTCCACCAACCTGAAGTGGGCAAGCCACACTTTTCCGACTGAGGACCATGGCCTCGGATTTGGAGGTACTGATTTTTATCCCCACCGCTTCACACTCGGCTGCAAACCGTCCAAGTGCATGCTGAAGGTCCTGGCTTGAAGGGGCCAACACGACAACATCATCAGCAAAGAGCAGAGACGAAATCGTGTGGTCCCCAAACCTGACACCCTCCGGCCCCTGGCTGCGCCTAGAAATTCTGTCCATAAAAATTACGAACAGAACCGGTGACAAAGGGCAGCCCTGCCGGAGTCCAACATGCACAGGGAACAAGTCTGACTTACTGCCGGCAATGCGGACCAAGCTCCTGCTTCGGTCGTACAGGGACCTGACAGCCCTTAGCAAAGGACCCAGGACCCCATATTCCCGAAGCACTCTCCACAGGATGCCGCGAGGGACACAGTCGAATGCCTTCTCCAAATCCACAAAACACATGTGGACTGGTTGGGCAAACTCCCATGAACCCTCCATCACCCTGTAGAGGGTATAGAGCTGGTCCAGTGTTCCACGGCCCGGACGAAAACCACACTGTTCCTCCTAAATCCGAGGTTCTACTATCGGCCGTATTCTCCTCTCCAGAACCCTGGCATAGACTTTCCCGAGGAGGCTGAGAAGTGTGATCCCCCTATAGTTGGAACACACCCTCCGGTCCCCCTTCTTAAAAAGAGGGACCACCACCCCGGTCTGCCATCCCAGAGGCACTGTCCCCGACCGCCACGCGATGTTGCACAGGCGTGTCAGCCAAGACAGCCCCACAACATCCAGAGACTTGAGGTACTCAGGGCGGATCTCATCCACCCCCGGTGCCTTGCAACCGAGGAGTTTCTTAACCACCTCGGTGACTTCAGCCCGGATGATGGACGAGTCCACCTCTGAGCCCTCATCCTCTGCTTCCTCAATGGAAGACGTGACGGCGGGATTGAGGAGATCCTCGAAGTACTCCTTCCACCGCCCGACGACATCCCCAGTTGAGGTCAACAGCTGCCCACCTCTACTGTAAACAGCGTTGGTAGGGCACTGTTTCCCTCTCCTGAGGCGCCGGATGGTTTGCCAGAATCTCTTCGAGGCCAGCCGATAGTCCTTCTCCATGGCCTCACCGAACTCCTCCTAGGCCCGAGTTTTTGCCTCCACAACCACCCGGGCTGCAGTCCGCTTGGCCTGTCGGTACCCGTCAGCTGCCTCAGGAGTCCCACAAGCCAACCAGGCCTGATAGGACTCCTTCTTCAGCTTGACAGCATCCCTTACTTCCAGTGTCCACCACCGGGTTCGAGGATTGCCGCCTCGACAGGCACCGGAGACCTTACGGCCACAGCTCCGAGCGGCCGCTTCGACAATGGCGGTGGAGAACATGGTCAACTCGGACTCAATATCTCCAGCCTCCCTCGGGATCCAGTTGAAGCTCTGCCGGAGGTGGGAGTTAAAGATCTCTCTGACAGGAGACTCGGCCAGACGTTCCCAGCAGACCCTTACAGTACGCTTGGGCCTGCCGAGTCTGTCCAGCTTCCTCCCCCGCCATCGGATCCAACTCACAACCAGGTGGTGATCAGTTGACAGCTCCGCCCCTCTCTTCACCCGAGTGTCCAAGACATGTGGCCGCAGGTCAGATGAAACGACAACAAAGTCGATCATCGACCTGCGGCCTAGGGTGTCCTGGTGCCACGTGCACTGATGGACACCCTTATGCTTGAACATGGTGTTCGTTATGGACAAACTGTGACTAGCACAGAAGTCCAATAACTGAACACCGCTCGGGTTCAGATCAGGGGGGCCGTTCCTCCCAATCACGCCCCTCCAGGTGTCACTGTCGTTGCCCACGTGGGCGTTGAAGTCCCCCATTAGAACGATAGAGTCCCCAGTCGGAGCACTTTCCAGCACCCCTCCCAGAGACTCCAAGAAGGTCGGGTACTCTGCACTGCCGTTTGGCCCGTAGGCACAAACAACAGTGAGAGACCTATCCCCGACCCGTAGGCGCAGGGAAATGACCCTCTCGTTCACCGGGGTAAACTCCAACACATGGCGGCAGAGCTGGGGAGCTATAAGCAAACCCACACCAGCCCGCCGCCTCTCACCATGGGCAACTCCAGAGTCCAGAGTCCATCCTCTCTCAAGGAGTGTGGTTCCAGAGCCCAAGCCGTGCGTAGAGGTGATCCCGACTACCTCTAGTCGGAACCTCTCAACCTCACGCACGATCCCCGCTAGCGAGGTGACATTCCACGTCCATAGAGCTAGTTTCCGTGTCCGGGGATCGGGTTGTCTAGGCCCCCACCTTCGACTGCCGCCCGATCCTCTCTGCACCGGCCCCTTATGGTCCCTCCTGTGGGTGGTGAGCCCACGGGAGGGCGGCCCCATGTCGCTCGTTCGGGCTGGGCCCGGCCGGGCCCCATGGGGAAAGGCCCGGCCACCAGGCGCTCGCGAACGAGCCCCAACCCTGGGCCTGGCTCCAGGGTGGGGCCCCGGCTGCGCCATGCCGGGCGACGTCACAGAACACACGATTTCTTTCATCATTAAGGGGTTTTTGAACCGCTCTTAGTCTGACCCATTGCCTGTTCAGGTACACCAGATTATCTGACTTTGGGTATCCAGGGGTATCCAACAGGGGCAAATTGTATAGCAGGAGGACTGAAGTTAGCCACTAACAAGGAATGGCTCCCATAAGGGTTTTCCTCTAAAGTAGGTCTTTGTCAATACACCTTAGACTCATATATATTTTCCAGTCCAATCCTTAGGGAAAGTGGATGCTCTCTCTCCTACACATTTCAACTAGATGAGAGACTAGAACTTCCTCATAGGTTTTACGCTGTATGCATGTTCATCACTATTAATACCTCAGGAAAAGTACTATTTAGACCAGAGGTAAGAAGCAGACAAACTAACTCTCCTCCATTAGTGAACCATACTGTTTGCAGGTGGGACAGAATAGCCCTTTTAGAATGTTTGTTTACCCCAGGGTCTCCTGGGACTGTATCTTCTGCCCAGATGTGTAAAACAGCTTTATGGGATCAGGAAAAGAAGGAAGCAGTTATAGGCAACGATTGCCCAGACAAAGTAATGATAACCCATGTGCCCATAAGATACAAAGTCAGAATTATATTTTCTGTAATTAACCCATCCACATTAACCATTGGCACTGTGTTCTACTATACTTTCTCCACCCTGGAAAAAGCTCCAATACCAGAGAACCGGGTGATTCGCCCAGGCCATCAGGTGGTAGTTGTAAATTGTAACAGACCCAAGGTGACTGACACACACCACGATTCACCCAAAGAGGTTGGTCACAATACTCTGCCAGCCTCTCTTTCTGTTCAGGACCATGCTGTTAAAGGATGCGTAAAATCTATCTACCTAATAACTGGGCTGGCACTTGGATTGGCATATGTCATTACAGGAATGTTGTACATCCATCCATCCATCCATCTTCTTCCGCTTATCCGGGGCCGGGTCGCGGGGGCAGCAGTCTAAGCAGGGATGCCCAGACTTCCCTCTCCCCAGACACTTCCTCTAGCTCTTCCGGGGGGACACCGAGGCGTTCCCAGGCCAGCCGGGAGACATAGTCCCTCCAGCGTGTCCTAGGTCTTCCCCGGGGTCTCCTCCCGGTGGGACGGGACCGGAACACCTTCCCAGGAAGGCGTTCCGGAGGCATCCGAAAAAGATGCCCAAGCCACCTCAGCTGACCCCTCTCGATGTGGAGGAGCAGTGGCTCTACTCTGAGCTCCTCCCGGGTGACCGAGCTTCTCACCCTATCTCTAAGGGATCGCCCAGCCACCCTGCGGAGAAAACTCATTTCGGCCGCCTGTATCCGGGATCTTGTCCTTTCGGTCATGACCCAAAGCTCATGACCATAGGTGAGAGATGTTGTACATTTATACCTAATTACAACTCCACTGTTTCTGACCTAGTTAATGAAATTTTTCCCACCAGGCCCACAATGATGACATCAAATGACCAGAAAATCATAGAATGTCGGTTGCCCAGAAAACCCAGTCAAAGACTAAGATATGACAATCTGGACAGTTACTATATGGGGACTTCAGTTAACTATTCTCTTCCCAATAAGGAATAGACTGTCTGTACTCCGTATGCTATTATGTTGTTTAATCATTCGAGTGCAAAAACAGTAGTAAAAACGAAAAGCAGTCATTTATGACTATCAGACCTATATTTGAAGAAATGTATTGGCCAATTTGATGTAAAGCTGAAATAAACTCCACATAATACATTGCCTAATTTCCTGAGATGTAAAACATTCATTCACAATTCCCATAATGGAATAGATTGTATGGGGTCGTCAACTGGAGTGCAGGCTCTTAAAACCGGTTAAGCCATTTAAACTGCACTGTCAATGGGGCTGATTTGTCTATGAGTATTAGGCCTAGATGTCTGAGATCATGAAATCTCATTTAGTTTTCTCCTACAGAAGTAGCATCAGTTGAGGCATTGACATTTAAGAAAGCTGGGCAGCTTGTGTCAGCGTTCATTAAAGCCATTCATGTTAGCACCTCCATGCATCAACACAGCACCCCCTTAGCACCTCCCGTGAACATCAAAATAAGTTACAAATAAAAACAACACTAACGGAATTGTTCTGAAGAATTTATGTGGGGTGTATTTTAATGTAATTCGTTTTTAGAGCCAAATAAAAAAATAAAAATGCTATAGTGTGTGTGTCTTTGAAGTTTTAGTTTTTTTCGTATTCCTATCATAAGACCCTAAATACATTCTTGTATTACTCAAATTAATTTGATGTTTAAAACAAATAAATCCTGCAATTCATTCTTTGTTCATTGTTTAAACATTTGAATTATCTTAAGAAATAATAAAATACAAAGCAGAACTATTTGTTACGATCATAGTTTTGAAGTACGGCAGGTTAGAAAAACACTTATGACAATTGGGCGAATAGGCTGTCAGAGTTTACTCTAATACTGTATTTAATATACAAATGCGTCAGTCGTTTATTTGATGCCTCAACTCATTTGTTTTATCAAATCAGTCAATATCACTGTTAAAATTCCCGAATTCTAGCCTTATAGAATAGCTACCAAACATATGTTTTAAATAGCCATACTGTATAATAGCCCACATTTAAGACACTATAACAGGAAGGTGTGCTAGGAACTTTTGTTCAACAATAGACTCCAAGAACTAAGTCAAGCTTCCCAATTTATCCCCACCCGACAGACTGATTCCAAACTCCCCCATTGCATTCATAATAGGATCATCTCATATTCGCTAAAACAATGAAAACAAAGAAACCAGCATTCACACATTTAAATATATTCAATTAGCACCATTCAAAACTAGACACTTGGTCATGCAGGATTCTTCATTTAGTAAACATTTACCTATAACAAACAATATATAACATGCATCATTGAAACCTATTGGAGAGTTCATCCCTTTATGGGACACACTGAAAGACCAAACATCAGTGCAGTTAATCCAACAAAAGTCATATTTCTACTTTGTTGATTTGTCCATCTCCACACCCGGTTTGTCTGAGCAGATGGGACTACCTTGGCCCCCCACCATGTATGTCTGTTCCTTTCAAGAAACAAATAGGCCCGCTGGTGTGAGATTAGAATGTCCCACTGAGTTTAGACACCTAACCCTAACCCAAAAACACGGCAACCTTCACAAACCTTTCCAAACACAAGAACATGAGCAAGAAGCGGCTATGGTTGAGGCTTACTAGTTGAAAGCATACAGGGATACAGACAGAAGTGTAAATTGCAAAAGACAAAGTTGAGAAAGCATTTTAAACTGACTGTCACAGGCATCAAATACTCGGTACTGAACCCACCACGTCCAGTTCCACAGTTTCCAGGTTGCCACGAATGTTGTCTCCCATTTATTAATTGCACCTGTTTTGTTTGTTCCAGGTTTGTTCCAGGTTCAGTGTCAAGTATTTGGTCATTGCCTAAGTCACTCTCTGTTTGGGAATTAATCTATTTTGTTTTCTTTTTGATCAAAGACCTTAGTCATGTTTTGTTGGCCTAGGTTTTGTTTAATAATAAACTTGGACTTTGTACACTTGCATCCTGAGCCTTCTGAGTAATTTGTTACACTGACATATTCCCTATTTAAACTCTCTCGCCGGTCCATTTATCAGTTTGCAATGACTTGTAATATCCTAAACTTGCTTTAGACACTTGCAGTACTATTTTTCCCACCCTAAACCACCCTGAACTAGCTTGTACTATACCGGTCTCATTTGGTAAGGGAAGACAAGGAGGAGACAAGTTGTGTTATTGTTTGAGGCAGGATTCTACACAGTGTCCTTTAATGATGATTGAATAAAGAACCAATAAGGATTTACTTCCTTGTGCTAATTACACATGTTGTCTAAGAGAACTTAAGTGCAAGTCTAGTGTTGGGGGTTCTGATTTTGGTAACCGTCCTGAGTTTTTGAGTGAGACAATGTCAAGGTTTGATTGCAGACAAATGTCCAGAGGAAGATTGTCATGAAGTTCTTCAACAGATATTGTGTTCTAATGGAGAAAAAAAAAATAATTCAGTTATGCATACACTATAAACCCAAATAGGTTAGCAGAACTAAAAAAAAATGTAGGCAACTGATTGCTTTAAGTTTATTTACTCAAAAGCCATTTAATTGTGGAAATTGCATACAGTTGTGCTTAAAAGCTTCCATACCATAGGAGAATTGGTAATACAGCTCCAGAAAAAATTTAAAGACCACTGCACCTTTTTCTTTCCTTTCCAAAAAAGTTTTGAGTGAGGAACAGAAGCATTCAATTTGCAGCTGTCTCTTGAGCAGGCAAAACATCTTTTATTTCTTATGGGATTCACATTCAACTGTAGGTTATAACAGAATGGCACAATCATAAAACAAAACATGGCAACAAAGAAAGAAATGTACTGACCCTTGCTCAAAAGGCTGCATACCCTTAGTTCTTAATATTGTGTATTGCCCCTTTTAGCATCAATGTCAGCATGCAGTCTTTTGTAATAGTTGTTTATGAGGCCACAAATTCTTGCAGGTGGTATAGCTGCCCATTCGTCTTGGCAAATGCCTCCAGATCATGCAAAGTCTTTGGTCGTCATGCATAAACCGCACGTTTGAGATTTCCTCAGAGTGGCTCGATGATGTTAAGGTCAGGAGACTGTGATGGCCACTCCAGAACCTTCACCTTTTTCTGCTGTAACCACTGGAGGGTCAGCTTGGCCTTGTGCTTAGCGTCATTGTTGTGCTGGAAAGTCCAAGAGCTTCCCATGCACAGCTTTTGTGCAGAAGAATGCAAATTGTCTGCCAGTATTTTCTGATAACATATAGCATTCATCTTGCCATCAATTTTCACAAGATTCCCTGTGTTTTTAGAGCTCACACACCCACAAAACATCAGTGAGCCACCACCATGCTTCACAGTGGGGATGGTATTCTGTTCACTATAGGTCTTGTTGATCCCCCTCCAAACATAGCGCTTTTAGTTGTGACCATAAAGCTCTATTTTGGTCTCATTGCTCCAAATTAGTGTGTGCCAGAAGCTGTGAGTCATCTCAAGGTGTTGTCAGGCATATTGTAACTGGGCTTTTTTGTGGCATTGGCGCAGTAAAGTCTTCTTTCTGGTAACTCGACCATGCAGCTCATTTTTGTTCAACTATCGTCGTTTTGTGCTCCTTGAAACAACTAAGTATTTTTCTGGAGCAGCCTGTATTACTCCTGAGGTTACCTGTGGGTTTTTCTTTGTATCCCGAACAATCCCGAACAAATCTTTCTTGGTCTACCTGACCTTGGCTTGGTCTCAAGACATCCCTGAATTTTCCACTTCTTAATAAGTGATTGAACAGTACTGACTGACATTTGCAAGGCTTTGGATAACTTTTTATATCCTTTTCCATCTTTATAAAGTTACGTTACCTTGTTACATGTCTTTAATTTCCATTTTCACCTGTGTGTGTCACCTTGTGTGTCTGTAACAAGGCCCAACATTAAAATATGTAAAATTTTGACCAGGGCCATTTGAGTGATTTCAGTTCATTATGATTTAAAAAGGAGCCAAACAACTATGTGATAATAAATGGCTTCATTTGATCACTATCCTTAAATAAGAGTTTTTTTTGCATGATCATTCATATTTTCAAAATGAATGCCAAAATCTCACAATTTCTGCCAGGGTATGCTAACTTATGAGCACAACTGTATTTGGAGTTACTTTTACATTTACCTTTTGATTACAAGTCAAATAAATGGCTAAATAATTAAACTGAAATGTTTTCAGTTACTGAAACTTAAAATGGCAATTCTTCTCACTTAATAAAATTAAGTCAATATAGCTAAACTATTTTAAGTACCGTAACTGAGTATTTTTTGTTAAACAAACTCATACTTATACTGTAATTTAAAGGACATTAAATAATTGAAATAATGACTAATATAAAACTAAAAGGTTGTGATCTAAATAGTTCTAAACTTAAAGGTTTTGTGGCAACTGATTTACTAATGTATGTGTTTGATGTTTGTGCAGCTAAAATCAATTAATCAGTCAATGTACATGCAAACAAAGGATAATACAAATTCCTAAATATCATCCTGAAGCAGAGCATGCTGAGAACATTTTAATTGTAAACTTATAAAAATTTAGTAGAAGTCAGTATAACAAACATTTTAAGTCATTAGGAATATTTTTCTAACTTTGAGTTACACTTAGTTGAAACATTTGAGTAAGAAATGCATTAGGGTTTACAGTGTAATTCAATAACAGTGAAATAATTCAAGTTTGATTCTAGAATAAACAAGCTTGACATGAATACTGTTAAAAGGTCAAAACTGGAACACTATAAGGTCATGACCTCTTGCTGTCTTGTTTGTGAAGAGACGTAAGTCGGTTTTGGCTTCCCTTAATTCCCAAAACATTCCCAAATTAAACAAATCGCAAGAGTTGCCGTGTTTTATTAATTTGGGAACTTGACATCAGGTCTTATCTCATGAAGATGTGTTGTTTGAATGTTTCTGCACGTGTGGGTGTTGATGGGTTGTTGTCCTCCTTGTTTGAGCAGATTGTTTGGCCACCATGTCCTGTTTCACCTAGATCCGTGTCTTCATACAGCCTATCCGGGCTAAGAGAGATGGCTATATACGATATCTGTGAGAATTTCAAGTGGCAGCATTCAGAGGGTCAAGGTTAGGGTGAGAATGATGGCTTGGCTTCCTTAATGTAAAAGTAAACCTTTAAAACAATTTCAACACCAAAGCTAGGATCAGATATTAACAGTGATTATTGTTTCCCCACTTTCTTCAACTTTTGTGAGGCACAATTATTATATTCCCTTACAGCCCAGGAAAAATATTGTCCAAAAAAATTCCCAAAAGAGTTCATGAAAGGCACTAATCAGGGTCTCCATTAAATGTTGTCAAAAAACAGGGACAATATGTTCTAAAAGACCTAACACAAGGGACCATTAAAGTTGCCCTGGAAAACATACAGCAAAATAACTACCCAAAAGAATTTAGGAAAAAGAAAGAAAAGTGGAGTAAGTCTAATAGGCAAGACCAGCTGAAGGTGTTGCCATCTACTTTTCACATTCCAAAGAATGAATTGTGTTAGCATCTCTTAATTGAAAGAAGACGTAAAAACATGTAGGTCCACATAAATAATGTTTGATAATTTTTTTTAGTTTACACAATGAACTATATAAACCGCTGACCCTAACCCTAAGTGTGACAATCACCACTGCATCAATTTAAATATCTTAAATATTCCCCCATGAGTTGAAATTAGGGCTAACGGTTTAGTGTGCACGGAAAGGTCAATAATACTTTTACATTCACTTTAAAGAACTAGGCAATTTGCCCTTTGTTCTATTAGGGCCACTTTATGTGAGACTAAGAGGGAGAATATTGTTCAACTATGGTCACACTAAAAAACAGAAAAAAGGAAAAGGAACACCCTTATCAAAGTGGCCTGCAATGCTCTGTCACGTTAACACATATTTTCCATAAAATGTTTGAATAGTCATACTACCTTTCATTGGAAAGGCAAATGAAGCAATTAAATCAAAAGCAATTACTTTTGCATTGTGAACAATTGACCTGATTTTGCTGTCCTCCAAAACAGGGCACTTGGGTCACGCATAGGAGGCAGGCTGTTTCCCAAACAAATCCCATTAACATGAACCTGAAACACCCGGGGCAGGTCAGGATATGAATCCCTTTAGTATGAGCAATAATTACCTGGAGAGACTGAGGAACTAATTATCCAATCAGCCACTGACGCAACTTTTCGCCATCTGATCAGGTGAAGGACACTACTCACTAATCAGTAGTAAACCAGCCCACTTGACAAGAGGACTCCTTGACAAGAGTCCAAATTCACCACTGATTGCAGACTAAAGACACTACCAACCATAATAACAACCACCCTGGCCATATAAAGCTCTTTTGAGAGTTAATGATGCATGTATAAAAATTATGCATGCAATCTCCCCCTTAATGAAAATCGATTCTATGTTTTTTGTCTTATGCACCTTGAGTTGGTGATGAGTCGTGTTTATACTCCAGCATGCAGATTAAGAAGCACTTTAGCCTCCCCTTCAGGACAAATACAAATATATGCTGATGAGCCAAAATATTATGACCACCTGCCTAATATGCGATTGGTCCTCCGTGTGCTGCCAATACCTTACTATCAGTACCAGTATTAACTTTTTCAGCAATTGGAGCTACAGTAGCTTGTCTGTTGGATCAGACCACACGAGCCATTCTTCGCTCCTCACGTGCATCATTGAGCCTTGGCTGCCCATGTAGCTGGTTCACCGCTTTTCCTTCCTTGGACCACTTTTATAGGTACTGACCACTGCAGACCGGGAACACCCTACAAGGGCTGCAGTTTTGGAGATGCTCTGACCCAGTCATCTAGCCATCACAATTTGGCCCTTGCCAAAGTCGCTCAGATCCTAATGCTTGCCCATTATTCCTGCTTCTAACACATAAACCTTGACGCCAGAATGTTCACTTGCTGCCTAAAATATCCCACCAGCTGACAGGTGCCATGATAACAAAATGATCAGTGTTATTCACTTCACCTGTCAGTGGTCATAATGTTATGGCTGATCAGTGTATATTTCTTTTGTTTCTACATTCACATGTTCCATTTATATATTTTTGAAAATGAACTGTATTTCACCGTTAGTCCACACCTGTTGTTAATTAACCATGTGAACAATAACATTTGTTTTCATACTGTTCCATTCAAGTTTCATTCTGAGGCACTTTTAGGGTTCCACAGAGAGCAGGCTGGGGGACGTGATTACAGTACAGTACAGTAACACCAGGGAAAGCCCTGGAGTGAAGTATGGCCTCCTGGTGCTGCAGAAGTAAACCGGTGCACTTCTTCCCAGTTAATGAGGCTGGCCTACCTAATGAGGCATGAATGCAGCAGGAATCAAGGAGACTCAGACAGAACCCAACTGACTGGGTTGTGATCCACAGGAAATGGTCTCAAAACCACACAACATATCCCCATCAAAGCCAATGTCAGACATGAAAAAGGTGTTCAGCGGTTGGTTGATGTATTACCCAATAGTGCTAATGAGGACCAACATTATCTCTGTTCACACACAAATAGGCAACCTGAGAGCTGCTGAATTTTACTCCTATAGAGAGCCAAAAGAAAAAAAAAGAATCACATACTATGCATGTGTGAGTTGTCCTGCATGCTTTGAGACAATGATGGGGGTTTAAACTGAAACAGACTGGAGGGAAGTAAAAGAAAACAGTAATGTGCACTTTGTTTTACTGTTACACTGGCGCCAAATATCAAAAACAATAGGAAGTGGATTCTTTAGTGAGAGTACATTACCTCTGGATCCATTTTGAGGTAAAATATCAAGGCTCTACATTAGATCCATCCTTTTGATTGATGTTGTAAGAGACTAACGATTGAGTGGTTGGCTGCATGGATAGTAAAACATCCCATACTATAGTATGTTAAAAAAAACTGAGCTATAGTTCGATGCACTTCTCCTTTGACTCTTGTGTCTTTTTCAGACTTCCGTAAGAAACGTTTTCCAAATAGCTATTGATGATTACCTCTAAATGCAATCATTGTCATCTATGTAAACAGATCAACCCCACTGTCCAAGCAGTCTTCCAGCTCAATTGGAGAAATGTCTCTGCTGTCTTGACAGGCACTGTTCTGTCCTCTTTTTTTCCGTCGTTTGTAAACAGGCTTCTCTTCTGTCTCAAATTTGCACAGGCTTTGCGATTCCACTGGTAGCAAAGCTGTCTGAAGACACTTGTAGAACCTGTGGATGAATGGCATTACCTTTTCTTATTTATAATATCCCAGTGGGGAAGAAACAAATTAGGGGAGCTATTTAGATAAAGTACTACTGCTGCTACAATTGGAAATGGGCAATTTACCTCGATATTCGTTTTAAATTCTCTTCCATTTTCTGATTGGCAACTTCCACCAGGAAATGGATGTAGTCCTCCTTTACCAAGACCTGTCCTTTGTGGCTTAGTGGAACCTCCAGACCATGAGTGCTACGAACAGCCTAGTCATATATCAGGGAGAGTTAGAACACAGAACCACCTCCATTACACAAGCATTTCTGTTTTGCACTTCACACTGAATAATTCATTTAAAGGCAAACTCAATTACCAACCATTATGATTTTGCCCTTTTTGCCAACAGTAAATCCAGAGTTTCTAAAGCCAGAGTTTATTGCCACAGAGTGCTGCAAAAAATAAACACAATTTCAAATGAGCAATCTGTGTTTTTGTCAACAATTTTCGAATGTAAATAAAAGGTTTATTATACAGTAGTTCCAATACAAGCAAGAATACATTGCCACCTGTAACACTAAACTAGGTTTAGTCTGGAAAGTACCCTACAAGAGGGCTGTCTGTCTCTCACCAGTAACTGGCCATCTTCAAGCTGTCTGCATTGGACATGAAGCAGAAAAGGCTCAAACTTCAAAACAGCATCTCCAGATGACTTCTCCAAACCAGACACCAAATCTCTGATTAGACATTTCTTGTGTGTGACAAAAAGCCAAGAACAGTTCCTTTTCTGCACATCTGGATTGTCTGATACCTGGAGACAGACAGATAGACAGACACCACATCACAGCTGTAGCGGCACATTAACATAAGTATACCTAATACAGTTAATATGATGCGCATTCTATAGCTAGCTATCCTCAGAGCTACAGCAAGCTTTTATCAAAACAATGCAAAGGCAACCAAAAAGCTCACCCCATCTGTGAGAATAATCCTTCCAGAACAGGAGCTGGTGGTGAAATAGTTGTCAGAGTTATTCAGGACAGAAACAATATGTGATATGTCCTCATCCACCGTTCCCTTCCGGCTATAATCTATTTTGGTTAGACATTGTTTCTTCCATTGGATGAATTTATTTTCCATTTTAAGTAACAAACCGATTGGGAGACTATATTAACTTTTCGTCAATAATTTAAAGCCAATGGCAATTTAATGTAAAGTCAATGGCAGTTAAAAATATGCTATTTCCTGAATAAATATTTTGCAAGCTAGCTAGCCGTAGCTACCCAGTGTTAACAAATGGCAAAAGCGTTTTATGGTGGCCGACAGAGTCAAATGCGGATGTTTATGAATGTCGTGCTGTTGCCACCGTGAGGTGAGAAATGAAAATAAAAACTTTCGTGTAACAGACAGCGCTGATACTTATGCATGAATGGTCCGTTTTGACATTATTATCTCATTTTTAAACAAGTATTTACGCTAGTTGTATTTAGACACTATGTTATTTCTACTCAGATGTCTTGTCGAACTATTGTAGTAATGTCGTGATATCAAAAATAACAGTATTCGCTGCTAGCTTAGCTAACGCCAGTGTCCAAATAATGGGTCCAAATTCCATAAGCAGCTCGATCTAATCAAGTGCGTACTTTAACGTAATTACTGTAAAGCTACTCCTGCTACTGTTTGTGTACAGATGGCAACATCCAAGTTAATGAGAGCAATTCGAGTGAGTGAGTTTGGTGGACCTTCCGTTTTGAGACTCTGCGACATAACAGTGCCAAGTCCAAGTCAAAATCAGGTAAATTCGGTATTATAATAAATGCTGTTATTAAATGTTCAAGGGCAATGCCAATGGATATTTAAATTGGTTATTAGACTTCCGTTTGTTATTTGAGCAATAATGCATGAGGAGGTGGGGTATATGCCCAATACACCAGGCTAAGAGCTGTTCTGATGCACCAGGCATCACGGCCTGAACACAGCTCAACCAATAAAGCATCTTAGCGGTTTGTGTTATATTGACAATATTCCACGTCTATGTACTATGTCCAGACACTTTGGAATGTATTGTGCCTTAGAACAGCTCTTTTCCATAATATATTGGCCATAAACCACAACCCATTGTTCCTTATTGCTTAAATATGTACTTAACCTGGTTCATCTCAAGCTTGTTTTTTTATCTATGAGACCGCCTTTCGGTTTTTTCAGGTACTAATCCGTGTGCATGCGTGTGGAGTGAACCCTGTGGAGACCTATATCCGCTCTGGTTCATATGCAAGGAAGCCAAGCTTACCCTACACTCCGGGGACTGATGTATCTGGGGTCGTAGAGGCTGTTGGAGACAGGGTCAAACTCTTCCAGGTACAGATCTAACTTGCATAGACATTTGTACCCTTCACTGCATGCGGTGCTAGTGAAGTACATTACCCTCTGTAAGTGTTTGGGTGTTGTGTTTTTTTTGGCTCTATACTCCAAAGTTTTAGATTTAAAATCTTAAAATTATACTGAACAAAAATATAGAATGATTTTGCTGAGTTACTGCTCGGTACAGTGGAGACTGGAATTCATATGTGAATGGCACACTTCTCTAGCAACACAGTGGCCATAGAAGGAGAAAGTTTTTCCACCAAAGCACATTATGTTGTTGAACTGCAGTCAGATTTACACACTTGTGGGTGGTTTCTGACAGTTTGTGCAGAGTTTCTTTGGCTGTGCAAACAGTTTATTTAGGTGTCCCGGTAGCTAGTCTGAAGAAGAAGCAGAATGTGAAGGTCCTGGGCTAGTGTAATTACATATAAGGCGTGTTTAGATGTACTGCCAATTTTTCTAAATCTTTGTCAAAATTCAGTTTGTTAAAAATCAGGTGGATATTCCTGTAGTCAGCATGCCAATGTCATGTTCCCACAAAATTTGAGTCATCCGTGACATTGTGTTTTGTGACAAAACTGTCATTTTAGGAGAGACATTTTATAGTCCCCAACACAAGGTGCACCTATCATGCTGTTGTATTAGCTTCTTGATATGCCACACCTGTTAGGTGGATGGATTATCATGGCAAAAGACAAATGCTAACTAAGTGGGATATAAACACAGTTATGCACTTTATTGGATTGAGATTGGGGGACTGTGCTTAGTATTAGGGGCCTATTGTGTGCCAAGAAAACATTCCCCACATTACCGAAAACATTACCAGGCTCTACATTGGCTACTACGCTGAAAAATCTAAGCACATGGAAATACATTTAGAACACAATTCAGTTGTTCATGTTGTTTTTCTCTAGTGCTGACAATTAGTCAGTCTTATGAACTAATAGAGGAAAAAACTAAATGGCAGTCCATTTCATTGATTCAATCACATCAGAATAAATGTAGGTCTGGAAAATATTTTTTTGTGAAACTGTCCTTGAATAGCACGACACATAAGAAAACTGCATTTACCTCTGAATTTTTTTGCAGCATATATTATATGACATTATCACATCCTGGGCAGTGTCAATGGAACGCGAGCAACAAGCACAAATAAGAGCTTTCATTTCTATAGCGTGTGATTTGATGACTTATGCTCTTCATTAATTTAAAGGGTCCATAGGTAAGATATTTACAGCACTACTAGCTCATGGTATTTCTGCAATTCACATTTGTGCGTACACACAAACAATACATGGGGCCCCTGGAGATTTGCAGACCTCCCTTGTTGCATCTCAGGTTACTGTGCATGCTTCAGTACTGAATCGATATGGTTTTCTTGGGAGGGTTGCTAGGAAGAAGCATCTGCTGTCAAAAATGAAACAAACTTACCAAGGTTTCTGGAAGTCCATTCTCTGGACAGATGAGTTTGTCGAAAACCCAATGCCGCCTACCACCAAAAGAACCTTATCCCAACCGTCAAGCATGGTGTTGGGAATGTCATGACCTGGGGCTGCTTTTCCTCTGGACCTGGTTAACTACACATCATCAAGGGAACCTTGAATTCTGAAATATACCAGGATATTCTGTAATATAATGTCAGAGGTCATCAGTCAAGGAGCTAAAGCTGGGCCGAAAATTGGTCTTACAACAGGAAAACAACCCAAAGTATTCAAGCATATCTACCAAAGAATGCCCCCGAAGAAAGAAGATTTGTGTTTTGGATTGGCCAAGTCAAAGTCCTGACCTTAATCCATTCAACATGCTGTAGGACATGAAGTGGGCAGTATGTGCCAGACACCACTCAAACATCACTCAATTTGCTGAATTATGTAAGGAAGAGTGGCCAAAAATCCTTCTAAAAATATGTTAGAGACTGATTAGTTGCTATAGGAGATGTTTACTCCAAGTTGTTGCTGCTAATAGAGATGGCATAATCTATTCAATGAGGGGGTTCACGTATGTTTGCAGTGATTGAAAAAAAAAAATGTCAACAAAAGAAAAATATTTAGTCTTTATTATGAATTGTGGTTTATATAAGGATTTTGTGTATTATAAAACATATGATAAAAGAAATGCAGAGAATCCATTCTGCAAACTGCAAATCAGATCCAAAATGATTTACAGAGCCAAAAGCAGAAGAAAAAGTATTCACTGCCCCAATATCTAAAGAGGGCATCATTTTTTTGCAACTTGTTCTGGTGGGAGTGGTGGATTATGTATAATAGGTCTGTATAATTTGAACATATTGACAATAGTTTACCCTTTTATCTTCTTTCAGGCCGGTGACCATGTGTTTACAACTGCCACTGAGACAGGAGGGTATGCTGAATACACTGTAGCATCTGAGGACTGTGTTCACAGCCTGCCAGACTCTTTAAACTACAAACAAGGAGCAGCAGTTGGGATCCCCTATTTTACAGCATACAGAGCCATTTTCCATAAGTGAGACAACTGAGTTTTGGTGAAGATCTGGTTGGATTTCGCATGGTTAGATTCAGAATGAATACGACCACCAGCAGCTAAAAAGAATGACTAGCCTATTGAGCCAACGTGGAAAGTATATTTAGTTATGAATAATAAATCTTATTTCATGGTAAGTCATGACAGTGACTTTGTTTTGGGGTTGTGTGTAATTGTGACTTGGTTTTGAGATCCATTCTGTCCTATGACACAGAGCACATGCTAAGGCAGGCGAGACGATACTCATCCACGGAGCCAGTGGTGGCGTAAGATCAATGCCCTCTTGTGTTTAACATTCGTTCTATAGTGTTTTCCACATTTTCATTAATACAGATTTATGAATTACGACAAATCCCAACATGCTTGAGGACGTGTTTTTCAATGGTCGATCATATTAGGCTCAGTGAGTGTGCATGACCTTTTCTTACTGGTGTGTTTGTCAGGTGGGTGTGGCAGCATGTCAGATGGCCAGAGCTTTGGGTATGAAGGTGCTGGGGACAGCAGGGACCACAGAGGGGCTGGAGCTAGTCCTGGAGAATGGGGCTCATCAGGCCTTCAACCATAGGGAGGAAGCCTACTCCAGCAAGGTCATGGTAGGTGGGACCAGGGCACTTAACCCTAACTGGTCCTGTATTTGGCACTGAAATGTAAATGTAAAGAGTTATAGTTGGGCACTCTTGATCCTGAGTTAGGATATTTGGTGTACGACTCATTAGTGACCGCTATTAAGCTTTGCCCTGTACACTAGTTAGCTGCAGGTGCCAATTTTTAATTTTTTTATTTCAGTCGTATCACAGATGAGGTATTAATTTCTTGATCTATTTGTGTGTGCCCTGTTAGCCCAGTATAAATTCAGAGAGAGTGCTGGCTAAATAAAGGTTGTTTTAATGTGAGCTATGCCTTTGTTGTTTTCAGGAGGCCACCAAGGGGCAAGGTGTAAATGTCATTGTGGAGATGCTGTCTAATGTGAACCTTAACAATGATCTGCAGATGCTGGCCTATGGAGGGAGAGTGATGGTCGGTATCAACACTTTTAAGTCACTGGTCATATCAACACTTTTAAGTCACTGGTCATATTCTTGAGCGAATGTCTCTTACTGGGTGAGTGAGTGACTGACTGACTACCCCTTGTTAAATAGTGTAGGGTTTAGAGACACGGACTACCAAACAACAGGTCCTGCGTTCAAATTCCATTACAGTCAAAACTAATTACCGGGGCTTGCGCAGCAAAAGCCACTTTCCCATCAATGTGAAAGTACAATTATTTTATATATTCCTCTGCTTGTCAGCTATTTAAATCAGAAAAAAATACAAAAATATCTCTAAACAAACTCAAGATACTGCAGTAACCATTGGAACAGGACTTTTTGCTACTTTTCAAAAACCACTCAAATGGAATATACTTCCCAAAACAGTTCAACAGACGTACTTATATGTACCTATACGTCTAACCAATTGAAATAAGAAAACATTTCAGAGAAAGTATTTTACCAAACATAAGCTCCTGCAACTGGAGTAACCATACCTACAGGATTTTTGATTATTTTACACAAACATGGATATCAGCTTTCAAATACTTTTCATACTTTAAAAATGTATAATTTTTCAGATTTTGCTGTACCAATGAACCAGCTAAAACTTATTTTGAAAGCATAGAAGCAAGTCCCAGTAACTTTACTTGTAATGTTCAAATATAGTTACTGGGGTTGCGCAGCAAAGGCCCCAGGTTAGTTCTTCGACATACTACTTTTTATTATTATTATTCTTTGGAACACTACTCCTGCTACACCGTTTAAACTAGAAACCTTGTTCAAACTTTAAAACGTGTAGACTGTTCCGGATTAAGTTGCCTGTATACAACTTTTTGATGTCTTTTATAATTTTTTGATTAAACTTAACTTAATTGACTTAAATAGGATTTATTTCAAGAAGAATACATTATACGGCGACCCATAGCAAGAAAGATTAATTTCTTCCAATGTAATTGAGATTCTCCTCAGAGCAGAAAAAATGCAGAAACCAACCTTTAACAGCTGTTTCAAAGCCGAAAGCTTCAGGCATTTGAGAGAGTTTCATGGGAAGAAAGCTAAGACTGTCAATATATCGTTGACCTTATGCGTGATCTGTAAAACACAACACCTTGGGAGTTACGCCTTGCAGTACCAAGGGTTTTAAAAGAAGGTAGGAGTCATAACCTCTTGAATTATGAGCTATGAAAGTGTACTTTCTGTATTCGTGCCTTAAAAAGAGCAGGGCACAATTCTGTGCCTTAGCCATCCACTTTCTACCCTCAAAGGTCATGCTAGACACACAGGTATGTGTAAACCTGTTGAGTCATTCTGTCTGGTTTCAAAGTCATAATATTTTTTTTTTCTGAGGGTTTCTTTTCATTCAAAGATTGAATATAACAGTCGTGGACCTTTTCAAATACACAAATGTCATCCAAAAGCCCTTTACATATTGGACAACATTTTCTGCTACATTTGTGTGGTTCGGGGTTATTAATTTTTAGATTATAATTATTCTGGCATAAGGGACATCTTTCATTTATGTCACACCAGCTGGCAAAATTACCTGCCCCAGGATGCCATAAGGCCAACTTGTGTTTTTCATAGCAGTAAGCTGAACGGCATGTATGGTTACAGTCACAACACTTTGTGAGCTGCAGGGGTTGATATGGGCAGTCAGCATGAATGCATACTGAACAGTAATACCGACAGGTGTGCCCTCCTAATAGCGTAATGCCGGCATGACATAACTGACAGAAGTAGGGAACTCGTACAGAATCGCCCCTAATTTCTAATTGCAGTACATCTCTAGGCTCAGTGTAGGCTGTAACAGTTCTGTTAAAGTGGTTAACCCTTTAATGTCCTCACCAACCAAAAAGCAATTGAAAAATAATTTCTTTGCATTTTTTATTTCCTTGGGGCAATAACAACAACAATCAATGTATTTTTTTTTTTTTTACAGACCCAATAGTTTTTAAAATATTGTCCTCTACCAAACGGTTGAGATGATGCTTCACAGTAAAAGTATCAAAATACTTTTAAAAACCAAAAATCTTTTGAAAACATCAAATAAATCAGACATGCTCATCTGTGTGATGGTGCAGCAGCACAAATGTTATTTGGACATAAGATCCACTTTATTTCTGGTGGTATGCTACAAAGCATTGCTGGTTTGCATTCAAAGATAGGAAAACATTGCATTTCTGACACTTCCATCTCGACATTTGGACAGAGGTTGCACTGCCCCCGCTTGTCACAGTGAAGTGGCAAATGTCCGCGGTTGTGGTTGTGAGGGCTTTGGGGTGTAGCGTTTCTTCTGAGATGACATCTGTGGTCGGGCCAACTTTGGATGCTGGCTTGTAGACTTGCCCAAACTGTGGGTGACTGCCAGGTGGAACCTTTTGAGAGGCATTGGTTTCTCGTGCAGTAGGCCACACTCCCTCGTGTAGACCAGCCAGGAATTTGAGATGCACAGGTCAAGGATGTATCCGAACAGGGGAAAGTACCATCGCCTTGACCTGGCTGGGGTCTTGTACATGTGTACCAGCATGTCAGAAAGATCAATGCCCCCCATATGCTGATGATAGTAGGCAGGAAGTGTCCCCAGTGACTTCTGCTAGCATGGGCTGATAATCAGGATCCTCAATTTTGTCATCGTCATCGCTCAGATCAGCATCAATGTCTTGAGGATTTTCTGGTAAGGGCCAGAAAAGTGGGGGCCTTGCACCATAACATGTTTTAGGGTCCATTTATTATTTGTAAACAGAAAGGAAAAATCACAGTTACAAACCATGTACTATTATAATGCTAGTAATATGTTTGTATCCAAACATATGTCATATAGTCTAGATATTTACCATATTTACAGTACTTTGAAAACATCTCAGAAATTGTGAAAAATCATACTGATACATTAAATATGATATTAAAACAGTATTTTATTATTTTTTTTTAAATCATAAAAATCATAAATTATATTATCTTAGTACCACTATTATCAGTAACTGATGAAAAATGTAATCGTTAGATCAAGCATGGTTTTAAGTATTAAAAAATTATATTTTTAAAATGTTCTGCATACATATTATGGAATAACATTAAATGTATCGCGTTAACAACAATGAAGGATCAGAAGTTATTAATTTCGTAACAAATTTTAAATTTTATATATCAAATTGTGTATTATCTTAGCTTCACTACCTTTACCATAAAGTGACAAACGAACCGTTTGGTAGAGCATGTTTTTAGAAAATTATTCAACCCTTATTTGAATTTATTTTCTCTATTAAGTTACATAATTATGTTAAGTAACACCTCTGTAATTATAATATGTGAAAAAAATATGCTTACCTTTTAAAATTCCATCAAACAGAGTCCTCATGTCCGGAGTCCCTTTTTTGATTGCTAACTTCATGTAAGTAGGCAAACTGAAGTGGCATACTATTGAAAAACACAGCGAAATCTAGTGGATTTTCTTTGCATAACATACCTAAACCGAGTGGTGGAGGTGACTTAATCAGGTTGAGTTAAGTTCAACACAGTTTTCAATAAGATATCGTGACTCAAAATGTGCTCTACCAAATGGTTGAGCAGAACATTAAATGGTTAACAGCTTAATAGATAGAGTATATGTGTGTGTAACTGATCTTCCCTAGCTTTTACAAGCCGTGCAAGCTCGTTTCTGAAAAACAAATGTGGATCTGCTTCGTCTTCACTATTAGAACTCTCAAACAATGATTTGTGAGGTAGAGTTATAGAAGCAACAACACGGTTACCCTGAACAACACCCTTATTGCTACTTGTGTTCGTCAAGATATCTTATCTCAAGCCATCTTGCCTCAAATCATCTTGCTCTGGAGTATGCGGGGCAAGTTGATAAACACTGCCATCTTGCGGATCTTCAGAGCCTGATACATCTACGTTGTCTGAAATGATTAAATAGAGCTAATACAATATAAGTTTAAGATAATACTTACCATTTCTTACAGCTTGAGCGCTAGGTAGAAACCAATCCAGGGTTTGTTGTCAATTTTGCAGAATTTTTTCCCGCTGTTTTTATTCTGTGCATGTTCCAGGAGGACTTCGGGTAAATCTCGGTACGCCTCGTCAGAATCTGTCATTAAACATTTAAAGCGAGATTTTTAGAAATGGGGAAGCATACGTAAAATAATGTTTTTTTTTTTTATATAATTCTTACCGTAAGTAGCAACTTCTGGCAGATATCCTGGATCAGACTAAGAGCTCGGTGAATTACTTCGATGCACTTGCGCTGAAATCTGTATCTGATTATTGAATAACTTCAGAGAAGGAGGTATAGTTGGAGCGTAGAGTTCCTGGGAATTATCCAGAAAATTGGTATTTGTAGAGAAGGCGAGTAGCTCATCATTTCCATCTTCGCCATTAAATTCCTCTATACGCCTAGAAACAACTTGATGTGAGGGCAGGTTCCATGGTCTATGCAGTGATCTTGATACCGGTGGCAGAGTGTCATCTATAAAACCAACATTACAGTTTTAAAAAACAATGAAATTAAATCAATAAATGAATTAAATCTCACCTATAACATATCTTGATGGAGAGGGATCGCTCTGAGCTTTGACCTCTTCAGGCCTTGATTCCGTTAAGTCGATGACTTCCGATAGAAACTGATCAAACAACGTCGAAAATCCTAAGAGTTTAGAAACTTGTGTAAGGGGCTTTCATCATCATCTTAGATAAATATGTTACATTAGCATAATATCTTATGTTTTAACGTGTTGAGAGAGCAAAATCCTTTTTGTATTGGCGAGAGTTTTTTCTTGAGAGACGTTTTCTTGAGTTCTTCAACGAATGACTGAACAGTAAAGAGAGAATAATGAAACTAACTGTTTTTGGGGACCGGTTTACCAACCTATTTTATAGCTTTTTTGACATTGGGTCATTTTAAAGATCCCAACGTTTTAAATGAACTAATCTGTTATTCAAATGGCCCCAGCGATTTAAACTCTCTCTTTGCCAAAAAAGTTGTGAATATTGTAAAGCATAAGAGAAATAACGTCCTAGTCGTCCACGAGGAAGCTAAATATCTCTATAAAATAATTGACTTTGTTTGCTACGTCACCATAAACTGGACAACCAACTATAATCGAAAAATGTGTACTTTTGTTAACCGTACACCTATATATGGAGATCTGACCTTTTGTATCCTGACTTTGAGATGCCACTCTTATTGTTTGGACTTTGTAATGGCAATTTCTACTCTCAACACTTTTCCTTGTACTTCAAACTCCGTAGCAAAGTCTGGACCTCTATTGACTGTGCTAAACTGTACTCCTTTTATGCCACTCATAAACCCCTAGCAAGGGTTTAAATGCACCCAGTTCAAAAGTGCTACCGCCTTGAGAATCTGTATGTATGGGTTCTTTCTTAGTAGAATAGATCTGTATTAGTGAATTGATTGGATGGTAAATATATTTTAAGTTGTCAAAACTAGTTTTCTCGCTCTCTAAATTCTCTGGTAGTCTATGAATGAGCCTTTCAACGTCTGAATCTGCATACCCTGGCAATTTCGGGCAGAATGCATCGTTTGTTCTAGCTGACATATTTGAGATCCGTTTCAAATACATAACCTCTTCCAAGTAACAAGGATTACTGACCAAAGAGGTTCTAACACACCTCCGGGGAGGAGCTATATCCAGACCCAGCCCTAACCAGCAGCTGTCATGGACACCTTAGGAAGACAACGCCCCTTAGGATTTATTTATTTATGATCTCAGGAACTTCCACTGATCAAAACTGATGACAACACATGACACAGGATACTCTCACACACCCATTAAGATTTATGTATTTGTGACATACAACGTATGGGACCACTGTTGGTGTAACATCTGTTTAAAGATATCCCTGAATGCTACATCCTGGAAAGACAGTGGCGCCAAAATATTATTTGCAAACTCAGGAACCTGATCACTACACATGACACAGGATACTCTCACACGTTTGTATATTCAGCTCCCATGGTTAAAATGTACAACTTCACTTTAGAAGCCGGATAATCAAATGCAAAGCCGACCATTTTTCCATCCGCAATGTCATGCTGATCCATCAGCTGCTTAAACGGCTGTATTTGAGTTCTATAAACATTAAGAAAAGTCCTTTGATACCTAACCCCCAAGTCCCCCCTCCCCCCTCATTTGTTAAGTGACCTTGGGTATTATGAAAGGCGCTATATAAGTATACATTATTATAATTACTTCTCAGCTATTTAAATCAGAAAAAAGTATGACGATATCTCTTACCAAACTTGAGATATTGCAACCGCATTAATCAAAGCAAAACGTTTTTTTAGCAATATTTCCCAAACAGCTGCTGTTTTACCCACTTTCCCAACATGATAGACAAAAAATCACCCAAATATCTCTTACCGAACTTGTATAATGCAACTTGAGTAACCATAGCAATGGGTTTTTTCCAACTTTTCAAAAACAGCTTCAATACAATGTACTTTCTGAATCAGACCCACCAACATGAAGTTAAATATAGATATACTTCTCAGTTATTTAAAACAAAACTAATTTTGAAAATATCTCTCACCAAACTCGAGATATTGCAACCGAAGTTATAACAGATTTTTGCAATATTTCCCCCCAAACAGCTGCGGTTTAACAAGGCAGAGAAACTGGTTTACGGGGACGGGGACCCACAGCACCCGAAATATGATTTTCTTTAGGAAAAAGATACAAAAAAAGCAGTTGGCCAGCGACCAAACTAGCCTAATGCCGGAATACTGGGCAAATGAATGCCACGTTTTGTCTTCGTTTTACAATTAACTGCGAGTTCTGTCTATGCCAAAACAGCTCGTACTCTTTGGGGAGAATGGAAAATTATTTGATCCTCTTTGAGATGGCGCATGAAACATTTCCCAAAGCGGTGGAAGATGACAAGACTGCATTTCTTTCTCCACATCCCGCGTATGTACAAGCGTCAAGGGTGTGAGGAAAATTTACAGTATAAATTTAGCTTTAATACACTGCCATTACATCTACATTGCTAATTCCGTCCAACCTTGTACCTTACCACACTCATGTACATTCCCAATGTATATGAATGGGTAGGAAATATTGCCCAATTGTTCAAAAAAAGGAGACCTCTTAGAGACTATGAGTTGAATATCTCAAGCATACATCAAGAGGACCCTTCAATAGTGCTTAAAATTAAGCATTTTAAGACTTTTCTAACTGAAAAAAATGGGCAGAATTTCCTACCCATTCATAAACATTGCAATTGGATGGTGTACAGTTGATGTGTATTACATTGTCACCAGCAGTGTAATAAACTGCCACTGGCAATGTTTTACACTGCCACTGGCCTGTTAAACCGCTGTATGGACTTGGCCACCGTGCTGCAGCTCAGTTTCAGGGTCTTGGCAATCTTTATGTAGAGCAACAATTCATTTTTCCAGATCCTCTGAGAGTTCTTTGCCACGAGGTGCCATGTTGAACTTCCAGTGACCAGTATGAGGGAGTGTGAGAGTGATAACACCAAATTTACCACACCTGCTCCCCCCTTTCACACCTGAGACCTTGTAACACTAATGAGTCACATGACACTTTGTGGCTACTTGGGCCCAATTTGGACATTTTCACTTAGGGGTGTATTCACTTTTGTTGCCAGCGGTTTAGACATTAATGGCTATGTGTTGAGTTATTTTGAGGAGACAGCAAATTTACAATGTTAAACAAGCTGTACACTCCCTACTTTACATTGTAGCAAGGAGTCATTTCTTCAGTGTTGTCACATGAAAAGATACAATCAAATATTTGCAAAAATGTGAGTGGTGTACATTTTTCAACCTTAAGGATTGTTGGGGGGCCTCCCTAGAGTGTCTGCTCATCAGGATAATTTACGAGAGCTTCCATGTTCAGAAGAGAAAGGTGTACATTCCCAATGTATGTACTCCCATAGACAATATAAAATGTAACCTCAAACTTTAAATGTTTTCTGAGTGTCTTAAAGAGCTGTGTTCCGGATATGTTCATCAGGGGTTGGCCTAGTCTACCTCATGTGATCCGTAGACTCCTGCGTCCACGGGAAGTCAGTTTTTACCCCCGAAATGTGTTACAATGTCTTCTCATAGACAATACATTGCCTACTCCTCAGATTTCTACTCAAACTTTAAAGGGTTTCCAAGTGTTGTAAAGAGCTTTGCTTTGGATATGTTCATCAAAGGATGGCTTAGTCTACCCTCTGTGATTTTTAGCATCCTGCGTCCACAGGAAGTAATGTGTTACCACCAAAAACTGTTTCTCCCAATGGAATACATTGAGTGACCGTAAGCCGTTTTCAATATAGTGCATCAGGGGAGCTCTGCTCTTTATCTACTGTAACTCGTCTACACCCTCTCTACACCTCCTTTGTCGCTGCTCTACATCTCTCCTGCTGCTCTACATCTATACTGCTGCTCTATAGCTTCTCTACTGTGGCTCTATAGCTCCTCTAAACCTGTAGAAATTCTCTGTCACTTCAATCCTCAAACACTTCACACATCTACTGGTCCTTTACCGCTTCATAACTCTGCAGCACCTTTACGCTGCTCTACATCTCTCTGCCTCCTCTATCAATTCTTCCCTCCACACCTCCTCAATCACTCTACAGGTCCTCTATGACTCCGCAGCCCCTCTAACACTCCATGCCTCCAAACCTCCTCTACCTCCCCGCACCTACTCTATCACTCCACGCCTCCTCCATCATCCTGCGGCTCCTGTATTACTCCGCTCCTCCTCTATCCCTCTGTGTCTCCTACACCCCCTCTTCACCTCTATCGCTGCTCTACATCTTTTCTACCGCTGCTTCATATCTTTTCTACTGCTGCTTGCATATCTAATGCTTCTCTACATCTCTACTGCTGCTTTATATCTCCTCCTTTCCACCTCTCCCTCCAACATTCCGCACCTCCTATATCACTCTGCAACTCCTCCATCATTCTATGCCTCCGCTATAATGCTGTGCCTCCGGCTATGATGCTGTGCCTCCTATATAACTACGCACCTCCTCTATCTCTCCACACCTCCTCCATCTTCCCGTACCTCCTATATTACACCACGCCTCCTCTATCCCTCTGTGCCTCCTTTCCTCTTCTACCTTGCTGTGCCCCTCTCTCTCCAAGCCTCTGCGCCACCTCCATTGTTCTGCGCCTCCTATATCACTCTACACCTCTATCTCTCCACGCCTCCTCTCTCCATGCTTTCTCCATCATTCCGCGCCATTATGACCCTGCGCCTCCTATATCCCTCCACATCTCTCACGTCTCCTCCATCATTCTGCACCTCCTCTATGAATCTGCTTCTCCTACATCACTACGTGGCTACTCTATCACGCAGTACCTCCTCTCTCTCTCAACGCCTCCATCATTTCTCTCCGCGTCTCCTCGATCTCTTCTTCATCCTTCTTCATCCTCAACCTGATTTAGCCATCGGGGCGCCATTTACATTGCATATGGTTTGGACAGCAGTGAATGGATAATCCCATTGGGTTTACAGTTTGGAAGTAAAGAACATGCACATTTGCCCAGTAAATGTCAAAATTTGGACCGGGAGGGGTTTGGACCAATGTGTATGGGTACTCCCAATGGGTGTACGATTGGGCAGTAAAACACATACGTTCGACATTTGAAAAGGTCAAAATTGCGACTCCAGGTTTGTTCGGACCGAAGTGTATGGGTGTTCCCATTGGGCGTACAATTGACCAGTAAACATACATTGGCAATGTAAACCGTGGTTCGAACCAAAGCGTATGGGTGGTACCATAGGATGTACAATTGGGCAGTAAAACATGTACAAACCCGATTCCAAAAAAGTAAAAAAGGAATGGAATAATTTACAAATCTCAAACTTATATTTAATTCACAATAGAATATAGATAGCATATCGAATGTTGAAAGTGAGACATTTCGTAATGTCATGCCAAATATTGGCTCATTTTGGATTTCATGTGAGCTACACATTCCAAAAAAGTTGGGACAGGTAGCAATAAGAGGCCGGAAAAGTTAAATGTACATATAAGGAACAGCTGGAGGACCAGTTTGCAACTTATTATGTCAATTAGCAACATGATTGGATATAAAAAGAGCCTATCAGAGTGGTAGTGTCTCTCAGAAGTCAAGATGGGCAGAGGATCACCAATTCCCCCAATGCTGCGGTGAAAAATAGTGGAGCAATATCAGAGTTTCTCAGAGAAAAATTGCAAAGAGTTTGAAGTTATCATCTACAGTGCATAATATCATCCAAAGATTCAGAGAATCTGGAACAATCTCTGTGCGTAAGGGTCAAGGCCGGAAAACCATACTGGATGCCGTGATCTTCGGGCCCTCAGACGGCACTGCATCACATACAGGAATGATACTGTAATGGAAATCACAACATGGGCTCAGGAATACTTCCAGAAAACATTGTCGGTGAACACAATCCACCGTGCCATTCGCCGTTGCCGGCTAAATCTCTATAGATCAAAAAAGAAGCCGTAACTAAACAGGATCCAGGAGCGCAGGCGTTTTCTCTGGGCCAAGGATCATTTAAAATGGACTGTGGCAAAGTGGAAAAGTGTTCTGTGGTCAGACTAATCAAAATTTTAAGTTCATTTTGGGTAACTGGGACGCCATGTCATCCGGACTAAAGAGGACAAGGACAACCCAAGTTGTTATCAGTGCTCAGTTCAGAAGCCTGCATCTCTGATGGTATGGGGTTGCATGAGTGCCTGTGGCATGGGTAGCCTACACATCTGGAAAGGCACCATCAATGCTGACAGTTACATCCAAGTTCTAGAACAACATATGCTCCCATCCAGACGTCGTCTCTTTCAGGGAAGACCTTGCATTTTCCAACATGACAATGCCAGAAGGATCCGGGTACTGAAATGGCCAGCCTGCAGTCCAGATCTTTCACCCATAGAAAACATTTGGCACATCATAAAGAGGAAGGTGCGACAAAGAAGACCTAAGACAGTTGAGCAACTAGAAGCCTGTATTAGACAAGAATGGGACAACATTCCTATTCATAAACTTGAGCAACTTGTCTCCTCAGTCCCCAGACATTTGCAGTCTGTTATAAAAAAAAGAGGGGATGCCACACAGTGGTAAACATGGCCTTGTCCCAACTTTTTTGAGATGTGTTGATGCCATGACATTTAAAATCAACTTATTTTTCCCTTAAAGTGGACCAAACGCATGGGTTATCCCATTGGGTGTACAAATCTGCGGTAAAACCATACATATAGTGGGAAAGCAAGTATTTGATACACAATTTTGCAGGTTTTCCTACTTACAAAGCATGTACAGGTCTGTAATTTTTTCAAAGGTACACTTCAACTGTGAGAGACAGAATCTAAAACAAAAATCCAGAAAATCTCATTGTATGATTTTTAGATAATTAATTTGCATTTTAAAAACATAAATCAATAATATTTCATATATTCCTCTACATCTCTGCTATTCCACTCAGAAAAGATTGCAAAAATATCTCCTACCAAACTTGAGATAATGCAACCGAAGTAACCATAGTAACATGATTTTTAGCAATATTTCCCTAAAACCTGCTTTAACCCCTTTTCCCAGCCAGAGAGACATTAAGTACAAGTAATTCTTATTTCCTCTACTTCTCTGCTATTTAAATATGAAAGAATTACAAGAATATCTCTAACCAATCTTAAGATACTGAGACTGGAGTAACCATGCTTTATAATTTATTGATTGTTTAAAGTTTGCTGTATCAATGTATCAGCCCAAAATTACTTTGAAAGCATTAAAGCAAGCCCAGTAACTTTACTTTTAAAGTTCAAATCTAGTTATGCATTAGGATTTGTTCAGGATAGACACAAACATTGCTGGCTACACGATTCTCTCATCTGTTCACTTGACGAAAGTCTTATCATCACATATATTGATGGTTACTGTATCAGTGTCATTCACTAATGGCTAATAAGCTCCAGTGGCAAAAGTCATACAGTTCATAGATGCTATTTGTGGGGGAGGTAAACTTAATAAGAAATGTTAGTCAGTTTAGTCACAATGCTTAATGGTTTCTAGTGAAATATTCAAATTTTGCGTGATGTTAATGCGTGACAAAGTGATCTAATGTTGAAATGCTATACCAACTCTTGGCAGATGTATAGCTCCATGGCGTAGTAGTTATAGACTACTTCTGACATGGGAGACCCGGGTTTGAAACCAGGGAGGGCAATTACATTAATTACTTTTAATTGTGGGCTGGCTGAACTAGGCTTGCCTGGTTCCATTTCTGGTTTTTATTCAATGTTCCTTCTCACAAAATCCTTTGTTCTTTAGATCGTTGGCAGTAGAGGCCCCATTGAAATCAACCCTCGAGACACCATGGCCAAAGAGTCCAGCATCATTGGCGTTGCATTGTCATATGCTACAGCTGTAAGAATCTGGATTTATAATATCTTGTTGGTATGTTCATTCAGGTATTGAACATTCTTGAAATAACAAATTTTGCAGTGTAAAAGATATGTTCACTATCCCAGTCTTTTTCTCTCCCTGTCATCGCTGCAGGAAGAGAAGGCTGAATGTGCTGCGGTCCTGTTAGCTGGAATGGATGCTGGTTGGCTGATGCCTGCTGTAGGAAAACAGTTCTCACTGGACCAGGCCTCCCAGGCCCATATTGATATAATTAACTGTACTGGAGCTTCTGGGAAGATGGTACTAACCATGTGAATGGAAAATCTCTAGGATTACTTTGAAATGTGACTGAATTCGGGATAAAATTCTAAATATTATTTTCACTTGAAATGTAGACACAAAGAAGATGGTGAATACTTTCTCTAAAAGTCTCTGTTTTTAATCATATTAATTTGTTGACATTGTATTACATTGGGTCTAAAAATATCAGTCACTCACTGTCCATAAGCAATATATAATTAAATAATAAAATGAGTGCTATTTTTACAAATGATTAATTAGGAAAGGTCTATTTTTAGATTAAGTATTGAGTTTAAGTGTGATCTTTAACCCCCATTAAGCACAAGTTACAGGCAACAGACAAAGGAAACTACTGAATAAATGACAATTACAAAGTACTGTATAAAAGCCAGGTGCGTCAATATATTTATGTGGAATAAACATTGCATCATGCTTAGGTTCAAGAAAAATGTTGGGCAGGCTCACTTGCCAATTAGTGACTCTTAGTGACTTTGATAGAAACTTCAAGGAATCATTTTTGACTTGCTAATGTTTCATGATAAACCACATCCTCAGTCACCAGATCTCAAACCAGTTAAACACTTATTGGAGAGTCTGGAGTAGCGCTTAGGACAGTGTTTTACACCACCATCCTTAATATTTGAATCACAGCTTATAGTGTTTTGACATCGACAACCCAAGTACATTTTACCTTAAACTTGCGACTAGTTAACTTTCTAAAGAAGGCGCAATCGCTTCTCGGGTAGACATTAACACACTGACAAAAATATATTCAGAATTAAAATATTTGTATACCACTTTTTAATGTGTGATTGTGTAAAGGTGTTCACGAGATACCAACCTTTCGCGAACTTCCTTCAACGTCTAACACTCGTTCTCATGGAGACGCGGTGTGCACGGGGGGGGGGGGGGGGGGTTGGGGGGGGTGTGTGTGTGTGTGTGTGTGTGTGTGTGTGTGTGTGTGTGTGTGTGTGTGTGTGTGTGTGTGTGTGTGTGTGTGTGTGTGTGTGTGTGTGTGTGTGTGTGACAGAGAGACGGAAGGAGAGCAGGGAAAGGAAACACAGCTGAGCGAATACTGTGCGTGTTTTAAATAGCGTTAAAAAAAGAAAGACAAAGACGAAAACTAAGAACATTTACTCTAGAATTTTTTTTTTTTAGTTTTGTCAACCACACATTACAGTTTTAGTTAGTTGTCGTTTTTTGGTAATGCCTCGTTTTTATTTTTAGTTCAGTTAACGATGTTTTTTCCCACCTAGTTTTCGTTTTTTCGTTCGTTTTCGTTAACGATTATAACCTTGGTAAGAATACATCAGTTCAAGAAATTTCCCAGAAAAAAAACCCCTATATCATGAAATGTCATGTAGTGTTAACATGCAACTTTTAACTCATTTTACTCTCAGATCATTAAACATCAACTCATTAGGCTTTAGACTACTACCAACAATGCTTCTAAACAACATGATCTTTTATGATATCATCATCCCAAAATTAGCAAGCAAACAAGTTTATTTATATAGCACAATTCATACATCGAAGCAATTCAATGTGCTTTACAAAGAAAAATATGAAAGTACAATAACATAAAAATAAATACTCAGATTAAAACATAAAAGCAAATGAAAACATCATAATAAAAAAATACAATACAAAAACATATAAAGATAAAAAATGGGATAAAAACATAGGAAGCTGTAAGGCTAAACAGTGTTGTTAAGTTTAATTGCTCAGTCATAGGGACGTGAAAAGAGAAGTGTTAGATTTTGTCCAAGTTTGATCCATGAACAAAATAAATGCAACCGGAAGTCAGGGGAGAGCCATCTTTATTCAGCATGAGTCTATGATGTTGACCTTCCATTTTTCTCCCATTTTCTGTCTCTCCAATAATTACAGATTTAAAACAGTCTTTTATGCCAGGATACATGGAAGGCGGTCAATGGTCATAACCAACCATCACACAGTCAAATACCCTCCAATAAGAAAGGTTTATCCTACAAAAGACCCTTGTATGGTATGTTCCAACCTATGGTCAATGGACATATCCATAGAGCCTATGTCAGTCACATGGGCAACTCCTAGCAGGAGGTATGGACAAGATGTATGGACAGGATGTGTGGGGCCCATCAGTAACAGGCATCACTCCCTATGTATCGTAGTCAGCAAATCTGTGTTGTGTTAAGTTTCTCATGCTCATTTCCTATCAAGTGTTTTTAACCTGGATTTAAAAATGTATACGTTTGGGGCTCGTCTAAGATCTTCTGGTAGTTTATTCCAGTTGTGTACAGCATAAGTGCTAAATGCAGCTTCTCCATGTTTAGTTTGGATTCTGGGCTCTACTAGTTGACCTGTGTTTATGGATCTAAGAGCCCTCCTCTGTTTATATTCTTCAAACATATGAGAAATGTATTCAGGTCCTAAACCATTCAGAGATTTATGAACTAAAACTTTGAAAAGCACTTTGAAATCTATTCTGTAACTGACTGGAAGCCAATGCAAAGATTTAAGAACCATGTGAGTCATGTGCTCCGTTCTTTTGGTAATTAGGGAACTGGAACAAATCTGAAATGTCTGAATCCTCATTTACATGCTTCTGGACCATTACCTGTGTTGCAAACAGACGATATAGACCTGCTCCGGCAAAGCCTCTAGAGCCGCGAAGTCGGTTTGAGTTGTGGTGGAGCAATCACTTTGTCCTAAATTCTGTGTAGCTCCTGAAGCACCTGTAATACAGAGTGAGACATTATGCAATTCATAAACAGGTATTGGTGACCAAATCTGGGCACAATCACGCAAACTGAGCTTCTCAGATATGGCAGGAGTGGGACAATTATTAAAATTTATGGTTACTGAGTCCATGTTCATGTATGTTTCCCATGGGATATAGTTAACCCCTGCATTAATACGAACAGAGAAACCTGAAGGTAAGGGATTGCATTTAGGGGTGTGGTCCTGGTCAAGACAATCTCCTGAACTCCAAAGTGAATGTCAGAATGAGAAAGATCCCGGATACAGGCGGCCGAAATGAGTTTTCTCCGCAGGGTGGCTGGGCGATCCCTTAGAGATAGGGTGAGAAGCTCGGTCACCCGGGAGGAGCTCAGAGTAGAGCCGCTGCTCCTCCACATCGAGAGGGGTCAGCTGAGGTGGCTTGGGCATCTTTTTCGGATGCCTCCGGAACGCCTTCCTGGGAAGGTGTTCCGGTCCCGTCCCACCGGGAGGAGACCCCGGGGAAGACCTAGGACACGCTGGAGGGACTATGTCTCCCGGCTGGCCTGGGAACGCCTCGGTGTCCCCCCGGAAGAGCTAGAGGAAGTGTCTGGGGAGAGGGAAGTCTGGGCATCCCTGCTTAGACTGCTGCCCCCGCGACCCGGCCCCGGATAAGCGGAAGAAGATGGATGGATGGATGGATGGTGATTTAAGCAATTTTGAGCGTGGCATGGTTGTTGGTGCCAGACAGGCCGGTCTGAGTATTTCACAATCTGCTCAGTTACTGGGATTTTCACGCGCAACCATTTCTAGGGTTTACAAAGAATGGTGTGAAAAGGGAAAAACATCCAGTATTCAGCAGTCCTGTGGGCGAAAATGCCTTGTTGATGCTAGAGGTCAGAGGAAAATGGGCCAACTGATTCAAGCTGATAGAAGAGCAACTTTGACTGAAATAACCACTTGTTACAACCGAGGTATGCAGCAAAGCATTTGTGAAGCCGCAACACGCACAACCTTGAGGTGGATGGGCTACAACAGCAGAAGACCCCACCGGGTACCACTCATCTCCACTACAAATAGGAAAAAGAGGCTACAATTTGCACAAGCTCACCAAAATTGGACAGTTGAAGACTGGAAGAATGTTGCCTGGTCTGATGAGTCTTGATTTCTGTTGAGACATTCAGATGGTAGTCAGAATTTGGCGTAAACAGAACGAGAACATGGATCCATCATGCCATGTTACCACTGTGCAGGCTGGTGGTGGTGGTGGTGTAATGGTGTGGGGGATGTTTTCTTGGCACACTTTAGGCCCCTTAGTGCCAATTGGGCATCGTTTAAATGCCACAACCTACCTGAGCATTGTTTCTGACCATGTCCATCATTTATGACCACCATGTACCCATCCTCTAATGGCTACTTCCAGCAGGATAATGCACCATATCACAAAGCTCGAATCGTTTCAAATTGGTTTCTTGAACATGACACTGTACTGAAATGGCCCCCACAGTCACCAGATCTCAACCCAATAGAGCATCTTTGGGATGTGGAGGAACGGGAGCTTCATGCCCTGGATGTGCATCCCACAAATCTCCATCAACTGCAAGATGCTATCCTATCAATATGGGCCAACATTTCCAAAGAATGCTTTCAGCACCTTGTTGAATCAATGCCACGTAGAATCTATCTCTCTATATATCTATCTATCTCTCTCTATATCTCTCTCTATATATATGTCTCTCTATATCTCTCTCTCTCTCTCTCTCTCTCTCTCTCTCTCTCTCTCTCTCTCTCTCTCTCTCTCTCTCTCTCTCTCTCTCTCTCTCTCTCTCTCTCTCTCTCTCTCTCTCTCTCTCTCTCTCTCTCTCTCTCTCTCTCTCTCTCTCTCTCTCTCTCTCTCTCTCTCTCTCTCTCTCTCTCTCTCTCTCTCTCTCTCTCTCTCTCTCTCTCTCTCTCTCTCTCTCTCTCTCTCTCTCTCTCTCTCTCTCTCTCTCTCTCTCTCTCTCTCTCTCTCTCTCTCTCTCTCTCTCTCTCTCTCTCTCTCTCTCTCTCTCTCTCTCTATATATATATATATCCATATCTTTATATCTCTCTCTCTCCCACCCCAAATATAAATGGGGGTAGGGATGGAAGTAAGTTAGCGATGGTGTCAGAATTATTTAGACTTTTTTTTTACAAGAGACCCATTCTAATACAGAAAATTTGTCAGAATGGGATAGCCATGGGACAAATTTGAGTGCTGGTGTGGCCATATTATTCTCCAAAAATATGAATGTTAATATTTTGGTTGTAGAAGAAGTTGTAAAGGGAAGAGTATTATTAGTGCATATAGAGTTTAAGGGAACTGTGTTTGTGCTTATAAATGTTTATGCACAAAATATTGGGCCTGAGCAGGTGGAGTGTTTTATGAAACTAAAACATTTTGTTAAAAAACTTGGAGATCATGTGTGTGTTATCATTGGAGGTGACTGGAACTGTACTGTTGATTTTATTATGGACAGGAATGGGGAAGAACCTCATAATGAGTCATGTGTGGTATTATCAAAAAATATAAAAGAGTTTAATTTGATTGATATTTGGAGGAAAAGGAATATGGGAATTAGACAATATACATGGCTTAAAGCATCTGAGAATAGAGTTAGCGGGGCAAGACTAGATTTTATATTGATAAAACATGGAATAATAAGGTGATGAATGCTGTTATTTTACCGGTTGGGTTTTCAGATCTTCAGCATGCATTGGGACGGTTTGCAGCCGAGTGTGAAGTGGTGGGGATGAAAATCAGTACCTCCAAATCCGAGGCCATGGTCCTCAGTCAGAAAAGGGTGGCTTGCCCACTTCAGGTTGGTGGAGAGTGCCTGCCTCAAGTGGAGGAGTTTAAGTATCTAGGGGTCTTGTTCACGAGTGAGGGAAGGATGGAACGGGAGATTGACAGACAGATCGGTGCAGCTTCTGCAGTAATGCGGTCGATGTATCGGTCTGTCGTGGTGAAGAAAGAGCTGAGCCGCAAGGCGAAGCTCTAGATTTACCGGTCAATCTACGTTCCTACTCTCACCTATGGTCATGAGCTTTGGGCGGCTGGAATGAGCTTTCTCCGCAGGGTGGCTGGGCGATCCCTTAGAGATGGGTGAGAAGCTCGGTCACCCGGGAGGAGCTCAGAGTAGAGCCGCTGCTCCTCCACATCGAGAGGGGTCAGCTGAGGTGACTTGGGCATCTGTTTCGGATGCCTCCGGAACGCATTCCTGGGAAGGTTTTCCGGTCCCGTCCCACCGGGAGGAGACCCTGGGGAAGACCTAGGTCACGCTGGAGGGACTATGTCTCCCGGCTGGCCTGGGAACGCCTCGGTGTCCCCCCGGTAGAGCTGGAGGAAGTTTCTGGGGAGAGGGAAGTCTGGGCATCCCTGCTTAGACTGCTGCCCCCGCGACCCGGCCCCGGATAAGCGGAAGATGATGGATGGATGGGTTTTCAGATCGCCACTTGGTTTTATTTGATTTAAACATGAGGGTGATTACAAAGCCAAATTATTTTTGGCATTTCAATGTTAAATTATTGCAAGATGCTTTATTTTGTGATAGTTTTAAATTATTCTAGAACAAATGGAAAATGTGGAAAAATTATTTTGAAAACATGAGTCAGTGGTGGGATGTTGGCAGGGTAAATATAATAATATTTTGTCGAAATTATAGTTCACACAATACATCAAGGGTGAAGTTTGCAGTAAAAAGCTTGGAGAAAGACATTCAAAGACTGGAAAGTACTATTTTTGATAATGGAACTGGGCAGAGTACGCTTTTGAATAAGAAAAAGAAAGAACTTGGTTCATTATTACAGGAGCAAGTTAAAGGAGCGATTGTAAGGGCGAGAATCTGCTCTATTAAAGACATGGACGCTCCTACATCATTCTTTTTTAACCTTGAAAAGAAAAGCTCCCAACAGAAACAAATTTGTCATCTTCAACGGCCTGATGGGAATGTAACGTCAGATCCTGGGGAAATGAAGATGCTGGCAGTTAACTTTTACAAAGAATTGTATGACGCTGAGGACTGTGATGCTGAGAGTCCTTCTGATTTGCTGAGTGATTTACCTCAGGTGGAGGAGGAGGGGAAAAAATCACTAGACAGTCAAATAACTTTTCAGGAGATTACAGAAGCAATGGCGCAGGTATCAGGTGGACGTTCTCCGGGAATTGATGGATTGCCAGTTGAATTTTACCAAGCTTTTTGGAATATATTAGGACAAGATCTGTATGATGTACTCATTCAAAGCATCAAAGGTGGAACACTTCCTATAAGCTGCCGAAGAGCTGTACTGTCTTTGCTTCCAAAGAAAGGGAATCTGGGTCTTTTAAAGAACTGGAGACCAGTTTCTCTATTGTGTTTGGACTATAAAATTCTGTCAAAGTGTTTAGCAAATAGGTTGAAGTTTTATTTAAATGTATTGGTTCAAAATGACCAGACATATTGCATTCCCAAAAGGTCAATCATGGATAACCTCTTTTTATTGAGGGATGTAATTGATTTTAATCAGTTTAGTGATTTAGACCTGGGTATTCTGTGTTTGGACCAAGAGATAGCATTCGATCAGGTTGACCATGTGTATCTTCTGAAGGTTTTAAAACAATTTGGATTTGGAGAGAATTTTATATCTTATATTAAGTTGTTATATTCAAATGTTTTTGTGATGGTTAAAACTGGTGGAGGATTAAGTGCCAATACCGGTATCAAGGGGTATTAGGCAGGGTTGCCCACTTTCTGGACAATTGTATAGTCTTGCTATTGAGCCATTGTTGTGTAGGATAAGGAGAGATCTGGATGGAATTTTACTTCCAGGGATAAATAGTAGTAGTAGGGTGTCATTATCTGCTTATGCAGATGATATCACAGTCTTTATCAAGGGTAAGAATGATGTTGACATTTTAACGGGAATTATTCAAAAGTATGAGGGGGTATCTTCAGCAAAAATGAATTGGGGAAAAAGTGAAGGGCTGATTATAGGACAGTGGGGAGCGTTAGTACCTCCAAAATTACCAGGTGGTTTGCTGTGGGTAAGAGAAGGGTTAAAAATGTTAGGTGTTTTTTTAGGAAATACAGCATTTAAAGCAAAGAATTTTGGGAGGGAATGCTGGAAAAGGTGACCGCTCGATTGTCTAAATGGAAATGTCTATTACCACTAATGTTGTACCGAGGAAGAGTTCTGGTGGTAAACAACTTGGCAGCCTCTATCTTGTGGCATAAACTGGTGGTACTGGAGCCACCTGAGGAGTTGATCCGCAGGATACAAAGTACTTTTGTGAACTTCTTCTGGAGTGGAAAACACTGGATTGGCGCAGCAGCACTGTATCTTCCAGTTCATGAAGGAGGCCAGGGTCTGGTGGATGTGAGGAGCAGAATCTGTGCTTTCAGAATCCAAGCGGCACAGAGACTTCTCTACCATAAGGACTTGGTTTGGTCTCAGACTGCAAAGGCGATTCTTCAAAAAACTGGGGGTCTGGGATTGGATAGACATTTATTTTTAATGAACCTGGAGAAGATAAGCATGTCTGAGCTTTCACAATTTTACCGGGCAATGTTGCATTCATGGAGAACTGTTTTTAGAGTTGAAAGAGAGGTTGTTGAACCTGGGAACTGGGTTATAGAGGAACCTCTGTTTTTTTAACCCAATGACTCAAACCAGACTTGTCTTCTGTAAGCATAAGTGCATGCTTACAAAGAAATGGAATTGTCAAGCTGGGACACCTCTTGAATAGAGATGGATGGAAATCGCTTGAGGAACTTAAAGTAATGACTGACTTAAGATCTTCATGCTTGACAGAAAAGTTGATGGAGGAGATTGTCAGTGCCGTGCCAAGTAGTTACCGAGAGTACATTGGGAAAGGAACTTTGATGGACATGACGAGTGAACGGGAACCCCCAGGAATAAAAATCTCTCATCTCATAAAGATGGAAAATGAAGATGAAGGTGTGGGGTCAATTCTATCTTTTAAAACCCCGCAGCTGGAATACTATGAGTTTGCATCAAAGAAAGCAATATACTACTCTACAGTCAAAGTTTTACACCAGGACTCTCTTAAAGGACAAAAAGCCTCAAGGTGGCCAGGTTTGTTGAAGCCAGACTCGTGAGGGACAGGTGGAGAACCCTGTACAAGCCTCCCATAGAGAAGCGCACTGCTGATCTACAGTGGAGGCTTATTCACGGGGCAATAGCTACGGACAGACATGTGGCGCACCTGAATCCAGCAGTGGGGGAACAGTGTAGGTTTTGTGGAATGGTAGAAGATTTGGATCATTTGTTTTTAAGATGCAGTAGGTTGAAAGGTCTTTTTGATCTTCTTGATAGATGGTTTCAAGCATTTGATGAGAAACTTTTAGAAGAAGTGTTTATTGGGGGTGTGATGTACAGATTCTTGATCAGAAGGAAAGCGTGTTTGTTAAACTATTTGATCAGAACTGCAAATTAGCTATTTGGAAGACGAGGAAGAATGAAGGGCTGAATCTTCTTAGTACTGATGCTGAATTAATGTTCAAGAACCTTGTAGCTGGAAGATTACATATAGAGTTTGTATATTATAATCTTGTAAAAAATTAGGGGTGTTTTGAGGATATTTGGTGTCTTGAAAATGTTTTCTGTGTAATTGGGCCAGTTGGTTCTGAATTTTTAATTAATTTAATTATTTTATTTGTTGATTAACGAGTACTTGATGATGTTGTGCATAATGCTCTTATTATGTAAACAATAGTCTTGTTAAACCTCTCTCTCTATCTCTCTCTCTCTCTCTCTCTCTCTCTCTCTCTCTCTCTCTATATATATATATATATATATATATATATATATATATATCTCTCTCTCTCTCTCTCTCTCTCTCTCTCTCTCTCTCTCTCTATATATATATATATATATATATATATATATATATATATATATATATATATATATATATATATATATATATACACTCACCTAAAGGATTATTAGGAACACCATACTAATACTGTGTTTGACCCCCTTTTGCCTTCAGAACTGCCTTAATTCTACGTGGCATTGATTCAACAAGGTGCTGAAAGCATTCTTTAGAAATGTTGGACCATATTGATAGGATAGCATCTTGCAGTTGATGGAGATTTTGGGATGCACATCCAGGGCATGAAGCTCCCATTTCACCACATCCCAAAGATGCTCTATTGGGTTGAGATCTGGTGACTGTGGGTGCCATTTCAGTACAGTGAACTCATTGTCATGTTCAAGAAATCAATTTGAAATGATTCGAGCTTTGTGACATGGTGCATTATCCTGCTGGAAGTAGCCATCAGAGGATGGGTACATGGTGGTCATAAAGGGATGGACATGGTCAGAAACAATGCTCAGGGGCCTAAAGTGTGCCAAGAAAACATCCCCCACACCATTACACCACCACCACCAGCCTGCACAGTGGTAACAAGGCATGATGTATCCATGTTCTCATTCTGTTTACGCCAAATTCTGACTCTACCATCTGAATGTCTCAACAGAAATCGAGACTCATCAGACCAGGCAACATTCTTCCAGTCTTCAACTGTCCAATTTTGGTGAGGTTGTGCAAATTGTAGCCTCTTTTTCCTATTTGTAATGGAGATGAGTGGTACCTGGTGGGGTCTTCTGCTGTTGTAGCCCATCCGCCTCAAGGTTGTGCGTGTTGTGGCTTCACAAATGCTTTGCTGCATATCTCGGTTATAACGAGTGGTTATTTTAGTCAAAGTTGCTCTTCTATCAGCTTAAATTAGTCGGCCCATTCTCCTTTGACCTCTAGCATCAACAAGGCATTTTCGCCCACAGGACTGCCGCATACTGGATGTTTTTCCCTTTTCACACAATTCTTTGTAAACCCTAGAAATGGTTATGCATGAAATTCCCAGTAACTGAGCAGATTGTGAAATACTCAGACCAGCCCGTCTGGCACCAACAACATGCCATGCTCAAAATTGCTTAAATCACCTTTCTTTCCCATTCTGACATTCAGTTTGGAGTTCAGGAGATTGTCTTGACCAGGACCACACCCCTAAATGCATTTAAGCAACTGCCATGTGATCGGTTGATTAGATAATTGCATTAATGAGAAATTGAACAGGTGTTCCTAATAATCCTTTAGGTGAGTGTATATAGAGATAGATATAAATATATATATATATAGAGAGATAGATATGTTATTAAACCTGATATTTTACCAGGTAAGTATATATAATGAGATGTTGCTGTTTCAAATTCCCCAGATGAAAGTTCTCAGTTTACCCTAGAGCAAGACATAACCTGCTCATGTTGGTCTCCCTGTCTCAGAGCACCTGCTAACTGACCAAAATGTAAACATTTTTGGAGTGAAAGGTGATTGAAAGATATATGACAGTTAGCTCCTTGAGGAAAATGTTGGTTAAAGCCCTGAACTACCCAATTTACAATTCAAGGGTTAGACATTTGTGGTTGTTAATTTCTTTATTTGGTAATGTTAATCTAATTTGATCAGGTGTGTAAACAGATGAGTATTTCAAATATATGGAGTAACTAGGGGTTGCAGAGGAGTTTTGATCCATGTAATCTCATAGGCCAGAATCCAAACCAGTATATCTACAGTATCTTGCCTCTGGTAGTAGCTACACAGACTGTTAAGACTGAACATTTTATTTCTTGCTGACTTTCTTTTAGTCCTAGGCACATGAGGGTGTAGAGGGACACACAATAGATACCTTGAGAGAACAGAGGACCAGACCACTTTCAGGGCATGTCCTCCTGAGCTATTTTATTGCTCCCAGCACCTCTATAGTTCCAGCCAATCTCACAATCTGAAAAACAACCTACAGGTTTGGCACCAAGAGTCACTGGTTTCCATAATAGCCAATATTGGCCGTTTGTATCCTCTTTATGAAAAAATAACAGTTTTTTTCAGTGTGGATGGATGCTGTTCTGTGCTAGGATACAGCTTTGACATATACTGATCGGCCATAAAATGATGACCACTGACAGGTGAAGTGAATAACACTGATAATCTCGTTATCATGGCACCTGTCAGTGGGTGGGATATACAGGTGCTGGTCATAAAATTAGAATATCATCAAAAAGTTTATTTCAGTAATTCCATCCAAAAAGGGAAACTTGTATATTATATTAATTCATTACATATAGACTGATATATTTCAAATGTTTATTTCTTTTAATTGTGATGATTATAACTGACAACGAATGAAAATCCCAAATTCAGTATCTCTAGAACTTTGAACATTACTTAAGACCAATACAAAAACATTTTTTTTAGAAATGTTGGCCAACTGAAAAGTATGAACATGAAAAGTATGAGCATGTACAGCACTCAATACTTAGTTGGGCTCCTTTTGCCTGAATTACTGCAGCAATGCGGCATGGCATGGAGTCGATCAGTCTGTGGCACTGCTCAGGTGTTATGAGAGCCCAGGTTGCTCTGATAGTGGCCTTCAGCTCTTCTGCATTGTTGGGTCTGGCGTATCGCATCTTCCTCTTCACAATACCCCATAGATTTTCTATAGGGTTAAGGTCAGGCGAGTTTGCTGGCCAATTAAGAAAAGGGATACCATGGTCCTTAAACCAAGTACTGGTAGCTTTAGCACTGTGTGCAGGTGCCAAGTCCTGTTGGAAAATGAAATCTGCATCTCCATAAAGTTGGTCAGCAGCAGTTAGCAAGAAGTGCTCTAAAACTTCCTGGTAGACAGCTGCGTTGACCTTGGACCTCAGAAAACACAGTGGACCAACACCAGCAGATGACATGGTACCCCAAACCATCAATGACTGTGGAAAATTTACACTGGACTTCAAGCAACGTGGATTCTGTGCCTCTCCTCTCTTCCTCCAGACTCTGGGACCTTGATTTCCAAAGGAAATGCAAAATTTACTTTCATCAGAGAACATAACTCAGCAGCAGTCCTTTTTGTCTTTAGCCCAGGCGAGACGCTTCTGACGCTGTGTCTTGTTCAAGAGTGGCTTGACACAAGGAATGTGACAGCTGAAATCCATGTCTTGCATACGTCTGTGCATGGTGGTTCTTGAAGCACTGACACCAGCTGCAGTCCAGTCTTTGTGAATCTCCCCCACATTTTTTAATGGGTTTTGTTTCACAATCCTCTCCAGGGTGCGATTATCCCTATTGCTTGTACACTTTCCTACCACATCTTTTCCTTCCCTTCGCCTCTCTATTAATGTGCCTGGACACAGAGCTCTGTGAACAGCCAGACTCTTTAGCAATGACCTTTTGTGTCTTGCCCTCCTTGTGCAAGGTGTCAATGGTCGTCTTTTGGACAGCTGTCAAGTCAGCAGTCTTCCCCATGATTGTGTAGCCTACAGAACTAGACTGAGAGACCATTTAAAGGTCTTTGCAGGTGTTTTGGGTTAATTAGCAGATTACAGTGTGGCACCAGGTTTTTTCTGAGCTACAGAATTTGGGGTTTTCATTAGTTGTCAATTATAATCATTAAAATTAAAAGAAATAAACACTTGAAATGTATCAGTCTGTGTGGAATGAATGTATAAATTATACAAGTTTCACTTTTTGAATGGAAATATTTAAATAAATCAACTTTTTGATGATATTCTAATTTTATGACCAGCACCTTTATTAGGCAACAAGTGAAAATTCTGTCCTCAAAGTTGATGTGTTAGAAGTAGGAAAAATGGGCAAGCATTAGGATCTGAGCGACTTTGACAAGGGCCAAATTGTGATGGCTAGACAGCTGGGTCAGAGCATCTCTAAAACTGCAGACTTTGTGGGGTGTTCCCAGTCTGCAGTGGTCAGTACATATCAAAAATGGTCCAAGAAAGGAAAACCTGTGAACCGGCGACAGGGTCATGTGTGGCCAAGGCTCACTGATGCACGTGGGGAGCGAAGGCTGTCCCATACGGTCCAATCCAACAGACAAGCCACTGTAGCTCATATTGCTGAAAAGGTTAATGCTGGTACTGATAGGTGTCAGAAGACACAGTGCATCACAGTTTGTTGCTCATGGGGCTGCGTAGCCACAGACCAGCCATGCTGACCCATGTCCACTGCCAAAAGTGCCTACAATGGGCTCGTGAGCATCAGAACTGGACCACGGAGCAATAGAAAATGGTGGCTTGTTCTGATGAATCACGTTTTGAGTTATACAACATAATGCGTTTGACAATGTTGAATTACAACAGTTGATACATTTCCAAAATACTGGTGAAGTTGTAGATATTGGTTATGAATGATGAATCACTAGAGCTGGTGGTACAAATTGTCAACAACTGTGAGTGTGGTGACCCACGGCGTAAAGCTCAAACACTATTGATAGATCAGATTATCAATTAAAAAAAAGGAGGCATTTATATGTGGTGTTGAATAATGATTCTACATGTTTTTCCATTTGTTTCATGGGTATGTTGAACCCACAGTACACATATGCTGAGGCCCTGATTAGTGGTCGTGAGCTACATGCGGGAGGTGGTTTAGAATTAGATGATTGTGTGACATTCACAGATATTGTTCGGTTTGAAGAAATGACAAGGTGTAAAATAGTTGTCTTTCATCGAACACGGGATGGTCAATTCACCAAGTTTCAAAACAGCGAGGATACACACCCTAGAACCGTCTTTATGTAATTACATGATAACCATTTCTATAGTATCATGAATCTGAAGGGTTTTCTGGGTGTCATATGTTTGTGAGTGGTGTTATACAGGTTTTAACACCTGTGGTTATCATGGCTGTAAACATAGCTGTAGTGACTGTCTTCATGAAGATTGTCATACCCAACCCCATATCACAAAGTAGTGCCTGGACTGTAAGCGACTGTAATGTTATTGTGACTTTTGTTATAGACAGCATAAAGACTTGAAGCTCCACAAAGGTGTGGGTTGTTGGGTTAGCAGGAGGGCCCAAAAGAAATACTGAGTTGATTGTGGCCGTCATTACAACATTAATATTACCAACTATAAAGCGCACAAGTGCACGGCTAATGTGTCCCAACTGTAACGTGGATCTGACTGTTGAAATTAATCATCAGTGTTTCATAAAACCCTCTAAACCCGAGGACCACAGTGAGCACTACATATTTTATGGTTTGAGGCAACTGCTTATCCCGTGAACAGTATACACACTGCAAAATGTGTGTGCGCAATGAGCTATGACAACGAGACGTGGTGTTCGGCTAGAGATGATTGTGTCGCTGCTTTTTTCCAAAAGTTTAGGCACCCGAAATATACTGACTAACCATTTATAGCACACAAATCTGAAGTTGTTAATGCATTATCTTGCTAACAATTTTTTGGCACGACACTATCGGTAGCAAGATCATAATTTTTATAGACAGCACATTCAATCAGAGATACATTGATATAGTCATCACTTCCTACCGATGAAGCTGGCGGCTTTGCCACGTGCTTTGGGTTTTAACGATTCGAAAAAAAGGCTACTTTCCTTACAAGTTTAACATCTAAGACAATGACAACTATGTTGGCCCCCATCCGGAACCACAATACTATTGTGTGAATGGCTAACGAAAAAGATGAGTTTTTACAATGGCATGAAATTGTTTCCGCAGACACCTTTATCATGCAGGATGAAATCAAGGTTTACTGTGTGAATGAATCTTGAGAGAGGATTGTATGCGCTACAGACTTGAGTTCCAGGAGTGTGGTGGTGTTGACCCATTCCGGTCAATTATGATTTCTTCGGCTTGCATGAAAGTCTTTTGCAACAAATTCCTCACCAAGGACACAATTGCATTCGTCCCCTCAGACAACTACAATCGTTGTCAGATGACATTCTCAAACAGCAATGGTTTGAATATGTGGCCTCTGATGAGAATATATCGATACAGCGTGCCCTGAAGTGGGGTGAAATGAAAATACAGTGAGAAAAAAAATAATTTGATCCCCTGCTGATTTTGGATGTTTGCCCACTGACAAAGAAATGATCAGTCTAAAATTTTTATTGTAGGTTTATTTGAACAGTGAAAGATAGAATAACAACAAAAAATCCAGGTTTTTATTGATTGGCATTTTAATGAGTGAAATAAGTATTCAACCCCTCTGCAAAACATGACTTAGTACTTTGTGGCAAAACCCTTGTTGGCAATCACAGAGGCCAGATGTTTCTTGTAGTTAGCCACCAGATTTGCACACATCACAGGAGGGATTTTGTCCCACTCCTCTTCGCAGATCTTCTCCAAGTCATTAAGGTTTCGAGGCTGACGTTTGGCATCTCGAACCTCAGCTCCCTCCACAGATTTTCAGATTTTCTATGGCTAGGCCACTCCAGGACCTTAATGTGCTTCTTCTTGATCAACTCCTTTGTTGCCTTGGCCGTGTGGGGTCACTGTCATGCTGCAATACCCATCCACGACCCATTTTCAATGCCCTGGCTGAGGGATGGATTTGACGGTACATGGCCCCGTCCATTGTCCCTTTGATGCAGTGAAGTTGTCGTATCCCCTTAGCAGAAAAACACCCCCAAACCATAATGTTTCCACCTCCATGTTTGACGGTGGGGATGGTGTTCTTGGGGTCATAGGCAGCATTCCTCCTCCAAACACGATGAGTTGAGTTGATGCCAAAGTGCTTGATTTTGGTCTCATCTGACCACAACACTCTCACCCAATGTTGTGGGGGTGGTCTTGTAGCCCATTCCAGCCTTGTGTATGTCTAAAGTCTTGCCCCTGACATCCGTGGACTGCTCTTTGGTCTTGGCCATGGTGGAGAGTTTAAAATATAATTGATTGAATGCTTCTTTTATACAGGTAACAAGTTGAGATTAGGAGCACTCCCTTTAAGAATGTGCTCCTAATCTCAGCTCATTACCCGTGAGCCAGAAATCTTTCTGATTGAGAGGGGATCAAATATTTATTTCACAAATTAAAAATCAATGCAAATCAATGTATAACATTTTTGACCTTTGTTTTTCTGGATTTTTTTGTTTTTATTCTGTCTCTCACTGTTCAACTAAACCTACCAATAAAATTATAGACTGATCGTTTCTTTGTCAGTGGGCAAACGTACAAAATCAGCAGGGGATCAAATAATGTTTTTCTTCACTGTATGTGCTTACTATGTTCATGGATACGTTGAACGCGATGGTGTGTGCACAGTCAATATATTTCTAGGCTGTTTCTGGCACTTTCACCCAAAGTATCATTGTTCAACAAGCACCAACCTGGTGACAAAGATTCAATACGGGTTGATGCACCAACAATGGCTGACAAAGCTTGAGGCTTTATCAGAATAAAACAACATACATGTTCAATACATACAGTGGATCTAAAGTCTACACACCTCTGTTAAAATGCCAGGTTTTGTGATGTAAAAGAATGAAACAAAGATAAATCATGTCAGAACTTTGTCCACTTTTAATGTGACTCATAATGTGAACAATTCAATTGAAAAACAAACTGAAATCTTCGAGGGGGAAAACATTTTAATTGAATACTCACAATAACCTGGTTGCATAAGTGTGCACACCCTTAAACTAATACTGTGTTGAAAAACCTTTTGATTTTATTACAGCACTCAGTCTTTTTGGTTAGGAGTCTATTTGCATGGCACATCTTGACGTAGCAATATTTGCCCACTCTTCTTTGCAAAAGCACTCCAAATCTGTCAGATTGCGAGGACAATTCTTGTGCACAGCCCTCTTCAGATCATCAAAAGGGAGGGTGTGCAGCTTGACAGGGAAAACATTGTTGTAAACAATGTTAGGCAATCTTTGGCTTAATTGGTAGTCGTTGGGGTAAGATGGGTGAGTGGTCTAACCTTATGAACACAATGTTAATTACAGATCTGGAGGAGTTTAACCACTACCTTTTTTCCAGTGAAATAGAAGTTGGTTATTTCTCTTTCATCTCAGACACAGTTACAGACACAAAACATCAATCAAACCACATAAAGGCAAAATTTTTATTGCCGCGTTCACAACAGCTTATGCTAGACTCGAGTTGTATTCACACTTGGAGAAGTTGGATAGACGTGTACTCTACACAGATACTGATTTGGTAATCTTTGTCACATGCAAGGGGGATTGGGTGCCCCAACTGGGGCCATTCTTGGGTGACTTGACCAATGAGTAACCAGATGGTGACAGCATCGCACAATTTGTTAGTGGCGGGCCAAATATGTACGTATATTTTGTGAAGATGTTGTTGGATTATGCTGACATTTTCTCCAAAGAAATTCTGAATATCGTATGGGTTTATTCATGTTGTCAACCGCTGTATGACGAAATGTTGAAGGTGAGGCCGATTTGCATATTAGGCAGACAGATATAACCCGGTCTTTCTCGGTTCTTCGTGGAGAGTTTTAAAGATGCAACACATCCACCTTTTGGTTATTAACTTTTTGACTTCAAAGCTACAACACCAAGCAAGCAAGCAAGTTTATTTATATAGCACAATTCATACATTGAAGAAATTAAATGTGCTTTACAAAGAAAAACATATGAAAGTACAATAACATAAAAACAAATACTCAAATGGAAACATCAAAACAAATGAATACATCACAATAATAAAAAATACAAGAAAACATTTAAAGATTAAAAATGGGATAAAAACATAGGAAGCTATAAGGTTAAGGTGCTCAGTCATAGGCACGTGAGAAGAGAAGTGTTTTGTAACCTGAATTTAAAAAGGGATACGTTTGGGGCATGTCTAAGATCTTCTGGTAGTTTATTTCAGTTGTGTACAGCAAGTGTCAAACGCAGCTTCTCCATGTTTAGTTTGGACTCTGGGCTCTACTAGCTGACCTGTGTTCATGGATCTAAGAGCCCTGCTTGGTTTATATTCTGCAAACATATCAGAAATGTATTTAGGTCCTAAACCATTCAGAGATTGGTTTAGGACCAGTTGTTTTACGGTCTTTTTCGGGAGTCCAGTTAAGAGGCCATTACAGTAGTCAACCCTACTAGAGATAAAAGCATTGATTAGCTTCTCTTGGTCTTTTTGGGACACTAAGCCTTTGATTCTGGCTATATTTTTTAGATGATAGAATGCTGTTTTGGGGACCGCTTTGATATGACTGTTAAATGTGAGGTCTGAGTCAATCAAACACCAAGATTACGCACTTGATCCCTGGTTTTAAGGGCCTGAGAATCCATCTCTTTCCTAATACTTGTTCTTTTATTTTTGTTGCCAAACACAATACTCTTATCTTGGCTTAATTCGAGAAATTTTTGGTTCATCCAGGTATTTATGTGCTCTGTACAGTGACACAGAGTGTCTATTGAGCTGTTGTTATACGTTTCGAGAGCCATATATATTTGAGTATCATCGCATTGCTGGGGTTGTTAATGTTGTTGTTCTATCGAATTTGGTCCAGAGGTAGCATATAAAGATTGAACAAGGCTATGCTAAATTCAGTCAGACCTAGCATTGGTATAAACGAGACCATCAACGGTAAAGTCAACAAATATACAGAGCCACCGATGATAAAACATTGACATAATGGCAGTGGTAAAAGAGGAAAAATTTTACAGAATAGTACTCACGTTATCATTCACGCACAACGATGCAAACCCACCTAAACAAGGCACTCTCGCTGACCAAAACTTAATTCTTTAGGCGCCGTTTGACGTCACTGCCTAATGATGCTTTCTCACACTAACAATTACAATAGGGTTCCTCCTATTGGAGAACCCTATTGTAAATTGAATTGTTAATTACATTATTGGATGTTACCTATCATTGAGAATCAGATTTCATATCACAGATTTCATAGACTGACCTGGAATTTGTATTATTTTTAAGTGGGAACAAATGTTTCTTGTTTTGTATTGTTTTCCCCAAAAGGCTTTCATTTAAATGTTGGAATAATATAGAGACAGGAAGAGGAGTCAGTGATGAGAGTAAAGACAGGTATTGAACCCTGATCTCTGGTAGGGAGCCATATAGTATGTTAATGGAGCCAAGAGAATGTTATTATTGAACTACAGCTCAGCGCACAATTGAATTCAAATAGAAGATTTGGAATTGGCTCCAACCTTGTTGGCATGCTGTCTACACTATAAGTGTAACTCAGACCAACCAAAACATTACTCAAATGATTTTAGGACACTTACAGTGGGGCAAAAAAGTATTTAGTCAGCCACCAATTCTGCAAGTTCTCCAACTTAAAAAGATGAGAGAGGCCTGTAATTTTCAAAAATAGAAGAAAAAAAATCCAGAAAATCACATTGTAGGATTTTTTTATGAATGAATTGGTAAATTATGGTGGAAAATAAGTATTTGGTCACCTACAAACAAGCAAGATTTCTGGCTCTCACAGACCTGTAACAACTTCTTTAAGAGGCTCATCTGTCCTCCACTCGTTACCTGTATTAATGGCACCTGTTTGAACTTGTTATCAGTATAAAAGCCACCTGTCCACAACCTCAAACAGTCACACTCCAAACTCCACTATGGCCAAGACCAAAGAGCTGTCAAAGGACATCAGAAACAAAATTGTAGACCTGCACCAGGCTGGGAAGACTGAATCTGCAATAGGTAAGCAGCTGTAAGAAATCTGTGGGAGAAAATATAAGAAAATGTAAGACATACAAGACCACTGATAATCTCCCTCGATCTGGGGCTCCACGCAAGATTTCACCCCGTGGGGTCGAAATTATCACAAGAACGGTGAGCAAAAATCCCAGAACCACACGGGGGGACCTAGTGAATGACCTGCAGAGAGCTGGGACCAAAGTAACAAAGGCTACCATCAGTAACACACTACGCCGCCAGGGACTGAAATCCTGCAGTTCCAGACGTGTCTCCCTGCTTAAGCCAGTACATGTCCAGGCCCGTCTGAGGTTTGCTAGAGAGCATTTGGATGGTCCAGAAGAGGATTGGGAGAATGTCATATGGTCAGATGAAACCAAAATAGAACTTTTTGGTAAAAACTCAACTCGTTGTGTTTGGAGGAGAAAGAATGCGGAGTTGCATCCAAAGAACACCATACCTACTGAGAAGCATGAGGGTGGAAACATCATGCTTTGGGGCTGTTTTTCTGCAAAGGGACTAGGACGACTGATCTGTGTAAAGGAAAAAATGAATGGGGCCATGTATTGTGAGATTTTGAGTGAAAACCTCCTTCCATCAGCAAGAGCATGGAAGATGAAACGTGGCTGGGTCTTTCAGCATGACAATGATCCCAAACACACCGCCCGGGCAATGAAGGAGTGGCTTCGTAAAAAGAATTTCAAGGTCCTGGAGTTGCCTAGCCAGTCACCAGATCTCAACCCCATAGAAAATCTTTGGAGGGAGTTGAAAGTCTGTGTTGCCCAGCGACAGCCCCAAAACATCATTGCTCTAGAGGAGATCTTCATGGAGGAATGGGCCTAAATACCAGCAACTGTCATGTCCTCCCTTCCCTGAGGTGCTCTGTCTTGGGTTGCTCCAGGTTGTCAGGGCAACGCATTAAGGGGCGTGGCGTCACTCTTTTGAATAGAGCCGGTACCAGCTGTTCCCTATCCCCAATCACACACCTGTTCCCGCTTGACTCATCACCGGCTGTATATCTGAGGAGCCCTGACGAACCGTCCCTGCCGGATCGTTGATCCACATCCGTATGTGTCACGGCTCACAACCAAATCCCTGAGATACTTGCGTGTCGATCCTGCTAATTCTGTTTCCCTGTGTTTGTAGGAATCTCCTGACTACCTTTACCAGCCCGTGTATCGACCTCCTGCCTGTCCAAGACTACTCTGCCTACTCCCTGTCTGTACCTCCGCCGCCAGCCCGTGTGCCAACCTCCTGCCTGTCCAAGACTACTCTGCTTACTCCCTGTCTGTACCTCTGCCGCCAGCCCGTGTACCGAACCTCTGCTTGCCCACGACTACCCTCATATTAAATTGATTTTCACCGCACTCATCCAGTCTGCGTTTGGGTTCCTTTCAGATCTGACAGCAACAGTGTGTGAAAACCTTGTGAAGACTTACAGAAAACATTTGACCTCTGTCAATGCCAACAAAGGGTATACAACAAAGTATTGAGATGAACTTTTGTTATTGACCAAATACTTATTTTCCACCCTCATTTACCAATAAATTCATAAGAAATCCTACAATGTGATTTTCTGGATTTTTTTTCTTCTAATTTTGTGTACATATGATGAAAATTACAGGTGGGAGAACTTGCACAATTGGAGGCTGACTAAATACTTTTTTGCCCCACTGTAAGTACAGAAGACAGGACAGGATGAAATGCATGATGATTTTTTCATATGAAATTGTTTATTGGTCATAACAATGTTTGAAGCAAAATGTAGAAATATAAAAGCGAAGGCATCAACCAATTTACAGATTTGAGAATATATAAGCATAAAGGGGTTTCATAATACCTAAGTATTAAGATAATACATAATATATTAAGTGCATTGGCTGAACATTAAGTATTTATTTTATGTTTTCATCCCTTTTTGTGGTCTCACAACTAAATGTAATTGTACAATTCACATCCAGTTATTATCTGATTTTCTTCTCCAGGGCAGATGTTGGCCTGTTAGTGGTATTCTCAGGTATCACCAGTCTGATCTTCCTAGGTGAGCCTTCTGCTGAGGCCAGGATCTCATGCAGAATGGGGTTCATACTGTTCTTGTTGGACAAATTATCTCCATTTAGGGATCCAGGACCCTGGAAAAGATGAGAGATATTCTGCCCATTAAATGATCCAGGACCCTGGGCAAGCTGAGTGAATGCTCCAACCAACTGGGGTGCGGGAAACTGGTCTAGGTCAGAGCTAATCATGGCCCCTTGGTTAATGTTGCCTGAAACTGTCTGTGACAATGGCTGTGTGTGTTGATTTACAGACAAGCTTTTTGCATTGCCTGTATATGTTGGGAATCTGTGTGGGATGTTAGTTAGTAAAGGTAGCTGGACTAAACTACCATGTTTGCTTAGGCATTGAATCTGTGAGTTGCCACCATAAGCGGTATAAGGAGCAGAAGTATTTTGTGATACTGTAGATTTTACTTCTTGACCAGGAAAGTTACTGAAATTGGAAGTACTTTCCATTTCTGCGAGGGGTAGTGCAGTTGACTGTTGTGGATAACTCAGTGTCCTCTGTAGAGTTACACCATCACCTAGGTTACAGGGGTGTTCTTCCTCAGTGATCGGTGTTTGGCCCTGTTGATTTGTGTACTGTTCCACCTGCTGAACTGAACTCCCTACAGATTCTTTGGATTTTGACTGGTATGCACTCAAATTACTTGATGGAGATGCTCCACTAGATTCTTTGGTTTCTCCTCCAGTTATTTTTTGTGAGAGGTCAGTCTTCTCATCTTCAGCAGGTCTACTCTTCTTGGGATGGTCACCACCCAATCTTTCCTGGTGTTTTGATTTTGAAGTAGTTTTTTTCTGTTTGTATGATTCCTTGTTTTTTGGTTGCACAGAATTTTCTTCTTCTAAATTACCTTCAACAACGCCGTTGGTGTCTATGGGCTTGCTGGTCAATTTGTTTTTGGATGACTGAAGGGATTTCTCAAAGCTATGAGATGTCTGCTTGGCTTTGTGTTTATGAGTAGAGCATACATTCTTGGATGTTTCCATTCCTTCTGTAGATTCATGCTGACTGTTACTTTTGCTTTTAACATGTTTACTTGTGTTCTTTGGTTGTTTTGGGGTCTTGAAAATGGTTTGTTCTCTATCGTCGCACTGTTCTACTTCATCTGGACTGTTTTTTTGGAGGTGAATCTTGCTTTTCTTAAAAGGGTGAAGGTTCAGTTTGACTTTCAGTAAACTATTAAACTGTAAATGTTTTTTATGCCTTTTGGAGTGGTCTTTACTCCTCACAGATCTTCCAGTGATGTCTAAGTTCAGCATGTGCTTGGCACAATATTCCATCTTTCTGGAACCTTTTATTCTGTCACATGTGCCTTTCCTTTCATGTTTAATATTTTGTACATCAATGACATTTACTTCAGACCTTTCCATGTCAAAGATCACACTCCTCTGCTCTCTGGCACTATGTATGCCATACATGTCCATGTTATTCTGGTTTTCATTTGAGTTTCTTTCAGTCTTTAGCCCTGTCAGTGGGTTCTGTTTGGGGAATCCTTCATACACAGCAGTCCTTTTTGCATGAACTCTATATGATTCATCCCTTAATTCATACCCTGGCTGTCCATACTCATAGGTTCTCTGACAGTTAACACAACTGACAGTTTGGGTTTGATAATTAGGCAATGCTCCTGCATGCTCTGTTTGGACGTCCTTATTTGAGGGTTGATTGTCTACCATATCATCTTTTAGATTGGTATGTGAAGGCTTGTTTCTCTGTTCAGGTAAATAGTTATTTCTGCCTCCTAATGGCTGTTTGTTGCCATTATTACTGACATGAGTTTTAATATCGTAACCGCGCTGGTGATAGAATAACTCCTCCTGGCGACTGAGTGTGCGGCTACTCTGAACCTCCGGTGACCTGATCCATGACCTTTGATCTCGTAGATCTGTGAATGAAAACAGGGAAATAATCTTAGATAAGCATTAAATCATCTGTTGTATGTTTACAATAAAGCATTTTGTTTCAGCCTAAACAATCCTCATCTTTCTTTCCTTTAGTATCCCATTCTAACAGTCTATGCAGCCAGTGACATATTAATGCTCCCCTTTTGTCTTTGACACTAGCGCTGACTGTGGCATGAGAATGCTTCTCTCACCTCTATCTTCTGTCACGGCCAGACTCTTTTTGGGCTGGGCTCCTTCCAGCATGAACATTTCCAGGGTTGCCCCTATGTGTCCACCACCTCCCCTGACTGCGGCCTTACAGTGGGGACATGTGAAATGTCTGTCGTCTTTACCAATCCTTGTGCCATATATTGCCCTCTCCCAGTTCCAGCGTTGACGTTGGTTGCCCTTCTGGTTGCTATTGGTAAGCATTAGCTTGGTTTCCAAATCCATTTTAGTCATATTTAGGGCCTGGTTCTCCTTGTTCAAATTCACTTGGGCGACAGTTTGGTTTTTATCTGACCTCTCTTTGTATTCTTCTTCAGCTCCAGTCCTGTCTCTCCAGGCCTTGTTCATTCCCAGTTTGATGTAAACGATATACACCACAACTATGGTTAGTCCAACGCCACCTGTTGGTCATTCACATAGCTACAAGTTACAGCAAAAGAGGAAACCCCTTACGATGTTGATACCAGGACCCATTTGCAACCCATTTTTGGGGCATTATGAGATACATTTTTAAGTGGTGCCATCAGTGTGACCCTAAATATTTTTTTGATTTGGTGAAACAGTAATAAAAATGTACAATGTTTAAATCATTTTTTGGCATTATAGCAGACAAAAATAAAATCGTCAAGTTGCATCATCCCCTACAGACAGACATGTATGCTCAAACAAATGTGAGACACATAGATCTTAAGGAAACTTTACAATAGTCTAGGGAGGGATTCTCAACCTTTTTCCACCAGGGACCCATTTTAAATGTGATCAATTTAGCAAATTTCTAAATTCCCCTAAAACTATTAAAGCTTTTGTAAGGTTGTCAACCAAAATTAAAACTAAGTATATGGAATGCGCCATAAGGGGAGATTTGGTTTGAATGTAAACTGGTGAACAGCTTGCGTTGTACATGAGGTTTTAATAACAACCCCTATTATATTAATAATATTAAAATAAAACATGCAACATAGGACACCCCTTTGAAATAGGTAAAAGAGAGTGCCCCCATGATTGTTCTACAGTGATGTGGAGATTGTGTGATAGTTATTTTTAGAAATGCCCCGAAGTTGGCAAACTGAGATCATGGTCCTGGTGTCAAGCAGAATCTAATGGCAACTCTTCCTTTTTATAAATGTGTTTATGAAATACATTTTTGTATGTACATAGTAGTTATAAATGTATGTTTTTAAAGTACATAAAGAAGGGTTAAATGACCATGTAAACAGAGTTCATAACTCATCAGTGTCCTTAATTGATAATTTACACTCTTCCTTTTTATTTAATTGATCACTTTTAGTTAGTTTTGAACTCCCTTTACCTGGTTATTTAGATCTTAATTAGATACTTCCCAAAAGTGGTGAACACAGCCAAACCCAGTTAAGTACTTTTACTTTGTACTTTTTACACCTCTGTAATACATTTACCACTGCTTGAGCAGATGAATGTTACATGTGACTTTAAAGTGGCATTAGAAGACAGACATTGTGGTACTTGCCAGCAAAGCAAAAGACTGCAGCCAAAGCCAGGTCTCTGGTGTAGCGCTGAGTAGAGATGGAGGCATTGGCCTTAATCATCACTGTGATGTTGTGATTGGGCGAGACACAGTTGGCCTCTGTCAGCTCCAGTAATGTCGTCACTGCCGGGTTGTCTGCACTCACACACACGATCTTACGCCCATTGAACAGGACCTGAACAATAATAAGATTAATACTGTTACCACAATGTCAATAACAAACATAGAGATTCACTCACAACATAAAAAAGTGGCCTTGGTGCACATGAACTGCTGCCGCATGGGTTTGAATCCAGCCCACTACTCTCTCAGCCAAAAATCTTCAAAGCACAAAAATGCCTTTTTTTTTTATAAACATTTTAAATAATAAAAAAGAAAAATAGAAAAAGCTAAACCAAGCAACAGAAGACTATCACCTTTTGCGGGGCCTCCGTATATTTGTTGAGGAAAGACGCCAGGTCTCTCAGCTCACACGTGCAACTCCACTTGTTGAGCTCCAGGTTGAGATTAGACAGAAATGACAAATACACAAATGCCTCTGGTGGGGCGCTCTGGAGCTGATTCCTGGAGAGATCCAGACTACGTAGCTGAGGCAGGCCTCTGAAGCTATCCTTGCCCAGGTATGCGATTAAATTATCAGACAGATCCAGGGTTTCAAGCCCCTGGAGATCAGCTGAGGCAAATGTGCCAGCGTCCAGCCCGGTAAGGCGGTTCCCTTCCAGCTGCAGCGTCCGCAAGGCACCTGTGGCCTGGAACCAGGAGCCGTTGATCTCCCCTAGGGCATTATTCCCCAGATGGAGAATCACTAGCCTCTGCAGCCAGGAAAAGGTTGAGCCACCCAGGGCCTGGCTAGAGAGGAGGTTGTGATCCAGGAGGAGGGTATGGAGGACGGTAAGGTTCCAGAAGGCATCGTAGGTGATGGTGGCGATTGTGTTGTGGCTGAAGGACAGCACAGTAATGTTGGACATGATGGACAGGAAATGGTGGTCAATGGACACAATGGTGCCATCAGTCAGCATGAGTGCCTTGGTAGTTACTGGTGCCGCTAATGGTGGTAGAAAACAGAAAGCTTTGTCTTAAATATGGCCAACTATAGAAATAATGGTGCCAGACATCCCAACAATGTGGTAAGCTTAAACCCTCTCAACATCAATGGGACTCATCTCCAGTTCCAAAATCTCAGCGTGTATTTTTAAGTTGGGATTTTATGCAAGGAAATTGGGGATTGTGATAGCAATTCTATCGATAAGAACTCTTTAGGAAGTAGGTGCAGAGACAACATTCTCTTGGCACAATTAGCAGTTTATTTTTTGCAAGGAGAGAGGAATCAAAGCTTAAACATCTCTAAAGTAACACAGGACAATCATCTGTACTTATACAGAAAATAGAGGTGTGGTAAGATACTGCACAGCTGTCCTATGTCAACAATACATGTTGCCTTTGTTCCATCCACAATTAGGTTTTACTCAAAAGGGCAGGCTGTCCCCCCACCTTATGCCAGGGAACTAAGGACACTGTAGGCAGCCTCTTTAACTCAGAAGGGCCACATACCATCTGGACAAAGCACAGACACACTGATGGTTTAAACAGATAAACAGATTGACGGAGGACCCAATGATCTACTCATACCATTCACCCCCCTTTCCCACATACCTTTTCCTATCTAAACACGGGGACTCAGTACTTTTCCATTTACTCAACACTTTAACCAGTAATTCCTTTATACATTTATAGAACAACTAAATACCTCAGTTAAAGACATTTCTATAACAGGATGCAGGGTGAAAAATGTGTTGTTCTGTCCCTGAGCAAAGCAGTTAACCATCTAGGTTGTTGCTGAAAATTAGTTTTCAGTCATGTTTACCAAGTAATGTTTTTTTTTTAAACTAGGCATATTTTTGCTGTTCTGGATTTGAACACGTGCTGCAGAAATATAAGTGACCTAGAGGCAGTGGCATAGACAGCTAGACCAACTTAAGCCATGAAAATTTTACTCCTACTACTCGTTTTTCTTCAAAATCATTCCACCACTTAGGGTTCATCTAAACTCAGTAGTAAAACTTCTTGAGAGTCTTTAGTATCTATAAACACACATGTATGGTATCCAGAAAATATCTACATAATTGACAAAATGAAGAATCAATATATTATTTTTATTCCATTGATATCAGTTTCCTACCTATAATATTGGAGAGCTTGTGACAGATGACCGCCTCATCAGAACACACCACACAAGAGGCGGGACATGAGGAGAGGCTCTGGGTGTGTGTGATTGACAGCATCAGCATCAGAATACCTGTGTTTCACCAAGAACAAGAGCTCTGGGCAGAAATGACATAACTGATCTTGCCAAGTTTATCTGTTCACATATTCAATACCTTATGATTTAGAACGTTGCGTAGCCAACCCATAAACCTCTACAGTATTATTGCAACTACGTTCTGATGTAAGAATAGACTTACTTCTCATGGTTGGTTATTGGTCGACTTCATGGTGTTGTGTTGGCTCATCCCCACTCATGTGGTCTTAGGGCCTTATCTTAAAGCTGGATGCATTATGTTGTCTCACTGTGGGTCTTGTTGAATATATTAACGATAGATACCACATGTAATAGTTCTGAAACCCATTCAACCCATTCAAGATTTTGTTTTATAAGAAATGTCATATTAATTAATGTTCAAATAATAATAAACAGTATGTACAGTAGTACTACAGTGGTAGTCAGCATTAACAGCATGAAAAAGGTGTCACAGTTATATAGGTCTGTCATTTATATATACAACTAATAAATAGTTTCTCATATGGTTTGTATTGCTGGGAGACCAAAAAAAAACGTTGTCAAACATGACGGTAACAATCCTGAAGTCATTAAACATGCATGATGACCCCCATGGAGTCTATTCAGAACAGCCATTTTAACTATGTGTGTATCTGTTTACTTGAGCCATAGACTGGATTAGCAACAGCTGCTATGTACACAGTGACCAGATCGGAGGAATCTTAGACGGGCCTGACACCTGAAGTCTCAGGTTTCTGTGGATGCTGTTCTTGTAAACCATCTCCTCACCTGGCCACCTGGACAGATATACAAGACTACAGGTCCTTTCGGTTAGTGCTAAGAATTAAAGCAGAATTAGGACCATACCAACATCTACATATGGGTTGCATAAAATGGGTTTGGAATTTAGAATTGATTAAAAATAAAATCTGGTCCACAACATGGTTTTCATAGGTGAATTTTTAAACAATGTAAAAAAAAAAAATGCTTTGAGAAATAATCCAATATGGAAACTCTAATGAGATTTTTAAAATTAATTTCCAAATCATGATAGAAACTCCTGAAGGATTTTGACTAGGACCTGGTCAACTAAAAGTGATGTTCCCCTAACAAAAGCTTTGAATACACAGAACTAGTTTGTGTCCCAGTAATACTTGTCTGCAACTTGTCGTATTTATTTATGTCAATGAAACACAACTTGGCTGCAAAATAGATAAATATTGCATCCGACAACAAAGCCTAACATTGTTTGTGACAGCTGCATTAAATGAAACATTAGATTTCTTACCTGTAGGCTAAATTGAGCGAATCCAACCCTTGAAAAATCGGCCTCCCACATCATATCATACATTTTCACTGATCCAAAATAACCATATGCTGTATATATCCATATACCTCCTTATGCTTCATCATTTCAAAAAAATGTAACAACCCGTTATGGTAGTCACTACTACTGGTTCACAGGGCAACAGTCTGTGCTCATATTGAAGAAGGTGGGTAAAGTTACCTGTGCTCTGGGCATGCTCAGGCTGCATAGCCTGCAATGTGGCACAATTTTCCCACAAGAAATGACATGATTTGGTGTCTTAAATCATACAATGTGATTTTCTCGATTTTTGTTTTAGATTCCGTCACTCTCAGTTGAAGAGTACCTATGATAAAAATTAGTGTTCTATATGCTTTGTAAGTGGGAAAACCTGCAAAATTGGCAGTGTATCAAATACTTGTTCTCCCCACTGTATATGACTAATGAGCTTCATAACAACACTCTAGACTAAGCACAGTCGTTTAATACCCCCGACCTGTGAAAATACTGAAACCAAGACAGTAACCGTCAATAAGTCCCTGAGACTCCAAATATAGTGTTCGACAAAACCTACTCATTCATGGTTATTAGATTCTAGAATAATAGTGAAGACATCAAAACAAATAACACATTTAAGTTCATGTAGTAAGCAAAAAGTTTTAAACCAATCAACATCTTTATTTCAGATTCTTCAAAGTAGCCACCCTTTGCTTTGATGAAAGCTTTGCACACTAGTGGCATTCTCTCTACAGGCTTCATGAGGTAAACACCTGGAACCCTTTTCCTGCAGTGTAACAAATACTTGTTCTCCCCACTGTATATTGCATTTTATTGCGAATTCGTCTCCGTGGTTGTGTCTCAAAAACATCTGCATCTGCTCCATTAAACCATTTTCTGTTCCCAGGTCAGATTGAATTTGATCGAATTCCCATTCTAGATCCGACCTCGTCCATAAAGTAACCAGCGATTACTTTTGGATTGCTACTGGTAGAATAAGAGTGGAGCCAAATAACCATTAGAGAAAAGCCTTCAATTGCACCATTGATACAAACGCCGTAAGGCTTTAGTTAATCATATGAATCAACATGCCACAAAAATTCTGACCTGGGTTACGGTAAAGACGTCTCTGAAGGCGATTTCTACATCTCCCCTGCACTCCAAGGGGGTCTAGAATTTGGAGAAAACACATTACTACCTTTTGAGTAACCACATGCCCTGCTTGGATGCATTTAAGATGCATTAGTTTGTGTCCATGAAGCTTCCCATGTACAGATGCTGGTCATATAATTAGAATATCATCAAAACGTTGATTTATTTCACTAATTCCATTCAAAAAGTGAAACTTGTATAATGTGTACATTCATTCCTCAGACTGATATACAAACCTGATTCCAAAAAAGTTGGGACACTGTAAAAATTGTGAGTAAAAAAGGAATGGAATAATTTACAAATATCATAAACTTATATTTAATTCACAGTAGAATATAGATAACATATTGAATGTTGAAAGTGAGACATTTTGTAATGTCATGCCAAATATTGGCTCATTTTGGATTTCATGAGAGCTACACATTCCACAAAAGTTGGGACAGGTAGCAATAAGAGGACGGAAAAGTTAAATGTACAGTAAGGAACAGCTGGAGGACCAATTTGCAACTTATTATGTCAATTGGCAACATGATTGGGTATAAAAAGAGCCTCAGAGTGGCAGTGTCTCTCAGAAGTCAAGATGGGCAGAGGATCACCAATTCCCCCAATGCTGCGGCGAAAAATAGTGGAGCAATATCAGAAAGGAGTTTCTCAGAAAAAAATTGCAAAGTGTTTGAAGTTATCATCATCTACAGTGCATAATATCATCCAAAGATTCAGAGAATCTGGAACAATCTCTGTGCGTAAGGGTCAAGGCCGGAAAACCATACTGGATGCCCGTGATCTTCGGGCCCTCAGACGGCACTGCATCACATACAGGAATGATACTGTAATGGAAATCACAACATGGGCTCAGGAATACTTCCAGAAAACATTGTTGGTGAACACAATCCACCGTGCCATTCGCCGTTGCCGGCTAAAACTCTATAGATCAAAAAAGAAGCTGTATCCAAACAGGATCCAGAAGTGCAGGCGTTTTCTCTGGGCCAAGGATCATTTAAAATGGACTGTGGCAAAGTGGAAAAGTGTTCTGTGGTCAGACTAATCAAAATTTAAAGTTCATTTTGGAAAACTGGGACGCCATGTCATCCGGACTAAAGAGGACAAGGACAACCCAAGTTGTTATCAGCACTCAGTTCAGAAGCCTGCATATCTGATGGTATGGGGTTGCATGAGTGCATGTGGCATGGGCAGCCTACACATCTGGAAAGGCACCATCAATGCTGACAGTTATATCCAAGTTCTAGAACAACATATGCTCCCATCCAGACGTCGTCTCTTTCAGGGAAGACCTTGCATTTTCCAACATGACAATGCCAGACCACATACTTCATCAATTACAATGTCATGGCTGCATAGAAGAAGGATCCCAGTACTGACTGGGCCAGCCTGCAGTCCAGATCTTTCACCCATAGAAAACATTTGGCGCTTCATCAAGAGGAAGGTGCGACAAAGAAGACCTAAGACAGTTGAGCAACTAGAAGCCTGTATTAGACAAGAATGGGAAAACATTCCTATTCATAAACTTGAGCAACTTGTTTCCTCTGTCCCCAGACGTTTGCAGTCTGTTATAAAAAGAAGAGGGGATGCCACACAGTGTTAAACATGGCCTTGTCCCATCTTTTTTGAGATGTGTTGATGCCATGACATTTAAAATCAACTTATTTTTCCCTTAAAGTGATACATTTTCTCAGTTTAAACATTTGATATGTCATCTATGTTGTATTTTGAATAAAATATTGATATTTGAAACTTCCACATAATTGCATTCTGTTTTTATTCACAATTGTACATTGTCCCAACTTTTTTGGAATCTGGTTTGTATTTCAAGTGTTTATTTCTTTTTAATTTCGATGATTATAACTGACAGCTAATGAAAACCCCAAATTCAGTATCTCAGAAAAATAGAATATTGTGAATAGGTTCAATATTGAAGACACCTGGTGCCACACTCTAATCAGCTAATGAACTCAAAACACCTGCAAAGGCCTTTAAATGGTCTCTCAGTCTAGTTCTGTAGGCTACACAATCATGGGGAAGACTGCTGACTTGACAGCTGTCCAAAAGACAACCATTGACAACTTGCACAAGGAGGGCAAGACACAAAAGGTCATTGTTAAAGAGGCTGGCTGTTCACAGAGCTCTGTGTCCAAGAAAATTAATAGAGAGGCGAAGGGAAGGAAAAGATGTGGTAGAAAAAAAGTGTACAAGCAATAGGGATACCCAGAGCTGTTGAAAAAGGGAATTGCGACACTCCCATAGACCGCCATAGGAACTTTGGAATGCGGAAGTAACACGTGTCGTGGAGCAGCCAATAGTTCCAAACACTGATAGTTCCAGCACTGAAGACCATTAATATTAGGAGCTTCCGAAGTATGCTCGCTGGAAAATTTGTTGAAATTATTGTAATTTTGACTATTAAACACATTTTCCGACCTCTCATGAATCTAGTCAGTAGTTTTGTTTTATGTAGCCAGTTTTAGTAAATGTTTATTTATGTGAATTGTTTTTTTTTACATATAACAATAGGATATTGGTAATTATGACCATAGAAGCATGAGAAAAATATATACAGTACATACTGTAAATGTATTATACCTTGGGGAGCAGTCCCCCTTCCCTACAAAATTAAACACACAAAATCATTTATTCAATTCAAAGGGCTTTAATGGCATGAAAGTTTCAAGAATAATGTTTTCAAAAGGATCAAATAATGATTTGTCAATATAAACACAATATACAGTAATATGAACATTAACAAAACACTAATACAACTGGGTGAGGAACAGCCAAGCTCGGCTAACAACAATGGATAATTGTCAAAAGTTATACTGAGCACTACAACAAAGGCAGAAAGCTGTTTTCAGATGTGCTGTCCAAGCTCTTTTAAAGAAGCACAAATAAACTGACAATGTTGAGGACCGTAGTGATCATCAAAAGAATAAATTGCTGCAGCAGATGAAAAACACATTATGCCACAAACAGCATCATCCCTTGTTTTCAGAAGATGTTTAGCAGCGCCATCAGTTAAGAGCTGCAGAAAACAGTTGAACCCTGGTACACCCATCTATTGTCTGGAGAAGTCTGGTCAGAAGTGGCTGTCATTGAAGATTTGGGGCAAAAAGATATACCTCCGGCATAGAAAATAGGCCAAGAGACCTGGATATGCAGGAAAATGACAGCAGGTGCTCTGGACTTTATGTATGTAAATGTGTGTGTGTGTGTATATATATATACATACATACTTACATACACATATACAATTTATATATATATATATACAATGTATATATTATGGGTTGTGTACATATTTATACTTAAGAGTAGGCCTATACTAGTCTGTACAATGTGTACATCATATCGTATGGATGTATTATTCTTTTTTTTTTGTGTGTGTGTTTTCTGATACATGGTTTAGTCTATGATTAAGGAAGGATGAATGGGTACATTGGCCATACTGAAATCAATCCCATTAACAGTTTTGGGTCGTATTTAGGAACATAGTTAATTCACTCAGTAATTATATCACCGGTTTCATTTCATGAAGTTAATATTTACCGAACATTGCTGCAATTATAGTCGTTACTGTAAATGTATTCTACGTTATGGGAGTCCATTTCCCTCCAAAATTTAACACAAAAACGTATTAATTCTGTTTCCGTCACTCTCCCCCCCAAAAAAGTATATTGTATGCATTTAATGTTAGCGTAAACATAATAATCAATGTACATTATGCGTCAATATTTACCTATAATTGCTGCAAATATAGCTGCTGCTGTCTGTCCCGCTTAAACTCATTCAAACTGGTTGACAGCGCAGCTCTGTTTGGAACTATTAAGAGCTACATAAATCATAGTGTGTCGCAACTCTCTTTTTCAACGGCTCTGGGGATACCCACACCCTGGAGAGGATTGTGAAACAAAACCCATTCAAAAATGTGGGGGAGATTCACAAAGAGTGGACTGCAGGGGGAGTCAGTGCTTCAAGAACCACCACGCACAGACGTATGCAAGACATGGGTTTCAGCTGTCACATTCCTTGTGTCAAGCCACTCTTGAACAAGACACAGCGTCAGAAACGTCTCGCCTGGGCTAAAGACAAAAAGGACTGGACTGCTGCTGAGTTATGTTCTCTGATGAAAGTACATTTTGCATTTCCTTTGGAAGTCAAGGTCCCAGAGTCTGGAGGAAGAGAGGAAAGGCACAGAATCCACGTTGCTTGAAGTCTCCACAGTGTAAAGTTTCCATAGTCAGTGATGGTTTGGGGTGCTATGTCATCTGCTGGTGTTGGTCCACTGTGTTTTCTGAGGTCCAAGGTCAACGCAGCTGTCTACCAGGAAGTTTTAGAGCACTTCATGCTTACTGCTGCTGACCAACTTTATGGAGATGCAGATTTCATTTTCCAACAGGACTTGGCACCTGCACACAGTGCTAAAGCTACCAGTACCTGGTTAAAGGACCATGGTATCCCTGTTCTTAATTGGCCAGCAAACTCGCCTGACCTTAACACTATAGAAAATCTATGGGGTATTGTGAAGAGGAAGATGCGATACGCCAGACCCAACAATGCAGAAGAGCTGAAGGCCACTATCAGAGCAACCTGGGCTCTCATCACACCTGAGCAGTGCCACAGACTGATTGACTCCATGTCACGTCCCATTGCTGCAGTAATTCAGGCAAAAGGAGCCCCAACTAAGTATTGAGTGCTGTACATGCTCATACTTTTAATGTTCATACTTTTCAGTTGGCCAACATTTAAAAAAAAAAAAAACATTTGTATTGATCTTAAGTAATATTTTAATTTTCCACCAGGCACCAGGTGTTTTCAATATTGAAACTATTCACAATATTCTATTTTTCTGAGATACTGAATTTGGGATTTTCATTAGTTGTCAGTTATAATCATCACAATTAATATAAAAAACATTTGAAATATATCAGTCTGTGTGTAATGAATGAATGTAATATACAAGTTTCACTTTTTGAATGGAATTAATGAAATAAATCAACTTTTTGATGATATTCTAATTATATGACCAGCACCTGTATACCAAGTTGAGTGCGTAGGAATAATGCAATGTTCAAGTAGGTCCAACTGATTTTTCCTTCTGTGGAGGCTTTGAGAACTCAAAATGAATAAACTAATGACAATACCATCTATATGACTCAATGATGCTTATATCTCCCAATGCCTCAAACCGAGGAGAAAATAGAAGTTGATTAATTCAAGAGAACCGGCCATATCAACAAATGCATGACAACAAACTGCAAGGGTGAAAGTTATGAGTGGAAGGTAAAATAAACATAGAAAGTAAATGATTAAAAGAAAATCTTTATTCTTGAAAATATTATTAGAGAATAATGTAACACCCCTGGCCGGGATGCTAAATCAGGAGTCGGAGTCAGAGGTAAAGAACACCTGGTAGAATTAATTAACCCTAACAAGACAGCTGTGTGGCCACTGTCTACGCCCAACAATATCTGTTAACACACAGACTCTTGACAAACTCTCTCCTAGATCTGTAGCTAGCTCAGACAAGTATCACACGTTATGGTTCTCTGTCACAGGAGTGGAGCCACAAGATAGAGAGAGATGCCTGCCAAAACCCCACCCCTGGACATGCCCCTGCTGTCCCCGAGCCCCCAGAGATGCCCTCCTCACTGCGGGACGTCCCACCCGGTAAAACAGCCCCACCTAACTGTCAGGCCCCGCCCCCTAATGAAACATAACTGGGGAATTTAGAACAGCACTTTAATTGAACACAGGGTCCCTACAATAATCTCTAAATATTCCAAATTTTATTATCGAAATAACATTTTGAGTTTATTCTCGAAGTAATATTTCGTGAGAAAAAAATATTGGCGTCTTTTTATATTTTTTTCGCATGGCTGCAATATGCCACCGTACACACGGAATCTGAATACGCGTTTGCAGATTCCTGTACACATTCATAAAACTCCGTACGCATTTAGAGATTATTTTACACTTTTTACAAATCTGATTACGCACACACGGATTGAGATACAGTTACACAACTCACATTTGTAAACAGTTTTGCTGAATCTCCCGTAAATGACGCGGCGTTATTCAATGTTTCATTTTGCACATTTATTTACAGTTGTAACTTAGTTCATTTAGCGTTATTTGGGAGCCGCAGAAAAACGGAATCCAATACATTATTCCAAATTAAAAGACACCCATTGATATTTCTTTTAATTGAAGAAAATATTACGACCATACAACATAGAATTGAGAAAATGTTGGTACTATTTATACAGAATAGCAACTAATGAATGCTATGTCAACCCAGTTATTCTAGTATTGTAATTCTTATTGTCTTTTATTTTGCAATGTGTGTAAACTAACTTATGGAAAACAGGATGTTCTGAAATTGTGCTGCTTGTGGTGGTACATGCCTGAAATAGAAAGACACTGATGGAGATTCCTGATCGGACACAAGCGGTATGTTCGTATTACTGGTTGAATATAATTATACTGTTACTTATAACCGCTGATAATTATTACACATAGCTAACTATGTTCCAGCTGGAATAGGCAAATCGAAAAAGTCCTCAATGTCGTCTGGTCTCAATGGGCATAATGCTGCAGCTAATAGCTACCAGCTTTAAATTAGTTGGGGTGCGATTTAATTTAACATTACTAGTTAGCATGATTATTATTACAGTAGTTAAAGTTATGTCGCTTTGTACAAATCAGGTAAAACATCTCATGTTTGTTCAGCTGTCTCTAATTTGGTTGCAGTAGTTACTACACAACCACACAGCAGGCTAGCCGGTTTGCTACAGTCGGCAAAGAGCTAAAATCTTAAAACAACACATGAAATGTGACGTTTTATGTGGAATATAATTACAGTACTACAGTATACCTTCTTGTCTAGAGTGAAAAACTCAAACCTGCTAAAATGGGAAAACAAACGTGTGAAGCATGTTCAACCCTTAAATACTACTGTACACTAAAGTTAAAAGTTATTATCTACGACAACATCGAGAATACTACATAATTATTCTACATCAGTAACGTTAACTGGTTGTACTATTATAATTCATATTTAAAATGTCGATATTGTACTTCAGTGTTTAAAGTATAACGTATAGTAGCTATTATTAACTAGCTATCATAACTTAGCCTAGACCCCTTGAAATGTGTGCAAACATGCTAAATATGCAATTACAAAATTACTTCCAAGACTCGTACGAATGACCTCCTTAAAAGTGTTTGCTTCATAGCAAATCAACTGCACATTTAAAAAAAATACTTCAGCCAGTAAAATGGCTCCTTGCTGGCTGACTTGCTGCATGGTCAGGCTGTGAATGATCAGTAGTATTTTAGCAAACTATTAGGACCTTATTTTTGCAAAGATGACAACAATAAATATGTTATAGGCACTGTTCCAGCAATAATTTAAACAATATAACAAGCTTACGATGACCATAATAAGAATCCCTACACTTTTGTTAATGAATGAATTACTTGAATGTAGGTCTGTGAAATAGGTACTGATGGACTGTACAGTGTCCTCTCTTTTTGCAACTGTGATGTGTTCGCATCCAAGTCCCCTTTGTTCCTGTCTTACTGTCTAAAACATGTTGGTGTTTGAAAGTATTACCTTGTTTTAATAATTTATTTGCTTTATATTCATAGATAATTCACTCCATTACAGTCTACCTGTGATACATTGAAGTGTTTGTTGTTTATGTCTTTATAACAACAGTGTGGGAAAATACCTGAATAGTTTTTGCTGGTAAAGTAGTGCTTTTTTTATGCAGTGTTTACCACCCCATTTCCAAAAATGTTGGGACACTGTGTTAAATGTAAAGAAAAACAGAATGCAATGATGTGCAAATTATTTAAACCCTATATTCAGTAGAAAATAGTACAAATACAACATACCAAATGTTGAAACTGAGAATTGTTATTATTTCTTGAAAAATATATGCCCACTGAATTTGATGCCAGCTAAATGTTTCAAAAAGCTGGGACAGGTAGTGATGGATGCTGGCAATACGGTTATCAAAAAGCTCTGAAACCTTCATGACACTGCAGTGCCAAAACATAGTGTCGAAGCTTGTTTCAAAGTGCCCAAGTCACGTGATCTAAGCAAATTAAGTGTTATGTTATACTGTTTCGATCACCTATGCCAGTCCCTAAAATTTAAGCCAATGAAAATGGCCAGATTTCGAGAGTTGTTTGATGCAGGAGAGAGACAGACATTTTTATCAGAATTATTCAGTTGATTTGGAGAAATGGAGGGCGCACAAAAAATACCAAGGTCCAATGTGTGGGAAAATGTTCACGTTGTTGAACGTAACCTTGTGAAATGCATGATTTGTGAGCAACAACTGGGCTACTACAACTTGCATACACAAATTAATGTATAAGCATATAAATGTCCCCTTATATATGAAAGTCCACAAACATCAGTATTTTATACAGCCTATACTATTGGGACACATAGGCATACTGTGTACACAAATGACAATTATTAAAATATAACTTAAATGTGTCGTTATATAGGTTTACTTTAGTAGTCAAGTGTCTAAGGACATTATCCGTAACATCCTTGACATTGTCATATTGTTCCATTGCTGGTTTTCATTAACGGATATTTCCATATCTGTCTATGAAAACACTACTCGCTTCAAAGCCCCCCAATGAGGTGAGCATCTCCAGATTTAGTAATTGTTGCACGTGTCAGCTGTGCTTAAGATGTTACTGCTCCTTTATTAACATTGTAAGGTTCGTGGTATGTTCCATTATTAGACTGCGTCTAGCTCCACTTAATTGTTGACGTATCAATTGTCTATTCAGTGTTTAGGCCTATACGCAATGCCAGCGTATGCCAACCACTACACCACTTTGTGGACAATTTCTTTTCTGGGAGTCTTCCAGTTGCATTACATGTATTTGACCAGCAGATGTTGCCAGCATGCAATGTTTTGAGTGTTTCGAAACAGTGAATCCTTTTTTGGTGCAATTGTTTCAGTTAGCTCAAAGTTTCAGAAAGCTATGTTTCTCCCATCACAAGGGGCAGGGGCAACAATAGACTGGAAAAGCTAAAAAAATAAAAATAAATGGTGGAACATCTCAGTAACATGATTAGGTATAAAAAGGGCATCCGAGAGAGGATGAGTCTTTCAGAAGTAAAGATGGGGAGGGGTTCAGCACTCTGTGGAAGACTGTGCAGGCAAATAGTGCAACAATTTAAGAATAACGTTTCTCAATTAGAAATTGCAAAGAGTTTGGGAATCTCATAGTTTTTCTGTAGAGATCATTGCATGGTCTCAGGAACACTTCCAAAAACCATTGTCTGTGAACACAGTACGTCGCTGCATCCACAAATGCAAATTAAAACTCTAACATGCAAAAAAAGAAATCAATATGAACAAGATCCAGAAACACCGCCGCCTTCTCTGGGCCCTAGCTTGTTTAAAATATTTTGGGGAATACTGGACGCCACGTCCTCCAGACTATAGAGGAGAGTGACCATCTGGCTAGTTATCATCGCAAAGTTAAAAAGCCAGCATCCGTGATGATATGGTGGTTCAGTAGTGCACGTAGCATGGGTGACTTGCACATCTGTGAAAACACCATTCATGTTGAGCAGTATATGCATGTTTTGAAATAAGAAATGTTGCCATCCAGAGGATGTATTTTTCAGGGAAGGCCTTGCTATTTTCAGCAAGACAATGCCAAACCACATTCTGCATGTATTACAAAAGTATGGCTTTGAAGTAAAAGCGTGCGGTTGCTAAACTGGCCAGCATGCAGTCCAGACCTGTCAACCATTGAAAAAAAAATTGGTTTCCTCAGTTCCCAAACGCAAAAGTATTGCTAAAAGAAGTGGTGATTCAACACACTGGTAAACATGCCCCTGTCCCAACTTTTTTTTTAAAATGTGTTGCTGGCATCAAATTCATTTTTTTTTTTCAAAAACAATTTTGAGTACCGTGACGTCGCCCGGTATGGCGCAGCCGGGGCCCCACCCCGGAGCCAGGCCCGGGGTTGGGGCTCGAATGCGAGCGCCTGGTGGCCGGGCCTTCCCCCATGGGGCCCGGCCGGGCTCAGCCCGAACGGGTGACGTGGGGCCGCCCTCCCGTGGGCTCACCACCCACAGGAGGGACCATAAGGGGCCGGTGCAAAGAGGATCGGGCGGCAGTCGAAGGCAGGGGCCTAGACAACCCGATCTCTGGACACGGAAACTGGCTCTAGGGACGTGGAATGTCACCTCGCTGGCGGGGAAGGAGCCTGAGTTAGTGCGTGAGGTTGAGAGGTTCCGATTAGAGGTAGTCGGGATCACCTCTACGCACGGCTTGGGCTCTGGAACCACACTCCTTGAGAGAGGATGGACTCTTCACCACTCTGGAGTTGCCCATGGTGAGAGGCGGCGGGCTGGTGTGGGTTTGCTCATAGCTCCCCAGCTCTGCCGCCATGTGTTGGAGTTTACCCCGGTGAACGAGAGGGTCGTTTCCCTGCGCCTACGGGTCGGGGATAGGTCTCTCACTGTTGTTTGTGCCTACGGGCCGAACGGCAGTGCAGAGTACCCAACCTTCTTGGAGTCTCTGGGAGGGGTGCTGGAAAGTGCTCCGACTGGGGACTCTATTGTTCTACTGGGGGACTTCAACGCCCACGTGGGCAACGACAGTGACACCTGGAGGGGCGTGATTGGGAGGAACGGCCCCCCTGATCTGAACCCGAGCGGTGTTCAGTTATTGGACTTCTGTGCTAGTCACAGTTTGTCCATAACGAACACCATGTTCAAGCATAAGGGTGTCCATCAGTGCACGTGGCACCAGGACACCCTAGGCCGCAGGTCGATGATCGACTTTGTTGTCGTCTCATCTGACCTGCGGCCGTATGTCTTGGACACTCGGGTGAAGAGAGGGGCGGAGCTGTCAACTGATCACCACCTGGTGGTGAGTTGGATCCGATGGCGGGGGAGGAAGCTGGACAGACTCGGCAGGCCCAAGCGTACTGTAAGGGTCTGCTGGGAACGTCTGGCCGAGTCTCCTGTCAGAGAGATCTTTAACTCCCACCTCCGGCAGAGCTTCGACTGGATCCCGAGGGAGGTTGGAGATATTGAGTCCGAGTGGACCATGTTCTCCACCGCCATTGTCGAAGCGGCCGCTCGGAGCTGTGGCCGTAAGGTCTCCGGTGCCTGTCGAGGCGGCAATCCCCGAACCCGGTGGTGGACACCGGAAGTAAGGGATGCCGTCAAGCTGAAGAAGGAGTCCTATCAGGCCTGGTTGGCTTGTGGGACTCCTGAGGCAGCTGACGGGTACCGACAGGCCAAGCGGGCTGCAGCCCGGGTGGTTGTGGAGGCAAAAACTCGGGCCTGGGAGGAGTTCGGTGAGGCCATGGAGAAGGACTATCGGCTGGCCTCGAAGAGATTCTGGCAAACCATCCGGCGCCTCAGGAGAGGGAAACAGTGCCCTACCAACGCTGTTTACAGTAGAGGTGGGCAGCTGTTGACCTCAACTGAGGATGTCGTCGGGCGGTGGAAGGAGTACTTCGAGGATCTCCTCAATCCCGCTGACATGTCTTCCATTGAGGAAGCAGAGGATGAGGGCTCAGAGGTGGACTCGTCCATCACCCGGGCTGAAGTCACAGAGGTGGTCAAGAAACTCCTCTGTGGCAAGGCACCGGGGGTGGATGAGATCCGCCCTGAGTACCTCAAGTCTCTGGATGTTGTGGGGCTGTCTTGGTTGACACGCCTGTGCAACATCGCGTGGCGGTCGGGGACAGTGCCTCTGGGATGGCAGACCGGGGTGGTGGTCCCTCTTTTTAAGAAGGGGGACCGGAGGGTGTGTTCCAACTATAGGGGGATCACACTTCTCAGCCTCCCCGGGAAAGTCTATGCCAGGGTTCTGGAGAGGAGAATACGGCCGATAGTAGAACCTCGGATTCAGGAGGAACAGTGTGGTTTTCGTCCGGGCCGTGGAACACTGGACCAGCTCTATAACCTCTACGGGGTGTTGGAGGGTTCATGGGAGTTTGCCCAACCAATCCACATGTGTTTTGTGGATTTGGAGAAGGCATTCGACTGTGTCCCTCGCGGCATCTTGTGGAGGGTGCTTGGGGAATATGGGGTCCTGGGTCCTTTGCTAAGGGCTGTCAGGTCCCTATACAACCGAAGCAGGAGCTTGGTCCGCATTGCCGGCAGTAAGTCAGACTTGTTCCCAGTGCATGTTGGACTCCGGCAGGGCTGCCCTTTGTCACCGGTTCTGTTTGTAATTTTTATGGACAGAATTTCTAGGCGCAGCCAGGGGCCGGAGGGTGTCAGGTTTGGGGACCACACGATTTCGTCTCTGCTCTTTGCAGATGATGTTGTCGTGTTTGCCCCTTCTAACCAGGACCTTCAGCATGCACTGGGACGGTTTGCAGCCGAGTGTGAAGCGGTGGGGATGAAAATCAGTACCTCCAAATCCGAGGCCATGGTCCTCAGTCGGAAAAGGGTGGCTTGCCCACTTCAGGTTGGTGGAGAGTGCCTGCCTCAAGTGGAGGAGTTTAAGTATCTAGGGGTCTTGTTCACGAGTGAGGGAAGGATGGAACGGGAGATTGACAGACGGATCGGTGCAGCTTCTGCAGTAATGCAGTCGATGTATCGGTCTGTCGTGGTGAAGAAAGAGCTGAGCCGCAAGGCGAAGCTCTCGATTTACCAGTCAATCTACGTTCCTACTCTCACCTATGGTCATGAGCTTTGGGTCATGACCGAAAGGACAAGATCCCGGATACAGGCGGCCGAAATGAGTTTTCTCCGCAGGGTGGCTGGGCGATCCCTTAGAGATAGGGTGAGAAGCTCGGTCACCCGGGAGGAGCTCAGAGTAGAGCCACTGCTCCTCCACATCGAGAGGGGTCAGCTGAGGTGGCTTGGGCATCTTTTTCGGATGCCTCCGGAACGCCTTCCTGGGAAGGTGTTCCGGTCCCGTCCCACCGGGAGGAGACCCCGGGGAAGACCTAGGACACGCTGGAGGGACTAAGTCTCCCGGCTGGCCTGGGAACGCCTCGGTGTCCCCCCGGAAGAGCTAGAGGAAGTGTCTGGGGAGAGGGAAGTCTGGGCATCCCTGCTTAGACTGCTGCCCCGCGACCCGGCCCCGGATAAGCGGAAGAAGATGGATGGATGGAATACAATTTCTCAGTTTCAACATTTCATGTGTTGTCTTCATACTATTTTCAATAAAATATAGGGATGAATGATTTGCACATCATTGCATTCTGTTTTAATTCACAATTTACACAATTTAAATTTTTGCCACACGGGAAAAATATACATCTCCACTCTTTACACACATGCACATTCTGATGTCAAGGTTTTGGTCAGATTTCCTCTTCAGTTAGACATCAGGACTGCTAGGAACACCAGCAATTGCAAAAAACATGAAATATTCCTTGTGGAAGCATGAAGTGAGCTACTTTTGTTGCTCCATTTGGCCTTGTGAAATACTGCTTGCAGCTTTAATTATCATTATTCTAATGTTTTTCAGTCCTTTTTGCTAATTACTGTGAGATAAAATGGCCCGAAAAGGCCTATCTTTGCATGCTCATACAGGCCCAAGTGCCACAACCGTGTGTCCTATAGTCATGAAACCTTTTCTATATGTCCATCCCCTCAGAAGGACATTTTTTGCCAATGGAACTCAAAGGCGGCCATTATGGATTTTACACAATTTTGGATTTTGTGAAAAACGCTTCAACAGCTACTCCTATAGCACCAATGGCTGATCTTCCCGTCTTTTGATATTTGACTTCTGCAGACCAAGGTCTGTCCAAGATGTTTAAGCCAAGCCTGTTTGTCAAACAATGTGGTCGCTATTGATCATTAAACCTTCAGGTGGGTTATGAGCATATTATTGATAAACCGTTATTCGTATTATAATCCGAGTAGTTACACCTTCAGAACCTTGACAGGACATACCATGTGCATGCATTTTACGACTGACCACAGGGTGGCGATGTTGAACCAGACAACTTTGCAAGCTCATGCCACTCTGTTTGACATAGAAAGAGAAAAAATGGTGGGTAAGTCAATTTCCTCACAAGGAACAGATTTGCCATTGGAACTCATTAGTTCCGCCTTGATGGATTTTCAGCCATTTTGAATATGTGAAAGAAACTTCAATAGCTACTCATATAGAACCAATTGTCTGGTCTTTTAGGTGAAATGATTATCTATGGACCAAGGTCATTTATGACTTCATACCCCATAACAGGGCAAATAGAAACATGGCTGCTGTTCACTAATCAATCTTCAAGCTTTTGGTTTTATACATAATAGCACACAAATCAGACAGTTTTTGGCTCACCAGCCAAGGGGACTGATAGATGAAAAAATACAACTGGATGACATCACCCAGAGGCAGCATATATAGTGAAAACAATAATGGGCCCAAAACAGAGTCTTGAGGAACACCAAAACATACCTTTGATTTGTCAGAGGACATGCCATCCACACATACAAACAGATATCTTTCAGATAAATGAGATTTAAACCCGGCTAGAACGTGTCCACGTAGCCCTATATGGGTTGCTAGTCTCTCTAAGAAAAGGGAGGTATCAATATTCTCAAAGGTAGCACTAAGATCAAGAAGCAACAGGACAGATGCGGAACCTTAGTCTGAGGCCATTAGGTCATTTGTTAGTGCTATGATTGGGTCTGAAACTGGACTGGAGCATTTCATATGTTTTGTGTCTTCAGAAAGGCATTCAGTTGTTGGGAAACACACCTTTCTGATATTTTTGAGAGGAACAGGTGGTTCGATATTGGCCTATAATTGTTTGATATATCTTGATACAGATTAGATTTTTTTCAGAAGAGGCTTTATTACTGCTATTTTGAATGAGTTTAGTACACATGCGGAGGATAGGGAGCAATTAATTACGTTCAAAATTGGCTGACCTAGCACAGAAAATAGCTCCTTAAATAGTTTTGTTGGAATCAGGTCTTGTTGACAATTTGTGGGTTAAGAACTCACTACTAATTTAGTGAACATGTCCAGCGATACAGGGCCAAAATATTCAAGTGTCTCCATTGATACCAGGTCAGAGAATTTCTGGGTATTCTCAGGACAACTGAGATTTTGAGGACAATACAGTGGGTATGGAAAAGAATCCCCTTTAAAATAATCAAATTTTGTTGCTTTGCAGCCTGAGATGAAAACTGACAATTTTGTCTTTGTTTTATTCAGCTGTATTTACAACTTATTACATCCAAGCGAAATATATAATACCAACTTGCTTTATCAGTGCCTAGAAGCACAGTGAAGTCTATTATTAAGAAGTGGAAGGTATTTGGTACAACACACACCCTCCCTGGGTCAGGACGTTGCTCCAAACTGGATGCAAGAGCCAGGAGGAAACTGGTCAGAGAGGCTACCAAGAGGCCTACAGCAACTCTGAAGCAGTTGCAGGAATTCATGACAAAGAGTAGTCATTGTGTACATGTGCAAATTCTCCACAAATGTGGCTTGTATGGGAGGGTTGCAAGAAAAAAGCCACTCCTCAAGAAAGGCCACAGGCAGTCACGACTGAGCTTTGCCAAAACGCACCATGAAGATTCTAAGGTCATGTGGAAAAAGGTGTTATGGTCAGATGAGACTAAAATTTTATTATTTGGCCTCAACGCCAAACGATATGTCTGGCGAAAATCCAATACAGCTCACCATCCAAATAACTCCATTCCTAAAGTAAAGCATGGAGATGGTAATATCATTTTATGGGGTTGTTTCTCTGACTGGAGCACTTCTCAGGATAGAAGGAAAAATGGATGGGGCAAAATACTGTCAAATTCTTGAGGAAAATCTGCTGTTCTCTACCAGAAAGTTGTCAATGGGAAGAAGATTTACCTTCCAACATGACAATGACCCAAAGCACACAGCAAAACTGACCACACAGTGGTTGAAAGAGAAAAAGATGAATGTCCTTACATGGCCTAGTCAGAGCCCGGACTTAAACCCCATTGAAAATCTGTGGAATGACTTGAAGACAGCAGTCCACAAACGGTCACCATCAAATTTTACTGAACTTGAGCAGTTCTGCAAAGAAGAGTGGTCAAATATTGCAATATCTAGATGTGCAAAGTTAGTGGAGACATATCCCAACAGACTAAAGGCTGTCATTAAAGCAAAAGGTGGTTCAACAAAATACTGACACAAGGGGGTGATCCTTTTTCCAAATGAGTGATAGTTGTTTTATTTTTTTATGACATGTTGATGTTATATCTTTCACTTAGATGTTATAAGTTGCACTGAGTAAATACAGCTGAATGAAACAAAAACCTTTCAGGCTGCAAAGCAACAAAATGTGATGATTTTAAAGGGGGTGATTATTTTCTATACCCACTGTAACTACAAACCCGATTCCAAAAAAGTTGGGACACTGTACAATTGTGAATAAAAACAGAATACAACATAGATGACATATCAAATGTTTAAACTGAGAAAATGTATCACTTTAAGGAAAAGATAAGTTGATTTTGAATTTCATGGCATCAACACATCTCAAGAAAGTTGGGACAAGGCCATGTTTAACACTGTGTGGCATCCCCTCTTCTTTTTATAACAGGCTGCAAACATCTGGGGACTGAGGAAACAAGTTGCTCAAGTTTATGAATAGGAATGTTTTCCCATTCTGGTCTAATACAGGCTTCTAGTTGCTCAACTGTCTTAGGTCTTCTTTGTCGCACCTTCCTCTTGATGATGCACCGAATGATTTCTATGGGTGAAAGATCTGGACTGCAGGCTGGCCATTTCAGTACCGGGATCCTTCTTCTATGCAGCCATGACATTGTAATTGATGCAGTATGTGGTCTGGCATTGTCATGTTGGAAAATGCAAGGTCTTCCCTGAAAGAGACGACATCTGGATGGGAGCATATGTTGTTCTAGAACTTGGATATAACTGTCAGCATTGATGGTGCCTTTCCAGATGTGTAGGCTGCCCATGCCACATGCACTCATGCAACCCCATACCAGATGCAGGCTTCTGAACTGAGCACAGATAACAACTTGGATTGTCCTTGTCTTCTTTAGTCCGGATGACATGGCGTCCCAGTTTTCCAAAATGAACTTCAAATTTTGATTTGTCTGACCACACTTTTCCACTTTACCACAGTCCATTTTAAATTATCCTTGGCCCAGAGAAAACGCCTGCGCTTCTGGATCCTGTTTGGATACGGCTTCTTTTTTGACCTATAGAGGTTTAGCCGGCTAAAATCACAACATGAGCCCATGTTGTGATTTCCATTACAGTATCATTCCTGTATGTGATGAAGTGCCGTCTGAGGGCCCGAAGATCACGGGCATCCAGTATGGTTTTCCCGCCTTGACCCTTACGCACAGAGATTGTTCCAGATTCTCTGAATCTTTGGATGATATTATGCACTGTAGATAACTTCAAACTCTGTTATCTTTCTCTGAGAAACTCCTTTCTGATATTGCTCCACTATTTTTCGCCGCAGCATTGGGGGAATTGGTGATCCTCTGCCCATCTTGACTTCTGAGAGACACTGCCACTCTGAGAGGCTCTTTTTATACCCAATCATGTTGCCAATTGACATAATAAGTTGCAAATTGGTCCTCCAGCTGTTCCTTATCTGTACATTTAACTTTTCCAGCCTCTTATTGCTACCTGTCCCAACTTTTTTGGAATGTGTAGCTCTCATGAAATCCAAAATGAGCCAGTATTTGGCATGACATTACGAAATGTCTCACTTTCAACATTCGATATGTTATCTATATTCTATTGTGAATTAAATATAAGTTTGAGATTTGTAAATTATTCCATTCCTTTTTTGCTCACAATTTTTACAGTGTCCCAACTTTTTCGAATCGGGTTTGTATTTATGGGGGAGTGAGCTATTTGTTTTCTAATTGTGGAGATCTTTTCATCAAAAAATGTCATGTATTCATTACTGCTGAAGTGAAGACCCACTTCACTTGTTTAGCATTACATTTTTAACTTTGCAACTGTGTCAAAGAGACATTTTGGATTGTTTTTGTTCACCACAATCAGGTTGGAGAAATTAGCTGATCGAGCAGATGAATGCTTTTCGGTGTTATTGTGTACTGTCTATTCAGGCTAGTCTAAATACTTCCAACTTGGTGGAAGGAATAAGTCTAAGGTATGATTGTGGCAGTGTGTTGGACCTGAGACATGTTGGACAAAACCCATTAAGTCAATTATGGTTTCAAAAGCTTTTTGAAGAGGGTCATTGACTTTTCCATATGAATTATGAAAACACCAAAAATGTGAAAAGTGTCTGCCATGACTACAAGGTTAAACTAGAATTCAGGAAATTCATTGAGGGACATTGTGTATGGCCCGGGTGGCCTGTAAATGGTAGCTATGAAAAACGGTTTATCAGCCTGGTTAGCTTTCATGAGTAAAACTTTAAAAGAATGAAAACCAGTGATGTGTTTAAGTGTAAAATTATATTTACTATAGCAACACCCTTCCTTTATATTTAAATATAGCAACACCCTTCCTTTTCGGGATGCGCGGGGGATATGAGCACTAGTGTAGCCAGGAGGAGAGGCCTCATATAGGGCAGTAAATTCATTAGGCTTTAGCCATGTTTCACACAAGCCAATAATAGACATCCAGTCTATGATCAGTGATTAATTAATTTACTGCAATTGCCTTGAAGCAAGGGATCTAACATTAAGGGGTCCCATTTTAAGATGGGAAGCAATACTGCCATTTTTATTAATGACCGAGGTGAAAGAAGGCTTTATATTAATAAGGTTGCTATTGTTTGCACTAACTTGTTTAACTTTTCTCATCGTGGAATAAGTCACAATCTCAATAGGCAGTCCTATGCTAACTGCTCTGGCTATGCTATCGACAGACTCTACTATACTAGCAGGCTGGCTAACAGCCTGCAGCCTGACCTGCACCCTATCTCATGGTGAGGCTATAGGAGTGAAACTCCTGTCTATGTTCCTAGATGAAAGAAGAGCACCACTCCAGCTAGGATTGAGTCAGTCGTTCTTCAGCAGATCAGGCTTGGCCCCATTTCTGGGAGAGTCACAAAAAGAGAGCCAGTTATCCACTCCATTGGAACCAACAATTTCTGGCTCCCAGGTGTCTTTTCTACAGGTAACGAGCTGAGATTAGGAGCACATTCTAATAGGGAGTGCTCCTAATCTCACCTTGTTACCTGTATAAAAGACACCTGTCCACAGAAGCAATCAATCAGATCCCAAACTCTCCACCATGGCCAAGACCAAAGAGCTGTCCAAGGATGTCAGGGACAAGATTGTAGACCTACACAAGGCTAGAATGGGCTACAAGACCGTTGCCAAGCAGCAACTTGGTGAGAAGGTGACAACAGTTGGTGCGATTATTCGCAAATGGAAGAAACACAATAATTGTCAATCTCCCTCGGTCTGGGGCTCTCGCCTCATGGTGTTGCAATGATCGTGAGAACGGTGAGGAATCAGCCCAGAACTACATAGGAGGATCTTGTCAATGATTTCAAGGCAGCTGGGACCATAGTCACCAAGAAAACAATTGATAACACGATGCCGTGAAGAATTGAAATCCTGCAGCGCCCGCAAGGTCCCCCTGCTCAAGAAAGCACTTGTACAGTCCCATCTGAAATTTGCCAATGAACATCTGAATGATTCAGAGGAGAACTGGGTGAAAGTGTTGTGGTCAGATGAGACCAAAATCAAGCTGTTTGGCATTAACTCAACATACTGTGTTTGGGGGGGGGATGCTGCCTATGACCCCACAAACACCATCCCCACCGTCAAACATGGAGGTGGAAACATTATGCTTTGGGGGTGTTTTTCTGCTAAGGGGACAGGACAACTTCACAGCCTCTAAGAGATGATGGACGGGGCCATGTACCAACAAATCTTGGAGGAGAACCTCCTTCCTTCAACCAGGGCATTGAAAATGGGCAGTGGATGGGTATTCCAGCACGACAATGACCAAAACACAAAACACACGTCCAAGGCAACAAAGGAGTGGCTCAAGAAGAAGCACATTAAGGTCTTGGAGTGACCTAGCCAGTATTAGGGAGGACATTATAGTGTGCATTAGCTGCACAAGTTGACATGGACAACAGGGCATATTTAACACAATAATAGTTAGGGATGTAACGATATCAAAATCTCACGGTACGATACAATTTCGATATTGACCTCACGGTACGATATTTATTGCGATATTGTGGAAAAGCTCACGGTATTGTTAAATAGCTCACGATAATGTTTGTGATGATAATAGCAAAAAAAATACTGACATTTATTCTGCTTTTGCCAGTCAACAGGCAATTTATTGTTGTATTTATGGATCATGACAACATAAAACGCTGATCACATAGTGCTTTTAAAGTGCAAGTTGTAGTCAGGAACATCAATATTCTGTATAATAATATTTGGTTGCATAACTGATTCTTCTGTGCAATGTTCAAGTTAAGAAGCAACTAGAACAATTGTAAACAATAGGGAATTCCCTTTAAGTGCAAACAAAGATCAAGTTAAGTCAGGTTTAAATGTGCAAGGCAAATACAGCCTTTTAAAACTGGTATTTAGGAACATAACTTAAACTTAAATAAAATAGTCAGTCAAAAAGCCTTTTAAAAAAAACTGACCTATCATTTAGCTTATGTTCACATTTTTCATCAGAAAGATCAAAATATCTACATTGCAAGGGAGAAGAAAAAAAAACAGTAAAAAAAATAAAATCCTTAAACAGTCTTTCCCGTGTTGTATCGCAGTTTACTGTGGCAGTGCTTGCACATAGTCCATTGTCTGTCCACCACCTTCTCTCCTTTTGCGTTTTTGACACGGCAAAACCAAAATGTTTCCAGACATCTGATTTAAAAGCTGCAGGGGCTGGCACAATCTCAACTTCGGGGTTGTTGTTTTCATCCTTACAAGTATCGCTGTCGGCCATGCTGGCTTGCTGTGAGCTTGTGTGGACAGCGTGCAGCGTGCAATCCTATTGGCTTAACAATGGTTGTTGTGACGACGCAGCGCAAAGGATCATGGTCTATGTAGTTAACAATGATTTGTTCCGCGGGACTGTGTTTATTCCTCTTGCTTTTTGACGGACACCTGTCCTTTTAACATTGTAACCCAACCACGACGATATCGAGACACGTTTACCACCGCGATAGCGCGATATCGTCAATATCGTTACATCCCTAATAATAGTTTTCCTTTTCAAGTGGGCAGATATTATATAAAGTATATCACAGAGGGGCGTCTGGTAGAGCGTTTGGGGGACCACCTTTGACTAATATTCAGCTAGGCAAAACCCTGGAAAAGATTTGGGCGCTGTGATGGTAATTCCATCAATAGACACTCTTAAAGGAGTAAGTAGAGAGACAAAATTATCTTGGCACAATCAATAGTTTATTTGAAAATAGAGATGCATCAAAAGCTTATAGAACAGGGATTCCCAAAGTGTGGTACGCGCACCCCCAGGGGTATGTGAGCTGCCACCAGGGGGTGCGCGAGAGGAAAAATTTAATGGCGCTGTTTTTTTAAGTAGGATTTTCCCATACAATAAAAAAACATGAACAGTAAACATTTCCATAATCGCTTTTATTGAAAATAAAAAACTATAATTTATTTGTTTTATTTTTAGAAACGTAGAAGAAGACAGCTGCTGTCTTCTACCACTGCTTTTCTTTTATGCACTGCAGCCGCTGCTATAAGCGTGCCGACTCGTTTCATTAATTCATTCCATATACATATAATAAATATGCTTAACTGGCTGTAATCAGGGAAACTGTCAAGTGGGACGTCAAATGATAAAGTTGTTAGTCACGAAAGAGGAGAGGAACCAAGAGAGAGTGAGGATTTGGAGGCAACAGGGACGGAGAAAATAGAGAAAGAAAATGAGCGGGAGTCAGAAGTTGCGCCGGAGGAAACCGAAGAGGAGGGAAGGAGATGGCAAAAAAAGGTGATGAGGGTGAACACCAGACGGGGGAAAAAGAAGGAAATATGATGACAATTATCTGGGTCTGGGCTTCACTTGGATCGGCGATACAGATTGCCCGAAGCCTCAGTGCGTGTTGTGCAGTGAAGTTCTAGCAAACAGCTGTCTGAAGCCGTCTTATCTCCGTCGTCACCTGCACACGAAACATGGCAATTTAATTCAATGTATTGTACTGTCTGTCGTTCTAATTTCCATAACCGTTGTGTTATGATGATGATGATGCTAGCTCCACGGTCATTAAATAGGCCTAGCCTGCTATTGCTGCAATGTTTCTTTTACGCAGCTGAAAATAACCGTGCTTTCTGAGCCTTTCTGTCACTTGTCCTCTTAAAAGTAAGCTTTTGCGTAGCTTTGTTGCATTATATTGAAACTTTGTTGATGTTGTTATTGTCATGCGTGTTCTGGTTATTTGTGCATGATATAACATGAGGAGTCTCTGAGAAAAATACACGAACAGTGCATATTTATTACAGTTAAAAGGGGTGTGGTAAGATGCTGCCCAGCTGTCCTATGTCAATAAAACATATTTCCTTTGTTCTGTCAATACCTAGGTTTTAACCAAGGGGCAGGCTATCCTCCCCCACATGGGTAACCTCTTCACCCCCTAAGAGGTCTTACATAATCTGGACAAACAATAGATATACTCTGATGGGTTATACGAGTAACCCTCCAATCTGCTGATACCTGTCAATAATGACCCTAAACACCAGATCCCCCTCTTCTACATTATTTTTTTATGGGGACTCAGTACCTTTTAACTAGTAACCCATTTATTCATGTATAGGACTAAGTATACATCAGTTCAAGAATTTCCATAACAACGCTGTTGACCAATAAACCTTCAAGTGGGCATGGTTTTGTACATATAAGTATATTATTGATAAACCACATGTTCAGAACCTTGAAAGGACATAGGGTGTACAACAATTTTCTGATTGACCTAAAGGGGGCGATGTTAAACCAGACAACTTAACACTACGCAAGCTAACACTCCTCACTAAGTTTGATATAATGAAAGAAAATGGTGAATAAATCAATTTCCTCACAAGGAACACAAATGCCTTTGGAACTCTAGCTCCGCCGGCAGAAGAAGGCTTCAAAAGTTCCTATTTCTATACATTTCTATATTCTTATCCTACATTATTTTCTACGTGTCTCACCAGAGAGAAAGGAAATGTAGTTTCTTAAAAGGCAGATTCACACTATTCAAAACAAAAATCTGGTGATTAAGACAACAATAATCACAATCCTTTGCACACTTCCTGATAATTACCAAGCGTGCCGCACAAGCCCTGAAAAGTGAAGCCAAAACGTCTCGATCGCCCCCTGGTGAGTGGTCCCAGTATAGGTCATAAACCCCGCCCTCCCCATGTTATTCAATGGGACGCGAGATCAACTAAACAATTAAATTACCCTTCAAATATATTTTTTCCGAAGCTGGTTTCTGTCATTTACTGTAGTTTGTATCACGCTAATGTAAATTCAAGAGTTTGTTTTTAAAATAAGTTTGTTTTTAGTTAGTTATTTAATGCTCTAAAAACGGTGGTGTGACGTCGTGATTCACAGCTGTGATTGACAGCTATCTGAGCCGAGGAGCCACTGAATCTTCGGAGGACTGAGGAGATTGGAACTTTACATTTAATCTCTAAATTTCTATAATTGATATAATTTCACACGGACATCATGGGTTGTTCTGCAGTACATTGTGCTAACCGATCTGGCATTTCCAATCGATCTTTGAATTTTTTTCGGTAAGTTACATTTATAAGCTATTTAATTAGTAAATAAATGTAATGGGCTAGCTAACGTTAGCTAAAAGACAACAAGCCTCGTTAATAGCCATGTTAATAGCTAGCAGGTGATCGTTAGCTAGAAGTTACCAATTATTTTTGTATTAGGCCTATTCTAAATTAAGGTTAAACATGATGTAAGTTAGGCTATAACATATCGTCTAGGTTTAACAAGCAAAGGTTGTACTGTACTTGGACTTGCGATTGATTACAGTATGCGCATTCTGCGAGGGAGAGTGAGGGCGGGGCACAGGGGTGGCGCCGTTGATTTCGCGGCTTTACGGCTTTACTTCCTTCTCGCTACTGCGCATAACTACTGCGCAGAACTGGTCCCAAGATCGCTATCTGCGCAGACGCAAGTACAAGATGTCCGCGCCGTATCAGGACACTGGTGGCTTCATTTTTCACCAATGGAAAAGAGCGAAAGGGCGTCGTCCATTATATATACAGTCTATGATAATTACACACGGGAGCCTAGAGAAGACAGAAGAAACGGGTTGCTAGCTAGCTAAATTATTTGCCTTACAAAGCTGCTTACAAGGATACGGTTTAATATCTCCATTCAAATGGACACATTTTACTAAGGTCACAAACCTATTTGCAAACAGTAACACTGATGTCAACTTGCGTTAGCTGGTAAGTTAGCTTTAGCTAACGTTACTATACAGTTTAAGAGCACTCTGTGCTAACACTAGTTGGCATTAGCCGTAGTCATATTAGCTAAAGCATCGACATTGCTAAAAGGTGTACCTAGAAACGCTAATTAGCATTAGCCAACACTAGGTAGCTAATGCAAGACATCTGTCTACACTTGAAAAAAGACAACTATTATAGTGGTTAATCTGCCCTGTTGTCCATGTCCACTTGAGCTGCTAATGCAAGCTACGGTTTCCTCCCTAATAGCAACCAAAATACAAGTAAAATATATATTTTTACATATATTCTTTATTTCATCTATTTTTATATGTTGGTTTTTACCCTCTCATATTTTTTTTTCTCTGCCTGTCGATGACTAGTAGATATTTTATGGGATTGAAATGCTGTTCTGCTGTTTAATTATCCATATCATTCCCTCTTCACTATTTCTGAGCCACCAGAAAACATTTAGCAATAGTGTCAAAACCACTGGTCCCATGTTTATTAGAGGATCTAGGAATCACAAAATATATGAAATGACTCATTAGTTTTTTTAATTAATCATGGCAGTATTATTCTTTTCTCATTGTTATGCTATGTTTCAATTAATTAGACTTGCATAAAAAATGCCTCCGAGCTGTATATATTCCAGCCTTGTCACATTGTTTTTACTTCATCCTTGCATGGTTCATCTCCCTCTCGACTCCCTTCCCTTCAGCCAAATCATGTTTCACCATGTCGACACACAGGCGGTGCAAGATTTCGGGAAGGCGGGCGCCTTTGAGATTTGAATGAAGGAAAAACTCTGTATATTGCATGAGTAGAGGCAAATAACGCTGGATAATCAATACAAGTGTTAAAGAGATCAAAATACATTTCTTTGAAGTAGCCACCCTTTGCTTTCATGACAGCTTTGCGATCTCTTTGCACTCTTTAAACCAGCTTTGTGCGGAAATCAATTGGAATGCGTTGTAATTAACATGTGTATTGTTAAGGGAATTAATGGAATTTCTTATAGTGTTTGAGCCATCAGTTGGGTTGTGACAAGGTAGGTTTCAAATAAGCAAAGAGAAACTGTCCATCATTACTTTAACACATGAAGGTCGATCAATCTGGAACATTTCCAGACCTTAAAAGTTTTTTTCTGCGTAATCTCAAAAACCATCAAGTGATATGAGGACTGCCGCCAGGAAGGAACACTCTGAGTTAACCCTGCAGCAGATAAGTTAATTAGAGTTATCAGTCTCAGAAATTGGCTTTTAAGTGCACCTCAAGATTGCAGACAAAATTGAAACTTCATAGAGGTGAAATATCAGACACCGCTCAATATCAATGGTTCAGAGGAGATGGTGTGAATCAGGCTATTTGACCAAGAAGGAGAGTGGTGCTGCTGCATTAGATAACCTGTCCTCCACAATCACCAGGCCTCAATCCAATTGAAAGTTAGGGATGGGTTGGACTGCAGAGTGAAGGGAATGCAGCCAACAAGTGCTCATCTTCTGTGGGAACTCTTTCAAGACAGTTGAAAAAGCGTTCCAGGTGTTTACCTCATGAAACCTGAAGAGAGAATGCCACTAGTGTGCAAAGCTTTCATCAAGGCAAAGGATGGCTACTTTGAAAGATCTAAAATAAAGATGTATGTTGATTGGTTTAACACTTTTTGGTTACTACATGAATTTAAATGTGTTATTTGTTTTGATGTCTTCACTATTATTCTAGAATGTAAAAAATTCTAAAAATAACCATGAATGAGTAGGTGTCTCAATTTTTGTCTAACACTATATTTGGGGTCTCAGTGACTTATTGACGGTTACTGTCTTGGTTTCAGTATTTTCACAGGTCGGGGTTATTAAACGACTGGTTAGTCTAGAGTGTTGTTATGAAGCTCATTAGTCATATACAGTGGGGAGAACAAGTATTTGATACACTGCCGATTTTGCAGGTTTTCCCACTTACAAAGCATATAGAAGACAATTTTTTATCATAGGTACTCTTCAACTGAGAGTGACGGAATCTAAAACAAAAATCCAGAAAATCACATTGTATGATTTTTAAGTAATTAGTTTGCATTTTATTGCATGACACAAGTATTTGATACATCAGAAAAGCAGAAGTTAATATTTGGTACAGAAACCTTTGTTTGCAATTACAGAGATCATACGTTTCCTGTAGTTCTTGACTAGGTTTGCACACACCGCAGCAGGGATTTTGGCCCACTCCTCCATACAGACCTTCTCCAGATCCTTCAGATTTCGGGGCTGTCGCTGGGCAATATGGACTTTTAGCGCCCTCCAAAGATTTTCTATTCGGTTCAGGTCTGGAGACTGGCTAGGCCACTCCAGGACCTTGAGATGCTTCTTATGGAGCCACTCCTTAGTTGCCCTGGCTGTGTGTTTTGGGTCATTGTCATGTGGGAAGACCCAGCCACGACCCATATTCAATGCTCTTACTGAGGGAAGGAGGATCTTGTGATACATGGCCCCATCCATCCTCCCCTCAATACGGTGCAGTCGTCCTGTCCCCTTTGCAGAAAAGCATCCCCAAAGAATGTTTCCATTTCCATGCTTCATGGTTGGGAAGGTGTTCTTGGGGTTGTAATCATCCTTCTTCCTCCAAACACAGCGAGTGGAGTTTAGACCAAAAAGCTCTATTTTTGTCTCATCAGACCACATGACCTCGTTTTGTTTAGTTTTTTTGCTTTGTTTTATAATATGAAGTTTACATTCTAACATTGTAATATCAAGGACTTTTGTAACATTGAGAAAGGTGATATATGAACAGTATTTTTTAATTGTTTTTATTTTGTATTTATTCAGTGTGCTGAAGTAAAATATTATTCATATAGCACCTTTTTAAATGTGTAACAAAGTGCATAAGAAGAACATCAGCACAGAAAATAAAAATAAAAAGGTCATAAAGACACATACAAACAAACACAGAATATAGCACCTAGTCACCACCCCAATTAGTTTTTTAAATATTATAGCATTGTGTCTGTTAAGCTGATGTGCACTTACCGATTGCAAGGTGCTTCCATGCTGCTGACTGGACGGGGTGGAGTCAGGTGACTACACACGCGGTAGTACGTTTTTAAGGGGAAAGTATTAACAGGAAAATCGAAATAACCAAAATTACGTCGGTTAGAGTATCTCACAAGCCTTTGGTTTATGTTCTGCTTGTTCAACAGTTGTTTGATAAATTGCTATTAAACACATTCAGAGAGGATTTGAAATTCTATAATTCTTATCATTTTGGCGCTGGTGATTTTCATTTGGCGCTCAATAAAACCTCTAAGGGGTGCCAAAAAAAAAGAATCCTCTATGCAGGAAAAACCCTGCTAACTAATGAATGGACTATGGCAGAATTTGTCGATGTGGGCACAATTGGACAGGAAATATCATTCATGCTTCATCTGGAGAATACCCATCTTCAAGAATACCTGGTGCATATGGATCTTTCAGCGCACAAGTTGTGCAATAAGGCCAGAAGTAGCTAAATGCTGAAACACGCTCAATGCTGCTTGCAGTTTTAATTAGGGTTTCAGCAGTTCACTGCTGGACCATACAATTAGGCTGCATTTATTACGTTCTGAAAAATTCGACCAACTACTTAGTTACATTGTTTAGTACTTAAGGTGTTTTACTGCCCTGATAATGTCAGACTTTTGAAGTATCCATATTTATCTGATTCCGATTTTTTTTTTTTTTGTAATACCAATTGAGGTAAATGTCCTGGACATTATTGCAGTGTAAAATGCAAGTTAATTAAGTTTGATGGGGGCATAATTGCCACAACCCAATATCTGTTGTTTGTCACTCATTAAGATTACATTTGGTACACCTGATCAGGGTTATGATTTTACTTTACCTATGAATGATGTTCCAAGTTGGCCACATGGGGGCACTGTAGGAAAGGGTATATCATAGATGTCGTACTGCTTGCAACAATGGATGTAAGTTGGAAAAAATGCACTATCTGCCTAGGAGTAGTTTCAATGCTGAAACACGCTAAATGCTGCTTTCAGCTTTAATTGTTTATTTGTAATCATTCTAATGTTAGGTAGTGTTTTTGACAATACCTGCTTAGAAGGTGTCTACATTTATTTGTGAAAGCCTGTAACTAATTTCAAATTTTATAATTTCCCTTAAATAGATATTAAGTGTGTCAAAAGATGAGTTCTCAGCAATATCCACGGCCAGGAGTACCTCCTGGTATGGAACAAAACCAGATACCCGGAGGGAACTCCAAATTGGTGCCTGGAAGTCAATCAAACATTGCAGGTAACATTGTGCAGCACACTGAATTCATCACAGCTAATTAGCAGTCAAGTCTCCTGCGTAACAGTGACACTCCAACTCTTTGGCAGGAGGGGAAGACGACAGCAGCCATGAGACCTGTGCAAACCACGGTCCTATGGACCATCTCAGCAGTAATGGCAGTGGAGCCCCTGTCTTCAGAGATGACAAGCATGAAACCGTGGTTGTCCGGCCTTACCCCCAAGTCCAGGTCCAAGGTCACTCCTCAACACTACCTCAGCACCTGCCCCTTCAGCAGGGCACACCTGTCCCAGTGTCAGCCCCTCCGCCCAACATGTCCCAAGGCCTATCACTGGCTTTTGCCGAAAGACCCCTGAAGGTATGGATGAGAGAGCCATAAGCTCTGTTGCATTGGTCCGGTCTCTTGAGCTAACTGACCAACTTTTCTCAGTATGTTTTTCTTCAGTGTACATGGCTCCTTAGATCTCCTACATTTGGAACTCCGAAGATCATGTTATTGTAGTTCATGCATTAATTGTCCTTCTACAATATATAGGGTCTTGGAAAAGTATTCAGACCCCGATCAATTCTCTTATTCCTGAATTACAAATGGTACATTGACATTTTTTCAATTATTTTAAGGTGACATTGATTTTACCAAAATATATTTTTGTTAGAGACACCTTCTGCTTTATATAACTGAGGGTATTTACCAACTTTGCAGAGTGTCACATAGTGCTGTGACAGTAAATCGGTAAAAAAGCAAAACCACGGTTTGTGGATGAAGACGATCATTAATGTACAGTATAATACATTTATTAGAAAATAGCTGGGAGAACAAATTAAATAGCAGGTGTTTTAGTGATGGTTCTTTTGCTTTATTGCAATATTTTCCCAACATAACCAATTTCACTTCATACAGGTTTTGAGTTTGTGTATTAAATTGGAATATCAAAACCAACCAATGTATATACAGTGGGGAGAATAAGTATTTGATACACTGCTGATTTTTTCCCACTTACAAAGCATGTAGAAATCTGTAAATTTTATCATAGGTATTCTTCAACTGTGAGTGACAGAATCCAGAAAATCCAGAAAATCACATTGTAAGTAATTAATTTGCATTGTATTGCATGACATAATTATTTGATACACCAGAAAAGCAGAACTTAATATTTGGTACAGAAACCTTTGTTTGTAATTACAGATATCATACGTTTCCTGTAGTTCTTGACCAGGTTTGCACACACTGCAGCAGGGATTTTGGCCCACTCCTCCATACAGACCTTCTCCAGATCCTTCAGGTTTCTGGGCTGTCGCTGTGCAATACGGACTTTCAGCTCCCTCCAAAGATTTTATATTCGATTCAGGTCTGGAGACTGGCTAGGCCACTCCAGGACCTTGAGATGCTTCTTACAGAGCCACTCCTTAGTTGCCCTGGCTGTGTGTTTTGGGTCGTTGTCATGCTGGAAGACCCAGCCACGACCCATCTTCAATGCTCTTACTGAGGGAAGGAGGTTGTTGGCCAGGATCTTGCGATACATGGCCCCATCCATCCTCCCCTCAATACGGTGCAGTCGTCCTGTCCCCTTTGCAGAAAAGCATCCCCAAAGAATGATGCTTCACGGTTCATGCTTCAAAGCTCTATTTTTGTCTCATCCGACCACATAACCTTCCCCCATTCCTCCTCTGGATCATCAAGATGGTCATTGGCAAATTTCAGATGGGCCTGGACATGCACTGGCTTGAACACGGGGACCTTGCGTGCGCTGCAGGATTTTGCAGGAAGGCTTCTTAATGAAAAACTTACAGGTCTGTGAGAGCCGGAATTCTTACTGGTTGGTAGGTGATCAAATACTTATGTCATGCAATAAAATGCAAATTAATTATTAAAAAATTAATTAATTTTATGTATTTTTGAAACAAATTTGATAAAAATTACAGACCTCTACATGCTTTGTAAGTAGGAAAACCTGCAAAATCGGCAGTGTATCAAATACCTGTTCTCCCCACTGTAATTTCTGTTGATTTTTCTATGCCTATCTACCAGGTGGTTATTATGAGGACAGCAATCTCTAACTATTAATTTTAGCTTTGCTTTCTATCAAAAAATAATAATACAGTACCCTTCAAAATCTCAGATAACAATGGTGCAACCCATTTTAATTATCAGTGTGCTTCAGATAGTGTCAACATTTTCTACTTCTACCTGCTATAATATTGTTCATGCATGTATTCAATCTACATACTCGGGCAGTGTCAATATTATCCTAACATACTTTAAAATGAGTCTTTGAATGCCAAAATGTATTGCATATTGAGGAGGCCTATGAAGTGCATATTTCATTGTATAATAGAATAATTACATGTATTTTATATGTATCAAATTATCATGCCTTAAAATTACAGCAATTTTGTCCTTGAATGTGACTTGCCAATATCTTTACGAATTTCTGAGTGCAGTCATCTCTGAAGTCACCCATGCTCAGTCGAGTGATCGCCCCAGCACCAGCCAATTCCCACATCACCCTGCCAGCCAAGTTGCCAAGCCATGTCACTGTATCCATGGAGAGCACTGTGCCTCAATCCGCTGGCATCCCTGTAGCAACTATTAGTGGCCAGCAGGTAAGGACTTTTTTTATTTTTAGTCATAAATACACCAGAGTAATAATATATCCCAGTGTGATTACTAGACAAGCTGAAAAATGTGGTTCCAAATCTATAATGCTTTGTCTCCATGGGCGTGGCGTTTCCAGGGAAACCCCAGTAACCTGCCCCATCATCTCATGGCAGCCAATGTGCAGATCATCCGGAGTAACGCCCAGCCACTGCAGCTCGCTTCCCCTGGCACCCCCCAGCACACCTTCACCTCACATCTACCCAGAGGTCAGTCATTGCCCAAAACATGATAGTAGGATATATCTTTTTTTATTTACCTTAATTTAATCTGGGATGTTAATACATGACTCCAGATTTGGACCAAATTGTCACATTTTGCTTCCCTTTTTCTTTCTTTTCTTTTTTGTTCATACAGTTACATTTTTAGTTCATACAGCACAATCTTCAAAAAAAAAAAAATCTCTTAGGTGAATTATTGGTCAAAGGGTAATGTGAATCATTCTTGCCTTGATATCAACTCTCTTCATAGGATGTTACAATACCACAATTTTGAACTTCAATATGATATCAACAAAATTACACTGCGTGCACAAGATTTATTTTATTGTTGAACAAACACAATGCTTTCAGTCAATCCAAAATATAATTGAACCTCAAACCTGAATGATTAACAAAGGAAAAGTGAGATCTTTCTCAGGGGAATACATAAGTGTGCAGAATTATTAGGCAACAATTGGTGTGCAGAACTATTAGGCACCTAATAAAAAAAAAATTATCTCAACTCACGCGTTTATTCTACATTTTTCAAGTAAGTGTAACAAATAAGTAACGCAAAATACAAAACACTAAAGTATTTTCATCAACCCTATCAAATACAAATGACTAAATCCTATTTTGAATTTGAAATATGTATTTGAAATACTTGTATCCTAAATACTGCCCATCCCTGGCTATGCTGTTGTAATATGTGTAGAATGTGGTTTAGAATTGTCTTGCTGCAATAAGCAAGACCTTCCCTGAAAATGACGTTGTCTGGATGGCAGCATATTTTGCTCCAAAACCTGTATATATTGTTCACCGTTAATGGTGCCTTCAGAGGAGTGCAAGTCACCCATGCATGCCATGTGCACTAATGCATCCCCATACATTCACTGATGCTGGCTTTTGAACTGTGCGCTTGTAAGAAGCCAAATGGTCCTTCTCCACTTTAGTCAGGAGGACGCGGTGTCCATGATTCCCAAAAATAATTTCTAATTTTGATTCTTCAGACCACAGGTCAGTTTTCCACTTCGCCTCAGTCCATCTTAAATGAGCTCGGGCCCAGAGAAGGCGGTTCTGGATTAGGGCTGTCACGATATCCGATTTTCAGTACACGATTATCATGACCAAAATAATTCAGTGTCTATCGATGGAATTAACATCCCAGTATCTATAGAAAATCTTAAGAAAAAAAAAATGCTGTCAGTCAAATTAATCTTCAACTATGTTTAATGTGTTTTTTTCCTCTTTTTTGGCAAATGTATTACACTACAAATACGAGTGTATGCAGGTGGAGAGAGTCTGTAACCATAACTGTACAAATAAAAAAAAGACTAAGTGTACAAAAAGAACAATTACACTTAATGGATAGTGAAAAGGCCACCAGATGAACTGAAAAACAAAAGATCCACAAGGCCTAACACCGAGAGGAGTTTTTGCTAAACTACAAAACATTTTCACCTAGTGCATAGGCTGCAAAATTGTGTTAATTCAAACACTAGTGTATAGGTCCAGACTCGTAGTTTAAGCAAATGCATCGTTTGTCTATGAATAAGCTATGGAAAAACCAAAAGGAGTTTTGGGAAAAATTGAACATTTTATCCATGTGAATAGGAAAAAACGGCGCGTCTTTGCGGATCTCTCCCGGGGGAGAGAGGGGTTTTTGGAAAAATACAACTTCAATTCCGCCTAGTGAATACGATATTATCATATGTGTATTACTAACATGATATCAATATTAAATTTTTTAAATATCACAGTTATCGTCAATACTGGTATATCATGACACTCCTACTTTGGGTCTTGTTTATGTATGGTTTCTTCTTTGCATGGTGGAGTTTTAACTTGCATTTGTGGATGCAGCGATGTACTGTGTTCACAGAAAATGGTTTTCGGAAGTATTCCTGGGCCCACAATCATCTCTTTTTAATGCAGTGTATTGAATATTTTTATGGTTATAGACTGACATTATTAATGCATTAGACTGAAGATAACTGTTGCTCTCCCGAAAGCATGTGCTCTCTGTTTTGCTATCAAGCATGGTTGTTAGAATTTGGCTAGCCGTAAGTGCAAGGCTAGCACAATTATGGGCCAATGGCCATACAGTGGGGAGAACAAATATTTGATACACTGACGGTTTTGCAGGTTTTCCAACTTATAAAGCATGTAGAGGTCTGTAATTTGTATCATAGGTACACTTCAACTGTGAGAGATGCAAATATGGGGACAAGTCACACATGGTCAAGTCCAAGCAAGTCTCAAGTCTTAACCATCAAGTCTCGAGTCAAGTCTCAAGTCACAGTTCAGATAAATCAAGCAAGTCAAGTCAAGGGTTCACCCTAAGCAAGTCAAGTCGAGTCCTTATAAGTTTCAAGTCAAGTCACAGAACTAAAGAGATGAACACACACACACACACACTGTCCTCTGTTTCTGACGTGCGCTCGGTGCGAAGCTCGATTTCAAAATCAAATATTTTTCTCCTCCGCGGTACAATTTTTTGGGGGGACGAAGCGGAGGGATCTTGAATCAGCCTGAAGGGTTTGTATTCGCTATAACAACCGCCTCGCTATACCTTATCCCGCTTATTACATGGCTACTGTTAAGAATTTTACGTGTACCAGAATTTCTGAAGAAGGACGAGGCTCCGGTCCAAATGGAAATTTAGCACAAAGATTTATTAATATGAATTGATAAGTCAAAATACATGAAATACACTGCAGCGGTCAAATATTTGCTCAACCCTCGAGCTTCCACAAAATATTTGCCCCGAATCAAGATCGAACATTGGTTTTAATACTCCCGCCACAGGGGTGGTTACTTTTCACTCTCGTGAGTAAAACCCATCCTTATTGGTTCTTTGTTGGCATGGTGACATGTTGGACGAATCTCTTTGTTTTCGCTGTACCATGAAGAAGGGCTTGCTCTTACTCTCGGTCATAGATCAACAGGTTATTTGCATACAGGTGTGAAATCTTAGCCAGGTTACAGTAATTTACATTCTATTGTCCTAACATAGACTAGAACATCAGGGGGCTGGAGACAGAAGGTCTCTTTGTGCTGTATAGGAGGCAGTTTCATTTGTATGTTAATTGTGGGGTTTTAATCCTGTCTCTCTATCTGAGCCAGGTGTAAAGTCTGAGTGAGTGTGGCTGAGTGTAATGTATGGAGTTCTAAACTTTTTATGGTTATTGTATTCAATCATATTTCCCTAACCTGGCTGCAGCATACAATTTAATAAAACAAAAACATAAGAATACATGGTTATTAAATCAGCATTATTTAAACTTAAATCTCAACACTACCTACCAAATAAATCTATAATTTGACACAAAATATTGATTTCAAAAGGAATTTATTGATTTAAAAACGATTGTATTGCTTCCTCTAAAGAAAATAGTCTCTGGTTAGAATCCTGCTGCGTCCATACCAACGCGCTGTTTTTCATGGCAACGGTCTGTTATCAAGAAATAACACGCATTCTGCACTGGAATTCAGCCAATCCATGTAATAAGGGCTAATAATAACAACCTTATAAACTAATTATTGTGACTGAAAAACTGCCTAATATGTAACTACGCTGTAATTATTCTTGTCTGTATGAGTAAAAAAAAAACTATTCGAAATGTTTAGGTGCTAGTAATCACATCGGCGCCTCCATGTTAGCCTTTCATGCATTAAAGTTAACTGTTATGGTGTAAGCACAATGCTTTTTAGTTTCCACACGCAGTCCACAAACACTTGAAAATGCCCACATTTAATACAGACATTATAGCCTACGTGTAATAATATACATGCCCGCTCATTTTAAGATGCCCATCAACATTAAAATTCAGGCTATGCCACTGTTATAGTCAAATTCCCTTACATCTATTTACCAGACATTTTCAGTAATGATAATGGTCACATTTCTAACAAGAAAAAAAAACAAACATAATATGCAACCAAGGCCAAATTATGACAAACAAAAGATTAATTCATTACATTAGTAACTTAATCGTTATAGATCTTAGTGAAACTGAATATAAAGAGATTACTTTCTTACCTTTCCTTGTGGTTCTTAAAATAACGAATGAAATTTTACGTTGTTGCATATTTTGCATCTGGCAAATCTTTTTTTATTCACACGGTCCAGTTCAAAGTCCTTGTATCCAAACGATACTATTTGTGGAGCTCGACTAACGTTACTGTCTGCCATGTTTGGCGCGGTTTGAATTGTGCAGCGTTAAAGGCACATACGCTGATTATTGGTGCTGATGTCACAACATATAAAATATTTTTATTGCTGTTTGTTTATTATAAGTTCAAGTCATTGTCGAGTCTTCCACTTCAAGTCAAGTCAAGTCTCAAGTAACTTGTTCTTAAGTCAAAGTCAAGTCAAGTCATTTTCATACTTTAATCAAGCAAGTCACTAGTCCTGAAAATTGTGACTTGAGTCAGACTCGAGTCAAGTCATGTGACTCGAGTCCCCCACCTCTGGAGAGATGGAATCTAAAACAAAAATCCAGAAAATCACATTGTATGATTTTTAAGTAATTAATTTGCATTTTATTGCATGACATAAGTATTTGATACATCAGAAAAGCAGAAGTTAATATTTGGTACAGAAACCTTTGTTTGCAATTACAAAGATCACGTTAACTGTAGTTCTTGACCAGGTTTGGGGTTTGGAATGGAATAAGGCCATGAATATGTTTTAAAATATAGCATATTGCATTTCGATAGAGCTTGATTGCTTATCAGAAGCATGTAATATCACTGGCGATGTATTCTAATATTACTTAGGCATCAATAGGAAAATGGAAAACTCAAAGAAGTAGTGACATTTAGGGTGGATGAAACATTATATCCAACTAACGGGGTGGCCTTCAGCAAATCAAAATCATATCTCCAGAAATTGATCACTAGACATCAAATGATCAGTTCCTCTGGTACCTATATATAGAATACTTAATTACTATAATACTAGAATTACTTAAGTCACATTGCATTCAACACATGATGGTTAACTGGGAATATAAAAATCCATTTTAATTGTTTGAAATAAAAATGGAACGCGAGAGAAAACAAGCATTTGAATAACATCATGGTTAAGTACAGGTATTGTTATGGAAATTTTGAACTAAGGTACAATGGGGAGAACAAGTATTTGATACACTGCCGATTTTGCAGGTTTTCCTATTTACAAAGCATGTAGAGGTCTGTCATTTTTATCATAGGTACACTTCAACTGTGAGAGACGAAAATCCAGAAAATCACATTGTATGATTTTTAAATTAATTAGCATTTTATTGCATGACATAAATATTTGATCACCTACCAACCAGTAAGAATTCCGGCTCTCACAGACCTGTTAGTTTTTCTTTAAGAAGCCCTCCTGTTCTCCACTTGTTACCTGTATTAACTGCACCTGTTTGAACTTGTTACCTGTATAAAAGACCCCTGTCCACACACTCAATCAAACAGACTCCAACCTCTCCACAATGGCCAAGACCAGATAGCTGTGTAAAGACATCATGGATAAAATTGTAGACCTGCACAAGGCTGGGATGGGCAACAGGACAATAGGGCAAGCAGCTTGGTGAGAAGGCAACAACTGTTGGCGCAATTATTAGAAAATGGAAGAAGTTCAAGATGACAGTCAAGATCTCACCTTGTGGGGCATCAATGATTGTGAGGAAGGTGAGGGATCAGCCCAGAACTACACGGCAGGACCTGGTCAATGACCTGAAGAGAGCAGGGACCACAGTCTCAAAGAAAACCATTAGTAACACACTACGCCGTCATGGATTAAAATCATGCAGCGCACGCAAGGTCCCCCTGTTCAAGCCAGCGCATGTCCAGGCCCGTCTGAAGTTTGCCAATGACCATCTGGATGATCCAGAGGAGGAATGGGAGAAGGTCATGTGGTCTGATGAGACAAAAATAGAGCTTTTTGGTCTAAACTCCACTCGCCGAGTTTGGAGGAAGAAGAAGGATGAGTACAACCCCAAGAACACCATCCCAACCGTGAAGCATGGAGGTGGAAACATAATTCTTTGGGGATGCTTTTCTGCAAAGGGGACAGGACGACTGCACCGTATTGAGGGGAGGATGGATGGGGCCATGTATCGCGAGATCTTGGCCAACAACCTCCTTCCCTCAGTAAGAGCATTGAAAATGGTCTTGGCTGGGGTCTTTCAGCATGACAACGACCCGAAACACACAGCCAGGGCAACTAAGGAGTGGCTCCGTAAGAAGCATCTCAAGGTCCTGGAGTGGCCTAGCCAGTCTCCAGACCTGAACCCAACAGAAATAGCGACAGCCCCGAAACCTGAAGTATCTGGAGAAGGTCTGTATGGAAGAGTGGGCCAAAATCCCTGCTGCAGTGTGTGCAAACCTGGTCAAGAACTACAGGAAACGTATGATCTCTGTAATTGCAAAGGTTTCTGTACCAAATATTAACTTCTGCTTTTCTGATGTATCAAATACTTATGTCATGCAATAAAATGCAAATTAATTACTTAAAAATCATACAGTGTGATTTTCTGGATTTTTGTTTTAGATTCCGTCACTCACAGTTGAAGAGTACCTATGATAAAAATTACAGTCTTCTACATGTTTTGTAAGTGGGAAAACCTGCTAATCGGCAGTGTATCAAATACTTGTTCTCCCCACTGTACAATAATTTCAGTTCATTTCATTGAGATAGTAAGGTATTATGTTGAAAACAACTTAAAGAAGTGGCCAGAGCAAAATTTTAAACAACATTATTTTAATATATAGAGAGGCTCTTTTAAGCCCGGGACACACGTGCAGCCTATGTGACACTTGCTGTATCCTATGACAATATATTTACCCTATTCATGCCTGGAAGAATCTCGTAATACGATTTTAGACACCCCTAAAGTGGACAAAATGTACCATTTCTTAACCTTGACGTTTGTTGAACGTCTTGTCTACCTGCCTCACTCCCACCTTCGCTGTGGCTTTTTTTTTTTATGAAAGCCCACCCTACTAGGTATAGCGGAATTATGAAGACATATACATTCATTCAATATACAGCTGGCGTTACCCAGAGATTTTGACTTTATGGCAGAGAACATTACACACAGTAACTTATTATACTTCCACAGAGTCAACATTTAAGTGTATTGCCAATCCTATATTGAATAAATGAATCTATCTTTAAAGTTTCGGTTTACCTGTAGTAGTAGGCGTATTTTAATAAGTGACACACAAAAAATGCACGAGTTACATACTGCAAATTCCCAGTAGAAGTTTGACAGCATTTGTGCTGGTAAGATGTGCCCTTGGTTAAACTAGCACATTTTTAAGTAATTTATTCTGGCCTAAAATGCATGGAAATGTAATGATAGAAAATTGCTTGTTCCTGAGTATTGCCATAACCTATCGGCAAAAATGGACGTTGCTTCTGTCAGATCTGTCAGAAATGTCCCCTTGTTTGTATATTTTCGGACTTCCTGTATGCCTGTGGCTTGACATTTCAGACCAAGAGAGTTAACCCACACCTCTGTTTAATTGTTTTAGGTAATACTGGTTTGATAGAATCTTTTGCATTAGGCTACTTTGAAAACTGCAACATTAGCCAATAATCATTACCGTTCTTCTAGCAGCAGGATATTATGCTAGCAGCGCTAACTCAGATTTCCTTTTTCAAGAAAAAAGCCACCATTGAAATATATAAGGCAATATAGTTAACAATCTAGTCAGTAAATTGTTAGATTTTGTCCACTTATAATCCATAAACAAAATATATGCAACCAGTAGTCAGGGTAGAACCTTTATTTAGCATGAGTCCAAGATGTTGATCTTCCATAGTTCTTCCACATTCTCCAATTATTACAAAATTAACACAGTCTTTTATGCCAGGACACATAGGAGGCGGTCATAGCCAACCATTACACAGACCATTATCCTCCAGCACATTTCCTGCAGTATCTGTCTGTCTTCCAATCAGTGTATTCTATATCCTACCTTTACATAGCCTGCTAGTGTCCCCTCTTGAGTTCCTGGCTCTACATGCTTATCAGGTTGTGTGGGTCCCCTCAATAATGGACACCAACTGTTTGTGATACGGTACCTCATATAGCACAAGATAACAAAGTACCACTCAACTATCAAGAGAATAGAACTAAAATAGATGTGTATCATCTGGTAAAACAGGCTTTCTCACAATGGTATGTTCCAACCAACGGTCCATGGGTCTATTCATAGAGTCTATGACATTCACATGGAAAACTCCTATCATGAGGTATAGACAGGGTGTGTGGGGCTCATCAATAACGGGCACAGCACCACATCCCATCTATTGTCCTTTGTGCAGAGTTAGTTTAGTGTCCGTTACAATGTTGTTCTTGTCTGTTCTTTTTTACAGATTAACTGTATTGCCTTGTAAATTTCAATGATGGCTTTTATTTTGAAAAATAAAATCTGAGTGCTGTCAGCACAATATCCTGCTGATAAAATAATGCTAAGGAAGACTTGTTTGGCCATCACTAGGCGCAGGCCTAGATGCTGTGTGGTAGTAACACATCTGCCTCCCTCACTGGCATGTTGATAGTGTCTTTGGTTCTGGTATTGTGTGGTTCTGTGTTTGAGCAGAAATCTGCTGTTGTAGTGTGTGATAATCACTGACACACACCCTAAATTACACAAGTGCATAATAATCAGTTCATGCCCTCATGGGACTTTGCGCTTCCTGGGTGGCTGGAACAGTTGTTAATGGGAGGGAGACACTGAACGCTGGATGGAGAAGGAGGGCCAAACCAGCGATGACGTTACAGAACCCCACTCCCCAGGTGGCCCGAGTGGAAGTCCTCAATGAGTGAAGGGTCCAGTATGTCGACGGCTACCTCCCAAGAGCTTTCCTCGGGGCCGCACCCTTCCCAGTCCACCAGGTACTGAACCCGACCCCCACGACGCTGGGAGTCCAACAAGGTGCGGATCATGGAAGCCGCCCCTCCCTCAATTTCCAACGGAGGGGGTGGGGCATCTTGAGAGACCCCAAGGGGATCCGCCACCACAGGCCTAAGGAGGGACACATGAAAAGCGTTAGCTGTCCTATAGTCAGGAGGCAACTGCAGGGGTTAGGTCACATCATTGACCTGGCAAACCACTTGAATAGTCGCACAAAACGTAGAATACATTTTTGGCAGGGCTGGCGAAGCAGGAGGTCCCGGGCAGACACCCAGACTCGGTTGCCCAGCCAAAACTGTGGCGTGTCACTACGCCTTCTGTCTGCCTATGTCTTCTGTGCACGGGTTGCTGAAGGTGAACGTGCGCAGCTTCCCAGACTGCTTCACCCCACTGGAATCAGGCATCCACAGCTGGCGCGTCAATTTGGCTTGGGGTCGAGGGTTGGTTGATACCCGAGCACAGACTGAAAGGGAGTTAGATTGGTCGAAGCATGGCGTAATGAATTTTGGGCAGAAGCTGCCCAGGGTACATACCCAGCCCAATCACCTGGCCTGTCGTGACAATACGTCCACAGGAACCGTCCCAGCTGTTGGTTCAGATGTTCCACCTGTCCATTTGGTTGCGTTCGATATCATTATGTCAAACTCATAAGGCCACGGTCCTTGGGTATTCCATAGAGCCAAAAGACATGTTGAAACAATGCTTTAGCAGTTTGGAGGGCTGTAGGAAGACATGGTAAGGGTAGAAGCCTGCATGCTTTGGAGAACCTGTCGACCACGACCATGATTGTGGAAGGAAGCAAGTCTGTGACAAAGTCAATAGATAAATGGGACCATGATCTCTGTGGAATGGGCAGCAATTGTAATTTCCTGTAGGGCAAATTACATGGGGATTTGCTTTGAGCACAGATGGACAGATACACGTGACTAGACGTATTCCGGGACCTCTTGACTTAGGTGTGGCCACCTGTATTTACAAGCCAACGTGTCTATGGTGCGTGCTATACCAAGATGGCCAGTAGCAGGTGACGTGGGCAATCAGCCTGTCCTTTACCTCTGGTGGTACATACATGCGGTTCGGAGGACACAAGGCAGGTGGCGGTTGATTTGCCCAGGGTATCTGCCTTGGTATTCTTGGACCCCGGCCTGTAAGAAAACATGAATTCAAACCTCGAAAAGAATAGAGCCCACCTGGCTTGTCGAGGATTGAGTCGTTTGGCTTTCTGGATGTACTTGAGGTTCCTTTGATCTGTGAGGACTATAAGAACAGGTGTTTGGCCCCCTCCAACCACTGTCTCCATTGCACCAACGCCGCCTTCACAGCCAGCAGTTCCCGGTCTCCCATGTCATAGTTGCGTTCTGCTGGGTTGAGTTTGTAAGAGTAGAAGGAACATGGATGTTATTTTGGAAGCTTACCTTGCCTCTGGGATAGTACCGCTCAGATTCTCACCTCTGAAGCATCCACTTCGACCACAAAGGGCAGCTCAGCGTCGGGATGTTTCAGGAGCGGAGCAGAAGTGAACTGGTCCATTAAGTGGTGAAAAGCCTGCTCTGAAACTTCCCTGTGCCTCCCTTGGAAAGTGAGATAAGTGGGTAGCGATACAACTGAAACTGCGTATAAAACGGCAGTAGTAATTGGAAAACCCCAGGAACCTCTGCAAAGCCTTGACATTGTGGGGAACAGGCCACTCCCTCACCGCTCTGATCTTGTCCTGATTCAGTGTGTTTTCTACTGCCTTTATATCATACCCCAAAAACGAGAAGATCTCCTGTTGAAAGAGGCATTTTTCCACCTTGGCATACAGTTGGTTGTCTGTCAGGTGCTGCAGAATCCACTGACGTGGATCACGTTCTTCATCAGTGGGGGAATAAATCAAAATATTGTCTATGTAAACGATGACGTAGCATAGACAGTCCAAAGGGCATGAACAGATATATAATGTTTCATCCACCCTAAATGTCACTACTTCTTTGAGTTTTCCATTTTCCTATTGATGCCTAAGTAATAGTAGAATACATCGCCAGTGATATTACATGCTTCTGATAAGCAATCAAGCTCTATCAAAATGCAATAGGCTATATTTTAAAACATATTCATGGCCTTATTCCATTCCAAACCCCAAACATCGCCTAATTCCATTCCAAACGGCCGTAACTTAGAACTTACGATGCACTTTTTAGAGTGACGTACTAGGGATGTCGCGATATACCGGTATTGATGATAACTGTGATATATATATTTTTTATATATTGATATCATAATAACAATACACATGATAATATCATTTTCCATACCTTATTCATGGACAAACTATGCATTTGCTTAAACTATGAGTCTGGACCTATACACTGGACCTATACACTAGTGTTTGAATTAACGCCTTTTCTTAGCTTACTCACTGGGTCAAAATGTTTTGTATTTTTCCTAAAACTTCCTAAAAGGTTTTAGGCCTTGTGGTTCTTTTGTTTATCAGTTCATCTGTTTGCCTTTTCACTATCCATTAAGTGTTATTGTTCTTTTTGTACACTTAAATTTTTTTATTTGTACAGTTATGGTTACAGACTCTCTTCATCTCCAAATACTTGTATTTTGAGTGTAATTCATTTGCCAAAAAAGAGGAAAAAAACACATTAAACAAAGTTGAAGAAAAACAGCCCCAAATCATGATGCTGCCACGACCATGCTTCACTGTGGGTATGGTGTTCTTGGGTGATGTGCAGTTTTTTGTTTGTGCCAAAGATACCTTCTGGATTTATGGCCAAAAAGTTCAACCTTGGTTTCATCAGACCCACATGCTTTTGGGGGACTTGATGTTTGTTTTTGCAAACTTCAGCCGGGCTTGGATGTTTCTCTTTGCAAGAAAAGGGTTCCATTTTGCCACCCTACCCCATAACCCATTCATATGAAGAATACGGGAGATTGTTGTCACATTTAGCACACAGCCAGTACTTGCCAGAAATTCTTGCAGTTCCTTTAATGTTGCTGTAGACCTCTTGGAAGACCAGTTTTCTTCTTGTCTTTTCATCAATTTTGGAGGGATGTCCAGTTCTTGGTAATGTCTCTGTTGTGCCATATTTTCTCCACTTGATGATGACTGTCTTCACTGTGTTCCATGGTATATCTAATGCTTTGTAAATTATTTTGTACCCTTCTCCTGACTGATATCTTTCAACAATGAGATCCCTCTGATGCTTTGGAAGCTCTGTGCTGACCATGGCTTTTGCTCTGAGATGCAATTAAGAAAATGTCAGATAAACTGAACTTTATTTGTGAGTCACATTACATTGTGGCAGGTGTGTAATTACTTATTTTAAACATGTTTGAAAGTGATTGGTTAATTCTGAACACAGCCACATCCCCAGTTATAAGAGGGTGTGCACACTTATGCAACCAGGTTATTGTAAGGTTTTTATTTTTCATGTTTCTGCATAGCAGTTGCTGTAAATGAAAATGTGTACTCAGTCAACATATCTGATGGTAAATGTAAAATATGAGTGAGTCGTTCAATTGTGGAAATAGTTAAGGTGCTTACATTGACCAAAAAAGGACCATAGTGGTCTGGTTGTACTTCAACAGTACCATCTTAAGCCCATATGTCACCAACCTTCCTATGTTTTCAGGAGCTGCAGCAGCGGCTGTGATGTCCAGTTCAAAAGGAGCTACAGTACTAAGACCTGCCACAGGTTCTGGCAGTGCCGCTGGCCCAACTCCTATCCAGCACCTACACCAGTCTCGCCCTATAGTCACAACATCCTCGACTGTGATGCCCACAGTGGTCACATCGGTAACCACCACCAGACCACAGTCCCCACCTGTTATTTCCGACACGCACACAACAGAGATTGTTCATGGGTATGGACAATTCACCTATTACAACATCTTTAAACGAAACAATTATACACAGATCAGCCATAACATTATGACCACTGACAGGTGAAGTGAATAACCCTGATACTCTCGTTATCATGGCACCTGTCACTGGGTGGTATATATTAGGCAGCAAGTGAACATTCTGTCTGCAAAGTTGATGTGTTAGAAGCAGGAAAAATGGACAGGTGTAAGGTGTGAGCGGCTTTGACAATGGCCAAATTGTGGTGGCTAGATAACTGGGTCAAAGCATCTCCAAAACTGCATACCAGGAACACCTCACAAGGGCTGTACCTAAGTGGTCCAAGGAAGGAAAAGCGGTGAACTGGCGACAGGTTCATGGATGGCCAAGGCTCACTGATGCACATGGGGAGCGAGGGCTGGCCCATGTGGTCCGGTCCCACAGACGAGCTACAGTAGCTCAAATTGCTGAAAAAATGTATGCTAGTACTGGTAGAAATGTGTCAGAACACACAGTGCATCCCAGTTTGTTATTTATGGGGCTGCGTGTCCACAGACCAGTCAGGGTGCCCATGTTGATCCCTGCACCGTAGGTCCCTACAATGGGCACGTGATCATCAGAACTGGACCAAGAAGGTGGCCTGGTCTGATGAATTACGTTTCCTTTTAAATCACGTGGATGGCCGGGTGCGTATGCGTCTCCATCCTGGAGAACACATGGCACCAGGATGCACTATGGGAAGGAGGCAAGCCGGCAGAGGCAGTGTGATGCTTTGGGCAACATTTTGCTGGGAAACCTTGGGTCCTGCCATTCATGTGGATGTTACTTTGACATGTACCACCTACCTGAGCATTGTTGCAGACCATGTGCACCCTTTCATGGCAACGGTATTCCCTGATGGCATTAGCCCTGCCACAAAGCAAAAATGGTTTGAGGAACACAACAAATTCCCCAGATTTCAATCCAGTCAAGCATCTATGGGATGTGCTGGAAAAACAAGTCTGATCCATGGAGGCCCCACCTCACAACTTCAAGGACTTAAAGGATCTGCTGCTAACATCTTGGTGCCAGATACCACAGCACACCTACAGAAATCTAGTGGAGTCCATGCCTCGACGGGTCAGGTTAAAAGTGGGACCTACACAATATTAGGCAGGTGGTCATAATGTTATGGCTGATCTGTACACTTCTGTTCAATATTTTGGGGTCACTTACAAATGGTCCTTGTTTTTGAAATATTTATTTATTTTTGTCCATTTAAAATAACACATACCAGTTTTACTTATTCAAACATGCTCTGAGAGCAGAAATAAATATTATTGGTAAAGATGAACATCCAGTCAAAATGGAGAGGAGGTGGTGCTCATGAACACTTCAGATTACATCAAGAAGCGTGCATTTCTGCTAATGTCTGTTAAAGAGTACATTTGCTTGTTATGTTGTAATGAATTAAGTGCTAAATGACTTGATTATGCTAACATTCAGTGTTTGAATCTTTGGTCGAGATAACATTCACTTGCTTTTTTGATCCAACTTGAAATGTTCATGAGCACTGCCTTCTCTCCATTTCGATTAGGTGTTCGCCTGAACCAATCAATTTCTTTCTTCCCTCAGAAGAAAAGAAATGTTTGAATAAGGAAAACTGGTATGTGCTAAAATAAGATCAAATTGATCAGATGTAGTCATTGTTAATGTTGTAAATGGCTATTCTACCAGGAAATGGCAGATTTTCAATGGTATACCTACATAGATGTACAAAGGCCCATTATCAACAACGATCACTCCTGTGTTGCAATGTCACATTATATTTGCTAATCCAAGTTGATAATTTTAAAAGGCTAATTGATCATTAGAAAATCCTTTATTGACTGTCAGCACCGCTGAAAACTGTTGTGCTGATTAGGCTAGTTCAGTATCTTCACGATCAGCGTTTGTGGGTTTGATTGCAGGCATAAAATGTCCAGAAACAAAGAACTTTCTTCTGAAACTCGTCAGTCTATTCTTGTTCTGAGAAATTAAGGCCATTATTCCATGCGAGAAATTGTCAAGAAACAGAAGCTCTTGTACAACGTTGTTTACTACTCCCTTCACAGAATAGAGCAAACTGGCTCTAACCAGAATAGAAAGAGGTGTGGGAGCCCCCGTTGCACAACTGAGCAAAAGGATGTACATTAGTGTGTCTAGTTTGATAATAAGAGTTCCTTAACTGGCAGCTACATTAAATAGTACCCACACAACACTAGTCTCAAAGTCAACAACTGGCTTTGAGGCAGTCCAGATATGAGCTACGGAAGGCCATCAGAGATGCAAAAAGAGACTACAGGGAGTAGAAGTTGGGAGTCTAACTACCACAGCTCTGACCCCAGATGCTTGTGGTGTAGATTGCGATACATCACAGACTATAAAGGTAGAAATAACAATGATGCATGGCATGCTGCCTATCTCCCCGGTGAGCTCAATATCTTCTTTGCACGGTTTGAGGTGACCAACCCCATTCCTTCTGGAAGGCTTGCTGAGGACCAGCTAGTGTCGTGGAAAACATTCGCCATACTCATTTCATACTCTCGCATACAGAAATCTGTTCAAACACACCCAAGCTCTCACATACGTTTATACAGGCCGTTTCACACACATATATTGGTATAAATGTATATACAGATTACTTATTACTAACCTAAACTTCCCCACACACTCCCACAGACTTAGTTAACCGCGTCCCTCTCTTTCTCTCCTATAGAGGAATGCCACCTTCACCAACTCCGTGTAGCTCATTCGTGCTCGCACGCGTCCACAGGACTCCTGTCACACTCCCGATGGGAGGAATGACCCTGTCGGACCGTATCTCTTACACACACAGACACACAGCTGCGGGTCTGTTTTACCCCTACCATTTGTTGTCTACACTCACTCCCACAGGCCACCTTACCAAGTAGTGCCTTTTCCACAAACACAGGCCGTCGCCGAGGCTACTGTACCAAGCCGTGAATCGTTCGCACACACGCACCAGCCAGCCCTTGCCTCAGCTACCTTACCAAAGTAATCTGTGCACACTATCCCGCAGGTCTAACCCGTGCTGTCTCTACGGGACAGGCACTCATTCACAACCCCTGCCGGCCCGTTCGTCCGTACCAGGCTTTTCTAACAACAGCCGCCAGCCCGTTCGTCCATACCAGGCTTTTTCTAACAACAGTGACTTATTTACAATGTTACAGCATGCATGCAGTGTATTGGATTCAAAAATACCATGTGCATTCAAAAATACTGTGTGCATTCAAGTTTCGTTAAATTTGGGAAGACCAGTGCTAGATGTCCAACCACAGTTATATGATCTGAATTACACAAACAAAATAAGCAAAATTGCTTACCTTTGTTGTGGCCACCGTTTGTGTAACTCAGTCCAGTTTCTCCAAGGCAGTTCAGTCAAGCAACACTGTCTCTGTCCAACTCCTGGCTAGATCGCCAATTACGTCGTGGAAAACCATGTCCACAACGACTAAAACAAAAAGCACTTAAACTCAGGAACTTGTGAATCCAATAGACTTTAATGAAAATCATAGGAGAGTGACAGACATTAAAGCCCTTCTGCAGATACACCCAAATTCTAAGTACAGGACCATGGCTTTTATACAAAGTCTTCAAACATCACGCCATATGATCATCACCTTTGGAAGTCCCCTTTAAGGCGTGGTTTATCTCTTGCCCCTGTATCTTTATACCAAATCTTCAAGTATCACGCCATCTGACCAACCATCAAGCCATCTGACCATCCTTCTTTGGAAGTTCCCCTTAGGGCGGAGTTTATCTCTTGCCCCTCATCACTTCCTGAGTGTCCTTAACTTAACTTGAAGATCTCATGGTTCATGTTGGGGTCACACTTTCAGTGAACCCAAGAAGCTGTAAATTTGCCATACATTTCTGGACACAGGATGCTGTTCTGCTGAATTGCACTATTACTGATAAACCCCTATGGAGCGTCAAGACCAATTGCCCCAATCTCAAGGCCATATGTTTTCTGAGGCCTTTCTGTCTGTGTGTGTGTGCGTGGGCTGCATCATCTAAGAACTCATAGTGTTTTTGGATCACTCGTTAATATATGCCCTAAAAGGTGTGATTATGCATGCATATTGATATATTCATTAAACGTGTGATTATATATGCAGTTTATGGAAAATTCCGTCACATATCCCCCCTTAGTGGCTTCAAAAAGCCACTTAAATTTAGGCCTGAGAGTGCCAGGTGAGGAGGAGCATCTTAGTACCTATATGGGAGTTGAAATCAACTCGAACATCTTCATGTCCTGCTACTCGTCAACCGTCATCCCCAGAGGCTGGAAGCCAAACCTCTTCCCCTCTTTTTGTCTGAGTAGAAGTAAAAGACTTACCAACCTATCCAATCAGTGGGACATGGGTGTGTGTGTAAGCGTATGCAGGATTCTTTTTGAGCCTTCGCAAACTATGGTGTTCCAAATGAGTATATGGATACAAACAGAGTAAATATAATGACTAGTCCAAACATGAGGTAGCATACTAGGGTTCACATGAGGATAGTGGTTACACGAGGCAGAATAAGGTTGATTACATAATATATTCCCATATCACATGAGGTAATGTGTGAGGGGGTAACAGGAAATAGAAACACAATCAGTAATACAAAAAGATTAAAAAAATACAACAGTCCGTATGCGTCCCCCAAAAATGCCTTTTGTCGCCCAAGGCATTGACATTATCGTTATTAAAGAACAGTCCTATTCAAGAATTGATATTCAGCGGTGCACAGTCCTTTCTCGCACACAGGGGGCAATCCCCCCTTTGGCAAAGAGCACAGTTGTAGGGCTCAGGGTGGTGAAAATGTCCATCTTTAGCAGGGTGTCCTTTGCTGCAGTATTGGCAATGGCCCATCCTGTATGGGCATGGATAATGTCTGCGCAATGACCTATCATAAGTGGTAACGTCCTGCTGTGAATTAGAAGGGTTGTTCTTCCCCACTGTATCAATCTCTTCATACAACTGGTTCATGAAGGCTTCCACCAGGGGAGTATTCAGGTCTGGCAGTCCATTGGTGCCTGCAAAAGAAGAAGAAGACTGCCGCCTGGAAGATCAGTATGCTCATCCTCCTCATGTTGTCCCGCTCCTCGTGGGACTTTGGTGCAGTGGTTGAGGTGATACCAGGTGTCACTGCCCTCCACTCTTACCGCCGTTGCCGTAGCCTGGGTCACTCTGAAGGGGCCGTCTCTCCTTGGCTCGTTTCACCTCCTCCTGTAGACCTTGATGTAAACCTGGGCTCCAGGAACCACTGCTCTGGGCTGATCGTCCTCTGGCTCCGGTACCCGCGCACTTTGCTGTTTGTAAATAAGCTCATGTACAGCAGTTAGTTGTCTGATATATTCCCTGAATTCCAGCTCCAATTGCTCCAGAGGAGGCCCTTCGTGAGGGCCCCGAGGCACAGGCATGGGTCGACCCGTAAGCATTTCATGCAGTGTTAGGTGCGTGGTTCTGTTAGCTTCCCTGCGACAGCTCATTAGTGCTATTGGTAAAGCATCAACCCAATTCAAACCTGCACTGGCACATATCTTATTGATCTTGGCCTTTAGTGTGCCGTTTGCTCTTTCTACCATGCCCTGGGACTGGGGGTGGTAAACACAACCCAGCCTCTGTTTGATGTTGAGGTGTTGAATCACCTGCTTCAAAGTTTTCTGAATAAAAGCTGACCCATTGTCAGAACTGATTTCTGACGGTATGCCAAACCTTGGCATCACCTCCCTTGTCAGGAACTTTATTATCGTTCCTGGTCCTTCGAGGGGGTTGCTTCTATCCATCTGCTGAACCTATCAATTACCACCAGCATGTACCGTTTTCCATGGATAGGTCTTATCATATCCACATAGTCCATGACTAAATGTCTGAACGGTCCTTCTGGTGTTGGAATGTGGGCCAATGGCGTTATGTTGTTTTTCGCACACACCTCACACTCTGTGAGGGCCACATCTACTGTAGCCTGCATGTACGGTGACCAGAACCCCTGGTGGGTGATCTTCCTCATTATTTCTCCCTGCGCGCAGTGGTCAAAATCATGCGCATTATTGATCAGAACCCTAAGGAGAGCAGTGGGTGCCACCAATGGGGAGTGAAAGGAGGTCAAGTCGAAGTCTGGTAAAAGTTAACGACTCTGCCACACCGTCATGTGGCTCTCCCTCATATTCCAGATGGATTCTCTCCGCTGGATTTACAGTAGTACACTTCTTAATGGTGATGTCAGGGTAAGTAGTCTAAAAATCTGGCATTAGTCTAGTCAATACAAACTTCCCCCGCTCTATCAACTCCATCACCTTGTGATGAGTATAAATGCTCACTGGATAACCCATGGGGATGGTGGACGCTTTGTCATAAGCATACTGTACCGCGGCTAGGCCTTGATAACAAGGTAGATAGCCCTGTGCTACAGAGTCGAGCTTTGTACTGTAGTACGCTATGGGTTGTTTTCCTTTGCCACTACATGTTTCCTGCATTAACTCTGCTGAAGCGTATTCCTTGGCCCTTTTGGCAACATACAACAGAAATGGCTTGGTGTAGTCAGGTGTTCCCAGTGCAGGTGCAGACTGCATGTCTCGTTTAATAGTTTCAAATGCTGCCAATGCGTCGCAGTTCCAGTGTAATTTGGCACTCAACTGCTGTTACCCAACCTCTTTCATAAGCTCCCTGAGAGGAGCAACCTTAATGGCATAGTCTTCTATCCAATCAGAGCTGAACCCTGTCATCCCCAAAAATGTCAGCATTTGACTCACCGTCTGAGGACGCGGTGCACTACTCAATCCCTCTAGATGACTTTGGGAGATGGCTTTCATCTGGTGAGCTATGGTCCTGCCCAGATACTCAACCTCTGTCTGACAGTATTGGAGCTTTTTTCGTGACACTTTGTGACCCCTCTCAGCTAATCTCTGCAGCAACTTAATGGAGTCTGCATGGCATTGTTCCAAGGTGGGAGCACATATCAGCAGGTCATCGACATAATGAAGTAGTGTTCCCTCCAGGACAAGCTCCTCTAAGTCTGCTTTGAGGACCTGATTGAAAATGTGTGGGGAGTGTTTGAACCCTTGGGGCAACCTCGTATATCTGTATTGTTTACCCCCATAAGTGAAAGCAAATATCCTCTATTATTCTGATATTGTTTTGGGGGCTGTGTGTACACATTTCCTACTGGTTTCTGGGGTGGTCCATACACAGTCTGCAGCTGCTGTGCTGGGCGTTGACCTCCCTGGAGGACGGGTGCCATTGCGTATTCCTCAGGTGGGGCCTCTCTTGTAACCGGAGCTTGTGTCTTTTTCCTCTTTGTCAGTTCATCCAACTGTAATTAGGTGAGCTTTCTTTGAATGTCCCTTCCCTGTTCAGCCGGCCTTTTTTCATTCTGCCTGTATCTGTCAACTGCATGAACTAAATAGTCTCTGAATTCTTTGTGAGTCTTTGATGTGGTCAGCTCCACAGCATCCTCCAGCTTGGTTCTTATTGGAGCCGGCATTGCTTCCAGCAAAGCTTTCATGAACATATGAGACACCAGTTTGTCAGTTTCTGGGTCATGTTCAGTTTCCGGGTCATGTTCAGTTTCCATCCTCCATCTGTCTGCCTGTTTTTGTAAGTATTCAGCAGGGCTGTCTGTGTCCCCCAGTGGAGCTCCCTTCAAAACATCAGTGTCCACTACAGCAGGGAACTCATCCCTCAGGGCCTTCCACAGTAAATGCCTCTAGGGATCGAAAGGCCGCCCATCTCCAACAACACTCCTGATTGTCCATGCCGTGCCACCGTCTTTTAGCACCGCCTCCGTTTTAGTCATATCCAGCACTGACCAGCAAGGCTTTGATGTCCCATGTCGTCAGTATTTACCCGTGGTCAATTCTTCGAGCATTCTAATCCATTTTCCAGCCCCATTGTGGAGATGAAGTAATTTCACAACCAGGCCCTCCATGTCCTGAGTTGGCCATGGTACATAATGATGTTGATGCCCTTTAACTAGAATTGGTGCCGTGTTGGTATAATGACTGGGTGTTTTTAATGTGTGTGCACTTCTCAGTCTACCTTTTAGCTCCCTGCCATAGTGACCAGAAGCAGCTGTGGCCTCCTCACACTCCTCCTCAGACTGTTCCTCTCCTTCCTGGCTATCTGTGTCATCCTGTGGACTCCCTAAGTTGTTCTACTTGCTCGTCAAGCTTCCGCTGACAGCTTTTGGACTTCTTTTTCCTCTCTCTCAGTTTCTCCCCTCCCGTCTTAGTATGCTCCAACCAATCTAGACATTCTCTGTTACAATCTACTTGGATGGCAGGTTTTCCCTTAGGCCGTCATCAAAGGTTCCGTCTTTGGGCCATCCAGGCATTAAATTCTTAGTCTGTTTTTCTAAAGTCTTAGATACCTTTTCAATCTGCTTCCCACACAGAGGAAACCTTTTGGCTAGCATCTGTACTGGTGTGCCTGCCATGTTGTAAGCTAAATGTTTGATTTAGTGTCACTGTAATTGTCTAATCTCACTGTTTCCCTAGACCTTTGCCCTATCTATGTGTTGAGCTCCACCAATTTATTGCCTGCGTGCTCCCAGAGGGAGTCCTAGAAGCACCCTCATTTTTCTGGGATGGTAGCCAAATTTTCCTTCCTCTATTTTGCTCCTCTCCCAGACACAGCTATCTTCAAGGGAGTGATGAGACAAAAATCGAGACGTGATTAACATATATACGAACTTGTCAGCAGAGATTTAATATACCTTGAGATACGGGTCTCAGCAGTGATTAATGTAAGCAAGCCCCCGTCAATTTATGAAATTATTAGCGGGAAACCAATATCCTTAAGACACGGATCTAACCGTGACAAATGCCTATGCGTAAGTAAACTCCTAACAAACTCTAACGAAACTAATGTCCTTGTATTATATCTAATTTGGCTTTTAAAACCACACTTCCTCAGTTGGACAATATATTTGTTTGATAATAGCCTCATCTAAATCTGGCTGACTGGACCATAGTCTGAGTCCTCCTGACGTGATCCAAATTAGCTGTACCCCTTTTGACTCGGAGAAGTCGTGACTTCCTATTCATTGTCTTGTGGCCGTGTGATATTGTAAAACTATGCAGTACTCAAATATCTGCGTCAGGAATAAATGTACAGAGGTATCATCGGGTCCTATGAATATTTTGTGATCTATACCATCATAGAATCTACGTTTCACAAACAATCTGGAGTTTGTGGTCCCCTCACTCATGTCGTCACTCGCTAATCATAAGCACGGAACAATTTCTGAGTTACACAAATTATTTATTAGAAACCGGGGTACTTATATTAACGTCAATAACAGGATAACAAAAACCTTTTAAACAAAGTAGCTAATTCTCTCTTTCCCTGTATGTTGTCTGCCACTTTCGCAGCTCTCGCACCCTCAAGCACACAACTTCTCTCCCTCTCCGTCCGCAACCTAGACACACCGTTCATACGCACACATTTGGGTACCCTTCCAGACGTTCTCCTCTCATACATTCGCCATACTCATTTCATACTCTCGCATACAGAAATCTGTTCAAACACACCCAAGCTCTCACATACGTTTATACAGGCCGTTTCACACACATATATTGGTATAAATGTATATACAGATTACTTATTACTAACCTAAACTTCCCCACACACTCCCACAGACTTAGTTAACCGCGTCCCTCTCTTTCTCTCCTATAGAGGAATGCCACCTTCACCAACTCCGTGTAGCTCATTCGTGCTCGCACGCGTCCACAGGACTCCTGTCACACTCCCGATGGGAGGAATGACCCTGTCGGACCGTATCTCTTACACACACAGACACACAGCTGCGGGTCTGTTTTACCCCTACCATTTGTTGTCTACACTCACTCCCACAGGCCACCTTACCAAGTAGTGCCTTTTCCACAAACACAGGCCGTCGCCGAGGCTACTGTACCAAGCCGTGAATCGTTCGCACACACGCACCAGCCAGCCCTTGCCTCAGCTACCTTACCAAAGTAATCTGTGCACACTATCCCGCAGGTCTAACCCGTGCTGTCTCTACGTGACAGGCACTCATTCACAACCCCTGCCGGCCCGTTCGTCCGTACCAGGCTTTTTCTAACAACAGTGACTTATTTACAATGTTACAGCATGCATACAGTGTATTGGATTCAAAAATACCATGTGCATTCAAAAATACTGTGTGCATTCAAGTTTCGTTAAATTTGGGAAGACCAGTGCTAGATGTCCAACCACAGTTATATGATCTGAATTACACAAACAAAATAAGCAAAATTGCTTACCTTTGTTGTGGCCACCGTTTGTGTAACTCAGTCCAGTTTCTCCAAGGCAGTTCAGTCAAGCAACACTGTCTCTGTCCAACTCCTGGCTAGATCGCCAATTACGTCGTGGAAAACCATGTCCACAACGACTAAAACAAAAAGCACTTAAACTCAGGAACTTGTGAATCCAATAGACTTTAATGAAAATCATAGGAGAGTGACAGACATTAAAGCCCTTCTGCAGATACACCCAAATTCTAAGTACAGGACCATGGCTTTTATACAAAGTCTTCAAACATCACGCCATATGATCATCACCTTTGGAAGTCCCCTTTAAGGCGTGGTTTATCTCTTGCCCCTGTATCTTTATACCAAATCTTCAAGTATCACGCCATCTGACCAACCATCAAGCCATCTGACCATCCTTCTTTGGAAGTTCCCCTTAGGGCGGAGTTTATCTCTTGCCCCTCATCACTTCCTGAGTGTCCTTAACTTAACTTGAAGATCTCATGGTTCATGTTGGGGTCACACTTTCAGTGAACCCAAGAAGCTGTAAATTTGCCATACATTTCTGGACACAGGATGCTGTTCTGCTGAATTGCACTATTACTGATAAACCCCTATGGAGCGTCAAGACCAATTGCCCCAATCTCAAGGCCACCTCTATATTCAAACTCTATCTGGCTCATTCAGCAGTCCCCAACTGCTTCAAGTAGACCAACATAGTTCCTCTACCGAAGAAACCTTCCATCACCTGCCTGAGTGTCTAGCTTCTTCATGAAGTGCTTTGAGCGGCTGGTCAGAACCCACATCTGCTCCACCCTTCCTGACACCTTGGACCCCTTTTAATTTGCATACCGGCCAAATAGATCTACGGACAATGCCATCGCCCTGACGACACACACCACCCTCTCCCACCTGGAAAAGGGTGACACATACCTGAGGATGCTGTTCGTGGACTCCAGCTCAGCATTCAACACTGTTGTGCCTGTTTAGCTTGTTCTTAACTCAGGACCCTGAGACTTAACAGTTCCCTTTGCAATTGGATCCTGGTCTTCCTGATGAGCAGACCCCAGGTGGTGAGGATGGGCAACCTCACCTCCTCTGCACTGACCCTGAGCACTGGAGTTCCCCAGGGCTGCATACTCAGTCCCCTCATGTACTCCCTTTTCATGAATGACTGCGTGGCCACACACAGCTCCAACATCATCCTTAAGTTTTGGGGACAACACCACCATCCTGGGTCTCATCCCCAACAATGATGTGAACGCTTACAGAGAGGGGGTGGAGGACCTGGCTACATGGTAACTGGACAACAATCTCTCTCTCAACATCTGCAAGACTAAGGAGATGATTGTGGACTTCAGGAAGCGGCAGAGTGGGGGTCATGACCCCATACACATCAATGGCGCTGAAGTGGAGAGAGCTTCCGACTTCAAGTTCCTCGGTGTGTCATCAAAGATGACCTCATTTGGTCCTGGTAAGCTGACTCGGCAGTGAATACTGCCCAAAAGTGACTATACTTCTTGAGGAGACTCAAGAAGTTTGGCATGTCTGCAAAGGCTCTCACCAACTTTTACAAGTGCACCATTGAGAGCATACACTCAGGCTGCGTTACTGCCTGGTACAGCAGCTGCGTCGCTGCTGATATAAGCAAGGCCCTCCAGGGGGTGGTGAAATCTGCAGAGGGTGTAATCGGCTGCCATTTTCCCTCCATGCAAGGTATCTACCATACATGATGACTTTGGAAAACATGGAACATCATCAAAGGCTACAGCCACCCAGTCTATGGTCTGTTCACCCTGCTGCTATCTGGTAGATGCTACCGGAGAATCAGGGCACGCATGTCCAGACTCACAGTTTTTTTTCCTCAGGCCATAAGGCTTTTCATCCAACATCTATCACATTGATCACATGAAAATGTCAATGCTCTGATGTCTTTTTATGTACATTAAATATATTAATATACCATTTAATGTAGGCATTCATAACACTTATATTTATAATATTTTATTTTATTTCTACCCCATATCTACCCGTACATATACCCCATTCTTCACTCTTAGGAATTGCTGCTAGTTTACATTATGTATAGTTCTGCTATATTTTTTCTTTATATATTTCCTAATTCTTACTGCATAGATGTTACATGCCATGTCACAAGAACTTTGTTGTTCAGAATGATGCAATGTTTTTCGGTGCAATTGATAAATAAAAGACTGACTTTGAACAGTGAAGAGGTGATTCCAGGATGCTGGACTTGTAGGCAGAATTCTTCCTCTGTCTAGTGTCTGTGTTCTTTTGCCCATCTTAATCTTTTCTTTTTATTGGCCAATCTGAGATATGGCTTTTTCTTTGCATCTCTGCCTAGAAGGCCAGCATCCTGGAGTCACCTCTTCACTGTTGACGATGAGACTGGTGTTTCGTGGGTAGTATTTAATGATGCTGCCAATTGAGGACCTGCCATTGGACCAGAGGAGTGATGGTTGCTGATAATGGGCCTCTGTACTCCTATGTAGATATTCCATTGGAAATCAGCTGTTTCCAGCTACAATAGTCATTTACAACATTAGCAATGTCTACACAGTTTCAAGTTATTTAAAGGACAACATTACATTTTCTTTCGAAAACAAGGACATTTGTAAGTGACCCCCAAACTTAGGAACGGTAGTGTACAAACATTTAATATATAATTTGTATTTACTTTTATTGACGATACTTTAGGAAATTTGTCTGGATGACTCCCACTGAGATAATTTTTGTGATCCCCATTCTATTCCAGCTATTGCAATTATATGTAATAAAAAACACCATGTTGTCCCTTTTCTGTCATCCATCAGGCGTCCAGGACTTACCATCCAACCCTCTCCAGCCTCTCTGAGCATCCAGCGTCCTCCCCAATCTCGGGACGGCTCCACGCGCATCACCCCTGACCCTCCCATTCTGCCATTGGGGTTCAGAAACCCCAGTTACCCCACGCTATGGCACAAAAGCCAATATTCAGCAGTGTAACTGCCGTTGCTGCGGCAGCCGTAGCACCATTACTGACAACCAACCCGGCTCCGTCGCTGAGCACCACAGGTACGATGCCAGTGCTGAGAAAGAGAAATTTAAATGATGTACTGTCATTAACATGATCATACAATCGTATCTCAACCAGGCTCGGGACCCCACTCTCAAATGAACAACAGTAACGTTGTCACCATGACCGTGTCTTCTCATTTGTCCCACGCCACAGCAGTCACTATGTCCAACATCCCAGTGGGTAAGCTTCTTGTTCATTAAGTGGCTGGCCTGCAGCAGCATTGTGATATTTCTTGGCATTTTTACTCATCTGATTAAGTAATTGAGATGGGTAGAAGCTGTTCAGACTGTGACAATTTCTGTGTGGTCAGATGTGTTGTACCAGACTGTCGTCTTTTAGCTCACATTATATCAAACTAAATCCTCTGTGATTTTGTTGTTAAATAGAACATGGCAAATTTTTACTCATTCCACCTCCATTCTTTTCAGCTAAAGTGGTTCCCCAGCCGATAGCTCACACCTCTCCCAGGATACAGCCGGAATACCCTGGGGACAGGGGCAACCTGATCCCTATTTCTGGACATCGTTCCTCCCCAAACCCCATCACAATGGAGGCCCGCAGTGACAGCAGGTCAGACACATTTTCCCTTGACTATAATACATGCATCTGAGTATTTGATTCCAGAGGATGGAACATGAATTAAAAAATGTGTTTGCTACATACAGTACTAGTCCACTAAGTGTGGACACCTACTCATTTAAAAGTATTTCTTACATTTTACTATTATATACATAGAATAATAGCGAAGACATCTAAACTATTAAAGAACACTAAATCATGTTGTAACCAAAAATGTGTCAATTTATGTTAAATACATGTAGATTTTAGATTCTTCAAAGTTGCAATCCTTTGCATTGATGACAATTTTGCACACTCTTGGCATTCTCTCAAACATGAGGTAGTCAATCTGGAATGCTTTTCCGCCAGTCTTGAAGGAGTTCCTACATATGCTGAGCACTTGTTGACTGCTTTTCCTTCACTCTGGGGTCCAAATCATCCCAAGTCATCACATTTGGGTTAAGGATTCCTGGTGCCACTGCCTACACCACACCTGATTGTCCCTGTCCTTTTCCACCAGGTTATGCAGCTCGGTCTGGATTCTGTTTATAGGACTCTGGACACAGCCCACATTTATTTATTGACGTGCTTGTCATCTGTTAATACATTGACATTGTGGGCCAAAAGTTTGTGAAACTCTATGCCTTGTTTCCACTGGTGCCAAACACAGGTGTTTTACCCTAAAGTCCAGAATTGTTTGTGTTTCCATTGACACGGGCCAGCGGCAGTCTGAACGCGGTTAAGATTGCAGGTTGACGCGTTAAGTGCTGTGAAAACCAAGCTTTACCAAGCTTAGTGCATATTCCATCACGCACACTTAGTATCGCACAAACATCAGAGCAGAGCAACAACGTCCAGCACGTTCAGAGTATCAAACTAGCTAGTGAGATCAGAGAAAAGTAACTGGCTGTGTCTGTGCATGCGCACGTTTGTGTTGAACTGTCAGTAAGTGGCTGTCACATTGATATAAAGAAAGTAGCCATCATCTGAGCGACAACCCAAGGTAAGAAGCTAGCTAACTGTCACAACTGGTGAGTTACAATGGATTAGCTTCATGCAGGTAATATTAGAGATTAGAGATTAGTGATGTTTTGAACAAATCTGTTTTCTAGTAACTCGTTCAATTGTATTGTTCATTTGAACGTTTGACAGCGGATTTCTACAACATGATCACTTGCTTCATACCAGGTCCTCCAGCTCAGTTCTCCGATCAACTTCTATGTACATTCGCAGAGAAAAATAGATCAAGGCAGGAACATCATAAAGACTACATGTTTGTAACTGATAATTGAACGTAGACTACAATAATTAATATAGTTAGTTGATTACCGATGTCTTGAAAAAAAGATGAAAAAAGCCTTTGCCTAAGTAAAAAAGACTTATGAACGACTGACTTGTCCAGTTTTACCGTTCATTTGAACAGTTGTTTCGTTCGTTCATTATATACGGTAAACAATATTATAAGGTGGAACACACTGAGAAATGGTTACAGCTTAAGTTAATGTAGAGAACCTTTCTAATATAAAGGACATCAGATTTTTTATGTTATTGATGTTATTTTGCTTATGGTCATTAGGTTTGGAGAGGGGTTGTGTTATGAATCTGGGAGGCAATTAATGAACAGTTTTAGAGAATGATTAATTGAGCGGGAGTACTTAGGTTAGTAGGGAATTATGTTTAATAAGGATTGTCAAATGTTAAGTTGACAAGGAAGAGAGACTAATGAAAAATTAAGTTTTGTGAGAATTGGAGGTTTGGAGATAAATGGGTTTCAAGAGGCGGGCTACAGTATGATGCTGAGACTGTAGTGATGAGTTGTTCTGTGTGTGGCCAATATTCTAAATATAAAAGCAGAAACAACAAATTTTTCATTAGAAATAAAAAGTTTGTATTCAACATTATAACTTATTATCTCAATGAAGTGCACTGAAATTAATGTATTCCTGACACGAAAAGGAAATTATTATTTTGTCCGGTAAAAAATGTGCTTGGCTGGTGGATTTCTTTCATCTACCAGTACCTGGCAGGTGAGCCAAAAAGTACATTTCAGACTCTGAGTGCAAACCACATGGGATGGCTAATCGCTGCAGAATACTGTGGTAGCCATGCTGGTTGAGTGTGCTTTGAAACCAGCAAAGCAACCCCTCACCATCACACCTCCTCCAGAGATCATCTGTTCACCCACTCTGCGTCTGATTATCACGGCAGTTGGAACCAAAAATCTCAAATTTAGGCTCATCAAACCAAAGACCAAATGTCAATTTCTCATGTTTCTTGGCCCAATCAAGTCTCTTCTTATTAGTGTCCTTCAGTAGTGGTTTATTTACAGCAATTCAACTAAAAAGACCTGATTTACACATTCCCATCTGAACAGTTGATGTTGAGATGTCAGTTGTTACTAGTACTCTGTGAAACAATTATTTGTGCTGCTCTAATGAACTTATCCCCTTGTACTCTGTGAAGCAGTTATTAGGCTGGTAACTCTAATTGAATTATCCTCTGCAGAGATAACTCTGCGGTCTTCCTTTCATGTGTTCATGGGACCTCTTGAGAGTCAGTTCTTGCCATAATATGGAATACTAGAGTACCAACGTAATGATTATCTTCTGTATACTAACCCTACCTTGTCACAAAACTGATTGGCTCAAATGCATTAAGAAGGAAATAAATTCCACAAATAAACTTTAACAAGGCACAACTTTTATTTGAAATGTATTCCAGGTGACTACCTCATGAAGCTGGTTCAAAGAATGCAAAGAGTGTGTAAAGCTTTCGTCATGCAAAGGGTGGTTACTTTGAAGAATCTACAATAAATTTAACAAAAAAAATTTGGTGACAAAATAACGTGTTATTTTAAAGTTTTGATGTGTTCACTATTATACTGATCAAATAAATTAGTGTGATGTGTGATTTTAGTATTTTCATTTAAATCACACATCGGGTCTTGATGAAGGAAGTATATTAAAGATCAACATTTTTACTGGATATTGTGTAATTCCTTGAGAATTCCTTGAGATATTGTGTAATTCCTTGGATATTGTGTAATTCCTTGGATATTGTGTAATTCCTTTTTCAAACGGTCTGGAAACCAAAATCAACAACCGATTGAGGGCTGGATTCAAACTCACACCGAAAGTCAACATAAAAAATGTAAATCACAAGCTGTTCCAACTTGCATGAATTTCATCACAGCAAGTCATAATGTGACTCAGCAGTATGTATGGCCCCCACGTACCTGTATGCACTCCTGACAACATATGTGCATACTCCTGATGAGACGGCTGATGGTGTCTAGCGGGATATCCTCCCAGACCTGTATCAGGGCATCACTGAGCTCCAGTCTGGTCTCTGGCGCTACTTGGCGGCGTCGGATGCACCAATACATATCGTCCCAGAGGTTCTCATTTGGAATCAGGTCTGGGGAACGTGGGGGCCAGTCAATGGCATCAATGTCTTCATCATCCAGGAACTGCCTACATGAGGCCGGGCATTGTCCTGCACCAGGAAGAACCCAGGGCCCACTGCACCAGCATAAGATCTGATCTGAGGATTTCATCCTGGTACCTAACAGCTGGCAGGGTATCATTGGCTAGCAAGTGGAGGTCAGTGCGACCCTCCAAGTATATGACAATCACTGACCCACTGCCAAATTGGTCATACTGGAAGATCTGTCAGTTTGAAAATTTGGTCAGAAACATGCACACCAGTAGCCCACTGGAGGTCATTTTGTAGGGCTCTGGCAGTACTCCTCATGTTCCTCCTCGTACTAAGGAGCAGATACTGGTCCTATTGCTGGGTTGACGCCCTTCTACGGCCTTGTCCAGCACTCCTCGTGTAGTGGCCCGTCTCCTGGTATCTTCTCCATGCTTTTGAGACTGTACTGGGAGACACAGCAAACCTCCTTGCGTGACAGCACATATGGATGTGCCATCCTTGAGGAGCTGGACTAGCTGTGCTACATGAATGTGCTGCAGGTACCGTCTCAAGCTATCAGTAGTGACAAGGACACTAGCAAAACTAGAGAAGGATCAGTCCTTGAATGTGGTGGTGTGTCCAAACTTTTGACTGGCATTGTACATAGGGCCGATAAGTAACCTAGTGTAACCAGGTTCGCCGGTAGTGTGTAATCAGCAAGTGTATTACTTCCAGATGCCCAATGTAGCAAGGTTTGGGTTAGGAGAGATATAACATTTTGGTTAGACCTTTAGTACAATTGACAGCTTAAGTAATTCCCTGGTGCCTAAGTTTTTTATTCACTTAGTATGATGTGCTTTTTTTTCCCACAGGCAATCTATGCCAGTTCAGTTTCAGTACTTCCTGCCCACGTACCCTTCGTCAACGTACCCCCTAGCGCACACCTACACCCCTATCACCAGCTCTGTGTCCACCATCAGACAGTACCCAGGTACCACAATTCTCCCCATGCAAAGCAAATTCACTGCTTCCATGTGACTGTTTAATACATTTGCAAAGCTACTGGAAATGTACCAAAGCTACTGTAATTTTCTGTAATTTTGATGTAATTTTGAAGTTATGGTTAAAGGGGTCGTATGCAAGATTTTTACTGTACTACTGGCATAAATATTAGCATTAATGACCAGAAGACATTCACAGTTAATGTTTTAAAGCTCATGTTTCAGATTTAAAAAAAATCTAACAGAATTGTGGCGAGTGTCTGAGATATTTCCTTATTGAAACGTATCTCTGGTTAGTCTATCAGTTGGCATTGACTTGTAGTCTCCTTATACTCACTTTAGACACTTGCAGTACTTTTCCCCCACCATAAACCAAACTGGACTATCTAATACTATTCCGATCTTGTTTGGGAAGGGAAGGGTCGTCATTTTATTGTCTTGCAAACGATTCTGCAGTGTTTCTTTAAGTAACATACAAATTATGGATACTCCACTTTTACCTAAGTCACCCTTTTTCCCCAGATCTAAATCAGTTCCTTCAGTTTATGTAAAGAATTTGAGGAAAGTAGTGGAATTCCACTTGAGTTCTAGAGTTAAATATGAGGATGATGTAGTATCTAGGGCTGTCGACAACCTATAATTTTTTGGATTGACCTAGATTTCACTGAGATTTACTGCGTCGATTAATCGGGTAGAAAAAATACATACATTCCAGAATTAAATGTTAGTGTTTTATTTAAAATAAAGCATCCTTTCACAATGCCTTCTTTACAACAAATGTATTCATTTGTTGTAAAACAAATAAAAACACGTTTGACAGAGGCAATAAATGTTTATCCAAATTATAATGCATTTAAATACCTCAACATTTCTATTGTGAACAAATATAGAACTCACCAAATTTGATACTAATGGGTTAATTCATCAGTAACGAAGTGAATGCTTGGCTAGGGGAGCTGATCAACTATACACAAACTTAACGTGCTCAAGTAGACTTGACGTTAACGTTAACTCAGCCATGCATTCAAGATTGACTATTTCTCAATTAAAGACTTAACTCCATGAATACAAACTAAAGTGAATGACATGTGTATTATATAAACGTACCATGCAGAGCTCTCTTCATCTTCTGGGATCATGGCTACAACATGTTTTCCCTGTAAATGCTCGTGCTCCAGTGCCATGAGAGTTCTGCCTTTCGCAACAAACTGTTTTTGTCGTTCTTCAGCATAAAGTGGTGCTATACTTTTTTTTGGCAGCATTGCCATGGGTTAGGGCTAGGTTCAGAAAGACGCAAGTTTAAATGAAAGCTGTAACATCCCCATCTGCTGTCTAGTCCTGCTGTCTACTGTGCATCTGGACTATTTCCGGCTACTACTAGCTGTTTCCCTTTCCCAAATGTTTTCACTGGCTAGTTCAATCAATAAACATTTATTTGCAAACAATGGCAAATACATTTTCATTACCTTTGTATTCGCCATAATGTGTTCCCAAATATTATGAAAATATAGTAACTACAGTGGGGAGAACAAGTATTTGATACACAGCCGATTTTGCAGGTTATCCCACTTACAAAGCATGTAGAAGTCTGTCATTTTTATCATAGGTACTCTTCAACTGTTAGTGACGGAATCTAAAACAAAAATCCAGAAAATCACATTGTATGATCATCATCATCATCATCATCATCTTCCGCTTATCCGGGGCCAGGTCGCCGGGGCAGCAGTCTAAGCAGAGATGCCCAGACTTCCCTCTCCCTAGACACTTCCTCCAGCTCTTCCAGGGGGACACCGAGGCGTTCCCAGGCCAGCCGGGAGAAATAGTCCCTCCAGCGTGTCCTAGGTCTTCCCCGGGGTCTCCTCCCAGTGGGACGGAACCGGAACACCTTCCCAGGAAGGCGTTCCGGAGGCATCCGAAACAGGTGCCCAAGCCACCTCAGCTGACCCCTCTCGATGTGGAGGAGCAGCAGCTCTACTCTGAGCTCCTCCCAGGTGACTGAGCTTCTCATCCTATCTCTAAGGGATCGCCCAGCCACCCTGCGGAGAAAGCTCATTTCGGCCGCCTGTATCCGGGATCTTGTCCTTTTGGTCATGACCCAAAGCTCATGACCATAGGTGAGAGTAGGGACGTATTGACCGGTAAATCGAGAGCTTCGCCTTGCGGTGCAGCTTTTTCTTCACCACGACAGACCGATACATCGACCGCATTACTGCAGAAGCTGCACCGATCCGTCTGTCAATCTCCCGTTCCATCCTTCTCTCACTCGTGAACAAGACCCCTAGATACTTAAACTCCTCCACTTGAGGCAGGCCCTTTCCACCAACCAGAAGTGGGCAAGCCACCCTTTTCCGATTAAGGACCATGGCCTCGGATTTGGAGGTACTGATTCTCATCCCCACTGCTTCACACTCGGCTGCAAACTGTCCCAGTGCATGCTGAAGGTCCTGGTTTGAAGGGGCCAACACAACATCATCCGCAAAGAGCAGAGACGAAATTGTGTGGTCCCCAAACCTGACACCATCCGGCCCCTGGCTGCGCCTAGAAATTCTGTCCATAAAAATTACGAACAGAACCGGTGACAATGGGCAGCCCTGCCGGAGTCCAACATGCACTGGGAACAAGTCTGACTTACTGCCGGCAATGCGGACCAAGCTCCTGCTTCGGTCGTACTGGGACCTGACAGCCCTTAGCAAAGGACCCAGGACCCCATATTCCCGAAGCACTCACCACAGGATGCCGCGAGGGACACAGTCGAATGCCGTCTCCAAATCCACAAAACACATGTGGATTGGTTGGGCAAACTCCCATGAACCCTCCAACACCCCATAGAGGGTATAGAGCTGGTCCAGTGTTCCACGGCCCGGACGAAAACCACACTGTTCCTCCTAAATCCGAGGTTCTATCGGCCGTATTCTCCTTTCCAGAACCCTGGCATAGACTTTCCCGGGGAGGCTGAGAAGTGTGATCCCCCTATAGTTGGAACACACCCTTTGGTCCCCCTTCTAAAAAAGAGGGACCACCACCCCGGTCTGCCATCCCAGAGGCACTGTCCCCGACCGCCACGCGATGTTGCACAGGCGTGTCAACCAAGACAGCCACATAACATCCAGAGACTTGAGGTACTCAGGACAGATCTCATCCACCCCCGGTGCCTTGCCACCGAGGAGTTTCTTGACTACCTCTGTGACTTCAGCCCGGGTGATGGACGAGTCTACCTCTGAGCCCTCATCCTCTGCTTCCTCAATGGAAGACGTGACGGCGGGATTGAGGAGATCCTCGAAGTACTCCTTCCACCGCCTGACGACATCCCCAGTTGAGGTCAACAGCTTCCCACCTCTACTGTAAAAAGCGTTGGTAGGGCACTGTTTCCCTCTCCTGAGGCGCCGGTCGGTTTGCCAGAATCTCTTCGAGGCCAGCCGATAGTCCTTCTCCATGGCCTCACCGAACTCCTCCCAGGCCCGAGTTTTTGCCTCCACAACCACCCAGGTTACAGTCCGCTTGGCCTGCTGGTACCAAGGTTATAATCGTTAATGAAAACGAACAAAAAAACAAAAACTAGGTGGGAAAAAACATTGTTGTTAACTGAAATAATAATTAAAATGAGGCATTACAAAAAAACGATAACTAACTAAAACTGTTATGTGTAGTTGACAAAACTAACTAAAATAAAATGATAGAGTAAATGTTCTTAGTTTTCGTCTTTGTCAATGTCTTTCCTTTTTTAACGCTATTTAAAACACGCAGAGTATTCGCTCAGCTGTGTTTCCTTTCCCTGCTCTCCCTCCGTCTCTCTGTCACTCACACACACACACACACACACACCCCCCTCCGTGCACACCGCGTCTCCATGAGAACGAGTGTTAGACGTTGAAGGAAGTTCGCGAAAGGTTGGTATCTCGTGAACACCTTTACACAATCACACATTAAAAAGTGGTATAAAAATATTTAAATTCTGAATATAATTTTGTCAGTGTGTTAATGTCTACCCGAGAAGCGATTGCCCCTTCTTTAGAAAGTTAACTAATCGCAAGTTTAAGGTAAAATGTACTTGGGTTGTCGATGTCAAAACACTATAAGCTGTGATTCAAATATTAAATAATGTTATGTCATTTTTACTTTTACATTGAATGTTTGCTGCTTCAATCCAGATGAGTAGGCAGAAGGCTATTGTATAAATTTAGAATAGGGTGTGAAAATTGTACAGCTGTGGTATTTGTATAGAGTGTGAATTCTGTTTAGAAGATGTGTAATGTTAGATATTTGGTACGGCGTGTGGATTTTTGTAAGAGGTAACGTTAACGTTAAAGGAATTTCCATGGGGTGTGAATTTGTTAGGCCTCTAGGGTGTTAAATGTGAAGGCGTGAAATTTAATATAATAAAGTTCTGTGTAACATTATTAACGAAGGAATTACTTTAACTATCCCTTTCAGATACTTTTTTCAAAACATTAAAGCAAATCTACTAAAAAGTGATCATCTGCATTTTGAGTTCTATCTATTTATGCTCTTGGCAAAGGTCATAACAAAACTAGTGCTAGACATATAAATGTATGATGATTCATGGTTATCACAGGTTTTGAGTGCTAACATCTGTGAATCTGTGCCTTGCTCCAAATAAACATATCATAACACTTTGCCCCTAAACAACATAGTTTTTGTTGAGTTATTATTACACAATATTTTTCTGACCTTTTTGAATCTTGCCCCTGATAAATAGCCCATATTAAAAAAAAGACTAAAACTAACACTAAAACTAATAAAAACTAAACTAAAACTAAGCATTTTCAAAAAATAAAGTAAACTAGCAAACCCACTTTAAAAACTAATTAAAACTAAACTGAATTTGAAAACAAAAAGTCAAAACGAAATAAAAACAAATAAAAAATGCTAAACTGTAATAACCTTGGCCGGTACCCGTCAGCTGCCTCAGGAGTCCCACAAGCCAACCAGGCCTGATAGGACTCCTTTTTCAGCTTGACGGCATGCCTTACTTCCGGTGTCCACCACCAGGTTCGGGGATTGCCGCCTCGACAGGCACCGGAGACCATACGGCCACAGCTCAGAGCGGCCGCTTCGACAATGGCGGTGGAGAACATGGTCCCCTCGGACTCAATATCTCCAGCCTCCCTCGGGAGACTGGAGACTCGGCCAGACGTTCCCAGCAGACCCTTACAGTACGCTTGGGCCTGCCGAGTCTGTCCAGCTTCCTCCCCCGCCATCGGATCCAACTCACCACCAGGTGGTGATCAGTTGACAGCTCCGCCCCTCTCTTCACCCGAGTGTCCAACACATACGGCCGCAGGTCAGATGAAATGACAACAAAGTCTATCATCGACCTGCGGCCTAGGGTGTCCTGGTGCCACGTGCACTGATGGACACCCTGATGCTTGAACATGGTGTTCGTTATGGACAAACTCTGACTAGCACAGAAGTCCAATAACTGAACACCGCTCGGGTTCAGATCAGGGGGGCTGTTCCTCCCAATCATGCCCCTCCAGGTGTCACTGTCCCCCAGTAGAACGATATAGTCCCCAGTCAGAGCACTTTCCAGCACCCCTCCCAGAGACTCCAAGAAGGTTGGGTACTCTGCACTGCCGTTCGGCCCGTAGGCACAAACAACAGTGAGAGACCTAACCCCGACCCGTAGGCGCAGGGAAATGACCCTCTCGTTCACCGGGGTAAACTCCAACACATGGCGGCAGAGCTGGGGAGCTATAAGCAAACCCACACCAGCCCGCTGCCTTTCACCATGGGCAACTCCAGAGTGGTGAAGAGTCCATCCTCTCTCAAGGAGTGTGGTTCCAGAGCCCAAGCCATGCGTAGAGGTGATCCCGACTACCTCTAGTCGGAACCTCTCAACCTCGCGCACGATCTCAGGCTCCTCCAGGGATCCGGGTTGTCTAGGCCCCCGCCTTCGACTGCTGCCCCTTATGGTCCCTCCTGTGGGTGGTGAGCCCACGGGAAGGCGGTCCCACGTCGCTCCTTCGGGCTGAGCCCGGCAGGGCCCCATGGGGAAATGCCCGGCCACCAGGCGCTCGCGTACGAGCCCCAGCCCCAACACGTCACGGCCCTCAAACTTTTTCTCATTGTATGATTTTAAAAAAAATTTATTTGCATTTTATTGCATGACATAAGTATTTGATACATCAGAAAAGCAGAACTTAATATTTGGTACAGAAATATTTGTTTGCAATTACAGAGATCATACGTTTCCTGTAGTTCTTGACCAGGTTTGCACACACCGCATCAGGGATTTTGGCCCACTCCTCCATACAGACCTTCTCCAGATCCTACAGATTTCGGGGCTGTCGCTGGGCAATACGGACTTTCAGCTCCCTCCAAAGATTTTCTATTCGGTTCAGGTCTGGAGACTGGCTAGCCCACTCCAGGACCTTGAGATGCTTCTTATGGAGCCACTCCTTAGTTGCCCTGGCTGTGTGTTTTGGGTCATTGTCATGCTGAAAGACCCGGCCACGACCCATCTTCAATGGTCTTACTGAGGGAAGGAGGTTGTTGGCCAAGATCTCGCGATACGTGACCCCATCCATCCTCCCCTCAATACGGTGCAGTCATCCTGTCCACTTTGCAGAAAAGCATCCCCAATGAATGATGTTTTCACCTCCATGCTTCACGGTTGGGATGGTGTTCTTGGGGTTGTAGTCATCTTTCTTCTTTCTCCAAATCACGGCGAGTGGAGTTTAGACCAAAAAGCTACATTTTTGTCTCATCAGACCACATGACCTTCTCCCATTCCTCCTCTGGATCATTGGCAAACTTCAGATGGACCTGGACATGCGCAGGGTTGAGCAGGGGGACCTTGCATGTGCTGCAGGATTTTAATCCATGACGGTGTAATGTGTTAATAATGGTTTTCTTTGAGACTGTGGTCCCTGCTCTCTTCAGGTCATTGACCAGGTCCTGCCGTGTAGTTCTGGGTTGATCCCTCACCTTCCTCATGATCACTGATGCCCCACGAGGTGAGATCTTGTATGGAGCCCCAGACCGAGGGAGATTGACCATCATCTTGAACTTCTTCCATTTTCTAATAATTGTGCCAACAGTTGTTGCCTTCTCACCAAGCTGCTTGCCTATTGTACTGTAGCCCATCCCAGTCTTGTGCAGGTCTACAATTTTATCCCTGAGCTCTCTGGTCTTGGCCACTGTGGAGAGGTTGGAGTCTGTTTGATTGAGTGTGTGGACAGATTTCTTTTATACAGGTAACGATAACGATGGTATTTCGCAACTTCCCTTCGGTGTAGCCTCTGCCATCTCAGCCTCTGCTATATTTAAAAATGTTTTTTGCTCCGTCTCATGGAGACCCAACTAATCGATAATGACATTCGTTGCCAACACTTTTGATTATCCATTAGTTGTTGCAGCCCTAACCAGAAATATAAAAACATGTTCCGGACCTGACTGACAGCAACTGCGGGGCTTCTCAGATTCAGCAAGACGTGTCTGTCTGCGGCACGCAGCACGGAAGGTCCGCCCAGGAAAGCTCTGCCTATATAGAACACCCTCCCCCACTTCCAGTTGGTTTCTCAAAGCTTGCGGCGCCCAGTTTCTTTCTCATTATGCACCGACTTGTTTATTTCCTTAAAGAATATGAAAAACGATGTCAATTTTATTGTGTCTAAAATAGTGAAAATCCCATTGTCTTGATTTTCTTTTTTTACTTTATAAACATGAAAATAGATTGAGGGCGATTTGATTAAATATGTATAAATAATAATAACGGGTAATAAACTGAGTAATCTTACTTAAAGGTACCCTATGCAGCATTTTCCATTTAAAATATCCGACAATAACCCTTACATACAGTGTTCAGAATTACATTTTTAACTCTGGTGCTAGATGACAACATTTTACCAGCCAAAATTATAAATATCATTTTTGTGTCACATATACATTAATTTCAGTACATTTCAGTCAAAGTATTTTATTTCTTAAATGCACTGAATTAACAGTGTCATTTTGAACAATGAAATTCTTATGACATAGCACGTGACATCTATGCAGAAAGCTTTAAGAAATCTATAAAGCAAAAATAAAAAATATACTTAACAATACAGACTAGCAGCAATTCCAGAGAATGTAGATATGGGAATATGGAATGTATGAAAATAAATCTTAAGTATTGTTAGAATATTATAAATATAAGTTTTGTTGTGCCTATAAATTGATACATTGAAATGTTGTAATGCACGTTGAACATACGTAGAAAGTGACCAGAACATATGATGTGTTCGTCATCAATTTCATTGAGATAGTAAGGTATTTTATTGATTACAAGCTTTTTATTTCCGATGATAAATTAATTGTTTCTGCTTTTATCATTATCATACTGGCCGCACAAGGAACAACTAGTCACCACAGCCTGAGCATCATGCTGTAGCCAGCCTCTTGAAAGTTTATATCCAAACTTCCATTTCTCACAACATTTAATTTTTTACGTGATGCTACCAAGCGGTTTTTTATGTATTACAATAACATCATTCCTGTTCACCAGTCTCTCTTCCTTGTCAACCTTCTAAACATTATTTGACAATGCATTCTTAACATCATTCCATAATAATAATCTAAGTACTCCCCCTCAATTAACCATTCTGTAAAACTGTTCATGAATCGTCTCCCAGATTTGCAACACAATCCCTCTCCAAAGCTAGGCGAAAGAACAGTAACATAAAATCAGATTTTTTTATTATTACATTTATCTTACTTAAGCTCAAACCATTTCTCAATGTGCTCCACATTATAATATTCTTTACCTTATGTAATGTATGTTTAAATAGTAATTTGTTTCATTAATATTTTAGTTTTTTGAGTGAAAATGTACACAATACACACCTGCAGACTTATTTTGAAGGCCAAATATGAAAATCGGTCTTATTGTTGCTGCTGAAACTCTAATGCCTGCAATACGCTAATCTATTGTAACTATTGTGTTGTGACAGTTAGCTAGCTAACTTGCTAGCCTCTTACCTTCGGTTGTCACTCAGACGATTGCTACATTCTTTATATACAGGTGCTGGTCATAACATTTGAATATCATCAAAAAGTTGATTTATTTCAGTAATTCCACTCAAAAAGTGAAACTTGTATATTATATTCATTCATTGCACACAGACTAAAATATTTCAAATGTTTATTTCTTTTAATTGTGATGATTATAACTGACAACTTGTGAAAATCCCAAATTCAGTAACTCTGAAAATTTGAATATTACTTAAGACCAATACAAAAACTTTTTTTTTTAAATATTGGCCAACTGAAAAGTATGAACATGAAAAGTATGAGCATGTACAGCACTCAATATTGCCTGAATTACTGCAGCAATGCGGTGTGGCATGGAGTCGATTAGTCTGTGGCACTGCTCAGGTGTTATGAGAGCCCAGGTTGCTCTGATAGTGGCCTTCAGCTCTTCTGCATTGTTGGGTCTGGCGTATCGCATCTTCCTCTTCACAATTTCCCCATAGAATTTATATAGGGTTAAGGTCAGGCGAGTGTGCTGGCCAATTAAGGACAGGGATACCATGGTCCTTAAACCAGGTACTGGTAGCTTTGGCACTGTGTGCAGGTGCCAAGTCCTGTTGGAAAATGAAATCTGCATCTCTATAAAGTTGGTCAGCAGCAGTAAGCATGAAGTGCTCTAAAACTTCCTGGTAGACGGCTGCGTTGACCTTGGACCTCAGAAAACACATTGGACCAACACCAGCAGATGACACTGCACCCCAAACCATCTCTGACTGTGGAAACTTTACACTGGACTTCAAGCAACGTGGATTCTGTGCCTCTCCTGTCTTCCTCCAGACTCTAGGACCTTGATTTCCAAAGGAAATGCAAAATGTACTTTCATCAGAGAACATAACTTTGGACCACTCAGCAGCAGTCCAGTCCTTTTTGTATTTAACCCAGGCGAGACGCTTCTGACGCTGTGTCTTGTTCAAGAGTGGCTTGACACAAGGATTGCGACAGCTGAAACCCATGTCTTGCATACGTCTGTGCGTGATGGTTCTTGAAGCACTGACTCCAGCTGCAGTCCACTCTTTGTGACTCTCCCCCACATTTTTGAATGGGTTTTGTTTCACAATCCTCTACAGGGTGTGGTTATCCCTGTTGCTTGTACACTTTTTTCTACCACATCTTTTCCTTCCCTTCGCCTCTCTATTAATGTGCTTGTACACAGAGCTCTGTGAACCGACAACCTCTTTAGCTATGACCTTTTGTGTCTTGCCCTCCTTGTGCAAGGTGTCAATGGTCGTCTTTTGGACAGCTGTCAAGTCAGCAATCTTCCCCATGATTGTGTTGCCTACAGAACGAGACTGAGAGACCATTTAAAGGCCTTTGATATGTTTGGGTTAATTAGCTGATTATAATGTGGCACCAGGTGTCTTCAATATTGAACCTTTTCACAATATTCACATTTTCTGAGATACTGAATTTGGGGTTTTCATTAGTTGTCAGTTATAATCATCAACATTAAAAGAAATAAACACTTGAAATATATCAGTCTGTGTGGAATGAATGTATACATTATACAAGTTTAACTTTTTGAATGGAATTGCTGAAATAAATATATTTTTTGATGATATTCAAATTTTATGACCAGCACCTGTAGAGGCCACAACCTCCGTCTTTCTTCCCAATCCTCCCGTGGCAGCACCTGGACAAAACGGATGCCTTTCTCTTTACAGACCGAAGAGTTTTTGGTCTGCCGCCAGATTTCTTCCTTCACCCATCTTTTAGTGAAGAGAACGATGATATGCCTGATCTTGCTGTCAATCTTCTTTCCTACTCTGTGGACAATGTCCACTGCTTATTCCCATATCTGGAGCAATCATAACCAGGATTTGGGCGACCTGTGTACGGATATCTTTCTTCTCTTCCAAACATTTTATCCGGAGGCACCACCACATTCTGAACCTTTCTTGTTCTTTGACTCTCTCCTTAAGCTCATTATTCTCTTTGCAAAGGTGGTTGTTTTGTTTCTCCAGATCTTCTACTTTCTTTTTACATTCTGTCAGTATCTCTGTGTTGAACTGGAGGGTCTTCGCTAAGCTAGCAATCATGGTGCTGCTTTGTTTTGTTCGCTCACTAAAGTCAACTAGCTGCACATCCACTCTCTTTTACAGGGCCAATATTGCCTCCAAAATAGTCTTATTAGAAACTTCATCACCCACACCGACTTCAGTCGACTTGGCCTTCTTTTCCATGGGTTGCGTTGGCGGCGTGGAATCATTACCAGATTTATTTAGCAGAGACACATCCATAGCGTAGTCATGCTCCTCTTCACACGCGTTTTCAATTCTTTCGACGTTAGGCGAGGATTTCTGTCCTTTGGGATCTATCTGTGATGACTTCGAAGGAAGGAGAAGCAGGAGAACGAGGCGATGTGTATTTGCTGTGTTTAATTTGCAAGACAGCAGCGAAGCTTAAGCTCAAGTGACCTGGTTAAACGTTTCAGCAATTAACACCCAAGTTTTAGTGATTAATTGTTTTGCTAACTCTTTATCCGGTTAATGTAAAATAACAAAATTATTTAAAAAAAAATATATATATAGCCAGAGCACTGTTGTTACTATGGTAACCAACGCAAACGGTAGTCAGATTTGTCTCGTGGTACCGTTGTCGCTTATAGTAAAGTTTGACTGTTTCTATTGACTTGGACCCTGTCAAGTCGTTCAGTAAAAAGTTTGAATCTTTCGAGTCATTTTGTTAATTTGAGTCTGTAATGCTTACAACCTTTTTTTTTTACTTAGGCACATGATTTCATGTGTTTATCATTACAATCAAAAATCAACTACGTTAGCCTAATAATTTTTGACCTAACATGTGTCCAATTATCTGTTACAAACATTTCTTTATAATGCTGCTGATCTATTTTTCTTTGCAAACGTAAAACTAACCGCATATTCCATGGTTGGGTAGAACTCCACTGCCAGTTGTTCAAATGAACGATGAAACTGAAGTCTTTTTTACTTAGGCAGAGGTTCTGTGCTTGTTTTCATCTGTGTTTTTCAGTAATCAACTGATTATTATTGGGTGCATTCAATTATCATTTATAAACATGTCTTTATGATTACGTTTCTATTGTGACTAATTCAGTTTTTTTTTTGTGCATATCCGTACATGCTTTTTGGGGTAATATAGATCAGAACCCCTTGTTCAGTAAAAGAGGAGGGGTTTCCATGATTCTCTCGTCTTTTCACTTGACAAAAAAGTGAAAGGTTATCACCTATATAGATAGTTATTCTATCAATATCATTCATGAATAAAAGAAAAACAAATGTTGTCGTGGCATGAAATTAAATGGCACAAAACAAATGATGCATTAGGATTTTCTCAGGTTAGACAAAAAGCTGACATTTTGGCATTGATTTAGAAAATGTGACTGATCATGCAAAGAAACTGTCTTTTATTTAAGGATAGTGATCATATGAAGCCATTTATTATAACAGTTGTTTGGCTTCTTTTTAAATCATAATAATAACAGAAATCACCCAAATGGCCCTGATCAAAAGTTAACATTCCCTTGAATGTTTGTTACAGACACACAGGGTGACACACACAGGTGAAAATGGAAATTAAAGGTGAATTTCCCACACCTGTGCCTTTTTAAATTGCAATTAATGTCTGTGTATAAATAGTCAATGAGTTCGTTAGCGCTCACATGGATCGCACTGAGCAGGCTAGTTACTGAGCCATGGGGAGCAGAAAATAACTTTTAAAGACCTGCGAAACAAGGTTATGAAACTTTATAAAGATGGAAAAGTATATAAAAAGATATGCAAAGCCTTGCAAATGCCAGTCAGCAGGGACGCTGACAGGAATGACAGGGTAAAAAATGTATTAATAGTAATTAAATGACTGTCCAAAAAACATTTTATTGTTTAATGCTTTAATTCATAACTAGGCCACATTCAAATCCCTTTGTTTTCAACACAGGTAATTAATTATGTCACATCTTTTCAATTCATAACCTACTCAGTCCCAATCAGCCATTACTGAACTGCTACACATATTTAGACATTCTCTTTTAGATTTGTCCTTCCATTTTTGTACTCCTAGTTTTGGTTGCATGGTGGCAATGTTTTAGCCAGATAGGTACAGTACTGTAGTTAGACACATTTATTGGTTAAATTTGGAAAAAAATTAAGCTCCACTATGTAGGATTTTTTCAGTATAAAAGCAATTACCGCATTTTGCAATTACTCATCCATCAGAAAGCGATTCTGCACCTATGCCCGATAGAGAATCACGTTCCAAATAAAAATATGAAAAATTGAATTACCTGTTCCAAAAAAAGCACTAACTCAGAGTTCGACGACGTTCTTCTAAGCCTTGCTAATGTTAGCTTAGGGTTTCTGGTAGCTAGCTACAGAGAGTTGGTCTAAGCCTTCTTTCGCTTTGCTATTTTTGTAGTGTATGCTGTAGTAGACAAGGGAGGAACTGACGGTTTTTCGTCCTGGTCTCCAGCTCCCATTATAGTTTCTTTCAGTATCAAACTTTGCCCTTTATGGCATAGTTATGCTATATATAATATCATCCAGGTAAAATAAGCCAAGGAGGAAAGCCTGCCTCGCAGAAGGCGATTGGCTGAAACGGTACTGACTGGGAAGTAGCGGCATGCTCCAAAAATGATAAAATTACATTCCACCGGCATTATTATTATTTTAATTTATTTTACTGAACAAATCCAATCTAGTGCAGCTTTAACAAAGTTATGTTGGCACTGGTGTTTAGGGTATCACCCTGATTGGCTGTTGGTGTTAGGGTATCACTCTGATTGGCTGCAGGTGTTAGAGTATCATTGATTGGCTGTTGGTAGAACAAACAATTTTTACAGAAAAGGGTTTCATCATAATGCTGTATAAAAAAACAGCAAAGAGTAAAAAACTTGAATCCCTTCATCAATGCAATTCTTCTGTTTATTATATGTAATATGTCAATACTTGAATAAAAATGAGCTGCATGGTCAAGTTGCCAGAAAGAAGCCTCTACTGCGCCAGTGCCTCAAAAAAGTCAAGTTACAATATGCCTGACCCCACCTTGACACACCTCACAGCCTCTGGCACACTGTAATGTGGAGTGACGAGAGCAAAATAGAGCTTTATGGTCACAACCATAAGTACAATGTTTGGAGAGGGGTCAACAAGGTATATAGTGAACAGAATACCATCCCCACTATGAAGCATGGTGTTGGCTCACTGATGTTTTGGGGGTGTGTGAGCTCTAAAGGCACAGGGAATCTTGTGAAAATTGATGGCAAGATGAATGCAGCATGTTATCAGATATTACTGGCAGACAATTTACACGAAAGCTGCGCATGGACACTTTCCAGCACGACAAGGACCATAAGCACAAAGCCAAGTTGACCCTCCAGTGGTTACAGCAGAAAAAGTTGAAGGTTCTGGAGTGGCCATCTCAATCTCCTGACCTTAATATCATTGACCCACTCTGGGGAGATCTCAAACGTGCGGTTGATGCAAGACTACCAAAGACTTTGCATGACCTGGAGGAAATTTGCCAAGACGAATGGGCAGCCATACCACCTGCATGAATTAAGGGCTCATAGACAACTATTACAAAAGATTGCACGCTGTCATTGATGCTAAAGGGGGCAATACACAGTATTAAGAACTAAGGGTATGCAGACTTTTGAAGAAAGGTCATTTCATTTTTTATTTGTTGGCTTTTATTTTATGATTGTGCCATTCTGTTATGACTTGAGTTGAATGTGAATCCAATATAGGAATAAAAGACGTGTTTTTGCTGCTCACTCATGTTTACTTTACAAATGGTACAAATTACCAATTCTCCAAGGGTATGCAAACTTCGAGCACAACTGTAAGTAAACCGATCAGCCATAACACTATGACCACCTGCCTAATATTGTGTAGGTCCCCCTTTTGCCGCAAAAACAGTCCTGATCCGTCGAGGCATGGACTCCATTAGACCTCTGAAGGTGTGCTGTGGTATCTGGCATCAAGGCGTTAGCAGCAGATCCTTTAAGCCCTGTAAGTTGTGAGGTGGGGTGTCCATGGATCAGACTTTTGTCCAGCACATCCCATAGATTCTTGATTGTATTGAGATCTGGGGAATTTGGAGGCCAAGTCAACACCTTGAACTTGTTGTTTTTCTCAAACCATTCCTGAACCATTTTTGCTTTGTGGCTGGGTGCTTTATTCTGCTGAAAGAGGCCAATGCCATCAGGGAATATTGTTGCCATGAAAGGGTGCACATGGTCTGCAATAATGCTTAGGTAGGTGGTACATGTCATCCACATGCATGGCAGGACCCAAGGTTTCCCAGCAGAACATTGGCCAAAGCATCACACTGCCTCTGCTGGCTTTCCTTCTTCCCATAATGCATCCAGGTGCCATGTGTTCTTCAGGTAAGCGATGCCCCTGGCCATCCATGTGATGTAAAAGAAAATGTAATTCATCAGACCAGGCCACTTTCTTACATTGCTCCGTGGTCCAGTTCTGATGCTCACGTGCCCATTATAGGGACTTTCGGCAGTGGACAGGGGTCCGCATGGGCACCCTAACTGGTCTGCTGCTACACAGCCCCATATGCAACAAACTGCGATGCATTGTGTGTTTTGACAACTTCAGTACCAGCATTAACTTTTTCTGCTATTTTGATCTACAGTAGCTTGTCTGTTGGATCGGACCACACAGGCTAGCCTTTGCTCCCCACGTGCATCAATGAGATTTATCCACCCATGACCCTGTCGAATATAACCCACCCACTGACAGGTGCCATGATAACGAGATTATCAGTGTTATTCACTTCACCTGTCAGTGGTCATAATGTTGTTACTGATTGGTGTAAAACTGTTTATATTGCAGTGGTATCTTAATTTTAACCTATCTGTTCCTCACTCAAAACCTTCCTTTTTTACTTTTTTGGAAAGGAAAGAAAAAAGTGCAGTGGTCTCAATTTTATTCGGAGAGGTATATTTTTAGTAGGATTTCCATTGGCTGGGGTGGTTGATAGATTAGCAGTTTGGGCGTGTGACCAGTAATGAAAAAGTAATTAAACCTAAGAGTGTCTGTTAGATTATAAAAACGAAATTCAAACGAAAGCCAAAAAGTAGGAAAGTATAAACAAATGAAAATCAATTCTAGATCAGCAATTACAAAAAAATATTTAAATTCAAGTGTACCCAAAACTTCCTTTTCAACTTTTTTGGAAAGTAAAAAATAAAAGGTGCAGTGGTCTGCATATATATTTAGTAGGATTTGTACCCGGTTTGGATGCATCCATGGGCTCCACCTCCTGTTTTATCTTAATCTTGGGGAGGGAGGAGCATATTCCACAAATGCCGCCGTGCCACTGGCTGCTGACTGCATAGGAGGAACCACCATGTTTGCCAATGAGGAGAGTGATTGGTGGAGAGATGGCGGATAGGGTAGGGCCAGGCCGCGATTGTGGAGGTGCGGACACTGAGATCAGATCTTAATTTTTTTCCGGAGCTGTATAACCACCTACAATTTCAGTAGCACATACATTTTTTGAGGGACGGATTATGGCACCCCATTGCCCTCAGCAATGGATTGGTACAGGCGGGAATCTTCTTACCTGGCCATGCAACTGCTCAACTAAAAAAATCTTAGTCGACCAACAGCCTACTGACCAAACAGTCTAGTCAACCAAACAGACTGAATCAGGTCAGCCCTAGTAATATCATTTGAATATCTGTGTACATACTGTCTAAGAGTTTCTAGATGACATTAAAACATTCAGAACAAAATAAATGTACCATAAACCCTGGGTTCTTATTTCCTCTCACTCCTTCAGTAACTCCACAGGCTCCTACCGGCACGCCCATGCAGACCCAGTCCAATGTGGGTGTGGCGTCGGCGGTGCACCTCAACCAAATGCAGCTCATGACTGTGGACCGCATTGCTCAGATCAACACGCAGAACCTCCAGCCCACAGCCATGGCAACACAGGGCATCCAACCTACAGCTATCAGTGCCCAGGGCCTTCACCCCAATGCTGGTGGTCAGATCACCACACAAAACATACAACAGGCACCCATTAACCTACAGCAGCCAGCCAGTGAGAACAAGACCTCAGGTGAATTAGCAAACAATGCAGTTTCCATTTGATTTAAGTTTGTCAGGTCTGATATTGACATTATGAATATATATAGCATACACTTTTAGAATGCATACCCTATTCTTCTATGTCAAAATCAGATTGAAATCAATTTTATTTCAGAAAGGGGGGGGAAACATAAGTATTACTATGATTCACAACATCTATGCTTTTCTGACCACTTCTTACAACAACTACTCTCCGTCTTCTCAGTTGTTTTAACAGATGGCTCAACTCTGGTAGCCAACCCCATTGGCCAGACTTTCTGCAGCAGTCAACCGCCTACTTCTGTGGGACAGACGCACCCCCAGAACACAGGGTCCGGTGTCTCCACACTTGTGTCCTCCCCACGGCCTAGCATCCTACGCAAAAAGCCGGCCAGTGAAGGGTATGTCATGCTCAGTTGTCACAAATCTAGGACCAGGGAAGTTATAGCGTGGGCAGTTTATCGTTCCGGCACAGCACTAACCTATTTCTGTTTGTTCAAAAAGGTCATCTGTGAGGAAGAACCTTATTCCAGAGGCCACCAGCACTAGGATAGATGGCAGCATCAGGCCTGCATCAGGCTCTCCACGGCCAACGGGGTAAGGCTTCAGACATTGTTGGTCAGCCCTGATTAATCAGAGTCCTCTCTGTGGCTCGGTTGGTTGCTTGTAACTGTATGGATGTGGCTTTGATATCCATGGGGTAGCAGTATGAATATTTGTGCTGTTGTTACTGTATGTCGCTTTGAGTAAGAGTTTAAGGTCTTAATTACTAAAATTGAAAAGGTTTTGTACAAATGGTGATATCCTCTGGCCAATTCCATCATGTATTTCTTACTGAACTATTAAATGATTGGGTGGTTGATTTATTTTTACCTTACCAGTGTGAAGCATAAGCCTGATCTCCATGTGTCCCTGGCTCACCCCATGACATCTTCCCCCTTGGAGGCTCTGCCCAGCCATCCGACCCATGAGCAGCAGCAGCACCCCGGAGCACTAACCCAACAGCACCCCTCTCAGCCAATCCAGACTCTGATCTCAGTGTCCGCACCTCCACACTCGCGGCCTGGCTCTGCCCTATCCGCCATCACTCCACCAATCTCCTCATTGGCAAACATGGTGGTCCCTCCTATGCAGTCAGCAGCCAGTGGCACGGCAGCGTGTGGAATAAGCTCCACCCTCCCCGAGATTAAGATAAAACAGGAGGTGGAGCCCATGGATACATCCAAACCGGGTACAAATCCTACTAAATATATATGCAGACCACTGCACCTTTTTTTTTTTACTTTCCAAAAAAGTTGAAAAGGAAGTTTTGAGTGAGGAACAGAAGCGTTCAGTTTGCAGTGGTCTCTTAATTTTATCCCTTCTTTTTCAACTTTTTTGGAAAGGAAGGAAAAAGGTGCAGCAACCTCTTAATTTTTTCAGGAGCTGTAATTTGACACACTTTGTGAATCCTGAACTACTTTTCACAACTGTTCCTCTCCACCCATAGGTCCTCCCATGCCCCATGCCAGTGCCCCCATGGTGTCCGGTGGGGACTTGATCCTTGGTGCCTCCCCCAGGAAGAAGCCCCGGAAGCAGCAACACATCATCTCCACCGAAGAGAGCGAGATGATGGAGACCAACAGCACGGACGAGGATAAGGTCCTGGCCCGACCCGTCTGCATGAGGGCAGAGAAACACAAGTCGCTTCCCAAGGAGTACATAGGTAGGAGTGCAGGCAAAGGGTGTGCTTGCCACAGTTACCATCGGCAACATATTAGTTTATATTAGACTTCCAAATCCTTCGGCTGCTGTGTAAGTTACCACCACGCCTTTTGTCTTGCAGATGAAGAGGGGGTTCGCTATGTCCCAACCCGGGCTCGCACCCAAGTCACCCTCCTCCGTCACTACAGGAACCCCTGGAAGGCAGCCTATCACCACTTCCAGAGATACAGTGACATCCGGGTCAAAGGTCTGACTAAGGCTTTTATTACTGATAGCATCATAACTTTTATAAATTTTATCAATTAAAGCATCTGAAAATGTGGCTCAATTTGACCAACCAACTACTTGTTTTGATAAGCTCAAAAAAATAAAAAAGTGTTATGGAAAGATCTGATTAGATTTGTCAAAATTCATGGGGAAAATATCAGAATTGGGCTACTCAAAAGTGTTCTGGAATTGTTTATTCATTTTTTTAGTTTGGACAATCTAAATGACAACAACATTAATTACAATAATAACATACACAACAAGGTTATTATTCTCACCAGTGGTTATTAAAGTGCATACATAGGAACATTTTTTGAAAACAAACATTTACACACGATCAAGTGGATTTCATTCTATTGTGCTACTATATGTGCTGTGAGAAGCCTAACTAAAAGGCAATATCAGTACAATCTGAAAACATGTTTGTCATTGGTCTTGTTATAGAAATTTCTTGAACTGATGTATTTTTTGGATTCGGCTGAAATATACTGTATAGAGGAATGCTAGAGAAGATCTGGCCTTTTTTGTGACAAACATGTCTGAATGATATCAGTGGATCATTGGGTTCTCTGACCATTTGTTAATCTGCTTAAACCAACAAGTGTAGCTGTTCTTTTTTCTTCAGGAATGTGGCCGGCTGTCTTGAAATGGTCAATTTACAATGTTCCACTAGCCCCTTGGGGGACGTAGGGGTAATTTGCCCGCATTACATAGTTCACAAACACTAATTGGGGAATATTGCATTGCTTTTGGTGCCAGCCAGTGATCTGTGACATTCATAGTGCATGTTGCCACACGGGCTGATGATGTTTTACCTTACCACCATGACCTGACCAGGAAAGCTTCCAGGCCTTAGTTAGAGATTAACAGCTTAATGATGTAAGTTGTTGGAGGTTTTACAGTTTAATAATACATATTAATATGGCCTAATGGTGTGTTGTCATTGTTTCAGAGGAGAAGAAAGGCACCCTGCAGGAAGTAGCCAATCAAAAAGGGGTCGTGTGTAGAGCACAGGGCTGGAAGGTGCAGCTGTGTGCAGCACAACTCATGGAATTGGTAAGTAGAGACTGACCGATTTGGGATTTTAGTGTCTAATACCGATCCCGACTTTTGCGTGGCTGCAGTCACGATAACCATTATATTTGTCGATATAACAGAACATTTAGCAGTTCATAATGTCAATGTTTTCAAACTGAAACAATGTATCTTACACTGTTACAAATGTGTTTAGTAAATGAATGGATTGCATGTCTTCGCTCATCGTGTTTTGCCAATGTTCTAATGACTTTAAATGGCCTAATTACAGTTTTCTCTGTGTTACAAAGTAGGGAATTGGAAATAACTAATGTATTTAGTTGAACACAACTTTACCATTATCATCATGTCAAATAACATACTTTACTTTAGTACTTTAGACAATGGGTAGTAACAGCAGTCAGTCAAATAAGCTAGGGATGCTAATGTTAGCTAGCTCATATTCAGTGGATTCCACAAATCTGGTGACTGACAACTTATATGAGGAGAATGCTTACACACTTGCTTTATTCACAAATTTTTATTTAGCTAACTACCTTTAGCAGCTCTTCATCTCATAAAGGAATGCAAGCACATTATCTCAATTTGATCTGGGCAAGCTTTTTGAAAAATCCATATTTCAGAAACACTACATAAACCCACCACCGTAATGGGCATGGACATTAACATTGTTATATTTGTATCAAGGAGTGTTCACTTTTGCGGCAGTTCAAGATGTTCAGCAGAGTAACACACAAGCATGCTAGCTACACTAAGTTGCTGGCTAAATTCACTACCAGCTAGCTAACATAAACATCATGAGAATGTGATGAGGACTGGGTTGCTTTCTTGGTGAAGTGTACATTTTAAGTTAAACTTCAAGTGTGCTTGGTCAGGCAAGCTACTCATGTCAAAACATTTTTGCCGGACCACATAATTGGAGCGGACCAAGAAGAGCGAATGTCTCTTACTGAGTGCCTGACAGAGTGACTGACTGACTACCCATTGCTAAATAGCTTAAATAGTGTAGTGGTTTGGCACTCGGCCTGTCAAGCAGTGGACTAGGTTTCAATCCTTGCCTCTGACCAAACAAAGTATTTGTTAGGATTTGTCCAGGATAGATTAAAACTTCAGATATTCAGAAACTCTGTTTTCAGTGTTGACATGTAGGCAGGGAAAACAGTTTTGGGGATGTAACGTCAGAGTGTGCAGCGTTATCTCCTTTGTTTACATGAGGTGATTTTGTGCAATGGCGGATGTAGCCAAAATAGTGCTGGTTTGAATCTTGCTAACAGGACTTATTACATGTTTACACACAAATGTACAGTTACTCTCCCACTATATTGAGAAACCTAGGTGTCAGAAGGTGCTATTGTGCTACAGAGGTCAATGCTACCTCCAATTTTTGCTGTAATAACTTGTGCAACAGAACACTTATTAAGAAACCAAAGTGTACTCTTGCACAAAGATAACTGTAGATGGCTAGCTAATAGCTATACAGCCTACCTATAACGAAAACAATGACTCCAATCACAACATTAGCAGCATAAAAGGGTCACATAATACAATTATTCTCTTAAATATATGAGACTTATGGTGTTACTGAGTGGATATATATTGTTGTGCGATGGCTGAAAAGTACAGAGTGGATAAATATTTTTGAGAGACAAAAACTGGAACGTCTGAGAGGGGGATTGAACCCGGGTCAAAATATTGATGGTCGGTGAGATTCCAACAAGACCAGAGGGCTTGCTGGTCTTTTACTGCGCAAGGGGTTGTAATATACGATCACCCCAAAAAGCATGCACTGATGTGTACTATGAAAATCCACCAGAAGTAGTCGCAATTTAACCGTAAACAGTTTTATTTTAGCCTTACTATGACATAGATGCATAATTTATTTACATCTGCAGTGTCTGTACAGCTACTGAAGGTTGTTACCAGCAAAGTTTTTGTCTATCCTGAACAAATCCTAATGCATAATTGGTTTTGGCCATGTCGAGGCTCGAACACTGGTCCCTCTGCATGGAAGTCCACGAGTCTGCATGGAAGTCCACTACACTATTTAACTAACGTCAAATGGTCAAACCACTTTCAAACAGTGCAAATCTTCCATTATCTTGCATAAGACATTGGCGACCATCTACACTGCTTGTGTTTCACATTCAATGAAAGTTTATCTAAAACCTTGTCTTCAGAATAGTAGCCAGTTGCGATGTTCTGTCAATAAGTAGTAGTAATATTATTAAGTAATATTAGTCTGTAGTAGTAGATAGTAAATAATATTAGAATGTATTGTGTTTCCTTGCCAGACTAATCTGGAGCGTGACGTGTACAGCCGCCTCACTACCCTCCAAGAGGGCCTAATCCCAAAGAAGAAGGCCGGGTCGGATGATGACCTGCACCGTATCAACGAGCTCATACAGGTTAGAGGTCACACACAAAACAACATAGCTTTTATGAAGAAGTACACCCATGCATGTCAACTGCTCTTGTGTGTTCCCAGATAATGTGTTCTAAACAGGAAAAACTCAATACCTTTTTAGTCTACAAACCACTGCACTAAGCATAATATTAAATCACATTTTATCATTTTATATCATGTCCCATAAACACTACTACTACACAGTATTGAAAACAGGCACACTGCTCTGTAGTGGTAATGTGGTCTGATTTGTCTTTTCCACTAAGTTTTATATAATTTATTTTAAGTACTTAATGGAAATTCTAACTAGGCCTAGTCTTTTTTATGTTGGTCAGCCATCTTGACTTTTCCCCCCAGGGTAACATGCAGCGCTGTAAGCTAGTGATGGACCAGATCACTGAGGCTAGAGACACCATGATGAAGGTCCTGGACCACAAGGAAAAAGTCTTGAAGCTAATCAATAAGAACGGCGAAGCCAAGAAAGTCAACAAACTAAAGCACAAGGACAAAGCCTAATAGAGAAATGGTGCAACCAAACCTAGGCTAACTACTTGCACCCTCCTCTTAAAAAAAACTCCAGTTTAGACCACTCACTGATATGTTCACGTTTTTAATCTCGGACCACTGGTAGATTGTGGCTGTTCTGTGTCTGCTATTACTCCTTAGGGGTGTGTGACCATTGGACCACCTAGAACTGAGAACCAAGTGGTCGGCAGAAATTGACAGATGCAATTCCACTAGGGAGCTTTTCAGTGGACAGGAATGTACAAGTGTTAAGCCTGTATCATTAAGTTAGTACTTTCTCCGTTGTTGATTGGATGGTGTAGAGGGGATGTGCCATAGCTGTTGGAATTGATGATTTGGAACATTGTGCTATGTGAAGCTTTGATGTGCGTCAATAACATTGTCTCACATCAGGGGGTGTCATTACATACACAGAACCATTTCAAGGAGCAATCACTTTTGATGGCCTAACTGAAGACAAGGGCGTGTGTTGAACTATCATGTAATAATGATAATGAATAATAAATGTGATTCACTTATAGTAATAATGGGATCATATTAGAAGTATGCTACCATGCTTTGTCATTGGAAATGCTACGCAACAATCCAAGTTATTTGTTTCTCACAGTGTTTGACAAATCTTATTGTAAATCAAGTACTGTCATGTGCCTGTTTAAGCTTTGAATTAGTATTCTGGCAAACTGAATTAAGCACATTCCCTTTTTGACACTTCAGGAGTTCAGGGTCTATGTATACTCTGGTAAGTAAAGATTATAAACAACTCATCTCTTCAATACTTTTCCTCAGTAGCACGTTACTCATTGGGTGTAAAAAGTTTAAGGTATGCCTTCACTGCAGACTGAAACTAAATAAAACACAGTACAATTCACTTTCTCTGGCTTTAGCTTGGAATGTTGAGCAGGTCTTATGTTGGTTATGGGTAAAAGGAAAGATTCTAGAACTGCACCAGTGTTATTGTTGGCAGTCTGACAAGGTGGTTTGACCTTTGAAATAAAGAAATGGTAGCAAAAGTATGTCATCACAGTTATGTCGAACACTACAAGACCCTTACTCCTTTGTTCTTTTTGTGCCTTTTTTAGTTAAAAAAAAAATTTGAGGTCTCCATTTTGAAAGAGCTGTCCTTTTTACTTAAGCTTGGCACATACATCCTCATAATCAATCATACAGTGTGTTGTCCTAATGGATGACTGCAATGAGTCTAACTAAAAGTGAAATGAAGGTGTCCATTGGATCTGTTGTACTAACAGTCACTACATGTCTATTACAGTTGTATTTCTAAGTATGTTAAGCATGCATTAAGTATTACTGGACAGTCAATGCGGAGTGTGTCATCATAGAGTTATTTACGGAAGAACACAAGTTGTTGTACTGTTAACGGACATGTTTTTCAAAACAATATGAACTGTGAAAATAATATTATACTAAATCATCAAAAATGATGCCATTTGTGTACTTCTGACACCTTTGTGGGTGAATACATCAATACAAGGTCATCGGTTTCTGACCAACATCCATGGCAAGAAGGTTTTGTGTTTATTTTTATACCATTATGTTGTTGATGCTGTATAGTACAAACTAAGTCATGTTTTGAAGGTAAAATATAGAATCAAAACCATGAAATAAGGTGACATTTTGCATACATAGTCCTAAATTGTACAGATTTTGAAGATGTAGCTATACATTGTTTAATGTGTAGCGTTTTGTTGAGTACAGACTTTTCATGTCACCAAGCAGGTTGCTTGTCTGTATTGCATTGGTTTTTTACTGTGCATTCTAACTGATGAATGTGTATTACATATGGTTGGTATAGATTCTTACATTGTATATTTTGCCATTCCCAATCACTGCAATGAACAGCCTTTGGTCTAAGCATGTGGAGTTGTTATATTGGCAGTACCCTAATGTACCCTTTGTAATTACTGATACAGTAATGCATGCTGGCGTTAACTAACAGTATGGTTGAAAAATCAGCACTCACTCAATTTGTAATCCACTACATTAACATTGTACTGAGTGAAATATGTTATACAGTACCAGTCACAAATTTGGACACCTACTTATTCAAGGTTATTTCTTTATTGCTGGGGAGCCGGCCAAGAAGAGCAAATGTGATTGACCGACCGACCACCCACCCCTTGTTAAATACTGTAGTGGTTAGAGAAGCGGACCTGCATAGGTCCCGCATTCGTATCTCCTCACAGTCAAAGCGAGGTATGCATTCTGAATTATTCTGTATAGACGAAAACATTACTGGCTATAACCTTCAGTATCTGAATCATAGTAAGAATATGGTTATATATGGTTATATTGCGACTGTTTCTAGTGGATTTCCGTGCATGCGTTTTGGGTCAGGTTAGACAAACACTAAGCTGGCTACAGCATTCAGTAGTTGATTGCTCAATTCTTATGACTATTCCAGTAAGTTAGTAGATACTGGTTAAGCCTATTACTGGCTAATACGCTGTTAAAACGGCCAGTGGCAAACGCCACACAGTTCATTGATGCTATTTGTGGTGTAGATAAACTTAGTAAGAAACATTAGTCAGTTTAACTGTATCAATGTCATTCACGAATGGCCAATTAGCTGTTAAAATGGCCAGTGGAAAAATAGGATTTGTTCAGGATAGACACAAGAGGCTGTACTGACACCCATTAAATGTACAGCTCTGTGGTATAGTGGTTAACCAAACAGCCTTTCACGTGAGTGACCCAGGTTTGAATTTCGAGAGGGCAACGCTTTCTATTTTAGATTCTTCAAACTAGCCACCCTTTGATTTGATGACAGCTTTGCTCACTCTTGGCATTCTCTAAATCAGCTTCATGAGGTAGTCACCTGGGATTCTTTTCCAACAGTTGGGTTGAGGTTGGTAGATTGTGGAGTCCTGGTCATCTGATGCAACACCAGCTCTCCTTCTGGGTCAAATAGCCCTTAAACAGCCAGGTGGTGTGTTTTGGTTCATTGTCCTGTTAAAAAACACGATAGTCACACTAAGCACAAACCAGATAAGATGTCGTTTTGCCGCAGAATGCTGTGGAAGCCATGCTGGTTGAGCGTGCCTTGAATTCTAAATGACTCAGACAGTGTCATCAGCAAAGCACCCTCACACCTCCTCCATGCTTCACGGTGGGAACCACACATGCAGAAATCAACTGTTCATCACTCCACATATCACATAGACATGGCAGTTGGAACCAAAATTCTCAAATTTGTACATATCAGAACAAAGGACAGATTTCAACTGGTCAAATGTCAATTTCTTGTGTTTCTTGGGCCAAGTAAGTCTCTTATTGGTGTCCTTCAGTAGTGTTTTTTTTGCAGTAATTTGACCATGAGGCCTGATTCAGAACAGTTGATGTTGAGATGTGTCTGTTAGTTGAACTCTGAAGCATTTGTTTGGGCTGAGGTGCAGTTCATTGCTTATTTCTGAGGCTGGTAACTGTAATGAACTTATCTTCTGCACCAGATGGAACTCTGGGTGTTACTTTCCTGTAGTGGTCCTCTTGAGAGCCAGTTTCATCACATTGATGGTTTTTGAGACTGCATGAAACAATCAAAGATCTTGACATTTCCCGGATTGACTGACCTTCATGTCTTATGGTAATGATAGACTTTTTATATATTTGATTATTCGAGCTGTTCTTGCCATAATTTGCACTACTACTGTATAGACATAACGATAGTCTTCTGTATACCAACCCTACCTTGTCACAACATAACTAATTGGCTCAAACATATTAAGGGAAATAAATTCCACAAATTAACTTCTACGAAGGCATACCTATTCGTAGAACTGCATTGACTACCTCATGAAGCTGGTTGAGAGAATGCCAAGAGTGTGCAAGCTGTCATCAAGGCAAAAGATGGCTACTATGAAGAATCAACAATATGAAATGATCTTTAACACTTTTTTGGTAGCTATATGATTCCACATGATTTATTTCATAGTTTTGATGTCACTATTCTACAATGTGGAAAATAGTATAAATGAAGAAACCCCTTCGATTGAGTAGGTGTATCCAAACTTTTGACTGGTACTGTACATAGTTGTTGAATGTATGACTTGCGCCATGTTACATTAATAGTTGAAGGAACCAAAACAATTTCAATTCTATGTCTATTTACACATTCAATGATTCTTCATTAGACATGTATACTTATGTACTTAATTTCTATTCTAGTAGGCTCATTGGAATGTTTATGGTTAACAGATATTCCTGTAAGGAGCGAATGCAGTGACAAAAGGGTTGCTTTTAATTGCCTAGAATGTGTGATCCTTGAGATAATACCCCTGTGTCATAGAGCCCCAGGGATTGATAAGGGGTCTATTCTACAGGACTGGTTTTGTTTTCCTTAGGTCAGTTAACCAACCCCCACTACTTGAGTTTTAGGATATAACCAGAGTGAGGGTTTGAGGAAGCTCCCTTGCATTTACCTTTCCTCCTGTCAGCATCTTCAATCTCAGAAGAACTTTCTATCTTTGATACTTATACTGTAATTGTAATACTCTCTTTATATATTAAATTAATTTGTTACATTAATTCATTGACTATTCATTGACTAAAACGGGTCCAAATCCAGTTCCACCATGGTTTATATAAAGTATATAGTCAACGAGGAGGGTCAAATCCAATCAAGCAAGGTCCAACAGGTTTTAAACATTTATGTAACCATTTAAATTGCCAAAACAGATTTGGCTCTACCTAAAATCTATTCAATTTACAGTTAACTTAAAAACTACAAAGGTCCAGCATTCTACCTGCCTGATTTTCTAATCTCCCTAAGGAGTTATTGGCTGCACTCGGAGAAAGTTAAATTTCAAAGTATACACTCTGCCATTCTCCCCTTACCTCGGAACCTAATTACTTATAAATGATAGGTATCCCATTACCTTATATTCTCACCACCCATTTTATATGAACTTAGATTATTTAATCTGACCCAAATTATGCTACCACTAACACCATCACAGCAAGTACAATTCTGTGTATGGGTAACTTCACTTAGCAAATAAAGATGATTCTGATAAAGAATAGATGGTTAAAGAGTTAAGATAAACAGGATAATAAGTCCTTTTGTTTACATGCAATTCAAATTTACAGTGGGGAGAACAAGTATTTATACACTGCCGTTTTTGCAGGTTTTCCTACTTACAAAGCATGTAGAGGTCTGTAATTTTTATCATAGGTATACTTCAACTGTGAGAGCTTTTTGGTGTAAATTCCACTCGCCGTGTTTCGAGGAAGAAGAAGCGAAGACTACAACCCCAAGAACACCATCCCAACCGTTAAGCATGGAGATGGAAACATCATTCTTTGGGGATGCTTTTCTGCAAAGGGGACAGGATGACTGCACCGTATTGAGGGGAGGATGGATGGGGCCATGTATCGCGAGATCTTGGCCAACAACCTCCTTCCTTCAGTAAGAGCATTGAAGATGGGTCTTGGCTGGGTCTTCCAGCATGACAACGACCTGAAACACATGGCCAGGGCAACTAAGGAGTGGCTCCGTAAGAAGCATCTCAAGGTCCTGGAGTGGCCTAGGCAGTCTTCAGACCTGAACCCAATAGACAATCCATGGAGGGAGCTGAAAGTCCGTATTGCCCAGTGACAGCCCCGAAACCTGAAGGATCTGGAGAAGGTCTGTATGGAGGAGTGGGCCAAAATCCCTAATGCGGTGTGTGGAAACCTGGTCAAGAACTACAGGAAAAGTATGATCTCTGTAATTGCAAACAAAGGTTTCTGTACCAAATATTAAGTATCAAATACTTAGGTCATGTAATAAAATGCAAATCAATTACTTAAAAATCATACAATGTGACTTCTACATGCTTTGTAAGTGGGAAAACCTACAAATTTGGCAGTGTATCAAATACTTGTTCTCCCCACTGTATATGTTCCTACCTTTACCTATAACTGGACCCAGATTCAGTACTGTATTGCCCCTATAACAGGGTGTAGAACAAACTAAGGCCTCACAACTGTAAAGCAACAATCAACAAGTAGAAAGTCATACATTAAAATCAACATATGATTTTCAATGAACACATCAATCACTATTAAATCAATGCAATTTTGCAACCCTTGACCACGGGTCAAGGTAAATCATGCCAAGCAAGGAGAAAAGAGACTGATTTTCTCCTTTGCAGTCTGTCTTTTCATCTACTTCCCAATTTTTGGGCTGTAATGCATTAGTCATGTCCACACTAGTGACATTGTCCCAGCAAATGGTTCATTGGTCAAAGCTCTGTGTGCAGGTGTTGACAGGGCTGGAAGACTCCTTGGAGTTGGACTGTGAGAAAAGAATACAAATTCTTGTTAAGTTACGGTCCCTGGATTGTAAACAGTAAAATATATGTTAAATATATGTACTCATGTACAGTACACCTACACCTAATAATGTCCACATCTATACAGTAAACAAAGACATACAACCAGCACACATATACCTAAAGCATTAAAAAACAAAGCCACTGACCTTAACAGTCATCCAGTCAGAAACGGTGTCAACAGACACAGAGTGGGCAGTGTCTCTTGCTCTGAATGCAAAGTTGTCTGAACCAGCAGGGTTTCCCGGTCTAGGTTCACAAGGGTCAAGGATCGGGGCAACTTCAGGGTTAACACTATAACTACTGCTTCCAAACACAGAATCCAGGTCTAATAGGTTGCTTGCGGTTGCCATGGTTTGTACTTTTCCGCATTGGTCAGACTCATTAGGATTTTTTATATCAGACTCAGCAACACTGTTTGTTCCTGTGAGTTCTAGACCTAACAGGTCCATCGTTACTGTGTTACCGGATTCTGAACAATAGGGGTCCATTGATGCTGCATTACTGAAATCAAAGCTAAAGGGGTCCCTTTTAGTTCTGTTATTGTTGTGTTCTAGGTTGGTATCATCGCCACTGTGTAGGCCAAAGATAGCTTGGTTGTCTGTCTCAAAACTTGCAAGTTTGAAACCATAGGGATCGAATGTGTCTTGGTTGCTAGCCTGAGAAGTATTTCTAAACTCATAAGGGTCAAACTTGTCTTGGTTCTCAGGTTGAATGGTAGGCTCAAATTCAAATGGATCAAACTTGTCTTGGTTCTCAGGTTGAGTTGTAGGCATTAATTCATAAGGGCCAAAGTTGTCTTGGTTGTCAGGTTGAATGGTAGGCTCAAATTCGAATGGGTCAAACTTTTCTTGGTTCTCAAGTTGAGATGTAGGATTACATTTATAATGGTCAAACTGGTCTTGGTTTTCAGCTTGAAATGTAGGATTAAACTCATAAGGGTCAAACTTGTCTAGGTTCTCAGATTGAGTGGTTGGTTCAAATAAATAAGGATCCAATGAGTCTTGGTTATCAGCATCTTCATCGCTGGGATCAGTGCCAAAGGGATTAAGTATGTCCTCACTGTGGTGTTCAGGGCTCAGTTTAAATCCATAGTTGTACGAAGTGTGACTACTGGGTTCATAGTTCAGCTCGAAACTGTTGTTGCTGAAACTTAATTTACTATTATTTTCAGCTGAGTTGCTGAGAGACTCCATGCCAATTGCACTGTCCTGCTCTGAATCAGCAGAGCGATTGGAAGAACCTGGATCACAGCGTTCAGCTTTCCGGGTGTTTGACGCTTTGAGACGTCTAGGTGGACGGACCGGGCGGGTTGGTTCAGGAAGGTTGCATCCTCCTGTTCTGACAGGTTCTGAGTCACAAGCCTGAACATCATCCGGGTAGCTGGGTTCCACAGAATCATACTCAGGAGGTACAACATCATAGTCAACTGGTATAGATCCTAGAGTTATATCAATCTCTGCTATGTCAGAAGGGGGGGATACTGCATTGATGTCAAACTCGTATCCGTTGGGGTCAGATTCAGTGGAGAAGTTGGGTCCAGCAGCCAGGTGTGGCTCTGGATGCTTGACTGAAGGATTCCCGTCCTGATGCTACATTGGATCCTGCTTCATCTTCTAATTCAATGTCCAAAGAACAGGTTTGAGCAGTGTAGATGGGCTTGAAACTCAGGCATTCTGTTATTAATAACGTTTTGGGCTCAACAAAAGAGAGTTGAACAGCTTCTGAGTGAACAGCATCCAGATCCTCCCTGCTGTAACTGATTTCTATGTCACTGGTTTCGTCCTCATCTGGAAACTCTGACTCAAAGCACTGGGTGCCGGTGGAGGCTTTGTTATCAGCGCAAGAGAGGCTCTTGTCTGTCTCGTCATTAGATCCAAGTTCCCGGCAGGCAGGGATGCCTGGGAAGGAATCATTTGAGCAATAAGGCTCCTCTGTCCCTTCTGAAAAAAGGACATCTGCACCAAAGGGGTTGGTGCCTTTGAATGGATCATCATCTGAGAGAAAGGATCAGTTGAAACCAAATTAAAGGTCTAGATAATACTATACACATACACTACCATCCAAAAGTTTGGGGTCACTAAGAAATGTCCTTGTTATTGAAAGAAAAGCACATTTTCTGTCCATTAAAATAACATAAAATTGATCAAAAAAACTACTTAGACTAGTTCAGTATCTTCAGCATCAGCGTTTGTGTGTTCGATTACAGGCTCAAAATGATCAGAAACAGTCTATTCTTGTTCTCAGAAATAAAAGCTACTCCATGCGAGACATTGCCAAGAAACTGAAGATCTCGTACAACATTGTGCACTACTTGCTTCACAGAACAGAGCAAACTGGCTCTAACCAGAATAGAACGAGGTGTGGGAGGCCCCTGGTGCACAACTGAGTAAGAGGAAAAATACATTTGTGTGTCTAGTTTAAGAATTAGAGGCTTCACGGATTCTCAGCTGGCAGCTTCATTAAATAGTACCCGCAAAACACCAGTCTCAGCGTCAACAGTGACGAGGCGACTCCAGGATACTGGCTTTTTAGGCAGAGTTGAAAAAACTATCCATATCTAAAATTGGCCGATAAAATGAAAAGATTATGATTGGTTAAAGAACACAGACACTGGACAGAGGAAGAACTGTGTCTACAAGGACGGTATCCCGGAGTCGCTGCTTCACTGTTGATGTCACGGTACGGTGAGTAGCAGCGCCACCGTGCCGTGCACCTTCAGTTCCCATCATTATACGAACGCATTCCAGACTTGTTTCGTGTCACATGTCTTTAATCATTCACACCAGGTCCCTATCATCTCATTAGTATGTGTTTAAATATTTCCCCTCTGCTACCCACGTTTGTCAATCATTGTTGTTGTTGTGTCATTGCTGTCATTTTGCATGCCCATGTGTAACTGGTGAGGGTTTGCAGTTTGCTGTGTCAATCCAGCCCCTTTACTTTTGTTTAAGTTTATTCTGTACTCTGTGTTGATTTGGTTTATTAAAAGTCAATATCTACTACGTTCTGCCTGCACCTGGTTCCTCTCCTCCACTCTCCGTTACAGTTGATGTTGAGACTGGTGTTGTGTGGGTTCCATATCTAATGAAGCTGCCAATTGAGGACCTGTAGGTGTTTCGTTTTAACTGAAAATAAATAGCTTTTCTATGGGATTTTCTTGTTAATGTTTTTTTTTTTGCTTTTCTTTAAAAAAGAAGAACATTTCTAAGTGATCCCAAACTTTAGAACAGTAATGTAGTATACCCACAGTTTCCTGTCCTGTCCTGGACAAAAAATTAAGCTCTATAGCAAATGGGAATTACATTTCCTTCCTGGACTATGCTTTATCTGTGTATGGGAAACCACCCCATTGTGTATCATCAAAATAAACTTTATTGGCCACATTTTGTATATGAACTATGCTCACCAGATTTATCTGTTTTGGTGAAGAGGTCATCATCTTTAAATAGGTCATCTGAAAGAAGGAATTCATCACAAATAAAAGCATCTACATTATCAGTATCACCACCACAAATAATATTAATGATAACAATATTATCAATGCCAAATTAATTCATACATACATCATTAGACAGTCAAGATTATTTACCAGGCCAAATCAAATTTCCAACAGCAGTATACAGTTTATATCAGTTTACTACAGAACACTATAGAATTATATTGTACATTCTATAAAATGATAGAATTGTAGAGTAAATTGTAGTACTGTTTTGTGTGGGTTGATCTTTCCTAGCTACGAAATGCAAGAGATCATCAAGGCTGGTTTCAGGCACAACCTATGTAGCTTCAATGGTTAATAACTGCAATGATGTAAATTCTAAGTACTAAAGGCAGCATGTGTTGTCGTTTCGTTTGACCTTTAGAAGTCCCATTCATTATTATTTTGTAGGTTGTCTGAAATCGTCATGCATATCAGATGGCATAAATTCAGCTTAAAAATTGCCCTTTTTTATTTGTCTTTACAAAATGTATTTTGTTTGTCTGTAAGGTATTTCAACAACTTGTATGTGGAGGACACTTGTGTATTCTGTTGCCTGTTCTATTCTATATAGTCTCTGTCAGATTTTTTGTGTCTTCACTGTTTTAGTAGGAACTGTTACTGAGCTCAATATAGTAATGAATTCAAATACAAAAATGCATGCTATTTTCAAGGGAGTGCATTTAGATCAACAACTGGTTGTGTTTTAAAATACACACTGATGAATTGATATGAATCTGAGAATAGGGCCGTGGTCATCATCAAGGCAGCTGGAAAAGAGAATGGATACTCACGTTCAGATTCACAGTGAATGAAGGGATCAGGGTGGTAGAAGTCCAGATCTTTGATAGCTATGCTACTGTTAGAATATTTTGTAATCTTTTCTTCCACCTTCACTTTCTCTTCTCCTTTATCTATCTGCTAAAGCATATAAGACAAACATTTATCACAAATGGTAGTTTAACTCATAAATCCAGCTAGAATATTCTTTCAGTAATTTGCCATTGTTTCTTGTAATTATAGGTCAACAATATTTGTCAGTTTTGGTCATTTAGATGCACTTACAGTGTGACTTTATAGTTACTTGATAAAGGGCAAAACAACCTATTGTGTAGGTATTTGAACCAGTGGCCTTTAATTTGCAGGACCTTTTAAAACTGGGCTTATCTGCCATCTCTCAGTTGGTAGATGTTGGTAGCCATTTACCTTTGGTGTGCTTAGCGTTTCTTCCTCCTCTTCTTGTGTATCAGTCAATCCATTCTTAGCACGAGCCGCGCACCCAAGGTTAGCCTAATGAAAGAGAGAAAAGCCATTCATTTGAATGCACTGAATACCTATAATTCAAGTCATCCCAAGTTGTCAGGACATATGGAACACATCTTACAATACTTACCAGGATCTCTGCGTAAACAGGCAGTGATTGACTCCGGCCCCATGACCAAGCAGGGACATCAGGGATGTCTACTGTTCCATCCTCTGTCCTGAGGCTGCATGGAGATGTGTCGTTTGGCTCCACCTGTTGGTGGTCTGGCAGTGTTGCATCTCTTGTTTGCTCCCCCCTCAGAATACTAAGCATGCACTCCTCCTAGTCCACAGAAGACATTAACAAAGGTAATTATTTTTTCAAATACTATACGAAGACTGTACTTCCACCTACCTGGTAAAATTACAAAAATATTAGCTACTTCCTGAACAGGACTAGAAGGACTACCCAGTAAGGCTAAGAGGAGTGTTGCTAAGAGATTGACACTTGATTGTCATATTTTATTAAGGAAGTTGTCCCAAATTGGCCTTAGCTCTGATGCATGTGTTTGGTTTTGTGACTATCTTAAAGACCGTATTCAGGCCATTGCATCTGATGTCTGATTTTCTTGAGGTGCATAAAGGGGTTCCACATGGATCAGTTTTCGGACTTGTTTTTTTAACTCTTTACATTTAATGAAATTGTGCTTTTTGCTCTTCACCTGCATGCAGATGATACTATTATCTACGCTAGTGCTCTGACTATTGATCTAGCAGTGTCAAGGTTGTAGTTTGATTTTACAAATCTACAACTTCTTCTAATATTGGGAAAACGAAATGCATTTTCTCAAAGTCCCATAAAACTATTTCTAAAACCATTTAATTGCATCTAAATTCATTAAATGGTGCCATGATTGAAATAGTACCTAGAAATAAATCTTGCTTCTCCCTGACTAGTAGGAAGTTCATTGTTCAGTCACTGTTTTTACCTGTTCTTGATTATGGAGATACTACATACCAAAGTGCAACAGACACAACCCTGAGATCCCTAAACTCTGTTTATCATTGTGCCCTTTGTTTTATTACATCTGACAGTTTTAATACTCATTACTGCATCCTTTACCAGAAAGTTGGCTGGACGTCATTTAAGACATGTAGACTATTGCACTACTCTCTGTGTGCTTACAAAACCCTTCTCCATAGACTTCCAACTTGTCATCCCTGTTGAAGCTCAGAGTTTTGGATTATAACATCAGGTCACATGATTGGTTAACATTACTGACCACTTTGGTAAACACTGAGATTGGTAGATCAGCTTTTTCATAATTAGAGCCCAATGTTTTGAATGGCATCCAGTCAGTACTTCATTTGGAGGCCTTAGCGCCCTTGAGTTCGTTTTAATAACTAAAGATTGTTATACTGACGAATGTGTATGTTTTAACTAACTGTGTATGTCTATGTACTTTTGAATATTTTATATGTATTTATATTTATGTGCAGTTTTTTTGGTTGTGTTTCCAGGGCACACTTGTGAATGAGACTCAGGTCTCACTGTGTCCCCCCTGGTAAAATAAAATAATTAGAAAATGAGGGACAAATAAGTGTTTAGCCTTGAGTGAAAGCTAATTTAAAAGACACTCCGCTGGTCTTTTTTCAATAACAGGGACCTGTGAACCAATGGCTCTATTTACTGATAATGTTTGGTACATCGTCGGTAAACTAATTCCAGATGTTATTACATATTGATTTATTACAGCTTGGAAGCTTTCCTCTAAAGATGCAACATTATTAAAAGGAGAGCCAAAATCAACATGGAAGATGAACAACACAATAAATCAAAGCTATGTGATAGAAATGTGAAATTGTCAAGTATTTTATGATGTTTTGATGTTATTATTTTATATTACATTGGCAATTATGATTTTACATTCATTTCTATGGTGGTTTCATTTAGTATGCTGTGATCTGGGTAAATGAGTAATTAACAGACCATGGGGACCTCTGTTTATCTGAGAGAGATTTTAGCTTGACCAGAGAATGGCCTAGCATCTGTTCTGTGTTCAATGTGTGAGTAATATGAGTAGGGGGCATGGCCAGTTAAAAAGTTACAAAGATGCCTGTCGTACTTAGATTCTTTGATTACTCAGAGTGCGGTCATACTAGGTGGCCGTATATCGATTATCCCATGTGCATGTAAAAATTGAAAAACCTTTATAGAACTTTGGACTCCAGTCCCACTGGTGGGTTTGAAGCCCATCTGCATGTTGCTGCTACTGTGACAATACAGATCAATGCACTTGATGCACTTAATACACATTTATAAGTTGTCAGCAGGTGACAGAAAAAATCACCACCACTGCTGGTCTGACTGAACAACTTTATATTGTCAGTCTTGTGTGAAAGAACTTTAAATGAGGGCTTTCACTCTGTGATATAGGCAAACATTTAAATTTAGTTCATTAAGTTTTTAACAGAACAACTTACAGTGGTGAGAGCATGCATTTTCATACTGGCCCTCATTGGAATCAAACCCACATTCCTGACCACATAAACACAATATTGAGCTACACAGGACATAGTTGGTCACACAGGGATATATCCTTCCATATTATCATATATGCTCTAAACCTTAGCATTCTAGGAGAATCATAGCCAGGCAAGCAAAGCTAATAGCTTCCATTCACAGGCTTTCATCTTTCAGATGATGAGCATAGCAAGAGACAAGAAAAATAAAAGGCAATAGCCCTATTCCCTTAATGGGTTTCAAAGCTAGAACGTTCTCCCTTGAGACCATAGCCCTGAGCTTGTATACTGTCTTTGGTGACCAGTGTACCCTTTGATGATTGCATGACTAGATCAATGACTGGCTACATGAAAGACTAAACACATCTTAATTCTGTGAACAATTGAGTCCTTAAATTGTTGTAATTCTTAGCCAGAAATCAAAGCGGACAAAAGCCAACTGCTATTGCATCACCATCTGCGAGAAACTCCCACATTTTAGCAGACCCAAACTGACAGTTTATTTTTATATATTTCTATTTTCAGTTGTCTTATCCTGAGCAACTTAAAGTAAGTGGATACATTTTTGTCCTGGACCCCCGTTGTAATCAAATCCACAACAAAAGTGCCATGCACTACCGACTGAGCGACAGAGTTATGTGGTTAACAGCCTAAACCAACTATCTTCATGAAATGTTAACTGCTAATGACAAACCCACCTGTAAAATCTCCTCATACGATTGACTGATGGAATCTTCTAACGGGATGATGCATTCCCCCGCTGCCTCCACTTTCCCCTGTGCCTGTCGGACCTCTATCTTTAGCTGCTTGAGTTTCCTCCTAGCACGGGCCAGCTCCCGTTCATACTCCTCCACTTTCATCTCCCTGGCCGCCTCCTCTGCTTGCAGGGACAGGATCTGAGCGAACAGAGAGGAGACAGGAGAGTCAGAAGACGCTAACATTGGTTTTGTGAAGGGTTGGATAACACAGGTTGATGAAATCACAATTTCTTCTGAAGATTTAAAAAGACAACAAACCAACCAGATACAGTTGTGCTCAAACGTTTGATAATATATGTACCATGTGTAAAGAAAACATTAGTGAGGATGTAAAACACACATAGTTCTTAATACTGTGTATTGCCCCCTTTAGCATCAATGACAGTGTGCAGTCTTTTGTAATAGTTATCTATGAGGCCCCATATTCTTGCAGGTGGTATAGCTGCCCATTTGTCTTGGCAAAATACCTCCAGGTCATGCAAAGTCTTTGGTCATCTTGCATAAACCGCATGTTTGAGATCTCCCCAGAGTGGCTCGACGATATTAAGGTTAGGAGCCTATGATGGCCACTCCAGAACCTTCAACTTTTTCTGCTGTAACCACTGGAGGGTCAACTTGACCTTGTGCTTAGGGTCACTGTCATGGTGGAAAGTCCAAGGCCGTCCCATGCACAGCTTTCGTGCAGAATAATGCAAATTGTCTGCCAGTATTTTCTGAGAACATGTTGCATTCCTCATTGCCTTTAGAGCTCACACGCCCCCAAAATATAATTGAGCCACCACCGTGCTTCACAGTGGGGATGGTATTCTTTTCACTATAGGCTTTGTTGACCCCTCTCCAAACACCAAACATAGAATCAAATCAATGTGCTTTACAAAGAAAAAGAAAAAATATTGAAATACAATAGCATAAAAAAATACTCAAATGAAAGCAACAAAAAAACATAATAAGAAAACATAGAATAAGAACAGGATGAAAACAAAGGAAGCTATAAAAGCTGTAAGGCTAAACATTGCGGTTAAGTTTAAGTGCTCAGTCATAGGCACGTGAATAGAGAAGTGTTTTTAACCTGGATTTAAAAATGTATACGTTTGGTGCACGTCTAATATCTTCTGACAGTTTATTCCAGTTGTGTGCAGCATAAGTGCTAAACGCAGCTTAACCATGTTTAGTTCGAACTCTGGACTCTATAAGCTGACCTGTGTTCATGGATCTAAGAGCCCTGCTCGGTTTATATTCTTCAAACATATCAGAAATGTATTCAGGGCCTAAACCATTCAGTGATTTAAAAAACTAAAAGCACCACTTTAAAATGTATTCTATAACTGACTGGAAGCCAGTACAACGATATAAGAACCCGAGTGATGTGCTCTGTTCTCTTGGTCCTGGTTAACATTCTAGCAGCAGCATTCTGAATTAGCTGCAGTTGTTTTACAGTCTTTTTGGGGAGTCCAGTTAAGAGGCCATTACAGTAGTCAAACCTACTAGCGATAAAAGAGCTTCTCTTCGTCTTTTTGGGACACCAAGCCCTTTATCTATTTTTAAGATGATAGAATGCTGTTTTGCTGACCACTCTGATATGACTGTTGAATGTGAGGGCTGAATCAGAACACCAATTAAAATAACATGTGAAGTCAAATGATGCAATTGTTAAAGTATTATTAATTACTAGAATTTTTTAGTAATTAACTATACTTTAACAATTACATCATTTGACTTCACAAATATGGTTTTATTATAATAATCTGCCGTTTGCTATCGCACGAGTGAAATGCTTGAACGTTGCAAGTTAATCCTTTTTGCTACTCATCACTGTAATTGCCTCCATTTATGATCATGGACTTATGAAGTAGGCTATTCAACTACTGGTGGAACTGTTGTGGAAATTTCTTTATACAATGTATTCTCACTGAGTAAAGGACTGAGTCCCACTGTTAAGATAGGTATAGGAATGTGTGGGATCTGGTATTTGCATAGGGGGCATCTATTGTCTGTCCAGATGCAGATCAATGGGTTTTAGGACAGGATAGGAGAAGATACAACAGGGGGCAGTAAGGTCAGTTGGCCCCTTTGGGTAAACACTACAGTAAACATTATGGCAGGAAGGATAAGGTGGGGGAAGATAGCATTTGACTTGTGTGACAGAACAAAGGGAAAGGTGTTTAGACAGATGGCAGCATCTTACCACACCCCTTTTTCCTATGTGATATATACGGTTGAATGAGCTACATTAGTTAGAGGCTCCTCAGACGATTATGTTTGTGTAAGCGGTTGACGCGTCTCTCATATAGTCTCTGTGCCTAATAATTAATAAAACGGTTATGATGTACAAAGAGAACTTTGTTTCTGTGTCCCTTACTCCGAGTGTCGATACATGGAATTACCATCATAGGAACCTTCTGCATTCATTTCAGCTATCTGCAGCTCTACCCTTTCCTCAGGTGTTTTTCTCTTTATATTGTACCCTGCCTCCATCCTATCACTTTTCTCAGGCTTTGTATTGGCATTTTTTAGGTTGACAATACAATCTTTTAAGTTGACTGTTCTATAATATAGTTTTAACTTAACAGAAAAATATATATAAATGTAGGAATATTAGTAATTAATTATATTTACTGAAAATTCCAATTACCTGTGCTCTATAGCGGTTTTGCAACACCTGTTACAGTTGCTGCAAAAGCATACTCCGTGTCTGTCTCCACTCCCTCAGCGTCACTTATTTTATATGTAAATAAGAAAATACATTAGAAATCACATATTTTTGACTATTGTATTTGACAAAATATTAATATTAGAAAATTGTATAAAATTACAAGTTTTCTTTCATCATAGCCAATATGCAAAAAGGCCTGTTGCATTTTGGCACCTAAAGCCTCGATCGGACATGCAGCGTCAATGCACTTTGATACATGTTGTGGAAATTTTGGAACTAAGGTACATTTGAGAGGACTTTGTAACAGTAACAAATTGAAGGATGTATTCAGTGATTGGCGTTTACACACCCACGTGTTGATGCAACTTGCCCCATACTGCCAGTATATATATGTGTCATTTGAGATTATTTCCTTTGACCAGTGATTTTAACATAAATGCTTTGCTGTACTATGTTATAGTTCTGTGTAATGAAAATGTGTGATCTTGGAGTTAATACGCAGGTAATGGTCTAAAAGCATGTAAATTTCAGATTTGTCCCGTTCTCTAATCATTAGGGTAATGATATCAACAGGGTCGTGTTGTTAAAGAGTACTGTTTTGTTGCAGTCTACATCCTAAGGAGTAAACTGTTTAAGGATTGATAGCAAGGGTTGATTTGGTATCAAGAATATGGATTGTTGTGGACATTTTTGAACTAAGGTAGATTTGAGAAATGTCTGTCTTTCTATTGCCTGGTATGTAACTATTTTCTTTGATTGTGACACACATAAATCTGTATAAATGTCATAGCATCACTAGGTACTCTGACCATCTGTTCCTCTGCCTAAACCAAGAAGGGTATCAGTCCTTTGTTCCTTAGGAATGTGGCCCTTGGGGGGAAGTAGGGTCAATTGGGCTTCTTTAGGTAAACACAACATTAAACATTAAGGCAGGAAGGATAAGGTGGGGGGACAGCCACCCTTTGGGTAAAACCTATGTGACATAAGACAGTTGTGCAACAACTTGCCACACCCCTTTTAACTGTAATAAATACGGACTATGTGCGGGGCATGCTCACATGTTGAGAATTGAGATAAATTTATAAAAATGGGTCTGTTTCACCACGCACGTTGTGGTAAATATTTGACAGCAAAATTAATGTTTCTGTTGTCTGGGAATGTGAACAAATGTTTCTTTGGGAGTTATTAGGTTTTCCGGTTAATGGCGTTTTCATTCGATGACGGATGCATGGCCTACAGGGCAGATTGGAGGAATATGGACGATGTAAAGGATGGGAGTTGCAGAAGGCATAATGGGAAGTTGTTTGGAACGCGTAGGCTACGGTATATAGAAAGTGGTGACTGATGGAAGCTTTAGGGAAGTTTGTGTGGGGTATATTAATCTCTGTGTTTTCGCTCAGGTTGGATGGATCGTCCCTCTGACTGCCCCCACCCTCCTGTGGTGTTCCGCCAGGCCGATCGCTGGGACTCCTTGGAGGTTTGCTTGGTCCCATCCCGTCCGGCGACACTGCATCGGTAAAGAACATTTCCTTACAATCGACCCCTGACTCGTTTTGCTCTATGGACCTTTTTGTTGTGAACGTGGTGATGCAGTAGGCCATCTGGAGGCCGTTTTGCTCCACTTTGGACATGTTGGGGGATTCTGCGCAGGTCAAGAAATGAATCGAAAGGGGGGAGAAGTACACACCAGTTATGTAACCTCTGTTGGCAGCGGCTAAGACCAAAGAAGAATACAGACCCGGGGTTGAGGAAGAGACTATGCTAACCACTACGTTTAAACTTATGATGGCTACCGCTATTCATTCGGCTGGACATTGGGTTTGGGAAGATACCCATGCAACTCAAGACAACGGCTTTTAGATGTGGTGTTACTGCAAGAGACAGTTCCGGCTACCTCACTGGTATCGCCACAAGCGACCCAGCGGGAGCACAAAGGAACGCTAACCCGCCTGAGGGAGGGGTGTTGACGGTCGGAGGAGACGGACCAGAGAGCATCAACCGGTGAGATATTTTCTTAACACAAACCCAGTTTTTCTCTAACATATTTTGAGGATACAGGAGTTACTGCTTTCATATGATTTAGTAAACTTTGTGATTGGGTTTAGTATGTCAGGTTTGATGGATTTGTGGAAGTTGATAGGTGGTTTTGAGAAAGTTCGGTTTGTAGGAGTGCTTTTTAAAATAATATTTCAGTTATAGTAACTGTAGTGAAGAAAAGGACGTTGTTGTTCTGTGTCCTGTTAGCACTGGTAACTGTTGTGGAAATTCTTGAACTGATGTATACTTGGTCCTATACATGTATAAATGGGTTACTAGTTAAAGGTACTGAGTCCCCATGTTTGGATGAGAAAAGGAATGTAGGAGAGGGGGATCTGGTATATGCCTAGGGGGCATTATTGACTGATATCAGCAGATTATAGGGTTACTCGTAAATCTGTATAACCCATCAGTGTCAATCTATTGTTTGTCCAGATGCTGTGAGTCCACTTCTAAAGTTGAGAATGTTACCCATGAGGGAAAGGACAGCCTGACTCCTTGGGTGAAACCTAGGAATGTGATAGAACAAAGTGGAATGTGTTCTGTCAAGTTATGTGAAGATATGTGGCATCTTACCACACCCCTTTTTCTGATTTAAATACTGTTGATTGTCCTGTATTAAGTTAGAGACTCCTCGGACGATTATTTTCTAAGCATTTGATGCGTCTCTCCATTTGCTCTCTAACTGTTAATTATGCCAAGAGATGTTTGTCTCTGTACTTCCTCCTTTAAGAGTTCTGATAGATAAAATTGCCATTCCACTTTGGGAGCTTGTCCTTGGTTACTTAACCTGGTGTCTCTGAATCATTTCCTAGCGGGTTAACCGTGCACGGCCGGAGACTGGGTCCCGGAGCCTAAATCCTCCCGCGCTCGTGGGCTAGCTACGTAAAGGGTGAGAGTCGGTGCGCAATGCAGAATTTTGAACTCAGGAGTTAAGGGCACAATGCAGTTAAATATGGTTCGGGTATATGTGATAGGGCAAATTTAGTGTTAGGGCAAATCTGCAGACAAGGTTAGGGCCTTGAACGCCTCACTTACGGGCCGACGGGTCTATTAACGATGTTAGGGCACATTAATAGAAATTAATGTGTTAGGGCACTTCTATGCGTTAGGGTGCGGGTATATGTGTTAAGGCACATTAAAGTGGTTCTGGCGTGCGGGGCATGCTCACGTGTAATGAGATGAATTAATAACAAAGGGTTTGTTTCGCCACGCATGTTTTTTGCTGATGTTGATAATGGGTATGCATTATGGTACATATTTGGTGGTGAAGTTAATGTTTCTGTTGTCTGTGCATGTGAACAAATGTGTCTTTGAGAGTTTTTAGGTTTTCCGGTAAATGGCGTTTTTCGTTGGGTGACTGATGCGTGGCTTACCGGGCAGATTGGAGGAATATTGCAGAGGAGTCGTATGGAAGTTGCAGAAGGTATAATATAAAGTTGTTTGGAAGGCTTAGGCTACGGTATGTAGACAGTGGTGACTGATGGAAGCTTTGGGAAAGTTTGTGTGGGGTTTCTTAATCTCTGTGTTGTAGTTCTTTTCGCTCAGGTTGGATTGTCCCTCTGACCGACCCCACCCTCCCGCGGTGTTCCGTCAGGCCGATCGCTGGGCTTCCTTGGAGGTTTCAGCTGTTTAGATGTTGTGTTCCCGCAAGAATAGAGACAGTTCCGGCTGCCTCATTGGCCTCGCCGTGAGCGTTCCAACGGGAACACGCAGGAACGCTGAACCGCCTGAGGGAGGGGTGCTGACGGTCAGGGGAGACTGACTAGGAAGCATCAACCGGTGAGATCATTCCTTAACATAACCCTGGTTTTTCTCTGACATATTTAGAGTATACCGGATTTATACCTTTTCATAGGGTTTAGTAAACTAGGTGGTTGGTTTTGCTATGTCAGGGTTGCTGGGTTTGAGAAAATATGGTTAATAGAAGTAATTGTTTAGGGTATTTCAGTTATAGCAACTGTATGTCCTGACAACAATTCCTATGCAGTCATCCTACTGCTGGGCGATTTGTGCAGGATTTTACAGAATTGGACTGCGGCAGTTAGACTGTGAAATAGAGTTGAGATTGCTCCTGTATATAATGATTTTCGGATATTGAATTGTGGATATCTGGTTGTGGTCGGCCTAGTATATGCATTTTCTGTTTTGGTATTCCCTGTGCACGAGGGTTCCGATTGGTTGTATTGTGTATTCCTTGGTGGAATATTTGTGTATTTGTTTGAGATTGTTGTTAGCCTGGAGGTGTTGCCTTTGCCAGGTTTTGCTTGTTTGGTATACACTTGGGTGAATGCATTCATTGCGTCGTTAATGTGATTCTTTGGCGAGGCCCACTCTTTTGGCCTTTGCCTTAGTGCCGAATCCACAAAATTAAAATTTGCCGGTGACTGGCACACGTGGAGGTATTCACCTGATAACTTAGGATTGTATGAGAATAATGTCCTAAATTTAATTTGAGGGATAGATTGGAAATTGGTACAATTATGCTTTCCCAGTTTGGTAAAATATGGTCTTGTGGTTTCATTGTAATGGGTAAAAAAATTGAGTTTCTCTTTCTTTGTATGGAGAACAACGACAAACCACACTGCGATGGTCTTTAACGTTAAGAACACACATTGTATGTCGACTGGATTTGCGTCCAGTATAAGTCGTGGCCTGCAACAGAGGGCAAGTTAGCCATACCATACCATACCATACCATCTTCTTCCGCTTATCCGGGGCCGGGTCGCGGGGGCAGCAGTCTAAGCAGGGATGCCCAGACTTCCCTCTCCCCAGACACTTCCTCCAGCTCTTCCGGGGGGACACCGAGGCGTTCCCAGGCCAGCCGGGAGACATAGTCCCTCCAGCGTGTCCTAGGTCTTCCCCGGGGTCTCCTCCCGGTGGGACGGGACCGGAACACCTTCCCAGGAAGGCGTTCCGGAGGCATCCGAAAAAGATGCCCAAGCCACCTCAGCTGACCCCTCTCGATGTGGAGGAGCAGCGGCTCTACTCTGAGCTCCTCCCGGGTGACCGAGCTTCTCACCCTATCTCTAAGGGATCGCCCGGCCACCCTGCGGAGAAAGCTCATTTCGGCCGCCTGTATCCGGGATCTTGTCCTTTCGGTCATGACCCAAAGCTCATGACCATAGGTGAGAGTAGGAACGTAGATTGACTGGTAAATCGAGAGCTTTGCCTTGCGGCTCAGCTCTTTCTTCACCACGACAGACCGATACATCGACTGCATTACTGCAGAAGCTGCACCGATCCGTCTGTCAATCTCCCGTTCCATCCTTCCCTCACTCGTGAACAAGACCCCTAGATACTTAAACTCCTCCACTTGAGGCAGGCACTCTCCACCAACCTGAAGTGGGCAAGCCACCCTTTTCCGACTGAGGACCATGGCCTCGGATTTGGAGGTACTGATTTTCATCCCCACCGCTTCACACTCGGCTGCAAACCGTCCCAGCGCATGCTGAAGGTCCTGGTTAGAAGGGGCCAACACGACAACATCATCTGCAAAGAGCAGAGACGAAATTGTGTGGTCCCCAAACCTGACACCCTCCGGCCCCTGGCTGCGCCTAGAAATTCTGTCCATAAAAATTACGAACAGAACCGGTGACAAAGGGCAGCCCTGCCGGAGTCCAACATGCACTGGGAACAAGTCTGACTTACTGCCGGCAATGCGGACCAAGCTCCTGCTTCGGTTGTACAGGGACCTGACAGCCCTTAGCAAAGGACCCAGGACCCCATATTCCCCAAGCACCCTCCACAAGATGCCGCGAGGGACACAGTCGAATGCCTTCTCCAAATCCACAAAACACATGTGGATTGGTTGGGCAAACTCCCATGAACCCTCCAACACCCTGTAGAGGGTATAGAGCTGGTCCAGTGTTCCACGGCCTGGACGAAAACCACACTGTTCCTCCTGAATCCGAGGTTCTACTATCGGCCGTATTCTCCTCTCCAGAACCCTGGCATAGACTTTCCCGGGGAGGCTGAGAAGTGTGATCCCCCTATAGTTGGAACACACCCTCCGGTCCCCCTTCTTAAAAAGAGGGACCACCACCCCGGTCTGCCATCCCAGAGGCACTGTCCCCGACCGCCACGCGATGTTGCACAGGCGTGTCAACCAAGACAGCCCCACAACATCCAGAGACTTGAAGTACTCAGGGCGGATCTCATCCACCCCCGGTGCCTTGCCACCGAGGAGTTTCTTGACCACCTCAGTGACTTCAGCCCGGGTGATGGACGAGTCCACCTTTGATACCTCATCCTCTGCTTCCTCAATGGAAGAAGTGACAGCGGGATTGAGGAGATCCTCGAAGTACTCCTTCCACCGCCCGACGACATCCTCAGTTGAGGTCAACAGCTGCCCACCTCTACTGTAAACAGCATTGGTAGGGCACTGTTTCCCTCTCCTGAGGCGCCGGATGGTTTGCCAGAATCTCTTCGAGGCCAGCCGATAGTCCTTCTCCATGGCCTCACCGAACTCCTCCCAGGCCCGAGTTTTTGCCTCCACAACCACCCGGGCTGCAGCCCGCTTGGCCTGTCGGTACCCGTCAGCTGCGTCAGGAGTCCCACAAGCCAACCAGGCTTGATAGGATTCCTTCTTCAGCTTGACGGCATCCCTTACTTCCGGTGTCCACCACCGGGTTCGGGGATTGCCCCCTCGACAGACACCGGAGACCTTACGGCCACAGCTCCGAGCGGCCGCTTCGACAATGGCGGTGGAGAACATGGTCCACTCGGACTCAATATCTCCAGCCTCCCTCGGGATCCAGTCGAAGCTCTGCCGGAGGTGGGAGTTAAAGATCTCTCTGACAGGAGACTCGGCCAGACGTTCCCAGCAGACCTTTACAGTACGCTTGGGCCTGCCGAGTCTGTCCAGCTTCTTCCCCCGCCATCGGATCCAACTCACCACCAGGTGGTGATCAGTTGACAGCTCCGCCCCTCTCTTCACCCGAGTGTCCAAGACATACGACCGCAGGTCAGATGAGACGACAACAAAGTCGATCATCGACCTGCGGCCTAGGGTGTCCTGGTGCCACGTGCACTGATGGACACCCTTATGCTTGAACATGGTGTTCGTTATGGACAAACTGTGACTAGCACAGAAGTCCAATAACTGAACACCACTCGGGTTCAGATCAGGGGGGCCGTTCCTCCCAATCACGCCCCTCCAGGTGTCACTGTCGTTGCCCACGTGGGTGTTGAAGTCCCCCAGTAGAACAATAGAGTCCCCAGTCGGAGCACTTTCCAGCACCCCTCCCAGAGACTCCAAGAAGGTCGGGTACTCTGCACTGCCGTTCGGCCCGTAGGCACAAACAACAGTGAGAGACCTATCCCCGACCCGTAGGCGCAGGGAAACGACCCTCTCGTTCACCGGGGTAAACTCCAACACATGGCGGCAGAGCTGGGGAGCTATAAGCAAACCCACACCAGCCCGCCGCCTCTCACCATGGGCAACTCCAGAGTGGTGAAGAGTCCATCCTCTCTCAAGGAGTGTGGTTCCAGAGCCCAAGCCGTGCGTAGAGGTGATCCCGACTACCTCTAATCGGAACCTCTCAACCTCACGCACTAACTCAGGCTCCTTCCCCGCCAGCGAGGTGACATTCCACGTCCCTAGAGCTAGTTTCCGTGTCCAGAGATCGGGTTGTCTAGGCCCCTGCCTTCGACTGCCGCCCGATCCTCTTCGCACCGGCCCCTTATGGTCCCTCCTGTGGGTGGTGAGCCCACGGGAGGGTGGCCCCACGTCGCCCGTTCGGGCTGAGCCCGGCCGGGCCCCATGGGGGAAGGCCCGGCCACCAGGCGCTCGCATACGAGCCCCAACCCCGGGCCTGGCTCCAGGGTGGGGCCCCGGCTGCACCATACCGGGCGACGTCACGGTACACATAATTTTAATCATCATTAAGGGGTTTTTGAACCGCTCTTAGTCTGACCCGTCGCCTAAGACCTGGCAAACAGGCAAGTTAGCCAAAGCATGTTTATTCCCCGACTAGCGGAAGCCGTAAATTTAGACATCCTATTTTAAATGTTGATTTGGGTTTGCTTAAATAATGTAGTTACATTTTGTTTGTATTTACAATGATATCTGGGATACTACTTGTGTTTTAAGACCAACACCTGATACTCGTAACTGGAGTTTAAATTCTAACCTGGGAAACTGACAAACGGGGTAGATTGATGTGATAGTGTTTAGAGCTCTAGATTGAGTGTCCTTGGGACCACTCACTGATTGTGCCTTGATTTTTGTGACATTGTGCATCTGTTTTCTATTAACTTTTCTTGAGTTTTTCTCCCTGCTGTTACTGTGTTTATAAGATAACCAATTATTTTTACAAACGGCAACTATATGAGATGAGTGGCGTAATAACTCTGAACTTTCAGTTAACGTGGGATATCGGCTAAGTTGAAAGCATGACGTCTTTTACTACTGACAGTCTGAAGACCATGTAACGTTTTTGTGTGGGATCTTTCATTGAACATTTCATTAACATTTTAAGCAATCCTTTGGGCCTTTATGGCCTACCAGAAGTGGGTACACTCCTGGGCTCCTTTCCCATTAAATCAAAGTAGTCTCTTACTACGGGTTACATTTGAGTGTTCTGACTGTTCTCACCTGTGGTAATTCTGTGGTAATTTCCCCAACATGAGTGTATTCAGTTTTGGGTTAATCAAACGTTAAGTGCAAACTATGTTTTCCTCTCAATAGCTTTCATGTCGAAATATCCGTTTTTGAAACATACTTGTAGTGAGGGTAGAGACCTGAAGTCATCCCCAATTGTTAATTGCTAGAACAATCTTGATGTCGTTGCATGACATATGACAAATTCCCTAGACTTTAGGAAGTTAATTGCGTCATGATGTTTGTGTTGTCACAACTTAGTTTGGCCATTGCCTGTGGAAATGCACATTTTGATATGCTAATTTGGGAGTTTCACTGGGTGAGACAACTTTGTCTATATGTTTTATGGGTTATAATTCCTTCACACGAGTGGCCGTGTGGCACAGTTGTTTTTTTGATTTTCTTTGTGGATGTTTCTGTCAATTTCAGTTTGCAACTCTTTACTGAATGAATGTTAGATTTGTCCCAACTATTGATTTTCTTTTCATGTCCATCCTGTAATGGTTCTGCTTTCACACATGGAGTCGTTTTCCATTGATTCTGTCGTGAAAGCGGGGGGGACGACAAATGGGTTTGGTATGTAATTATTGTCTATAATGAAAAAGAGTTGAACTAAATAGGTACTTAAAGAGTTACATGAAGAATTTTGGTTTTCTGTTTCCATAGTTAGAACAGAAAATTGGCATCTGTTAAAATCAGCATGCCTTAGTGTTTGTTCACAGTGTTTGTCTAATTTGTTTTTTTGGAAAAATCTGTTTGATACAAAATCTAACATGATTATGGTTGAGTAGAATACATCTTACCATTTTGATTTGGTTTAGCTAAGAAATAACTAATTTGATAGGTAACTAATTTGATAGTGGCTATGAGAATGTGACTTCAGGTTGTGTGATATTTTAATAGAAGTAATCATATTAATCTAATGCATTATGGAATTAAAGCTGCGAGCAGCGTTTCAGGGGGCCAAACAGGGCACAGGAAGCATCTCAATGCATGCTCTCACTAGAGAAATGTTTTGCTATTTAAAAATGCCCTTATGCCACTAGTAGTCAGGATGTCCAATTGAAAGAGAGGAAATCAAAACAAAACAAAAGACCTTGAAACCAGAAAAGGAACCAAGCAATCCTAGTCCAGCCGATTAGGAGGGATGAATATTATGGTCCCCTCCAAGAACTGCCACCTTAACGTGGTGGAGGGGTTTGAGTACCCGAGTGACCCTAGGAGCTATGTTGTCTGGGGCTATATGCCCCTGGTAGGGTCTCCCAAGGCAAACAGGTCTTAGGCGACGGGTCAGACTAAGAGCGGTTCAAGACCCCTTAATGAAGAATTCAATTTTGAGTACCGTGACGTCGCCCGGTATGGCGCAGCCGGGGCCCCACCCCGGAGCCAGGCCCGGGGTTGGGGCTCGAATGCGAGCGCCTGGTGGCCGGGCCTTCCCCCATGGGGCCCGGCCGGGCTCAGCCCGAACGGGTGACGTGGGGCCGCCCTCCCGTGGGCTCACCACCCACAGGAGGGACCATAAGGGGCCGGTGCAAAGAGGATCGGGCGGCAGTCGAAGGCAGGGGCCTAGACAACCCGATCTCTGGACACGGAAACTGGCTCTAGGGACGTGGAATGTCACCTCGCTGGCGGGGAAGGAGCCTGAGTTAGTGCGTGAGGTTGAGAGGTTCCGATTAGAGGTAGTCGGGATCACCTCTACGCACGGCTTGGGCTCTGGAACCACACTCCTTGAGAGAGGATGGACTCTTCACCACTCTGGAGTTGCCCATGGTGAGAGGCGGCGGGCTGGTGTGGGTTTGCTCATAGCTCCCCAGCTCTGCCGCCATGTGTTGGAGTTTACCCCGGTGAACGAGAGGGTCGTTTCCCTGCGCCTACGGGTCGGGGATAGGTCTCTCACTGTTGTTTGTGCCTACGGGCCTAACGGCAGTGCAGAGTACCCGACCTTCTTGGAGTCTCTGGGAGGGGTGCTGGAAAGTGCTCCGACTGGGGACTCTATTGTTCTACTGGGGGACTTCAACGCCCACGTGGGCAACGACAGTGACACCTGGAGGGGCGTGATTGGGAGGAACGGCCCCCCTGATCTGAACCCGAGTGGTGTTCAGTTATTGGACTTCTGTGCTAGTCACAGTTTGTCCATAACGAACACCATGTTCAAACATAAGGGTGTCCATCAGTGCACGTGGCACCAGGACACCCTAGGCCGCAGGTCGATGATCGACTTCGTTGTCGTCTCATCTGACCTGCGGCCGTATGTCTTGGACACTCGGGTGAAGAGAGGAGCGGAGCTGTCAACTGATCACCACCTGGTGGTGAGTTGGATCCGATGGCGGGGGAGGAAGCTGGACAGACTCGGCAGGCCCAAGCGTACTGTAAGGGTCTGCTGGGAACGTCTGGCCGAGTCTCCTGTCAGAGAGATCTTTAACTCCCACCTCCGGCAGAGCTTCGACTGGATCCCGAGGGAGGTTGGAGATATTGAGTCCGAGTGGACCATGTTCTCCACCGCCATTGTCGAAGCGGCCGCTCGGAGCTGTGGCCGTAAGGTCTCCGGTGCCTGTCGAGGCGGCAATCCCCGAACCCGGTGGTGGACACCGGTAGTAAGGGATGCCGTCAAGCTGAAGAAGGAGTCCTATCAGGCCTGGTTGGCTTGTGGGACTCCTGAGGCAGCTGACGGGTACCGACAGGCCAAGCGGGCTGCAGCCCGGGTGGTTGTGGAGGCAAAAACTCGGGCCTGGGAGGAGTTCGGTGAGGCCATGGACAAGGACTTTCGGCTGGCCTCGAAGAGATTCTGGCAAACCATCCGGCGCCTCAGGAGAGGGAAACAGTGCCCTACCAACGCTGTTTACAGTAGAGGTGGGCAGCTGTTGACCTCAACTGAGGATGTCGTCGGGCGGTGGAAGGAGTACTTCGAGGATCTCCTCAATCCCGCTGACATGTCTTCCATTGAGGAAGCAGAGGATGAGGGCTCAGAGGTGAACTCGTCCATCACCCGGGCTGAAGTCACAGAGGTGGTCAAGAAACTCCTCGGTGGCAAGGCACCGGGGGTGGATGAGATCCGCCCTGAGTACCTCAAGTCTCTGGATGTTGTGGGGCTGTCTTGGTTGACACGCCTGTGCAACATCGCGTGGCGGTCGGGGACAGTGCCTCTGGGATGGCAGACCGGGGTGGTGGTCCCTCTTTTTAAGAAGGGGGACCGGAGGGTGTGTTCCAACTACAGGGGGGATCACACTTCTCAGCCTGCCCGGGAAAGTCTATGCCAGGGTTCTGGAGAGGAGAATACGGCCGATAGTAGAACCTCGGATTCAGGAGGAACAGTGTGGTTTTCGTCACGGGCCGTGGAACACTGGACCAGCTCTATACCCTCTACGGGTGTTGGAGGGTTCATGGAGTTTGCCCAACCAATCCACATGTGTTTTGTGGATTTGGAGAAGGCATTCGACTGTGTCCCTCGCGGCATCTTGTGGAGGGTGCTTGGGGAATATGGGGTCCTGGGTCCTTTGCTAAGGGCTGTCAGGTCCCTATACAACCGAAGCAGGAGCTTGGTCCGCATTGCCGGCAGTAAGTCAGACTTGTTCCCAGTGCATGTTGGACTCCGGCAGGGCTGCCCTTTGTCACCGGTTCTGTTTGTAATTTTTATGGACAGAATTTCTAGGCGCAGCCAGGGGCCGGAGGGTGTCAGGTTTGGGGACCACACGATTTCATCTCTGCTCTTTGCAGATGATGTTGTCGTGTTGGCCCCTTCTAACCAGGACCTTCAGCATGCACTGGGACGGTTTGCAGCCGAGTGTGAAGCGGTGGGGATGAAAATCAGTACCTCCAAATCCGAGGCCATGGTCCTCAGTCGGAAAGGGTGGCTTGCCCACTTCAGGTTGGTGGAGAGTGCCTGCCTCAAGTGGAGGAGTTTAAGTATCTAGGGGTCTTGTTCACGAGTGAGGGAAGGATGGAACGGGAGATTGACAGACGGATCGGTGCAGCTTCTGCAGTAATGCAGTCGATGTATCGGTCTGTCGTGGTGAAGAAAGAGCTGAGCCGCAAGGCGAAGCTCTCGATTTACCAGTCAATCTACGTTCCTACTCTCACTATGGTCATGAGCTTTGGGTCATGACCGAAAGGACAAGATCCCGGATACAGGCGGCCGAAATGAGTTTTCTCCGCAGGGTGGCTGGGCGATCCCTTAGAGATAGGGTGAGAAGCTCGGTCACCCGGGAGGAGCTCAGAGTAGAGCCACTGCTCCTCCACATCGAGAGGGGTCAGCTGAGGTGGCTTGGGCATCTTTTTCGGATGCCTCCGGAACGCCTTCCTGGGAAGGTGTTCCGGTCCCGTCCCACCGGGAGGAGACCCCGGGGAAGACCTAGGACACGCTGGAGGGACTATGTCTCCCGGCTGGCCTGGGAACGCCTCGGTGTCCCCCCGGAAGAGCTAGAGGAAGTGTCTGGGGAGAGGGAAGTCTGGGCATCCCTGCTTAGACTGCTGCCCCCGCGACCCGGCCCCGGATAAGCGGGAGAAGATGGATGGATGGAATATTATGGTCGCTGGCAGGTTTCAATCCCTGGTTTTCTATGTGGCAGACTGTCTTTAATCATTACACTATTTAAACAGCAGAATGCAACTTTCACCTCAGCCATTAAATTTTTGCTGAAATAACGTAAACAAAATAACATTAACGGAACTAAAGAGTAGTCTTGCTCAAAGACTATATAGCAAATAGCTATACATCCTACTTATAACGAAAACAATGACTTCAATCACTCCATGGCTGATTTGTGTCTTTGAAAAACAATAACCGTATATAAGGGTCACGTAAAACAATTATTCTCCTAAACATATGAGAATCATGGAATTACAGAGGGGATATACACTCACCTAAAGGATTATTAGGAACACCATACTAATACTGTGTTTGACTCCCTTTCGCCTTCAGAACTGCCTTAATTCTACGTGGCATTGATTCAACAAGGTGCTGAAAGTATTCTTTTGAAATGTTGGCCCATATTGATAGGATAGCATCTTGCAGTTGATAGAGATTTGTGGGATGCACATCCAGGGCATGGTGCGTGAGGTTGAGGCCAACCCCGGGCCTGGCTCTAGGGTGGGGCCCCGGCTGCGCCATACCGGGCGACGTCACCGAACTCAAGAACATTTTCATCATTAAGGGGTGTTTTGAACCGCTCTTAGTCTGACCCGTCGCCTAGGACCTGTTTGCCCTGGGAGACCCTACCAGGGGTATATAGCCCCAGACAACATAGCTCCTAGGGTCACTCGGGTACTCAAACCCCTCCACCACGTTAAGGTGGCAGTTCAAGGAGGGGAAGACAATTATTCTCGCAAATAAATGAAAATCATGGTATTTCAGATATGTATTGTTGTGTGAAGGCTGAAAAGCATTTATGAGATACAGAATTTGGAATGTCTGAGAAGGGAATCAAACTGGGGTCATAATATTAAAGGACTGGGATGTTCCCACTACACCACAGGGCCGGCCAACAGACTGAATAGTCTCATCGGGTTGTGTTCTATAATACCCGAAATAGCACACACAGTTGCATATTTTGAAAATCCACCAGAAACATTTACAATAATATAAATTGTAAAGACAATGGTCCAGTCGTCCTTTACACCAATTGTCATCCAAATCCATTCGTTTAAGTGTGTTTTTATCAACGGCAAAATCGTGAGAAACATCGGTTATGTTGATAGCGCCCCCAAGCGGTATTTCTGTATTGGAGTTTTCCTGTCCATTCCTAGCAGACACATTTATGAGTATGTTTCGGTTCGTAGCTGTTTGATGTTCCATTTGGGTTTAATGGACGTCTAAAGTAATAGACCCGCCCAGCTCAATTTCATTTGCTGATTTCGGCCATATTGTTTGAGATATCAACTTCCCTTATATCACATTTAAAGATAATGGTTCAAAGGTCCTTCACACCAAATGGCATGCTTCTTTCTTAACTTTTAAACACAATGATCCAGTGGTCCTTTACACCAATTGTCAACCAAATCTGTTCAGTAGTTTCGGAGGAGATGTCGTTTAAGTGTGTTTTTATTAACCGCAAAATTGAAAGAAACATCAGTGATGTTTATAGCGCCCCGAAGAGGTATTTCTGTATGGGACTTTTTCTGTCCATTCTTGAGAGACACATGTACTAGTATGTTTCGTTTCAAAGCTGTTTGATGTTCCATTTGGGATTAATGGATGTCTAAAAGCCCCGCCCAGCTCAATTTCATTCGCTGATTTGGGCCGTACTATTTGAGATATCAACTTTCCTTATATAACTTTTAAAGATAATTGTTCAAAGGTCCTTCACACCAAACGGCATGCAAAATGAAGGAAAATCCAAGGGGCGAATTTGAAAGACCCCTTTTTGGTCAGCATGAGAAGGGGTATATCTGGAACTTGGTTGTATGTCTCTACAACATTCGGTTCATGAGATCTTTTCCTTTTCTTTTCCTTTTTCCATTTTCGAATGAGTGCTACAGTGCCACCATGAGGAGTATGGGTACCTTGGCTTCGGACCTTGGCTGTCTACAATCAGGCAAAGTTTGGAGCGTTTTGAACCAGAGGGGACCGAGCTATGGACCTCTGAAAATGGCCCTGGAGAATAATAATAATAAAATGTACAAACATAAAAGGGTTGCAGCAACTTCGTTGCTTGGCCCCCTAATAATAATAAAACGTACAAACAAGGGGTGGAGCTGAACCCGAAGGCACAAATAACGTGGTTTTTACAAATACTTATTTGAAACAAATACTTTTAAAAATATTTGTATTCGGGAACAAGAAAACCGTTATATCTCATGAGACCGCAGTACATGCCCGGATGAGTGAGTGAGTGACGTTCAATCGGGGGAGGGGAAAAGAATAAAAGCGGTAACTGACACAGGCTGCTCCACACATCTCCATTCTCCACACAGCAACAGAGAGCGCTCTGTATTTTATTAGTTGTTTTATTAGTTATGAACCAATATTTCCATATCCATAATTATTATAATAGATTTAATTAAAGAATACTTACACTATAACGTAAATTAGAAGTGTAACGCCAAAAAAATGTTTTTACGCAAATACAAATATAAATACTTTTTCCCCCTTAACAAATACAAATACAGATACAAATACTGGCTGCTTTGCACACCCCTAGTACAAACATAAAAGGGTTCCAGCAACTTCGTTGCTTGGCCCCCTAATAAGTGGGTAAGAAGGTGCAGGGAGCACATTTTTGTTATTCTTTACATGTTTACTAAGGTTTGATATGTTTAATTGAAACTGAGAAAGTAATTCTGCATCAAGTTCTATTCCAGAAAACTAAGTTGGGAAGTTTTACATAGTCTAAATTGTAGAGAGGTACAGACCCCCTGGAGTGCTCAACTTACTCACACAAACACCAGTCTGTGGGGTGGGGGGCTGTTTGAAATTGGTTTTTGAGTTGTTTGGACTGTTCTAATCTATTTAGATAAAGGAAGCAGAAAGACCAACTGCATGACATCATACCACGCTGGTGGGGTCCCTACCAAGTACATCTCATCTGCTGGCCAGGTAGCGGAGAGAGGAACATGGGGACGACGACACATGCTAGAGGAGGACTTCGGTGTTTAAAGATAAGGCACAGTGAATTTAAGTCACTGAGGGAAAAGTGAGTTTTTTTGGTACTTTTTTTGGTACCCGGCCTGCAGCTATAGAGTTCTTAAATAAAACTGGTCATTTTGGCATTAACAAAGGAGAGCACAGATTCTCCTGACCTGGCTGATAAAGCAGCTAGAATGGAGACAACTGGAGCTGTGTCATGTTAACCTGCATTTGAACTATTGAAGGACAACACCTTGGAATATACAGTGGATATAGAAAGTCTACACACCCCTGTTAAAATGCCAGGTTCTTGTGATGTAAAAGAACGAGACACAATTTTCACACAACACCTTCAGGCGTCCCTTAGAAAGATGAAGAGGAAGTTCACCTTTCAAATCCACAAAAGCATGGCTTCACCAGAAGTAGACTAACATTTTGGAATGGCCCAGCCAGAGCCCAGACATGAATCCTATTGAACATCTGTGGGGTGATCTGAAGAGGGCTGTGCACAGGAGATGTCCTCACAATCTGACAGATTTGCAGCGCTTTTGCAAATAAGAGTGGGCAAATATTGCCACATCTAGATGTGCCCCATTCTAATAGAGTGCTATAATAAAATCAAAATGTGTTTCAACAAAGTTGAAACACATTTTTATGCAACCAGGTTATTGTAAGGTTTTTATTATTCATTTTCCCCCTTGGAAGATTTCAGTTTGTTTTACAATTGAATAGGTCACATTAAAAGTGGAAAAGGTTCTGACATGATTTATCTTTGTCTCATTCTTTTACATCACAAAAACCTGGCATTTTACCAGGGGTGTGTAGAATTTTTATATCCACAGTACATCTGACTTTTACGTTCTGCCAAGAAATGGTTCATAACTGACTGTCTGACGTTTGGAGGAGCAGAACATTTGTGATGACTTTGGAAGTACATCTTATTGGAACCAGGACTAGACTTTTCAGTGAATCGAGCAATTGGCATGAGAGGACTTTGTAACAGTAACAAATTGAAGGATGTATTCAGTGATTGGCGTTTACACACCCACGTGTTGATGCAACTTGCCCCATACTGCCAGTATATATGTGTCATTTGAGATTATTTCCTTTGACCAGTGATTTTAACATAAATGCTTTGCTGTACTATGTTATAGTTCTGTGTAATGAAAATGTGTGATCTTGGAGTTAATACGCAGGTAATGGTATCAAGGGGATGGATTGTTGTGGTAATTTTTTAACTAAGGTAGATTTGAGATATGTCTGTCTTTCTATTGACTGGTATGTAACTCTTTTCTTTGATTGTGACACAAGTGTCTGTAAAAATATTCACAGCAACACTAGGTACTCTGACCATCTGTTCTTCTGCCTAAACCAAGAAGGGTATCAGTCCTTTGTTCCTTCGGAATGTGGCCCTTGGGGGGGAAGTAGGGTCAATTGAGCTTCTTTAGGTAAACATAACATTAAACATAACATTATGGCAGGAAGGATAAGGTGGGGGGACAGCCACCCTTTGGGTAAAACCTATGTGACATAAGACAGATGTGCAGCAACTTACCTCACCCCTTTTAACTGTAATAAATATGGACTGTTCATGTATCTACTTCAGAGACTTCTCAGATGATTATCCTGTAAGCTTTTGATGTGTCTCTCTATTTGTAAACTATCAATTGTGCCAAGAGAATTTTGTCTCTGTACTTCCTCTTTAAGAGTTCCGATCGATGGAATTACCATCACATACACCAGAAGTTAATTGATTAAAATTGGTACGTTGCGCTTGGCTTGCAGCATTGCAATACAGAAGCAGTTGCAGAACGTTTGGTCTAGTGTATGCGTTGGATTTATCCACTTGTATGCCTCAAATTGTATACGTGAAAGCAGTGTGTAAGTAGTAGCGAACGGTGAATGTCAAAGCCTTTTCTTATAATTTTTTTTTTACATATACATGTTTTTTATACATTAACTACAGCATTAATAGTACATATTTCAGAAAATGTATTGTGCAAGCATATCACATTTGACAGCCTATATAATGTGATCTCACTTAAAAATTTGAGGTTATTACAACTCTAAATAGTCAAGAAAGTACTGATAGGCTCATTCAGCAATGAGACCAATGGCTGAGATCGCGAAAACAGGTTGGGGACTTTCACTGACTGATTGAAGAGCATTGGCATTTAGGAGAGGAATTTTGTACGTCAGAAAAATAGCCAATTATTAGTAGTTTATAAAGCATTTTTCAAATATAAAATGCTCAATAGCTCGGACCCAGTGAAACCTACAGTGGGGCAAAAAAGTATTTAGTCAGCCACCAATTGTGCAAGTGTCACGTCCTGGCTATGCCCCTAGCCATCTCTGCGTTGGGGGCATAGTCAGGACAGGAGGTGGCACCTCTAGCCACCTCTGACCCTTTTGGTCTCCCCAATTGGAGGCAGGTGTTGATCGCTGCCTCCAATTGGGGACCCTATTTATGTTCCTTGTTTAGCCACACCCGTGTGGTTCATTTTGATTTTGCCTTTGTATGGAATACCCCACGTCACTGGTGGCTGCTTTTGTTTTGTTTGAGTCTTTCTTTTCATTAAAACATGGATTATACTCTTTACTTCGAATCTGCGCCTGTGTCCTACTCCTACCACAACCATGACTCCAACTTAAAAAGATGAGAGAGGCCTGTAATTTTCATCATAGGTACACTTTAACTATGAGAGACAAAATGAGAAAATAAATCCTGAAAATCACATTGTAGGATTTTTAATGAATGTATTGGTAAATTATGGTGGAAAATAATTATTTGGTCAATAACAAAAGTTAATCTCAATACTTTGTTATATACCCTTTGTTGGGTATATAATGACAGAGGTCAAACGCTTTCTGTAAGTCTTCACAAGGTTTTCACACACTGTTGCTGGTATTTTGGCCCATTCCTCCATGCAGATTTCTAGAGCAGTGATGTTTTGGGGCTGTCGCTGGGGAACACAGACTTTCAAAGATTTTCTATGGGGTTGAGATCTGGTGACTGGCTAGGCCACTCCAGGACCTTGAAATGCTTCTTACGAAGCCACTCCTTCGTTGCCCAGGCAGTGTGTTTGGGATCATTATAATGCTGAAAGACCCAGCCACATTTCATCTTCAATGCCCTTGCTGATGGAAGGAGGTTTTCACACAAAATCTCACGATACATAGCCCCATTCATTCTTTCCTTTACATGGATCAGTCGTCCTGGTCCCTTTGCAGAAAAAAAGCCCTAAAGCATGATGTTTCCACCCCCATGCTTCACAGTAGGTATGGTGTTCTTTGGATGCAACTCAGCATTCTTTCTCCTCCAAACACGACGAGTTGAGTTTTTACCAAAAAGTTATATTTTGGTTCCATCTGACACTCTCCCAATCCTCTTCTGGACCATCCAAATGCTCTCTAGCAAACCTCAGAAAGGCCTGGACATGTACTGGCTTAAGCAGGGGGACACGTCTGGCACTGCAGGATTTCAGTCCCTGGCAGCGTTACTGATGGTAGCCTTTGTTACTTTGGTCCCAGCTCTCTGCAGGTCATTCACTAGGCCCCATGTGTGGTTCTGGGATTTTTGCTCACCGTTCTTGTGATCATTGTGACCCCACGGGGTGAGATCTTGCGTGGAGCCCCGGATCGTGGGAGATTATCAGTATGTCTTCCATTTTTTTATAATTGCTCCCACAGTTGATTTCTTCACACCAAGCTGCTTACCTATTGCAGATTCAGTCTTCCCAGCCTGGTGCAGGTCTACAATTTTGTTTCTGGTGTCCTTTGACAGCTCTTTGGTCTTGGCCATAGTGGAGTTTGGAGTGTGACTGTTTGAGGTTGTGGACAGGTGGCTTTTATACTGATAACAAGTTCAAACAGGTGCCATTAATAAAGGTAACAAGTAGAAGACAGGGGAGCGTCTTAAAGAAGAAGTTACAGGTCTGTGAGAGCATTCACAATGTGAATTTATGGATTTTTTTTCTCATTATGTCTCTCATAATTGAAGTGTACCTATGATGTAAATTATAGGCTTCTTTCATCTTTTTAAGTGGGAGAACTTGCACAATTGGTGGCTGACTAAATACTTGTTTGCCCTACTGTATATGAAAATAACCAAACAATATAGCTTCAGGGAAAGCTGTTCTACCATCAATGTCCTTTAGTTTGGCTATTTTTCTATTTTGGACGTTATTACGAGTTTATAAAGCATTTTCAATCAAAAATGATCAATAGCTCAGACCCAATAAGACTTACATTGAAATGATCAACTGAAATAGCTTCAGGGACAGCTGTTCTACCATCAATATCTTTCAGTTTTACAATTTTTATTTATTTTGGGAATTGTTACTAGTTTTTTTTTTTTAAAATCTATCTAAAATGCTCAATAGCTCAGACCCAATAAAACTATAAACAGGTCATAATGTTCAAAATTGAAAAATAGCCAAAATAAAGGATGTTGATGGTAGAGCAACTCTCCCTGAAGCTATATCAGTTGGTTAAATAAGTTTCACTGGATCCGAGCTATTGAGCATTTTTGATGGTCTTTTAAAAATTAGTAAAAATTTCAAATATTTTTAAATATGACGTTGATGGTAGAGCAGCCCTACCTGAAGCTATATCAGTTGATTATTTCCATGTACGTTTATAATTCATAAAAATAACCAATAATTATTTCCAAAATTGAAAAATAGCCAAAATAAAGGATTTTAATGGTAAAGCAGCTCTCCCTGAAGCTGTATCAGTTGGTTAATTCCATGTAGGATGTTGATAGTAAAGCAGCTCTCCCTGAAGCTGTATCAGTTGTTAAATTCCATGTACGTTTTATTGGGTCCGAGCTATTGAAAGTTTTTATTGAAAAATGCTTTATAACCCAAGAATTGTAAAAGATGTGGATGGTAGAACATTTGTCCCTGAACCTATATCAGTCATTAATTTCCATATAAGATATAGAAAGATGCTATAAACAGTATGAACAACTTACAAAAGTGAAACATTTTAAAACTAAGGGGTATTGAGGATAGAGCACCTTTCCCTGAATCTATATCAGTTGGTTATTTCACCAGACGTTTTATTGGGTCCGAGCTATTGATATTTCTCGGAATATTTTTTTTTTTATATAATATTAATAATTTCCTAAATTGTAATACTGAATGATGTTCATGGTACGGCAGTTCCCTGACTGTCTATTACAAAACTTACCATGTGTCATGGTTCTCTGGTATCCTTCTTTCTCCCACCCCTGCGCTTACATCTCTCACCGTCTCTCGCCCGCTGAACGTAACTACGATGTGGGGAATCGTGAACTGCTCGCCATTCGTTTGGCTTTAGGGGAATGGCGACAGTGGTTAGAGGGGGCGGCCGTTCCGTTCATTGTCTGGACTGATCATAGGAACTTAGAGTACATCCGTTCCGCCAAGAGACTTAACGCACGCCAAGCCCGTTGGGCTTTGTTTTTTGCTTGTTTCAATTTCTCCATCTCTTACCATCCCGGCTCTAAGAACGTTAAACCCGATGTTCTTTCTCGTCTTTTCGATTGCTCGGATGTCACCTCGACCCAGGAGAGTATTATTCCTCAGGGTTGTTTTTGGCGCTGCTATCTGGGGAATCGAAAGACTGGTTAAGCGCGCTCTTTCTCATTCCATCACCCCACGCAACTGTCCTAAGGACCTCCTCTTTGTTCCCGTTTCTGCACGTTCAGCGGTCCTTCAGTGGGGTCACTCGTCCAAGTTGACTTCCCCTCCGGCCGGTCTCCTCAGGCCCCTTCCTATCCCGTCGCGCCCTTGGTCACACATCGCCCTTGATTTAATTACCGGGCTTCCTCCGTCGGCAGGCAATACCGTGATTCTTACAGTCGTAGATCGATTTTCTAAGGCTGCTCATTTTATCCCACTCACTAAACTCCCCTCTGCCAAAGAGACGGCCCACATTATGGTCAGCCACGTTTTCAAGCTTCACGGTCTTCCTTCGGACGTCGTTTCTGATAGGGGACCTCAATTCGTGTCCCAATTCTGGAGGGAGTTCTGCCGTTTAATCGGGGCTTCCGTCAGCCTCTCGTCGGGCTTTCATCCTCAGACCAATGGGCAGGCTGAAAGAGCCAATCAGATAGTCGGTCGTATCTTTCGTAGCCTGGCTTTTCGCAACCCTGCGTCCTGGGCAGAGCAACTCCCCTGGGCCGAATATGCCCATAATTCTCTGCCTACGTCCGCCACCGGTCTGTCGCCATTTCATTGTTGCCTGGGGTACCAACCTCCCCTGTTCTCGTCTCAGGAGTCGGAATCTAATGTCCCGTCTGTACGGGCTTTTATCCAGCGTTGCAAGCGCACTTGGAGAAGGGTGAGATCAGCTCTTTGTCGTTCGAAGGTTTCTACCCAAAGAGCCGCAAACAAACATCGTGTCAAGAGTCCGAGATATCTTTGTGGTCAGAGAGTGTGGCTTTCCACCCTCAACTTGCCACTCCAGTCTGTGTCCCGTAAATTGGCTCCCCGGTTTATTGGTCCGTTTCGGATTTCTAAGATCATCAGCCTGTCAGTTACTGTCAGGCTCAAGCTTTCTTCTAACCTCCGTCGCATCCACCCCGTCTTTCACGTTTCATGCATCAAACCTGTCGTGCGCGCTCCTCCTCGCCCCTTTCCCGTTCGTTTTGTGGGGGCTCCGGTTGACAGAGTTCGTAGGCTCCTTGATATGCGCTGTCAGGGTCGTGGACGCCAGTTCTTGGTGGACTGAGAGGGGTATGGTCCTGAGGAGAGAAGCTAGTTGTTTTGACTGGTTTATGTTTTTTTTGGTTGCAATGCAATTGGCGGTGGTCAGTAAAAACTACATTCATTATACACTTTTAACACGCTCCCTTAACTGAGAATACACGGAGAATCCGCCATAGACATGAGTGTAATATCGTCTTTTGAAAATTGAACGCAATGGCGAAAACAGGGAGTGTTGCTTGTTTTCTGTCGCCAGCAGATTCAGAATATGTAATTGCTGTCTTTCTGGCAGGTTTTGTTGATGAGGTATTGACGATCAAAGTACGAATCCTGAATATAAAGCTAACTTCACCACAGTCTGTTCCAGATTATAGGCCCGCGATTTTATTAGTCAAGTTTAACGCCTGGTCATTTGTCTCCAGTAAGAAAATTTTAATTTATTTGTAGTGTGGGACTGTAGGGTGCACAATAGCGTGCCCATAGCAATTAAATTGCAGCGAACCTTCGTTGAGCCTCTTCTCAAAATGGCACCAAAACAGGTCTCCTCTTTTGTTTTACTACTATAACCTCATTTCACGACGAAACTGAAAAATAACAACTGGTATAGGCAGGGGCGTTGGACTGGGGGGAAAAGGGGTACTAAGTATATAGGGCCCTAATGTGTAGAGGGGCCCTCAAAAATGTTTGAATCTTGAATAAAGTGGGGAGGGGCCCTCAGAGACCGCCTATGTACAGGGCCCAGAATTTTGTGCTACATCCATGGGTATAGGACGTAAACATCTGGTCCTATATGGTATTAATTGCGCTTGAACCTACGTTACGTGGAAGGATATATTAAATCGCCTTTTCTGACTATTTATAGTCTAGCGTTTGAAGTCAGTGAATGGCGCGGCCAAGCCATATTTTATTAAAAAGAGGAGGTTCACCTGATTAAAATGATGTCCCACTTGACGAAATTGAAAATTATACATTTTGAGATAAATGCCTCAGTACACCAGCATGTCCCTCCATTGCAAACCAATTGGCGCAGCCCAGTCATATCTTATTTTAAAGGGGAGGTCCTGCTGGTTAAAATGGTGTCCGACATATGAAAATCTATAAAAAATATACATTTTGAGATATTTGGCTCTGAAGACCGGCATCTCTATCCCAGCCATTGGAAACCAATGGGTGGAGCTTAGAGTTCCATAGGGGAATCGTTTTCGTGACTAGTGTGTTATGGCAGCAAAGTTGGCTGACCTGTTTTACCTTATTTAAAAGGGGAGGTCCTCCTGATTAAAATGGTGCCCAACTTTAAAAAATCTAAAAATATACTTTTGAGAGATCTGAATGCTATACAGCGTTGTCCGCATGTATAGCATTTTCCGTAGGGAAACGTAGGTGGGTTTAGAGTAATGTGTATTTCTGAAATGGTGATGGCTAATGTTTGATCAATTTGAAGTTATAGGACATTTCTTATTTATTAGCAGTGGGGATGTATGTACATTTTGTGGCATTGTAAAAACGTTTTACAAATTTGGGTACTAGATATTTCCAAGAGATGTCAGCACAAGGAACATGCATGAAAATTTACAGTTATTTTCCTACCCGATTAGAAAAAAATTAAGCAGGTGAGGGTCAGTTTGAGGAAATTTTCATAACGTGTCATAATGTAATTGCATGGCATGGCATGGCATCTTCTTCCGCTTATCCGGGGCCGGGTCGCGGGGGCAGCAGTCTAAGCAGGGATGCCCAGACTTCCCTCTCCCCAGACACTTCCTCTAGCTCTTCCGGGGGGACACCGAGGCGTTCCCAGGCCAGCCGGGAGACATAGTCCCTCCAGCGTGTCCTAGGTCTTCCCCGGGGTCTCCTCCCGGTGGGACGGGACCGGAACACCTTCCCAGGAAGGCGTTCCGGAGGCATCCGAAAAAGATGCCCAAGCCACCTCAGCTGACCCCTCTCGATGTGGAGGAGCAGCGGCTCTACTCTGAGCTCCTCCCGGGTGACCGAGCTTCTCACCCTATCTCTAAGGGATCGCCCGGCCACCCTGCGGAGAAAGCTCATTTCGGCCGCCTGTATCCGGGATCTTGTCCTTTCGGTCATGACCCAAAGCTCATGACCATAGGTGAGAGTAGGAACGTAGATTGACTGGTAAATCGAGAGCTTCGCCTTGCGGCTCAGCTCTTTCTTCACCACGACAGACCGATACATCGACTGCATTACTGCAGAAGCTGCACCGATCCGTCTGTCAATCTCCCGTTCCATCCTTCCCTCACTCGTGAACAAGACCCCTAGATACTTAAACTCCTCCACTTGAGGCAGGCACTCTCCACGAACCTGAAGCGGGCAAGCCATCCTTTTCCGACTGAGGACCATGGCCTCGGATTTGGAGGTACTGATTTTCATCCCCACCGCTTCACACTCGGCTGCAAACCGTCCCATCGCATGCTGAAGGTCCTGGTTAGAAGGGTCCAACACGACAACATCATCTGCAAAAAGCAGAGACGAAATTGTGTGGTCCCCAAACCTGACACCCTCCGGCCCCTGGCTGCGCCTAGAAATTCTGTCCATAAAAATTACGAACAGAACCGGTGACAAAGGGCAGCACTGCCGGAGTCCAACATGCACTGGGAACAAGTCTGACTTACTGCCGGCAATGCGGACCAAGCTCCTGCTTCGGTTGTACAGGGACCTGACAGCCCTTAGCAAAGGACCCAGGACCCCATATTCCCCAAGCACCCTCCACAAGATCCCGCGAGGGACACAGTCGAATGCCTTCTCCAAATCCACAAAACACATGTGGATAGGTTGGGCAAACTCCCATGAACCCTCCAACACCCCGTAGAGGGTATAGAGCTGGGCCAGTGTTCCACGACCCGGACGAAAACCACACTGTTCCTCCTGAATCCGAGGTTCTACTATCGGCCGTATTCTCCTCTCCAGTACCCTGGCATAGACTTTCCCGGGGAGGCTGAGAAGTGTGATCCCCCTATAGTTGGAACACACCCTCCGGTCCCCCTTCTTAAAAAGAGGGACCACCACCCCGGTCTGCCATCCCAGAGGCACTGTCCCCGACCGCCACGCGATGTTGCACAGGCGTGTCAACCAAGACAGCCCCACAACATCCAGAGACTTGAGGTACTCAGGGCGGATCTCATCCACCCCCGGTGCCTTGCCACCGAGGAGTTTCTTGACCACCTCAGTGACTTCAGCCCGGGTGATGGACGAGTCCACCTCTGAGCCCTCATCCTCTGCTTCCTCAATGGAAGAAGTGACAGCGGGATTGAGGAGATCCTCGAAGTATTCCTTCCACCGCCCGACGACATCCTGAGTTTAGGTCAACAGCTGCCCACCTCTACTGTAAACAGCGTTGGTAGGGCACTGTTTCCCTCTCCTGAGGCGCCGGATGGTTTGCCAGAATCTCTTCGAGGCCAGCCGATAGTCCTTCTCCATGGCCTCACCGAACTCCTCCCAGGCCCGAGTTTTTGCCTCCACAACCACCCGGGCTGCAGCCCGCTTGGCCTGTCGGTACCCGTCAGCTGCGTCAGGAGTCCCACAAGCCAACCAGGCCTGATAGGACTCCTTCTTCAGCTTGACGGCATCCCTTACTTCCGGTGTCCACCACCGGGTTCGGGGATTGCCGCCTCGACAGGCACCGGAGACCTTACGGCCACAGCTCCGAGCGGCCGCTTCGACAATGGCGGTGGAGAACATGGTCCACTCTGACTCAATATCTCCAACCTCCCTCGGGATCCAGTCGAAGCTCTGCCGGAGGTGGGAGTTAAAGATCTCTCTGACAGGAGACTCGGCCAGACGTTCCCAGCAGACCCTAACAGTACGCTTGGGCCTGCCGAGTCTGTCCAGCTTTCTCCCCCGCCATCGGATCCAACTCACCACCAGGTGGTGATCAGTTGACAGCTCCGCCCCTCTCTTCACCCGAGTGTCCAAGACATACGGCCGCAGGTCAGATGAGACGACAACAAAGTCGATCATCGACCTGCGGCCTAGGGTGTCCTGGTGCCACGTGCACTGATGGACACCCTTATGCTTGAACATGGTGTTCGTTATGGACAAACTGTGACTAGCACAGAAGTCCAATAACTGAACACCACTCGGGTTCAGATCAGGGGGGCCGTTCCTCCCAATCACGCCCCTCCAGGTGTCACTGTCGTTGCCCACGTGGGCGTTGAAGTCCCCCAGTAGAACAATAGAGTCCCCAGTCGGAGCACTTTCCAGCACCCCTCCCAGAGACTCCAAGAAGGTCGGGTACTCTGCACTGCCGTTCGGCCCGTAGGCACAAACAACAGTGAGAGACCTATCCCCGACCCGTAGGCGCAGGGAAACGAACCTCTCGTTCACCGGGGTAAACTCCAACACATGGCGGCAGAGCTGGGGAGCTATAAGCAAACCCACACCAGCCCGCCGCCTCTCACCATGGGCAACTCCAGAGTGGTGAAGAGTCCATCCTCTCTCAAGGAGTGTGGTTCCAGAGCCCAAGCCGTGCGTAGAGGTGATCCCGACTACCTCTAATCGGAACCTCTCAACCTCACGCACTAGCTCAGGCTCCTTCCCCGCCAGCGAGGTGACATTCCACGTCCCTAGAGCTAGTTTCCGTGTCCAGAGATCGGGTTGTCTAGGCCCCTGCCTTCGACTGCCGCCCGATCCTCTTCGCACCGGCCCCTTATGGTCCCTCCTGTGGGTGGTGAGCCCACGGGAGGGCGGCCCCACGTCACCTGTTCGGGCTGAGCCCGGCCGGGCCCCATGGGGGAAGGCCCGGCCACCAGGCGCTCGCATACGAGCCCCAACCCCGGGCCTGGCTCCAGGGTGGGGCCCCGGCTGCGCCATACCGGGCGACGTCACGGTACTCATAATGTTGTTCTTCATTAAGGGGGGTTTGAACCGCTCTTAGTCTGACCCGTCACCTAAGACCTGTTTGCCTTGGGAGACCCTACCAGGGGCATATAGCCCCAGACAACATAGCTCCTAGGGTCACTCGGGTACTCAAACCCCTCCACCACGTTAATGTAATGTAATTGGTGTCTTACAAATAGAAACCATTGTGATGCTGGGATATTGACGCAAGCTTTGGTAGTGTAATTGCTACATATATCCAGGAGATGGCAGTCTGCATTTCAGAGGCTTCCTCCACCCACCCCTATTCCCGCGTGCTCTTTTCGGTACCTTTCGATATTACGTAGGTCGTTTTTTTCCAACTCCCCCGCCCACTTTCTGAAACGCATCTATAATATTCCAAGAAAGCATTGTTTGGTCTTTTTCCACACTGCCTGCGCATGAAAGCTCGGGAAAATGACTGCTGCTAAATCTCTTCCATACACTTGCACAGCCAAAGGTGAGGTGTAGCAACAATTTCAGTTCTGCAAAAAATTGGGTTTAAATGTGGAAGTTAATAGTAGCAGATTGCCAAAATTACCATTATGTATGTTAACAAAAGGCGTTTTGATTGAAATATTAACATTTGCTCTAAGTTTTTTGTCGACTGTTATTATACTATATGATATTTTATTTAATAACTTTGATTTTAGTGACCACCTCACAACAAAATATAATGTACGTGACTCATTTCATTTTCAAGTGGGGCATCATTTTAATCAGGAGAATGTCCTCTTTTTAATAAAATATGGCTTGCACCATTCAATGACTTCAAACACTAGACTAGAAATAGTCAGAAAAGTTGATTTTCTATATACTTCCACGTAACGCAGGTTTAAGCGTAATTCATTTCATATAGGGCCAGATGTTTACTTCCTATGCCAGTTGTTATTTTTCAGTTTCATTGTGAAATGAGGTTACAGTAGTAAAATAAAAGAGGAGACCTGTTTTGGTGCTTTTTTGAGGCTATGGGATTTTAAGCTTCATTCAGGTTAGAAGAGGCTGAACGAAGATTTGTTTCAATTCACTTGCTATGGGGACATGCTAGCGTTCCAGCTCATCCAGCTTTCTTTTGCTGTTTTTGAGGCTAGGGTGAATTTTTATGCGTTCTATTGTCTTGCCTAATACTACACTAAAAAGGAACACATCGCTAACTAGCTTACACCACAGTAAACTACTTACCCTCGTAGTTGTGCAGATAACTCGATACGTAGAGTTTGAATCCATTGTTCTGCTTGCTTGTTGGAGCAGGGGACCAGGCATCAACAATTCGATGGACATCACTAATGCTTATTTTAGGCAGGTCTTGGAGACATCTACTAAAAACTGAAATTTTGGGCAACGTGGGTGATCGCCTTAAGTAAACCGGAAACTGATATGCCGACATCTGGCTAAAGCGGAACTTTGTCCATACGCTTGTGCACAGAGCCTATTGGGCTTATAAAGAGTTAACAGTTTACCACCAAACAATTGAGAGTCAAAAACAATTAGATGCAGAAATTACTAGACTTCAGATTTAACTTTCTAAACTTAAGAATCTACGTGACGAAAAGGAGCATGCGTTACAAAAGTCTAAGACAGAAATTGACTCGCTTAGCAATAAATATCAACGCACGTGACTCTATTCGTAATGCAAACAGACGCTGTAAGTGAAAAGATGATAAAATAGATTTACTTCAATCTAGAATAACAGTGCAAGAAAGGGAGAACCAAAGATTAGAGAATCCCTAATTTACAGTTGGAAAGAAATATAGAAGAGCTGCAAGTAAAAATAGGAAACCTTAAACGTGGACAACAAAGCAATTTAAATAAACTTAAGTACAGGATGAGAAAGGAAAAATAATTGCCAGATAAAATGGATGATTTAAACAATGAAATAGTTTACTGGCAATCCAAACATACCACAAAAGGGTTATGACTTCTTTATAGTTTTATTGTGTCCGAGCTATTGAGCATTTTAGATTGAAAAATGTTTTAAAAACTAGTAACAATACCCAACATTTTTAAATTGTAAAACTGAAAGATATTGATGGTAGAACAGCTGTCCCTGAAGCTATTTCAATTGATCATTTCAATGTAAGTGTTATTGTGTCCGAGCTATTGAGCATTTTTGATAGAAAATGCTTTATAAACTCGTAATAATGTCCAAAATAGAAAAAAGCAAAACTAAAGGATGTTGATGGTAGAACAGCCTTCCCTGAAGCTATATCGTTAGATTTTTTTCTTATAGGTTGCACTGAGTCCGAGCTATTGAGCATTTTTAATTGAAAAATGCTTCATAAATTAATAATAATTTCCAAAATTGGCTATTATTCTGACATAAAAAATTCCTCTCCTAAAAGCCAAAGCTCTTCAATCAGTCAGTGAAAGTCCCCAACCTGTTTTCGCAATCTCAGCCATTGGTCTCATTGCTGAATGAGACTATCAATAATATCTTGACTATTTAGAATTTTAATAAACTCAAATTTTAGAGTGAGATTATATTATATAGGCTGTCAAATGTGATATGCTTGCACAGTATATTTTCTGAAATATGTACTATTAATGGTGTAGTTAATGTATAAAAAACATGTTAAGATTTTTTATTAAGAAAAGGTTTTGACATTCACTGTTTGCTACTACTTCCGCCCTGCTTCCACGCATACAATTTGAGGCATACAAATGGATAAATCCAACGCATACACTAGACCAAACGTTCTGCAACTGCTTCTGCACTGCAATGCTGCAAGCCAATCGTAACGTTCCATTTGAAATTAATTAACTTCTGGTGGATCACAACTCTTAAAGGAGGAAGTACAGAGATAAAATTCTCTTGGCACAATTGATAGTTTGCAAATAGAGAGATGTGTCAAAAGCTTACAGGATGGTCAGTATTCAGCCTTATATTATTTCAAACTTTATCAGGGCTGTTTCAGTAGGGGAGAGTGGGGTAAATTATCAAACAGGTAAGTTATCCAACTGTTCATACGTCCAACACTAGTGGTGCTATCTCAAAAATCAAATAGCTATACTTTGTATGACTACAAGTTCTATGGTCAACTTCCTGTTCAAATGTGATCAAAATCACTCTAATCTGAGGTGAGCACAAGTTTCTTATTTTTCCCCTTCAAAAGTACAAATGTGCCACTTTATGCAAGAAAACTTTGTTGGGTATGAACGTTGAAAACTATAATTTTGCACTGAGTAGAGGATACTTTTGCTGCAGTCCAATGTTGAGCTAACCTTGAGATTTAGCTAACATTAACACACATGTCAGTTTGGGGCAAGTTGTCTCAATGGCCTTGGGGCAAGTTTTCACATGTATACATAGACAAATAGAACATGCTCAAAAACATTGTAATACTTTTGAATCAGTTCAAATAATATTATTTAATGTTAAAGTAAATTGATTATTATATATATGAATAGTTTTAAAGCAGCTGACATATCCCTGGATTAGCCTACACAAGACAGGTTCTGGCATGTCTGTGTGTTTGTGTGTGTCTCTACTAACACATTACTTGCCTACTGTATGAGACAGTATATCCACACATACACTACTTCATACAGTGTCATGAATTTAGTGTGGTGTTCTGAATTGCATTGTGGAAACAAGGATAGTAGACAGGGAAGAGGGCATAATAAGCCTGTAATGAATATGCAATTGCAATGAGGAAATGTGTTTTGGAAGGAAGAAAAGGAAGGATGGAATGAAAGGAAGAGGGGTAGGAAAGAAAGATTGTAAGAAATTAGAAAAAGACAGAGAATGATGACAATGTTAAAGGCTGTGAGGCAGGTGAGGTTGCAGTTGTTATACCAGCATGATTGTTTTAATTGAAAGGCATGATTGTTTTTATTTTGAGTTCATTAATTTAATTTGGTTTTTAATTTGAAATCAATATTCACAATGAATTAGTTGTGTTCTTATTTGTTGATAATCCAATGTGACAACTTATCCTAATATTGTGGCAATTTACCCGCTGATGGGGTAAATTGTCACAAGTGCACACACTCTATTTAAAAACTCCGGACTGGAATAAGATATGAGGATGTAATGAAAACCAAAAATGTGCCCATGTCGTCCCTCTTACATTTGGTATGACATTTATACCATTGTAATGTATTGTGCCCTGTAAATGTTACACAGTGTGAAAAGTGCAACCTCTCCCCTACTGTGGTGAGGTTGGAAGCCTGACTGAAATGTGTCTAAGAGACCGCTTGAGTTCACAAAATTGCTGATTTGATTGAAGACAACCTTCTCAATGATCTTGGCTATAAAAGGGATATTTGATACAGCTCTGTAGTTGTTCAATATAGATGCATCCAGTGTTCTCTTTTTTTAATAGGGGCTTAATGGCAGCTGTCTTTAGAGACGTCAGGGGTGTGTGTGAGCTCTGCTCTCTTTTGGTAGAACTAGCTTCATGATTGGTAGGTGTGATGGAGGTGGAAAGAGTGAGTGTGGTGGAGGGGGGGATGGGAGTTGTTGTGCCCCCCTTTAGGACAAGGACAACTTCTGGAAGCATTGGGTGATTTTAATTAGAGAAGGGGGTGGGGTGGATACTCTGCCTTTGAGTACTGTCCTTCATGCTTATCTTGTTTGGAATTGGCATTCCAAAAGCATGACAGATGTTGTCACCAAGCAGCCGGCATACCATGATGTTTGAATGAACCCCATCAGGTCTAAAGCGGTCTTTACAGTTCCAATAGATATTGAAATTGTCAATAAACCTAATTCCTTGGTTAAAGCATGCTGATGTCAGCCACATATTCAGCCACATATTCAGCCCAAAGATAAAATTCCTTTCCTCATGGTTGGAATGGGCCCTGAGATGAAAACGTTCTAGAAAAATGTTTATTTTCTCCAGTAGCATAGAAAAATAATTGTTCAGGAACTCAGAGACAGTTTTCCTTTTTAGAATGTCAAATGACCCAGTGTGGATAATAATGTGCATGTTGCTTGGATGTGTACAGAATAAATGGCAACATTTCTGTTAGCTCTCTGTCTGATGTCAGCCATAGTTAGGTTTTCAGTCTGTGCCTTTTGATATGCTTGTTATATCGTCCCCAATCAAGGTTGTATCTGGTTTATCAAATGTGGAGTTAGCAAATGTTCTTCTTTCCCTCGTCCTATCAGTGGTTTTAGGGCTATTTCTTGGATTTTGGTTAGCCCTAATGCTAATGTTGTGGTTAGCTTCCCTAGGTCCATTTACACACATTTAATTCTGCTTGAGTTGATGCCTTCGGTCTAGCCCTGGTGCTGTGCAAGTAAGATGTGTCATTGGGGAAGGCTGGTTTGAAAGCCTCTGAGGTCAATCCAGTGGCATTAGCACACGTCCAGGGGAGCGTGTCTCCCAGGTCCGTGATAGAGTGGTCTAGATTTGATGTAATCCCTTGTATACCAATCTGTCTGTTCGTTAGCATTTGGTAGCTCGACCCCTAGAGTAGGTGCTACAGAGTCAATATATGCTTCACTCTCACGTATTTCAAGCTGCATTATCATCTCATTCAGTCACTCACTTTGAAATTGCTTTGATCTGTTCACCAGTTTTGACTGCGTTTTGTCAAGCATAGGGACATATTTTGAGCTCTCCAGCCTTAGGTTAGCCTGTTGTGCTATTTTAGCATTAGCATTTGTTGATTCACCTACCGGACAGAACCCATAGGCTGCCAGTACTGACTGGCATTGGCATGGCTTTGGATGTCTTTTTATATCCTTTTCCATCTTTATAAAGTTATATTACCTTGTTACATATGTCTTTTGACAAGTATTTTCTGCTCCCCATGGCTCAGTATCTAGCCTGCTTAGTGCATCCATGTGTGAGCTAACAACCACATTGACTATACACAAACAGTAATTGCAATTTAAAAAGCCATAGGTGTGGGAAATTAACCTTTAATTGCCATTTAACCTGTGTGTGTCTGTAACAAGGCCAAACATTCAAGGGTATCTAAACTTTTGATCAGTGCCATCATGGCTGATTTCTGTAATCATTATGAAGAAGAAGCCCAACAACTATGTGATAATAAATGGCTTCACATGATCACTATCCTTTAATAAAATACTTTTTTTTTGCATGATCAGTCATATATAAGTCGATGCCAAAATGTCACAATTCCTGCCAGGGTATGCAAACCTATCAGCACAACTGTATACCTAACCGATATCTACGGTTGCTAAATATCTTTGTTGTTTAGTCTCTCTCCAGCAACGTAAAGATGACTGCATGTAAAATATGATAAACTTTCACTAATACAAACAATCCTCCCTCTTAAAAGCTTTTATTTCTCATTATGTATTCTGTGACAGCTGTGCTGTTCTGACCTGCTGGCTCTCCTTAACACACTCCAGCCTGGTCAGTTTAAGCTGCTCTTCCAGCTCCATTCTGTGCTGTTCAAGCTTCTCCAGTGTCTCCTCCAGCTCCCGTTGGTCGGCCCTCTGATCCTGCAGCTCAATGCCCTCCTGCTGAACTGCATTCTGCAGGTCCTTGTGGGTTGGAACACACAAGTAGGTGGAGGGAATGCACAGAATCATGGATGAGTGGGGGAATGAAGAGAAGGAGGGAGAGATGGAAAGAAAGCAGGCGCCATTGGAGTAGAGAGAAAATGGAGGGATTGATAGAACGGGAAGGACAGGTAGACAGATACAGAAATGAGAGAGAGAGACAGAGAGAGGAAGGAATGATAGAAAAATAAGGGGCAGATGGAGGGAAATGGTAAAGATCGAAAAATAGTATGAGCAGATACCAGGGTTTGAGAGGGAAGAGAGGAAGAAAAGATTGATCAGTGGTTAAAAGAATGGTGAGGAAACTGAGACTGGAGACAGACAACATAGTTATGCTACTTCATGAAGTATCTTATATTTGGGGTGGCATGTAGCCTAGTAGTTACAGCATTTTACCAGTAACCAAAAGATGGCAAGGTGAAAAATCTGTGCCTGAGTGTGGCTGTTGACCCAAATTGCTTGCTAGGTTGTTTCAACTTACCTTGTAAAGGATACACTCCTATAGACTGCCTTATAGTTTTATTCAGAAAGTACTATTGGAGCTGTTTTGTATTTGGGGGGAAATAATTTTGCAATAGTTACTCCGGTTTGGTAAGAAATATTTGTGTACTTTTTTGGGGATTCAAATAGCTGAGAAGTAGACAAAGATATGAAACACCAACTTTTTGTCTATCTTGTTGGAAAAGTGGGTTCAACGGCAGCTGTTTGGGAAATATTGCAAAAAAACAGGTTGTCAAGTTTGGTAAGAGATATTTTATATATATTTTTTTCTAATTCAAATAGCCGAGAAGTAGACAGAGGTATGAAACGCTCTAACTCTTTCAATTGCAACAGCATTTCGTTGTTCTGTACTTGTACTATTCAACGACAATGAAGTTGAATCTAATCTAATCCAAAGTGGTCCAAATCGCATATATTGTTTTATCACTATAAGTTTTGTTCTGAACTATATATTTTTGGTAATTTGGATGGCCGGACACCAGGGAGGTAAGTGCCCAGGAAAAAAGTCAGTCCCTTGCCTCCAGAGGCACGTAGGTACGGTCGGACAGCCGCTGGGGGTGGTTACGTTCCTATTGCTCGTCGATAACCTCGTCCACACCCCATCCCAAAGGGGCTACCACACAGGAGGAAGGAAGAATTGGGTTTGTGACTCCCTCCCGCTCTTCCAGATCAAAAATGTGTGAAAAAGCATCTGCTTTAACGTTCTTCTAACCTTGTCTGTAAGACAAGGTAAACTTGTAAGGATGTTGTGCCCCCTCAAGCCACTGTCTCCACTCAGCCAATGCCCTCTTCACAGCCAACAGCTCCCGATCTACTACATCGAAAGAACATTCAACAGAGGTGAGCTTGTATGAGGAAAAAGGCACATGGAATCAACTTAGGGGGCTTACCTTGCCTTTGAGACAGCAATGCCCCGATACCAACCTCTGAGGCGTCCACCTCAACGATAAACGGGGCATCAGTGTTGGGATGTTTCAACAAAGGAGCCAACGTGAATCTACAGCTCTGGAAAAACTAAGAGACCACTACACCTTTTTCTTTCCTTTATAAAAATGTAGAAAATGAAGGTTTTGAGTGAGCAACAGAAGGGTAAAAATTAAGAGACCACTGCAAATTGAAACCTCCTGTTCCTCACTAAAAACCTTCCTTTTCAACTTTTTTGGAAAGTGTAACAAGATGGTCAAGAGTTGCACTCAAGGACTCCAACATCTACTAGAATTCTGTGTTTGTGTTAGCTTTAATTTCATAGCTGAGCCCGTGGCCTATCAGCTTTGCAATTTGTTCTCTACAGATACACTTATACATATATCATTGACTCTTTTTTTTGCTTCACCCTAGACAGTACAATACTTGTCAAACTTTCAAACTCACACCCTTTTTACCAACACCACCCATCTGCTCAGCAAAAAAACCCTCTCCTCTTTAAAGATGGCCTACTTCCTCTCCCGGTTCAGAGGTCGGACACCACAAACAGCGTGTTCTCCCACTGAACCGGAAAAGGTGCAGTGCCACCTCCAGCAGTGGTCACCCACTGTAATTGCAACATAAAACAGAAACCAACACATTTCCACCCCCACAGTTATGTACACGTTGCAATACTCAGCGGCCCAACTTTGCAACTACTTCATATGTCACAAAAGAAAATAAAAAAGTGCAGTGGTCACTTAATTTTTCCTGGAGCTGTAGTCTTCAATAGTTGAAATGCATTGTCGGCCTTCTGATTCCACTTCAATTTCACTGCACCTCTCTTGAGCAGAGACATCAGTGGGGAGGCGATGTGGCTGAAATTACAAATGAATCTCCGATAATAGTTTGAGAAGCCCAAAAATGATATAGCCTGCTGATGGAACACTCATTTCTCATCTTTATTGTACAGCTCAGCTCCCCTAAGCTGGGGGAGTACACCAGACTATCATCAATGTAAACAATAACGAATATCCCTAGCACTAGGACCACCAAATGCCTAGGGCAACTGGTATTTGAGTTTGTAATTAACATAAGACTGCCATTTTGTAAGCTACACTCTCCTTCCATGACTTTTCCTAAATAGGCTTATATTACATTCCGTGAACATTTTATGTTCCGTTGTCAGAATTCTAAACTCACAAAACTATTTAGAGACTGTTTTTTTAACCTGTTTTCCGACTTAATCACCAATAGCCCATGACACTTAGCATTGGTTCCCAAATGGTACCCAGGCGCTAATCCCCCCTCACTGAATGCATGACATCAATGGATGAATGTGCAATACTCCCAGATGAATGACAGAGTCTTGGTTGAATTTGAATGAACTTATAAATGGAATACAATATTTCTATGACCACTCAACAATTTAATTAGGCTATTATTGAGACATAATACAAATGATATAGGCTACTTGACAATTCAACGTATATATCACACTTCACCGTTTTTCAATAGGAGATTTAGCATTCTTGTGTAGGCTAATTCATCATATGGAAATCTAAAATGTAAATCTACATAATTATTGATGAAACGAAATACCAGACATTCTTTAACAATCAGCATTTCAACAAACTTATTACACCATTGCTGTTTTTATTAGGAGAGAAAAACAATATCGCATACAAATTCTATCATCTCTCTTTGAATTTAATTTTATCAAATTTATCGTGTTTATCAACACATCAGCCGTGCTTTAGGCCTATGTTCATGCGGATATCCTTTGATCATAGCAAACTGGTCGATAATGTCTGTTATTTTTCCTTGTACATCATCAAAATGAGGTCAACATGAAAACAAAATGGATTTATTTTTGAATAATTTAAGTGTTGTGTAATTTTCATGTGGTACATTTGTAGGAGCCAATGAATGTTCTTAGAAATAAATGTTCAATGTTATGTGTTTTTTTTTCGTAAGATAAGACCTTCAATACAAACACTTAATTAACTATTTAAAACAAATCTGAAAGGCTTGGTGGTTCTAGTGCTAGCATGTCTCGCAACTCCTGGTTGACAAAGGCCTGAAATACAGACAGTGTGTTCAATCGATCAATCGCGCAATCACCTTCCTGTTGGGTAGGAAGTTGAGTAGCCTGGACCTTAGAGAAAAACTCACCTAAATCCAGATACAGCTCAGGGATAATAGCAACTGCCTCACTAGACGGGCTCTCAATAGTAGTAGTGCCAGCCGTCATTGCCTGGCATGGTTCTTTGCAACTCGGCGACCAGCCTTAAATCTTTCCTCGACCCCACGAGATGTGCAGGTCATGAAGTCGAAGCCAGGGTATACTTAAAACCAATGGATGATGGGCGGAACTAAGTATCTTAAATTTAATGCGCTTGTGATGCCTGGGTTGAACTCTAATGTGAACAGGTGTAGTGCGTAACTCTGCCGGTACCTAAGTATTCAAATAGGAAATATCAGTGTATATCATTACTTGACAAACTTTTTGCTTTATCAGAACATAAGGTTACACTCATGTGTATAAACAAAAGGAGGTATATGGGGTTTGATGGCATTCCCCCTGAACTTTTCTTGACTTTCTTGCAGCTTATCGGGCCCCTGCTATTTGCAATGGAGCAGTACGCAATCCAAAATGGAGCGTTCACGAGAGAAATAAACATGGGAGTGTGCTAACCATTTTACCTTATTGCTTGCATATGCAAGTAGTAAATGTAGGGTATAATGTGTCAGAATGTTGATTTATGGCCCTGGAGGGTGGGACTTCCAGATTGATGTGACAGGTGGGCGGGACATCCGGTTTGTATGGTGGGACTTCCATTGTGACGTGTTCAGGCGGGACTTCAGGAGTGATGTATGCATGTCCGGTGACTTTGTAATTTATGATTACATTGATGTGTCCGTGTTGATGAGCAAACCAGACGAGTGTTATAAAAAATGGGCCTTAGGATGTTAAATTCCCAGGCAATAAATAAGTGTTGTGTCAGCAGTAAGATGTTTGGTGTTCAACAAAAGGGTGCCAGGGGTCCAGCAACTCTATTCTGACAAGTACTACAACAGATGTAAACTTCCATGTTTTACAATGTAACGATTCGATTCGTATCACGATTCGTGGTTGTCGATACGATTCAAGGCAATTATTGGTTCATTTAGAACGATACGATCCGAAACGATTCAGTGACTTGAAATCGATTCAGTAACTTTTTAGCCAAAAATTCAACCAGTGTGACTGAAATAAATCCAAAATCCAATGGGTTATTTCCTAGTATCAATACAATCGATTGATTACATTTTAAAACGATGTTAGATCGATATATGTCGTCCAGAAGGCCAACTTGCTGAGCACAGATCGATGTAGCTGGATCATACAAATATAAATCGATACATCGATGTAGTAGATGGATCGTTACACCCATATCGTACACAATTTTAATCTAACGTGAAGAACAATGACATGCAACCAATGACAAAGTTAAGAGGCGTGACTTGCTGGAGGCGCACCGGCTGCGATGTAAAGACAGTATTTAACCCTGCAGCATCCACAGAAGTCAGCTGTTGTTTTAAGCGCGGAGTATATCGTTTCTGTTGTAAGTACAAGTTATTTTATTTGAAGTAATTGATTTGAATTGTGTTGCAATTACAAACGCTAACAAACGAGACATTTGAACTTTTTAAGAATGTGTAAATCTATTTTACGATTGCGCAATCCATGCATTTTAGCTGTCTTTCATATTGCCTGTTTAAATCTCCGGTTTAGGTTGAGTTGAATTAAACACCATGCGTGTTTGGTAAACACATTTTGGGCCTTCAAATCTTGGTAAGTAGACTTTTGACATTATTGTTAGTCAGCTTTAATTACCTGTATACGCTTTTTAATCCTCGTTGTATTTAGACCAAGTGACCAGCATCTGTGTCAGTTGGACTGGGCGGTTGTGATCTTACACAACCTGAGCAGATATTTTTTGTGTAAGTTCAATTATTTACAGACATTTTTAGTCTTGTACTAAAGTGTTATTAACAATTATGACAATATGCATACAGCTAAACCTTGGTACTCCATTTTTTATTCCAACAGATTGAGGACAGCCCATAATGGATTCAGCTACGGACACCCTACCTTATGGCTGCCCAGTGTGAGGGGATTTTTGTTTCATTGTTTTCTTTCATGCTTGAAAGCTGAAGGTAATACCGTCAACTCATCAAAACTGCGCTGTATGTAAATGTATGTTGGGTACGACAATCTTCATGAAGACAGACACTACAGCTATGTTTACAACCTTGATCACCACGGGTGTTGAAACCGGTATAGCACCAGTCACAGACATAAGACACACCCAGAAAACCCTTCCGATTCATGATGCCATAGAAATGGTTATCATGTAAGTACATAAAGACGGTTCTAGGGTGGGTGTCCTCGCTGTTTTGAAACTTGGTAAAGTGACCATCCCGTGTTCGGTGAAAGACAACAATTTTACACCCTGTAATTGCTTCAAACCGAACAATATCTGTGAATGTCACACAATCATCTAATGCTAAACCAGCGCCCGTATGTAACTCACAACCACAAACCAGGGCCTCAGGATATGTGTACTGCGGGTTCAACATACCCATCAAACAAAAAAAAACATGTAGAATCATTATTCGCATATAAATGTCTTCTTTTTTTTATTGATAGTCTGCTCTAACAACAGTGTTTGAGCTTTACGTCGCAGGTCACCACCCTCACGGTTTTTGACAATTTGTACCACCAGCTCATCAATCATAATCTCAGCATTACTCTGCATAACACTTTCAAGTGAATTACCAAACGTGCGTTCATTGTATTAATCCGCTCTCATGGTCACATGTACGGTCTATCAGAGATTCACCAATCAACTCAATCTGCAGACGATCACCAGGCCTGTGTACAAAGTCTGAAGCTCTAAAAATCAAAAAATCCAAGCCTGCCATAATAATAAATGTATCAACTGTCGTAATTCAACATTGTCAAATGCATTATGTTGTATAACTCTAACATCACCCTCACTGCACTGAGTTTGCATCAGAGAGCTCGAAGGAGAGTCAACTAGATTGTGTGAAAAATGAGGGCTATTAAGCTCGGTTAACAAGCCTTGTATCTGAGGATTGTGTGCATTGCTGTGTAAAAAAGTAACCATTGGTTCATTTGTACTTTGGGGTGTGGTCGATTATGTATAGCTGTTCCTTGTCTGGTCGGTTGTTAGCATTATCTTTCGCCATTTCTCTAGCTTAACGTGTAAATAACGCTCCACTTTTCAGGTTAAAATATTCTAATTCAAACATACATTTACATACAGTGCAGTTTTGATGAGTTGACGGTATTACCTTCAGCTTTCAAGCATGAACGAAAACAATGAAACAAAATTCCCCTCACACTGTGCAGCCATAAGGTAGGGTGTCCTTAACTGAATCCATTATGGTAATGTGCTCTGTATCATCACCAGGCTGTCCTCAATCAGTTGGAATAAAATATTGTGTACCAAGGTTCAGCTGTATGCATATTGTCATAATTGTTAATAACACTTTAGTACAAGACAAAAATGTCTGTAAATAATTAAACTTACACAAAAAGTATCTGGTCAGGTTGTGTAAGATCATAACCGCCCAGTCCAACTGACACAGATGCTGGTCACTTGGTCTAAATACAAAGAGGATTAACAAGCATATACAGGTAATTAAAGCTGATTAACAATGATGTCAAAAGTCTACTTACCAAGATTTGAAGGCCCAAAAATGTGTTTACCATACACGCATGGTGTTTAATTCCACTCAACCTAAACAGGCAATGTGAAAGACAGCTAAAAATGCATAGATTGCGCAATCGTGAAATAGATTTACACATTCTTAAAAAGTTCAAATGTCTCGTTTGTTAGCGTTTGTAATTGCAACACAATTCAAATCAATTACTTCAAATAAAATAACTTGTACTTACAACAGAAACGATATATTCTGTACTTAAAACAACAGCTGACTTCTGTGGATGCTGCAGGGTTAAATACTGCCTTTACATCGCAGCCGGTGCGCCTCCAGCAAGTCACGCCTCTTAACGTTGTTATTGGTTACATTGTGTACGACCTATACAGGCTGCAATGATTCAAATTCTGGATAAAACTTAACTATTTAGTTCTGATGATTGTTGACGTTTGACAACCAAATAGATTAATACTTCCTGTCTGGAAGAACCGCCGTTCTCGTTAGTTATCGCGGCTCAGCCGTGACATCAAGTCATATCATTTTATATATTAACAATAAACTCATCCACTTACATATAAACGCTGGCTATTGTCACCATATCGCCATTAATTTGTTCAACATTTAACAAACACAAGACCAAAATACAGCAATGATGTTTCCTATTATAAAACATTTCTACCAATGTGTGGAAAACAATCTCGCGTTGATCCCAGTTGTACAATTTCAAAAGACGCCTTTCCGAATGTTTTAATTACCTGAAATAACATATCCTGATCTGTCAACGATTCGCCATTGTTCATGCAAATTTATACGCTCCCTTTCTGGTAACTTTGTAACGTTTTGCCATATAATGCAACTTAAAAGTTAATGCTGACTTAAAACAACCATTTTTATTACAAAACTTACCATTGCTCATACATACACATGTACCAAAATCCTTGTTTTTATTTATAACAATATTTTAAAACCCAAACCGCGACACAGTCCACCTATGCGTAATGTGTGGTTGGCCCAGGCCATGACTGTTCCTTTAAAATAATAGCATTGCTCATGCAATGTTTGTTTACTATAGTGCTGTGTTGGACTACAAACTGTGAAATTAGATGATTTTCAACCTGCATATACTACAGTTTGTATTAGTGGTTATTAACGGATCATTACTACAGGGCAGACCTGGTCTGTAATTTTTTTTATTTTAACAGACCATCTCTTGTTAAAATTAAAAATGGGCTGAAACTCTAGAAATCGTAAGTCCCTAACCCCTTCTTTATATCTTACACAAAAAGCATGTCTCCCATGTGTATCTATGTGCTTGTGGAAAAACACCATGTTACACGCACATTGTAAAACATCTGAAGTTTACATCTGTCGTACTACTTGTCAGAATAGAGTTGCTGGACCCCTGGCACCCTTTTGTTGAACATCTTACTGCTGACACCACTTATTTATTGCCTGGGAATTTAACATTCCGGAATCCTAAGGCCCATTTATTATAACACTACTCTGGTTTGCTCATCAACACGGACACATCAATGTAATCATAAATTACAAAGTCACCGGACATGCATACATAATTCCTGAAGTCCCGCCCGAACACACATCACAACGGAAGTCCCACCATACAAACCGGATGTCCCGCCCACCTGTCACATCAATCTGGGAGTCCCACCCTCCAAGGCCATAAATCCCCATTCAGACACATTATACCCTACATATGCAGACGTCAAATAAAGAGCTCATTGAACTTGTTGATCCATTTGCTCTACCAAGACCAGAGTGGATACATCAAATCCAGCTAGGATTCTGATAACATCCATTGCTTAGAGGGAACAGAAATGTAACTGTACACGTTTGTCTTTCTAGATGCAGAGAAAAACATTGATTGCTTTTAATGGGAGTATGTATGATCAGTACTAAAGCAGTTTGTTTCTGGAGATTTTTATATATATATATTTTTTTTTATGTTGTATTTATTGCCTATAAGGCAATGGTCTCCTCTTGGCAAATATATGCTCCCCCAATTAAGCGTTCAAGACGATCATGACAAGGCAGCCTGCTTTTGCTGTTTGCTCCAGCTTTGGAACACTGGTACAGGCCATTCATCTAGTCACCTTTTTAACTATGGTTAAAAACACAGAATATCAAATTCTGTGTTTTTAACCATTTTTATGCAGACCATGCGCTATCATATGTAGGCAATGTCACCAACAATTTACCTACTGCTCCAAACATCTTTAAAATGTTTGACTCAATATCTGGTTACACTGTAAATCTGCACTTATGCTATTAAAAAAAACAGATTTAACCCTGGTTTAAAACTTTAGACATATTGGATTGGATATTTACCCATCCCTTCAACCAAATGTTGTTTTAACCTACAATAATATTTTTCAGTGGACCGATTTGGAACACTGGATTTTTATTCAAAACTAATTGAATGCCTTCATCTCAACTATAAAAATAAATATTGTCCCTTCTGTCAAAGCGCTATTCTTTCTCTGCCACCACCAGAAGGTTACTGCGAAAGACTGCAAAAGTGTCTACATTCATGTGGAATGAAAAAAGGTTCCAAGTAAAAATCTCGAAATTTCTTTGAGCAAATATTGGGGGTGGGGATTACCTCCCAAACTTTAAATATTATTTAAGTTTTTATACTTTGTGATATACTTAGTATATCCACTAAGACCTTTTCTTCTCTAACACCATATCAAAATATGCAAACTGAAAATTTTGCAATTAAGCATCATTCATCAGTATTTCACAATCATAAACAGGAAGTAATGCAGTCAGCACTGAAGGCGTATAAAATGCTGCTTGAAAGTATGTGAACCCCTTTTGCAATTATAGGTTTTAGTGTTCACCATGAGATCTTTGTTTAATCAGAACCATTCATTTTTATATGACATAACAGATTTATAGTAAATGTGAGCACATTAGGCTGAGGACGTCTATACAACCGTCTCAAAAAGATTTGCACTCCATCAGTCTATTGTGTGGCCAATAATTTACAAATGGAAAGTTTTTAACACAAGCAAATGCGAAGTGTACACCCTTCCAAGATACCACAAATTCTGGTTAAAACTCTACCATGCAAAGAAGCAACCATATATAAAAAAGATCCAGAAACTCTGCCGCCTTCTCTGGGCCTGTGCTCATTTAAGATGGACTGAGGCTAAATGAAAAACTGTCCTGTGGTTTGGCAAATTAAAATTTGTAATTATATTGAGGAATCATGGATGCCACGTCCTCCGGAGGAGAAGAGGGACTATCTGGATTATTATCAGTGACCAGTTCAAAAGCCAGCATCCATGATGTTATGGCAGTGCTTTAGTGCACATGGCAAGGGTGACTTACACATCTGTGAAAGCACAATTAATGATGAACAATATACAGCTCTGGAAAAAGAGACCACTGCAAAATTATCAGTTTCTCTGGTTGTACTATTCATAGCTATGTGTTTGAGTAAAATGAACAGTTATGTTTTATTCTATAAACTGCTGACAATAATACTCCCAAATTCCAAATAAAAATATTGTAATTTAGAGTATTCGTTTTTAGACTCCTAAATGTTATATCCCTTGCTCCAAAGGAAGTTGCAGTAAATGAATTAATCTCTGATCATAAACTAGATGTTATTGGCTTGTGTGAAACATGGCTAAAGCCTGATGAATTTACTGCCCTCTACGCCTGGCTATACTAGTGATCATATCCCCCATGCATCCCAAAAAAATATTTATGACAGTAAATATAAATGTACTCTTAATTAAACACATCACTGGTTTTCATTATTTTGAAGTTTTACTCATAAAAGTTAACCAGGCTGATAAATCGTTTTACATAGTACTATTTACAGGCCCCCCGGGCCATACACAATGCTCCTTAATGAGTTTCCAGAATTCTTGTCTAACCTTGTAGTCATGGCAGATAGTATTCACATTTTTGGTGATTTCATTAATCATATGGAAAAGTCCAATGACCCTCTTCAAAAAGCCTTTGAAGCCAAAATTGACTCAATGGGTTTTATCCAACATGTCTCAGTTACGCACTGCCACAATCATACCTTAGATTTAGTCCTGTCACAAGAAATAGATATTGTAGATCTAATAATTTCCCCCCAAAATCCTGGAATATTGGATCACTGTCTTATTACATTTAACAGTTAAAACAAGAAATACATTAGCTCCGCAAACAATACGTTTCAAAATCCATACTATAAATTCTAGGACTAGAAATAGATTTCTTGATGTTTCTTGATAATCTCGCACATCAATGACAATACCGAAAAGTACTCACATCTGCTTGATCAGCTTATTTCTCCAACCTGATTGAGGTGAATAAAAACAATTTCTCTTCGATACAGCTGCACAGTTAACAAAAAAACAACGCTTAGCAAGTGAAGTTGGTCTTCACTTTAGCTGTAATGAATACATGAACTACTTTGATGAAAAGATCATCACCATTAGAAAACAAATAACTGACTCCTCCTTAAATAGTTGTAGTCCCCAAAATCTCAGTTGTCCTGAGAAAGTCCTGAACCTTCCTGACCAGCTGTCAATGGGGACACTTGCATTTTTTTTATCCCATATCGCTGTTCGTAATTTTTATGGACAGAATTTCTAGGCACAGCCAGGGGCCGGAGGGTGTCAGGTTTGGGGACCACACGATTTCGTCTCTGCTTTTTGCGGATGATGTTGTCGTGTTGGACCCTTCAAGCCAGGACCTTCAGCATGCACTGGGACGGTTTGCAGCCGAGTGTGAAGCGGTGGGGATGAAAATAGTACCTCCAAATCCGAGGCCATGGTCCTCAGTCAGAAAAGGGTGGCTTGCCCACTTCAGGTTGGTGGAGAGTGCCTGCCTCAAGTGGAGGAGTTTAAGTATCTAGGGTTCTTGTTCACGAGTGATGGATGGAACGGGAGATTGACAGACAGAGCGGTGCAGCTTCTGCAGTAATGCGGTCGATGTATCGGTCTGTTGTGGTGAAGAAAGAGCTGAGCCGCAAGGCGAAGCTCTCGATTTACCGGTCAATCTACGTTCCTACTCTCACCTATGGTCATGAGCTTTGGGTCATGACCGAAAGGACAAGATCCCGGATACAGGCGGCCGAAATGAGCTTTCTCCGCAGGGTGGCTGGGCGATCCCTGGAGCTCAGAGTAGAGCCGCTGCTCCTCCACATCGAGAGGGGTCAGCTGAGGTGGCTTGGGCATCTGTTTTGGATGCCTCCAGAACGCCTTCCTGGGAAGGTGTTCCGGTCCCGTCCCACCGGGAGGAGACCCCGGGGAAGACCTAGGACACGCTGGAGGGACAATGTCTCCTGGCTGGCCTGGGAACGCCTCGGTGTCCCCCCAGAAGAGCTGGAGGAAGTGTCTGGGGAGAGGGATGTCTGGGCATCCCTGCTTAGACTGCTGCCCCCGCGACCCGGCCCCGGATAAGCGGAAGATGATGGATGGATCGCTCGACACATTTATTACATTTGTAATGAGTTCTAAACCCACAAATTGTCAAATAGACCCGATTCCAACAAAATTAATTAATGAGCCATTTCCGGTGCTAGGTCAGCCAATGTTGAACATAATAAATTGCTCCCTTTCCTCCAGATGTGTACCAAACTTACAAAAAATTGCAGAAATTATGAAATGCTCCAGTCCTTCTGGACCTTCTAATGGCCTCTAATGGCCGCATCCATCCTGTTGCTTCTTGATCTTAGTGCTGCTTTTGACACTATTGATCACTCCCATCTCTTAGAGAGACTGGAAACCCGTATTGGGCTACGTGAACATGTTCTAGTCTGTTTTAAATCTTATTTATCTGAAAGATATCAGTATGTATGGATGGAATATCCTCAATTCAAAGGTATGTTTTGGTGTTCCTCAAGGCTCGGTTCTGGGCTCATTATTATTCTCACTAAATATGGTGCCTCTGGGTGTACATCACAATGTACATTTTCACTGTTAAACTGATGACACACAGTTATATATTTCGATGAAGCATGGAGAAGCCCCAAAATTAGCTACTTTGGAAGCATGCATTTCAGATATTAGGAAGTGGATGACAGAAAACTTCTTGCTCTTAAACTCAAGAAAAACAGAAATGCTCATTTTAGGAACCAAGAAACAAACATTTATTATTATTTATTTTTTATTATATGTATTAATATGTTCACCCGGCACAACCAGAAGAGGAAGGGTCACCCCTCTGAGCCCGGTTCCTCTCTAGGTTTCTTCCTAAATTTCGGCCTTTAAATTTTTTTTTTCCTAGCCACTGAAATTCAACACTACTGTTGTTTGCTCCTTGGGATTTAAGGCCAGGTGTTTTGTAAAAGCACTTTGTGACAACTGATGTAAAAAGGGCTTTATAAATACATTTCATTGATTGATTGAATAACCCTGATTTTTTTATCACAGCTTTCTTGGCATGCTCTCCACCAGTCTGTCACATTGCTGTTGGGTGACTTTATGCCACTCCTGGCACAAAAATTCAAGTAGCTCAGCTTTGTTTGATCGCTTGTGACCATCCATCTTCCTCTTAATCAAATTCCAGAAGTTTTCAATTGGGTTCAGGTCTGGAGTTTGGGCTGGTTATGACAGGGTCTTGATCTGGTGGTCCTCCATCCACACCTTGATTGACATGGCTGTGTTGCATGGAGCATTGTCCTGCTGGAAAAAACTATTATTAGACTTGGGGAAGATTGTCAGAGCAGAAGGAAGCAGGTGTTCTTCCAGTATAACCTTGTACTTGGCTTGATTAATGTGTCCTTCACAAAGACATATCTGCCCAATTCCAGCTTTGCTGAAGCATCCCCAGATCATCACCGATCCTCCAAATTTCACAGAGGGTGCGAGACACTGTGGCTTGTAGGCCTCTCCAGTTCTTCATCTAACCATTACACGACCAGGTGTTAGGTAAAGCTGAAAATGTGGCTCGTCAGAGAAGATGACCTTACTCCATTGCTCTACAGTCCATTCCTTATGGTCTTTTGCAAACTTCAGCCTGGCTCTTCTTTGCTTCTCAATGACAAAGGGATTTTTTCTCACTATGCACAACTTCAGCCCTGCCCCTAGGAGCCTGTTTCGAACCGTCTTCGCCGTGCACTTCTCCCCAGCTGCGGTTTGCCATTCTTTTTGTAGGTCACTTGATGTCATCCTACAGCTGTTAAATGACATTCTAATGAGTTGACGGTCATCTCGGTCAGTCAACAGTCATTTTCGCCCTCTGCCAGTCTGTAGCTTTGTTGTCCCCAATGTCTGTTGCTTGACTTTGTTCTTATGAACCGTCATCTTTGAACTTTTCAGGATGGAAGCAACCTGACGCTCACTGTATCCCTCTGCCAATAAAGCCAGAATTTAACCCTTCTTTTCCACAACTATTTTGTCATGCTGAAGTTATTTCTTTATTCAAATTACCTTTGAGGTACTACTTGTACTGTTTTTGCCATCTAGGTGGTCCTATTGCAAGAGGATAGTGATGACCACAGCAGTGGTTTTTATACTTTTCCTTGTTAAATTAGATTTGGTTCAGGTAATCACCTAATCGGTACCTCATTAAGTAAAATGTGGTGTGCCTGTGTTGGAATTTAACAGACACTGCAATGGAATGGCTGCCATACATGTAGAGATGCTGACTTAAGAAAAATTCTTAATTAAAAACTCTTGATTTTTTCCAGACCTGTATAGGTTTTGGAGCAAAATACGGTGCCATCCAGACAACGTATTTTTCAGGGAAGGCCTTGCTTATTGCAGCAAGACAATGCCAAACCATAGTGCACATATTACAACAGCATGGCTTTGCAGTAAGAGTCCAGGTGCTAAACTGGCAAGAATCTCTTGCGATTTTGTAAATGGACACTTTCTTTCAAAATACAATGAAAATATGGTGCTTTATGGGTGGATATGTAGGGGGAGTGCATTTTGTATAAATGTTATAAATCTATAAACCTATTTGTGTTATCTAATAAGAGAGAAAACTAACTGTTAAATTACTTTATATACACACACTTTCAACTCTTCAACTGCTGGCGCATTGCACTTTGAGGGTTCTATTTTCAGCTGTAAAGACTTTAGAGATATATTATTTTCATTACTACTCAAAACGTAAAAAGTAAAAAAAGGTAAAATATTGCTATAGTAACTCCGATCTGCACGTAAACCTGGAGAAAATTCCGAAAATTCACTCAACACAGCATATAGTAATCAAGTCTGGAAAAGATTAAATCCCTTCAAGCTCATTCTAAGATGTCAACTGGATACCAAGTAGGGTCATTACTATAGCCTGTTCACAAAGATACAATGCTAAGCTAACTTGAAATCTCTCATACCAAATCTGACAATGGATGAGATACAGGTTCTTCTCTTGAGTCACTTTCACAATACTATGATAAATCCATCATACATGTAATACCGTTGTGCATTAGAAGTAGTTCATTGTGCACTGTAACATTGCAGCTATTTGACAGTAGAAAAAACGAATAGATCAGAGCCTGTATTTACAAATGACTTAATCCTAGATTAGCATTTACTTCACTGGGCCTGAATTTTGAATGCAGTACAAATCTGCAATCTCTAACTGTGACCTAGAGTGGTCCAGTGGTTTAATCTGCTGCCTATGTTGCAAATGTACCATTGCAGCATGGGTTCAGAAAACACTCCTCTCTCAATGTCTCTATCAAATAACACACAATATGTCTAAAAATGTATCTTAATCTCACTGAGAGATTATTTCCTGTCACAAGGCCACTGGTATTTTATTTGATTATGTCCAGGAAGCCTTTCTGAAGAATATTGCTGTCAGGGGGATACAGAGCTACATCCCAGGTTATTGCCTGGTTACTAAAATAGAATGTAATACATCAACATCGCAGCGACATCCCAGCAGGAATCCAGACAGGCAGTGTGTGTTCACCAGGTACTGTCATTTAAATAATGATGCACTTTCTTATTATTCTGGCATAGGTATTCCTATGATGATGAAGGATTGCCGTAGACAAAATCTGATCTCACAGAACTCTGCATACATTTGTCTCTGTGAGTACAGAGCACTGGAATTTTGAGATATGGAAAGGAAAATCAAATATGGTCACTTAAGACTGATGCCCTGAAGGACGATATTCTTGTACTTAAATATATACACACCTTTCTAATCCTTGTACATAGAATAACACACCACCCTCTCAGCTAAATCATCTGTTTCAAACAGACTTAATGTGAGGTGCCATCACTAAAGCCATGTCTTCAGTCTTCCCGGACTGATCAAGAGGCATCTAAAAAGGATTGCGCATTACACATACATACATACCTTAAGACGTGAGACATGATATCCCACGCACAAACAAACATACATGCACAAACACACAGTGTGAAGGATATATAAAATGTGCCGACTTACTCTGATTTCTCCAGTCTTCTGAATGACACAATCATCATGTTCCACAAAGTCCTGGTTCCTGAGGGGTAAGCAGAGAAGACAGGAATGTTTGAGGAGAGACGAAACTAACGATGCGCCTCTCCATCCTCCTTTTCCTCCATCTACATCTCCTCCCCTTTCTCTCTTGCCTTCTTCCCCAGCCTCTAATGCCATACCATCCATTGTCATCAGTATGTCAGTGGAGCAGATGTGGAAAAACTGTATAGCTGACGTCTTGTCTATGCATGGGCACTAAGCAGTAAAAGCGTGAGGACAGAAAGGGAGGGAGAGTACCGAGTGTACTGAGCATGTGCAGAGGGTTTGAGAGTAGATGGGGTATGAGTCAGAGAGGGAGGGATCAGAAGGAAAAAGCAGTCATATTTTTTTTCCACGGTAGCCTATAAAAAATGTGTCTGTTCATGACAAGGGTATTACCTCCTCCCCCATCTACACTTGCTCATACTCCTTCTCACACTATCATACTACCTCTCCCTTCATCTCTCCTCTCCAATCACGATCCAGCTATCCCCCATACCTGATTCAGCATTGTGAAGGGTTAAAAATCGCAGTAAATAATAGGAACTTGTAATTTCTCAAGGACAAACTGATGGCCACAATGTGGGAGAAATTACTAGTTTATTAACCATTTGGCTGACAGTTCATAGTATTACAGTATTATCTTACCCTGTATTAATCCCATGTTGTCTCTGCCAATGACTGTTCAGCTGCAGAGGTATAGGCTATTATATGTGCTGTGACTTTCCAATTTGAAACCTAACAGGCCAGTGAAAATCTCCAGGCTCAGAGGGCTGTGTAGTTAAATAGCCTCATTTGGGAATTACTATAACATTAATCTGACTGCCCTGTCAATGATACTGGTCACTGAAAGCATCTGAAGACCCATCTTGCAGTTAAATATAATATAGTTTGATGAAAATATGGTATGATTTGCCCTAGTCTGCACTGCACCTGTTTCTGTAAAAAAATAAAATAAATCAATATCCAAGGAAGTTGAATGTGTATATTCTAGTGGTGATTTTAAAACACTATTTATTAAATAATTACATCTACTAAATTGTAGCATGACGGGCATCCATTCATTGCAGTTACAATGAAAAGTAAAAGGACCAGTTCTTGTATGATACTACGATCATTGAGAAACTGCTGTACATTGAAATGTTAACCTCTTTCTATTATAGACGATGGGTCAATACGTGTACAAGGCGGTTATCGTCAGTTAAGCATTTCCTGTGTCTCATTACCAACCTCACACTGCAGGGTGCCCGTTGCCTTGGTGTCCGCAAGCAATCCAGTAGAAAACGCATCATCTCTGCGGTACTTGTTCTCCCATCGCATCCCCAGGGACCCAAGTAGCTCTTATCTGCGGTACCGTGCACAAGGTGGGATCCCAAAGCGATTTCCAAGGAGGTTTTGTCAGTTCGGTTGTTTTTTTTAAAACTGGGTTTTCAAGTAGCCTACATTCGCGTATCTCCTAGATTTCACATTTTTGTCTTGACTCTTTCGACTCGATCCTTGAGAGGTAGCAGATTTTATATCACGTGGGGGAGTCACCTCTGAGACTGTCGGATTAAAGAGTTGTCCAAACATAATTTAGCTTCGTTTAAATGCGTACGGTGCTAGACGACAGAACCTACACAGCCCTTGGTATAGTACAATCGGACTAATTGCTGACATAGAGGCGATTGTGTTGACACAAATGTGCAGGACGGCAGATAAGGCTCAAATCTATTGAATAGTTATTGGACGCTGACTGATACAAAAATCCACTTTGAATAAACAGTAACTTCAGCACTGAAAAATACATTCTACTCTTAGCGCTGTCATAGTGTTTGTGATCAAAGGGGGAAAGGGGAGATAACCGGTTTATTTTTGGAAGAAACATTTAAAAATAATCTGCCTGGAAATAGATATATGGAGTGATTGAAGTAAAAAAAAAAGAAACAAATTACAAATGTAAACGGGGTGTATAGCCCCTAGCTACCAACAACAGGTTAAAAGGGAAAGAATGTGGTGATGCCCATTAGGTGTAACCAGGTAGTACAGGGACAGACCCCACCCGTGACTATCAACAACAGGTTGAAAGGGAAAGAATGTGGTTATGATGCCCATTAGGGGTATGGGCGATAACGAAAAATTTGGGTTTGATCTGATACCAAGTAATATAGGACCAGAATCGCTGATATCAATACCAATACTTTTTATTAAGTAGGCTAAATCTTAATAAATTTTCATTAAATTATTTTTAATCATTGTGAGTGGTATAATTTCTGCCACTGGTGGAGTTTTGTAAAAAAGTGCTACATAAAGATATGAAGCAAGGTTTATTTGAATGTCATAATAAAGTCTATATTTAATCAGTCTGCTTAAGTAAACAGCTAATGATGACCAAATACAGTTAGTAATTTATGTATGTACCATTAATGTAACATTAACCAATGCTGAACATCTGATTTAAGTAAAATATACATTTCACTACTATATATACCTGGATATTCCTTGCCTGTCTGAAATGAACTCTGTCTCGGTGTCATGGATCTGTCTGAGGCATTGCCCTCCTCCTAAATTGGTAGTGTTGCCACCGTAGCGAACAACCTTCCTACATACATTGTAGTTTGAGATATTTTCATGTACAGCTGTGAAATATCCCCACACAATGTTCCTCTTTCGTTCAGCCATGGCATAGATGCATACAATGTGTGTAGACCTGATCTTGGATTGGCGGTTGGCACAGGTATTCAGGGTCCGCACCATGGCGTGCTGTGCGTGTGCGACTCCTATGTTCGTTGCATGAGTGCACAGTCACAAGCAACAGCAGTAGAGCTGGAGAAGCACTTTTAACGACAACGGAACGTTGTTTGCACACAGTGACAGTTCTACTCTTTGATTAAATGGGTACAACCTAGAACCAAAAAACTGAAACTGGTATCGATCCTATTGATGCTAGAATCGATCTACAAAAACGAGACATAGTATCTGTAGTATCGATATTTTGGGATTGATCCGCCCATTCCTAATGCATATTCTGTTGGATGTTGTGTAGTTAGCCAGGGTCCACTTGTGGAGCAGCTAGCAACACATTACAAGACGCTGCTGTAGTAGGCGTCTGTGACTGCATGTTATAACGGCGTGAAGCAGCTGGGGGCAAACAGAGTCTATTAGGCTAAATTTTTATGGGATAGGGGGCTATGTCACAGTTTTACTGTGTTTGGTTGAAACAGAGTAAACAGGGTCAGACTGAGAAGGCGTGGATCTGATCTGTAACAATCAAGACCGTTTATAGTATTTGTACTTAATCTTGTTGTGTAGGCTTTAATACCATAATTCCCTGTTTATAAACCACACCGTGTATAAACCGCACCATTAATTTTATAGCTGTGTCCATACAAACCTGAGTATTAACCGCACCCACATATAAAACGCATTTTCCCGGATAATTGACCTTTCACAAAACCCCTCCCTGAAACGGTCCTAGTCTAATCCTACCTCAGCAACCGTTCACTACTCGAAGAAGGTCTGTCAAGCTTTCGTCGTTAAGGCTCAAAATGGTGAAACGGTGTGCCTTTGCTATGGCACCTGCTGCATATCCGACAGCAGATACCCCGAAAAGTTTAGAGGGAGGAGTAATTTAAAGTGATCTCTCTTGGGGTGTGAAATGCTTTAGTCTACATTTATACATAATTATTCATAGGACAACAATGTTACCTAAAGCTGACGTAATAGTTATTTGTGCTAATGTCACTATTAATACGATTAACTGGCTACTACTACGTTGGCTAGATAGCTAGCTACCTCTAATATTATCTTGTTACATCGGGGCACTCGTAGGCTTAACGTTAACAGGTGAATTTCTGCTAAAGTTGATAGGATGATGTTGACTGATAGGAGTTCAATAATAGTTATATAAACAGAACTTACCCGGCACTGCAAGAGCATGATGGGTCCGCAAGTCTGTGCTGGTTTCATTAGAGTTTATGGGGTTTCTCAGTCTTTGACCGGTAATATTGGTACACTGACCGGTTGTACTCGGAAGTCGGAAGTTTCAACTGGAACACCCTCTCAAGTCGGAATTCTGACTGTTATGGAATTTCTTGAACTGATGTATACTTAGTCCTATACATTTATAAATTAGTTAAAAGTACTGAGTCCCTATGTTTAGATAAGAAAAGGAATGTAGGAGAGGGGGATCTGGTATTTGTTAAGGGTCATCATTGAATGGTATCAGTAGATCATTGGGTTCTCCATCAATCTGTGATCTACTACTATCAATCTGTATAAACCATCAGTGTATCTGTTCATTAGAGGTGTTGCTAGTATCACAATACATTCCTAAAAGAGTTCCTATCGATGGAATTACCATCACACGACTTGGAAAGACCGAAGAACCGTACTACCTGATTTCAAAGATGGCACCTAATATCAACAGTAAGTGAAAGCTGTAGTTTATTTACTGTTTATTTAAGCAATTCTGTATATTTTTGTCTCATTAAAAATGTCTTACACACAGTACTGTCCAACTGTTGTCTGTGGACAGCAGTTGGTGTTATGGTGTTAGTATGAATGAAATACCACTTAATGCGTTTTTGTCAAATGGTGTTGCTAACAACGGCTAACCTGGCTGGTTGTATAGCTGACTGAGCAAACCTCCACCCTGTGAAATAGGAAAACGTTTAAGACGTTTAAGAAATATATGTAAATTAATTACTGAAATATAAGAGCACTATCATGGTGTGATGTTAACGATGTGTTTTCTTTTTAGTAGACGCTAGGCCATTGCAATAGTGTGGCTACTCTGCATCCAGCCCATCTTCCACACCAGTGCGTTCACCGATGCAGTCTCGGAAACACAAAAGGGTGGATGATGAGGTAATGCAGTTCCTACAAGAGGCAGAAGATGCTAGTCGGCAGAGCCATGAAGAGACACTAACACAACTCAGGTCTGCACAGCAGGGCTTTGAGACATTGATGTCCAGGTTGTTGGACAAGTTGTGGGCCAAATTAAGTCTTAATGGGGTTTTTTGTATATTGTTTAGATTTTTATGGTTATATTTTTGTATTAGTAATAATGTGTTATTGTTATAATATAATGTGTGTAATTTGTATATAACCTTTTCCGGTTCTGTTTATTAATAAATGATTGTTTTGGATTTTACCTGAGCCTTTTTTTTTTTTTATCCCTACCACTTCACTGTGAGCGATGAGTAAAAGGTGGGACAGTTAATTGAGGAAAATACTTCTTTACTGGTACACATAATGTACAAAACAATCATTGGTAGCAATCATTTCATTTATAAAATTATCAGCCGATTTATCCACTTCATTAGTTGAAAAACAAGTTATAGTTCACTCATTTTCATCTTCCTGTCTTGGGCAGTCATGTGGGTGTTCCTGATATATCTTTGAAGCACTAATGCACATGTTGTGTAGAAAACAGGCTGCCATCACAATCATCACCACAGCATCAATCTACGTGTTCTGTAGATGGCGAAGACGCCTCCACATGCACTTCTACAATCACACTCCCATGGCTGATCTGTTCTGCAGCAGGTCTACTTCAGTATCAGTCCCCTTGTCACGTTTAGGAGTTATGACAAATGGGAGGGCTTGTCAAATGTAGGCACTGTCTCCCAGAAATCTGTACTTGTCCATCTTCTCCTGCCATGTTGTGAAGAAGATGGAGGCTCCCAACATCCTGGCATCATGAACCCTGCCCGGTGGTCCAGCAAAAATGTCAATGAATCGTCCTCTCTCATCTACAATCCCCTGAAGGAGGACGTAGTTCATGTAGTCCTCTCTTATGGTTGGCCTCTGCATCCTGATTTGGCACCCATCAATTGCGCCAATGACATCACTGAGGCCACAGAGACATTTATAATTAACTTTACAATATTATGATCAGAGCACTTGCCAGTCCAGGTTACAGGTTAGGCTACCGGACATGGAAGGGCTAATAAAAAAGCGGTCACATTTTTCTACACAATGAAAAACAAACATAACTTTGGTGTCTTCTATCTTCTTCCATTATGTTTTAGAGGTGGCCCTCATAGGTGTTCTCTTCACAGATTAATCCCGGTTTTCACTGTACAGGGCAGATGGCAGACAGCGTGTATTGGGTTGTGTGGGTGAGCGGTTTGCTGTGGATCGAGTGGCCCATGGTGGCGGTGGGGTTATGGTATGGGCAGGCGTGTGTAATGGACAACAAACACAGGTGTATTTTATTGATGACATTTTGAATGCACAGAGATACTGTAATGAGATCCTGAGGCCCATTGTTGTGCCATTCATCCACGACCATCACCTCATGTTGCAGCATGATAATGCATGGCCCCATGTTGCATGGATCTGTACACAATTCGTGGAAGCTGAAAACATCCCAGTTCTTGCATGGCCAGCATACTCACCGGACAAGTCACCCATTGAGCATGTTTGGAATGCTCTGGATCGGCGTATACGATATCCAGCATCTTCGCACACCCATTGAAGAGGAGTGGACCAACATTCCACAGGCCACAATCAACAACCTGATCAACTCTATGCAAAGGAGAGTGTTGCACCTTCGTGTGTTCTGTTGTCCTTGATTTGTCTTGTCCTTGTATGGTCCTTCCTGTTCTTGTTTCAATTAATCTGTATATTCCTTTCACCTGTTTCTGTTCTCCTCGTTAGTCTGTGTATTTTCTCCCTGTCCCTGTTCAGTCATTGGCCTTGTCTGCGTGTCATGTTTTCTGTACACCTGGAACTCCTGAACGTCTTGTAGTGCCCGGCACTCCGCTTTGCTTTCTTTGTTTTTGTTTATTAAAAAGGAAACACACCGACATTCTGCGCCTGCTTCCGTCTCCCTTTCTAAAACGTGACAGCGTGAGGCAAATGGTGGTCACGCCAGATACTGACTGGTTTTTGGACTCCCTGCATGTGCAGTGAAACTGTACATTTTCAAGAGGCCTTTTATTGTGGCCAGCCTAAGGCACACCTGTGCAATAATCATGCTGTCTAATCAGCATCTTGATATGCCACACCTGTGAGGTGGATGGATTATCTCAGGAAAGGAGAAGTGCTCACTAACACAGATTTAGACAGATTTGTGAACAATATTTGAGAGAAATAGGCCTCATTCAGGGTGGTTGCGTTTGGTGGGTGTCCCTTTGGTTGATGCTTGGCAATGTGGGTGGATTGATTTCCTGCCTGTTGGGCCCTGTCCAGGTCTTATGCTGCTATAGTATTGTGCTGGGGGATTGGGTCAGTTCTCCTTCCCCACTAAGTTCTCCTTCTCCACTATAAATCGTCGTTGATATGAGGAATGCATTTTCTGAATTTACACAGTCTCCTCCCGTTTTAAACTTTAGGAGGACATGAGGTCCTGGTCTACACCTGCGGAGTACCTGGTTTGGGGGACCCGTTGCTGTCCCTGTCCTTGTCCATCTGGTCATACTTCTGACCTAGTGTAAATTTAAATAGACTTTGGATTTAGCCCTGATGAATTTATTTATTATTCCAATTGGACTCTTAATATCTCACTCGGCACAGCCAGAAGGGGACTCATTGAGGAACAATGTGTATGGCCCGGGGGGCCTATAAATAGTAGCTATGTAAAATGATTTATCGGCCTGGTTAACTTTCATGAGTAAAACTTCGAAATAATTAAACTCTGTGATATGTTTGAGAGTAAGTTTATATTTACTGTCATAAATATTAGCAACACCCCCTCCTTTTCGGGACGCACAAGGGATATGATCACTAGTATAACCAGGAGGAGAGGCCTCATTTAAGGCAGTGAATTCATTAGGCTTTAGCCACGTTTCACATAAACCAATAGCATCTAGTTTATGATCAGAGATTAATTCATTTACTGCAACTGCCTTTGGAGCAAGGGATCTAATATTTAGGAGTCCCATTTTGAGATGCGAAGTGATACAATCATTTTTATTTTTGACCGAGGTGGAGGAAGGCTTTATCTTAATAAGGTTGTTTTTGTTAGCACTACCTTGTTTAACTTTTCTCAGCCTAGAACGAGTCACAGTGGCAATAGGTAAAGCTGTACTAACTACTCTGGCTATGCTATTGACAGACTCCACTATGCTAGCAGGCTGGCTAACAGCCTGCAGCCTGACCTGCACCCTATCTCATGTTAAAGCTATAGGAGTGAGACTCCTGTCAATGTTCCTAGATAAAAGAAGAGCACCACTCCAGCTAGGATGGAGTCCGTCGCTCCTCAGCAGATCAGGCCTGGCCCTATTTCTGGGAGAGTCCCAAAAAGAAGGCCAGTTATCTACAAACTCTACCTCCTGCGATGGGCAGAACTCCGTTTTCAGCCAGCGATTGAGTTGCACGATGTGACGCTACTGTAATCTAATTAAATCGCTTGTTTAGAAAGCTAACTAGTAGACTAATAATTCCATCCTCACCCCTGTCACATACAGTTCACATACACATGCACAAATGTACTGATTATCGATGCATCACACCAAAGAATTCATGTGAGTGCAGTGCACAAACCCAACATTAATTTTCGTCCTTTCATACAGGGATTTACACAGCTAGCAAAATGAGCAATTACAAATCCCTGGAGGCTCACAAGTGGGTGGGTAGATGTTGTGCAGCATTACAAACCCTCAACAAATATCACAGTGTTCAAGACCCAAGTGCAGCCATCCTGGCAGGTCACAGACAGACCCCACAACACCTGGGTTGCTGCCAGGAGCACAGGAGCCATTGTAAATGCTCATTGTGATTGCATGGCAGGGTAAGCTGACTGTATTATATTTACAGTTATACATGAAATATTTTAAGAAAATTGAAAATGCCATTTTAGATGGAATTACTGTACTTAAAAGTGTTTATATTCCATTTTAGACTGGAAGAGACATGCTGTCATGTGAGGGCACTGCTTTTTAAGCTAGAGGCATCTCTCTGTCTAGGGTATACCAGTGTGGCACACACCAGCAAAGCTTGTGCGTGGAACAAAGCCACCACCAAAAAGGGGGAGGCAGACAGACTGCTTCTACTCAAAAAATGCAAAAAGGAAGAAGGAAGGCAGGAAACAGAATAGGCCAATTCCAGCCGCCAATCCGCAGCAGCAGGAGCAGTTCCTTCAAATGTTGTCTGCAACTGGAGAACTCCCTGTTGTTCTCCGCATCTTTAAAGACTTCTCAGAAGCATTCAGGCCAACACCATGGTTCACAAATCTATCCATCACTGAGGAACAAGTAGGGGAATTGGTGGGTTAGCGCTGTTGACGCTGATGCCACTTCAATGTGGTTGTGGAGGCCGATGCGGAGGCATCCACAACCACACCGGCCTCCACAACCACATGAGGTGGCATCAGCGTCAACAGCGCTAACGCCCCAATTCCCCTTCCTGAAGCAAACGTCATCGTCGCATACGATGGACAGCTAAGAGAAGCTAAGATATATGTGAATATGTAAAGTGGTGTCTGTCATATCTCTTTTTTCTATGAGTTCTAAATCTAACCATTCATAATAGCTCCTTAATCCCCTTCTCCCCTCCTCCCCTCCCATTCTCATTCATACAAGCTCCATAATCCCTCTCTCCTTTCCTCGATCTCTTTTCCTACTTTCTCTCCCTCCCTCGCTAACACAGCCCTCCTTGTGAGCCAATTAACCTAAGAGTGGTTCGGAGCCTCCATCTCTAGTCAATAGTGGCAATCAGGCCATAGAAGAGGTACCAAGGACCAGTCGCAATGTGCTGCATGGCACCAAGAGACAGTCAGAAGGGTGATGGGAACATCAGCACATAGAGTACAGCACCATCTGAAACGCTGTTGAGAGACATTCTTACAGGGTCAGTCCAAAAGCAACTCAAGGCTCCTGGAATTGACTGGGGGAGAGAGTGTGAATAAGAGGCTCTGGGCCTGGAAGCCTGAACATTTTCAGAGCTGGCGTCCGTGTCTCCATAGATTATGTTGGTGTCAGTTGTGACGCATATGTGTCCTGTGAGTGTGTGGGAGAGGAGTAGTGGAGGCAAGGTGTTCCTTGAAGTGGGTTGATGTTTCTCTAGAACATTGGCCCACAGACAAGATCGGCCATCTGGACACTTTGTTGACACTGAGGAAGAACCAGAGCTACTACACACAGGTAGTACAATATATAATGTTACACAGAGAAATTAGTGTCATGTTCTCCTTTTGTGGTATGTTTGTGAAGGTGGTTAGATTGGGTACATTGTCTTTTTTAATCACAGGTTCAGCTGCAGATGTATGTTTGCAGAACACAGTATGCAGACTTCATTACCTGGACCCCAAGACACACTTATTTTCAGAGTCTGTCACAACGAAAACTTAATCAGTGAGGCTGTGGATACCATAAGCCGTTTCTGGGCCAGGCACATCCACCCTCAGCTGATGGGTGCCTCAGTTCAGGTTCCAGAATCAGAGCTACAGGTAAAATAAACAAAAAATCTATTTAGAGAAATTTGTAGAAAACAGAATCACACATTCTTTATTTGAGATCTCAGAATATTAATTTTTATTTGTCACCGAGCATGTGTCATTTGTATCAATTATGAAATTCATGACAACAATGAATTTCAAATTATTAATTTGAATTCACAGGAGAATGAAGTGGAGCCATGAGACAGTGCTAGGTGGAAAACAGTGCAGTAAGGTACACAATGGTAAAGAAGGAAGAATCAATTACAAGATGTACAAGAATAATTTCAATTAAAAATTAAAGCTGCAAGCAGCATTGAGCGGGTTTCAGCAAACAGCACTTGACATCCTTATTGCACCATTTGCGCTGAGAAACACATTACGCACAGTACACAGTAGTACCAAAGGTGGCATGGATAATTTTTTTAAACTGTCCGTCCTGGTGAACTTCCAATGGCAAACATTTTATTAGTGAGATTACCTTACATACCTCTTTTCAGGCTTTTACACACACACTGAGCAATGTGAGCTTGCAAATGTGGCCAACTGAATAGCACCACCTTGTGGTTCATTGGAGATAGCTTGGTCCCATTTGGTTGTTTCATGATTGTAAATAAACCTACCAAGTTTAATTATAATCCTATTTTTGGGGTACGAGTTGTGTGCTAATATGTGCAAAACTAGGCCCTGCACATGTTTGTTGGTCAACTGTGGTGAGGTTCTTCATAGGTACAGGCAAAATATGAAGTAACATTAAGATCATTTGTGGCTAAATTTCTATATATTCACAATGATTGAGTTAATGGGTTCCAATGGCAAATAAGTTCTATGTGAGAAGATGGCGTTCACAAACTCTTTTCAGGGCTCAAACACAAGCAGGGTAAGCATCGTAAGGTTGCATATGTCAAAAAACTCAATAGTGCCACTGTGTGATTAACTGAAAAGTGTTTGCACACAATGTCGTCTAAAGATTGTGAAGTAAAAATGAAATCTGATTAAGCACGTAGGAATTTTGTGCCTATATGCGTAAAACCACATATCTATACAAGTTCATAGGTCAATAGCAGCCATGTTTTTTGTGTTATGGAAATTTTGAACTAAGGTACATTTGAGAAATATGTCTTTCCATTGGCTGGTATGTAAATCTTTACTTTGATTGTGACACACGTCTGTATAATATCAAAGGATTATAAGTTAATTTGATCATGTTCTCCTGCCTAAACCAAGAAGGGTGCCAGTCCTTTGTTTCTTAGGAATGTGGTCCTTGGGGGGAAATGAGGTCAGTTGGCCCCTTTAGGTAAACACAACAGTAAACATTATGACAGGAAGGATAGGGTGGGGGGACAGCCCTCCCTTTAGGTAAAACCTATGTGACACAAGACAGATGGCCAGCAACTTATCATACCCCTTTTTCCTCTATGAATACGAACTGTTGATGTATTAAGTGAGAGACTCCTCGGATGATTGTTTGTAAGCGTTTGACGCGTCTCTCTATTTGCAAATAAACGTAATTGTGCAAGAGACTTTTATCTCTGTACTTTAAAAGTCCTGATCGATGAAATTGCCATCACACTTGTCTTACTGACCTGGTATATATACATTTTGAAAACTTTTGACCATAGATGCCACATATTAATTCAAGTGAATATCGGTCATCACGCCCATGCACAAGTTAATTAGTTAATAGCGGCCATGTTTTTTTGACAAACTATTCTGCTTACTATAGATTGTAAAGACCTTCGTCCATAGATTCCAAATACGAAATTACATGAATATCGGTCATTTAGTGCCATAGGAGTAGCATTTTAAGTATTTTTCAAATTCTAAATGGTCGAAAAAACATAACGGGAAAGTTAATTGATCCCAATTGCAAATATGTCCCATAAGAGGAGTTTGGTGAGCTAGCATATGTGGAAAACCTCAATAGTGCCACCAATTGGTTGATTAAAATGTTTAGCATTTTTGTCCTATCATCTTTGTCAATATACGGACCAAGTAGAATTATAATATAATATACCTTGTAGTAGTTGTGTTTATAAATGTGCAAAACCCTGCCGCTGCACATGTTTATTGGTCAATAGCAGCCATGTTTTTTTTACCTACCTGCCTGGCTTTTAACATACTGGCCTGATTGATTTAACTTTTGAAAAGCATCGTCCATAAGATGACAAATATCAAAGTGTGTGAAGATCGGACATTTGGTGCCAGAGGAGTCAATTTTTTTGTGTTTTTCACAAATTCAAAATGGCTGCCAAACCATTAAAACAAAGAAAATATGTTCCTTGTGAGAAGGTGGACTTATCTACCTCTTTTCATGGGAAAAACCTCAATAGAGTGTGGTTGATAAAAACAATCCTTGCTATTTCCGTATGGTCCTTGTCAACATACTGTTAGAAATCAGTGGTTACATATAGTGGTCAAATAATGTAGAACCCGTATCAAATTGAGGGAGAAGTTCGCTCAAGTTTATTGGAAAATTGCAACACAGATGTCATTGGGTGAACGTTCCATTATCTTCTCACTGTAATGTTGGTTACAAGCTAGGTTATCAGAGGTTATCACAGCGCAACCTACAGAGAGACAATCTAAACAGAGAGGTTTCTGTTGTTCTCATTATCTAGGCACATTCACTTCCAATGAAACGTACATTCATATTGTAATTGTTAATGCTCAGATTCCACACTCCCCCCTATCAAACATTTAAACATTACATGCTTGATAAAACATTACAATTCAATCCCTAATGAAAAGAAAAGGCCCATACACTTATGTTACAAATTACTAAGACAAAACAACAAAAGGAGTATCTGACCAATCAGGTCTTATTGTTCCTCAAATGAAAATGAATGTAAACAAGACAATTGACACACAACACTCCGACACATAACTCAATGTATGACAGCCATCAATCCCCACCCCACCTCAGATTATAATGGTCAAATTTTTTTTACATCAACAGGCTCCTAGGGTTAACAGTGTCCAGCAGAAAATCTGAAGAAAACATGACATCATGATGAAACATTCCCCCAAGTCCATTGAACAATCAAAACCCTCCTTGTCCGTATCATGATCCATGCGACAATACCATACAAAAGACTTATGCATATCCTGTTGTACCTGTGAAAGATTACATACATACATCTTCTTCCGCTTCATCCGGGGCCGGGTCGGGGGGGCAGCAGTCTAAGCAGAGATGCCCAGACTTCCCTCTCCCCAGACACTTCCTCCAGCTCTTCCGGGGGGACACCGAGGCATTCCCAGGCCAGCCGGGAGACATAGTCCCTCCAGCGTGTCCTAGGTCTTCCCCGGGGTCTCCTCCCGGTGGGACGGGACCGGAACACCTTCCCAGGAAGGCGTTCCCGAGGCATCCGAAACAGATGCCCAAGCCACCACAGCTGACCCCTCTCGATGTGGAGGAGCAGCGGCTCTACTCTGAGCTCCTCCCGGGTGACCGAGCTTCTCACCCTATCTCTAAGGGAACGCCCAGCCACCCTGCGGAGAAAGCTCATTTTGGCCCCCTGTATCCGGGATCTTGTCCTTTCGGTCATGACCCAAAGCTCATGACCATAGGTGAGAGTAGGAACGTAGATTGACCGGTAAATCGAGAGCTTCGCCTTGCGGCTCAGCTCTTTCTTCACCACGACAGACCGATACATAGACCGCATTACTGCAGAAGCTGCACCGATCCGTCTGTCAATCTCCCGTTCCATCCTTCCCTCACTCGTGAACAAGACCCCTAGATACTTAAACTCCTCCACTTGAGGCAGGCACTCTCCACCAACCTGAAGTGGGCAAGCCACCCTTTTCCGACTGAGGACCATGGCCTCGGATTTGGAGGTACTGATTCTCATCCCCACCGCTTCACACTCGGCTGCAAACCGTCCCAGTGCATGCTGAAGGTCCTGGTTTGAAGGGGCCAACACGACAACATCATCCGCAAAGAGCAGAGACGAAATCGTGTGGTCCCCAAACCTGACACCCTCCGGCCCCTGGCTGCGCCTAGAAATTCTGTCCATAAAAATTACGAACAGAACCGGCGACAAAGGGCAGCCCTGCCGGAGTCCAACATGCACTGGGAACAAGTCTGACTTACTGCCGGCAATGCGGACCAAGCTCCTGCTTCGGTCGTACAGGGACCTGACAGCCCTTAGCAAAAGACCCAGAACCCCATATTCCCGAAGCACTCTCCACCGGATGCCACGAGGGACACAGTCGAATGCCTTCTCCAAATCCACAAAACACATGTGGATTGGTTGGGCAAACTCCCATGAACCCTCCAACACCCCAGAGGGTATAGAGCTGGTCCAGTGTTCCACGGCCCGGACGAAAACCACACTGTTCCTCCTGAATCCGAGGTTCTACTATCGGCCGTATTCTCCTCTCCAGAACCCTGGCATAGACTTTCCCGGGGAGGCTGAGAAGTGTGATCCCCCTGTAGTTGGAACACACCCTCCGGTCCCCCTTCTTAAAAATAGGGACCACCACCCCGGTCTGCCATCCAAAAGGCACTGTCCCCCACCGCCACGCGATGTCGCACAGGCGTGTCAACCAAGACAGCCCCACAACATCCAGAGACTTGAGGTACTCAGGGCGGATCTCATCCACCCCCGGTGCCTTGCCACCGAGGAGTTTCTTGACCACCTCAGTGACTTCAGCCCGGGTGATGGACGAGTCTGAGCCCTCATCCTCTGCTTCCTCAATGGAAGACGTGACTGCGGGATTGAGGAGATCCCCAGTTGAGGTCAACAGCTGCCCATCTCTACTGTAAACAGCGTTGGTAGGGCACTGTTTCCCTCTCCTGAGGCGCCGGACGGTTTGCCAGAATCTCTTCGAGGCCAGCCGATAGTCCTTCTCCATGGCCTCACCGAACTCCTCCCAGGCCCGAGTTTTTGCCTCCACAACCACCCGGGCTGCAGTTCGCTTGGCCTGTCGGTACCCGTCAGCTGCCTCAGGAGTCCCACAAGCCAACCAGGCCTGATAGGACTCCTTCTTCAGCTTGACGGCATCCCTTACTTCCGATGTCCACCACCGGGTTCGGGGATTGCCGCCTCGACATGCACCGGAGACCTTACGGCCACAGCTCAGAACGGCCACTTCGACAATGGCGGTGGAGAACATGGTCCACTCGGACTCAATATCTTCAGCCTCCCTCGGGATCCAGTCGAAGCTCTGCCGGAGGTGGGAGTTAAAGATCTTTCTGACAGGAGACTCGGCCAGACGTTCCCAGCAGACCCTTACAGTACGCTTGGGCCTGCCGAGTCTGTCCAGCTTCCTCCCCCGCCATCGGATCCAACTCACCACCAGGTGGTGATCAGTTGACAACTCCGCCCCTCTCTTTACCCGAGTGTCCAAGACATACGACCGCAGGTCAGATGAAACGACAACAAAGTCGATCATCGACCTGCGGCCTAGGGTGTCCTGGTGCCATGTGCACTGATGGACACCCTTATGCTTGAACATGGTGTTCGTTATGGACAAACTGTGACTAGCACAGAAGTCCAATAACTGAACACCGCTCGGGTTCAGATCAGGGGGGCCGTTCCTCCCAATCACACCCCTCCAGGTGTCACTGTCGTTGCCCACGTGGGCGTTGAAGTCCCCCAGTAGAACGATAGAGTCCCCAGTCGGAGCACTTTCCAGCACCCCTCCCAGAGACTCCAAGAAGGTCGGGTACTCTGCACTGCCGTTCGGCCCGTAGGCACAAACAACAGTGAGAGACCTATCCCCGACCCGAAGGCGCAGAGAAACGACTCTCTCGTTCACCGGGGTAAACTCCAACACATGGCGGCAGAGCTGGGGAGCTATAAGCAAACCCACACCAGCCCGCCGCCTCTCACCATGGGCAACTCCAGAGTGGTGAAGAGTCCATCCTCTCTCAAGGAGTGTGGTTCCAGAGCCCAAGCCGTGCGTAGAGGTGATCCCGACTACCTCTAGTCGGAACCTCTCAACCTCACGCACTATCTCAGGCTCCTTCCCCGCCAGCGAGGTGACGTTCCACGTCCCTAGAGCTAGTTTCCGTGTCCAGGGATCGGGTTGCCTAGGCCCCTGCCTTCGACTGCCGCCCGATCCTCTACGCACCGACCCCTTATGGTCCCTCCTGTGGGTGGTGAGACCACGGGAAGGCGGCCCCACGTCGCTCCTTCGGGCTATGCCCGGCCGGGCCCCATGGGGAAAGGCCCGGCCACTAGGCGCTCGCATATGAGCCCCAACCCCGGGGCTGGCTCCAGGGTGGGGCCCTGGCTGCGCCATACCGGGCAACGTCACGGTCCTCAAAATGGTTTCCATCATTAAAGGGTTTTTGAACCGCTCTTAGTCTGACCCGTCGCCCAGGACCTGTTTGCCTTGGGAGACCCTACCAGGGGCATATAGCCCCAGACAACATAGCTCCTAGGGTCACTCGCGTACTCAAACCCCTCCACCACGTTAAGGTGGCAGTTCATGGAGGAGAAAATTACATAGTGAACATGACAAATCACAACAAAACAGGTTATTTCTTGAATACCTATTAAAGCATGACAGAAAACTGGCTATTTTGAATGCCTATTAAAACATGCTATATACAATCAAAGTGCTTTTCAAACTACATGTAATATTCAATTAAATAAGCTTGGCTATTACCGAGGAAGGTGATCAGGTTTCCTTGATAAGTTCCATCTTCATTTATTGGTTAGGTACGATATATTTTAGGAAATAAACATTCAAGAACTCTGAATCAATGATTATGAAAGCTCACATCAGTTCCTAGTATCGTCCGTGATCTCCATCTTGTGACTACTGTTGGTCGGCCTGGTAGTCATACAGAATGAATCTTCGTCCATTATGATTGTCTCCTTTGTCTCCTTTCCCGCCTTTCGACTGTAATCCTTTCTCTGCCATCTTAACTTTCCTTTTTCTTCTCTTCGTATGTACCACACTCTCCATCTGTCCATATACAACTTCCTCAGAATCCATCTTGTTTAGCCAGAAAAAACTTTATTTTACTTGTACAAGTCACTGTATAATCGCCTAAAGCAATTAGCATTGTCAACGAAATACAGTTCAGCGCTTCTCCAATTTATCCACCCCTGGAGATTTTTGCACAATTTTATTTGTGGCCTAGTCAGGGACTAACCAGGTCTTCTCTCCAATGTATCCGCCCTTAAAGATATTTAACACGTTGTAATTCGTGGCCTAATCATGGGAGTAACTAGGTCTTCTGTCCAATTTATCCACCCCTAGAGATATTGTACACGATTGCAATTCGGGCCTAGTTAGGGAGTAACTAGGTCTCCTATCACTACCTGTGTTCTTGTATTACTCGATTTGTTTGTTAAATTACGTGGATTTCAGACTCACCAACTTTTCAACTGTTCACAAGAAACAGGAACAAAGACTGACTCCCTTGCGGGTGCGCGCAGCCAGCTTCGTCTCAGGATCTCCAACAAAAAAACTGTAATTTCTGGTAGAATCTAAATCTCCAACCAACCGCGTCACGGCACGGCAAGTGTTAGAAATCAGCGGTTACGTATAGTGGTCAAATAATATAGAACCCGTATCAAATCGAGGGAGAAGTTTGCTCAAGTTTTTGGAAAATTGCAGATGTCATTGGGTGAACGTTCCATTATCTTCTCACTGTAATGTTGGTTACAATCTAGCCTATATATTAAGGGCGTTAAAAAGGGGCAGGAGCATGTACCCGAAAGCAAAGTACCCAGATGGGTTGCTCTCATCTAATGTGATCTTTCCTGAAGTCCTGGTGAAAACAGCAAGTATACAGAAAACTGATAAGCTGCTTATAAAAACATTATTAGAAAAAACGGCTTGATATATATTGTAACCAACTAGCTATTTGTACGCTTTAGTCAGATAATTGTCTGTTTTGTGTCTGACTAAAATCTAGCGTTGTCTCGCGACGCTACTAGCAAATAAACGGGGTATAGGCTTCAGCCGGGTTTATTCATCCTTGTCAAAGTAGTTTGTTAACTAGCCAGCACTAGTAGCTCTCGCATAGTCATTTCATTGTTTCTTTCTTTGCCTAGATGATGACAATTGCTCCTGGTTCAGCCCTACATAACAGAACTACTTCAACAGAAGTTCAGACAATAGAGTGCTGTCCTGACGCCTCTATATGGTCTATGGTCTGATAAACCACAGCTCTGTCTTTTTTCTGTACCACCTGTTGATACTGTGATATTTTTTATATGACACATCTGTTATTTACTATTGTATATATTTTCTATAACCTCTTAATATGCTGTTTGTGCTCAGAATGTTGACAAAACATTCAGTACATACCACATGTATGTTTTCATAAATGGCCCTGCCTTCGCTAACCTACAGTACAGGCCAAAAGTTTGGACACCTTCTCATTCAATGCGTTTCCTATATTTTCATGACTATTTACATTATAGATTCTCACTGAAGGCATCAAAACTATGAATGAATACATGTGGAATTATGTACTTAACAAAAAAGTGTGAAATAACTGAAAACATGTTTTATATTCAAGTTTCTTCAGAGTATCCACCCTTTGCTCTGATTACTGCTTTGCACACTCTTGGCATTCTCTTGATGAGCTTCAAGAGGTAATCACCTGAAATGGTTTTCCAACAGTCTTGAAGGAGTTCCCAGAGATGCTTAGCACTTGTTGGCCCTTTTGCTTTCACTCTGCGGTCCAGCTCACCCCAAACCATCTCGATTGGGTTCAGGTCCGGTGACTGTGGAGGCCAGGTCATCTGGCGCAGCACTCCATCACTCTCCTTCTTGGTCAAATAGCCCTTACACAGCCTGGAGGTGTGTTTGGGATCATTGTCCTGCTGAAAAATAAATGATGGTCCAACTAAATGCAAACCGGATGGGATGGCATGTCGCTGCAGGATGCTGGTTCAGTATGCCTTCAATTTTGAATAATTTCTCAACAGTGTCACCAGCAAAGCACCATCACACCTCCTCCTCCATGCTTCACGGTGGGAACCAGGCATGTAGAATCCATCCATTCACCTTTTCTGCGTCGCACAAAGACACAGCGATTGGAACCAAAGATCTCAAATTTGGACTCATCAGACCAATACACAGATTTCCACTGGTCTAATGTCCATTCCTTGTGTTTCTTGGCCCAAACATATCTCTTCTGCTTGTTGCCTCTCCTTAGCAGTGGATTCCTAGCAGCTACTTGACCATGAAGGCCTGATTCGCGCAGTCTCCTCTTAACAGTTGTTCTAGAGATGTGTCTGCTGCTAGGACTCTGTGTGGCATTCAGCAATTTTCCAGACTGACTGACCTTTATTTGTAATTGATGACCACTCGTTTCTCTTTACTTAGCTGATTGGTTCTTGCCATATCTTGCCAGTTGTCCAATAGGGCTGTCGGCTGTGTATCAACCTGACTTCTGCACAACACAACTGATGGTCCCAACCCCTTTAATAAGGGAATTAACCCTGACAATTAACCCTGACAAGGCACACCTGTGAAGTGAAAACCATTTCAGGTGACTACCTCATGAAGCTCATTGAGAGAACACCAAGGGTTTGCAGTGCTATCAAAAAAGCAAAGGGTGGCTACTTTAAGGAATCTAAAATATAAGACATTTTCAGTTATTTCACACTTTTTTGTTAAGTACATAATTCCATATGTGTTCATTCATAGTTTTGATGCCTTCAGTGAGAATCTGCAATGTAAATAATCATGAAAATAAAGAAAACGCATTGAATGAGAAGCTGTGTTTCCAAACTTTTGGCCTGTACTGTACAAATTCAGAGACAAAGTTTCATCTGTAGCACATCCATTTGCCATGCTACTTTTTTATTGCTACTTGTTTCAACCAGGAAGTATTAACAGCCCTGCCAAAACTTTGGTGTCACTTAGAAATTGCCTCATTTTCTATTAGAAAATACATGAAATTAGTCTGATTAGGAAATATAGCATAATGAATGATAAATAAAGTCATTGACAAGGTTAGAAATAATTTTTAATTGAAATAATAATTGGGTCCTTCAAACTTTGCTTGTCAAAGAATCGTCCATTTATAGATTTTTGACATTCTAGTTGTCAATTTGTTTAGGTAATCTGAAGTTGGATTGACTTGATGGGCACTTACGTATCATACGGACAAGCTGCTCCCACAACAGTTCAATAGGGTTGATCCGGTGAGTGTGCTGGTCTCTCCAAAAGAGACAGAATAGCAGCAGACTGCTTCTTCCCTAAATAGTTTTTTGCATAGTTTGGAGCTGTGCTTTGGGTCATTGTCCTGTTGTAGGAGGGAATTGGCTCCATGGAGTGAAAATGAAGTGATAACCTTCCTCTTACAAATCTCATATTAGACTATCACGAAAGCACCCCCAGACCTTCACATTGCCTCCACCATGCTTGACAGATGGCATCACGCACTCCTCAAGCATTGTTTAATTTGGTCTGTGTCTCACAAATGTTCTTCTTTCTGATCCGAACACCTCATACTTATGGACATTCTGGTCTGTCCATAACATTTTTTTTCCAATATTCGTCTGTCCAGTGTCTGTGTTCTTTTGCTCATCTTAATCTTTTCATTTTATTGACCCAGTCTGAGGTATGGGTTTTTCTTTGCAACTCTGCCTAGAAGGCCAGCATCCCAGAGTCGCCTCTTCACTGTTGACATTGAGAATGGTGTTTTGCAGGTACTATTAAATAAAGATGCCAGTTGAGGACATTGAACTAGACACTAATATATTTGCCCTCTTGCTCAGTTGTTCTCTGTGGCCTCCCACTCTTTCTATTCTGATTATAGACTTTCGCGCAGTTTTGTGAAGGGAGTAGAAATCAGCGTTGTACAAGATCTTCAGTTTCTTGGCAATTTCTCGCAAGGAATAGCCTTCATTTCTCAGAACAACAAATGGAAAAAGGGTTTTCTAATGATCAATTAGCCTTTTAAAATGATTAACTTGGATTAGCAAACAATGTGCCGTTGGAACATAAACAGTGTTTTACAACATAAACAATGTTTACACTGTATTTCTGATCAATTCAATATTTCACTTCTTTGCCTGAGTTGCTTTCGCAGTATCTTTTGGGCCATAAGTGAAGCGCCATCCAATCATCTTTGCTGAATTTGGCTGAATCTGAGCAGACAATATATCCCTATACACTTCAGAATTCATCCAGCTGCTTCAGTCACATCATTAATAAACACTAGTGACCCAGTGCCAACAGAAGCCATGCATGCTCATGCCATCACACTGCCTCCATTGTGTTTTATAGATGGTGTGGTATGCTTCAGATCATGAGCCGTTCCAAGCCTTCTCCATAATTTTTTCTTCCCTTCATTATGGAAAAAGTGGATCTTAGTTTAATCTGTCCGAAAAATTCTGTTCCAGATCTGAGCTGGCGTTTTTCGATTTTTTGGCTTATCTGGCCTTTATCTCTTATCTGGCCTTTCTATTCTTGAGGCTTATGAATGCTTTGCACCTTGTGGCGAACCCTCTGTATTGGCTCTCATGACGTCTTCTCTTGATGGTAGACTTGGAAAATGTTATGCCATCAAGAGAAGACTTGGCTGGATGTTGTGAAGGGGTTTTTCTTTACCATAGAAAGGATCCTACAATCATCCACCACTGTTGTCTTCTGTGGCTATCCAGTCCTTTTAGTGTTACAGAGCTCACCAGTGTGTTCTTTTTTCTCAGAATGTACCAAACTGTTTATTTGGCCACTCCTAATGTTCCTGCGATCTCTCTGATGGAATTTCCTTTTTGAAGACTGTCTGTTAAGTATGGCCTGTTTCACTTGCATTGAGTGCTCCTTTGACAACATGTTGTGCGTTCACAGTTTCCAAATGCAAATTCCACACCTGGAATCTACTCCAGACGTTTACCTGCTTAATTTATGAAGAAATAACAAAGGAATAGCCCACACCTGTCCATGAAACAGCTTTTGAGTGAATAGTCAAATTACTTTGGTCCCTCTTCATATTAAAGAGCTGTAATTCCTTAACCCTTCCTCCAATTTGGATGTGAATACCCTCAATATAAATCTGAGGGTCTGCACTATACTGAATTTGGGATTCAGTATAGCCCACATTCATTATTTAATTATTTATATTGCAACTAGAAAATATTTTGTTAAACAGCCAAAATAACCAGCCGTAAATGTCATTATCTAGGCAAAGAAAGAAACTATTAAATGACTATGTGAGAGCTACAACTATCACAACATACAGATGCTGGTCATAAAATTTGAATATCATCAAAAAGTTTATTTATTTCAGTAATTCCATTCAAAAAGTGAAACTTATATGTATATTATATTCATTCATTACACACAGACTGATATTTTAAATGTTTATTTATTTTAATTGTGATGATTATAACTGACAACTAATGAAAATCCCAAATTCAATATCTCAGAAAATGTGAATATTACTTAAGACCAATACAAAAAAAGTATTTTTAGAAATGTTGGCCAACTGAAAAGTATGAGCATGTACAGCACTTAATACTTAGTTGGGGCTCCTTTTGTCTGAATTACTGCAGCAATGCGGCGTGGCATGGAGTCGATCAGTCTGTGGCACTGCTCAGGTGTTATGAGAGCCCAGGTTGCTCTGATAGTGGCCTTCAGCTCTTCTGTATTGTTGGGTCTGGCGTATCGCATCTTCCTCTTCACAATACCCCATAGATGTTCTATAGAGTTGAGGTCAGGCGAGTTTGCTGGCCAATTAAGAACAGGGATACCATGGTCCTTTAACCAGGTACTGGTAGCTTTGGCACTGTGTGCAGGTGCCAAGTCCTGTTGGAAAATAAAATCTTTATCTTCATAAAGTTGGTCAGCAGCAGGAAGCATGAAGTGCTCTAGAACTTCTTGGTAGATGGCTGCGTTGACCTTGGACCTCAGAAAACACATTGGACCAACACCAGCAGATGACATGGCACCCCAAACCATCACTGACTGTGGAAACTTTACACTGGACTTCAAGCAACGTGGATTCTGTGCCTCCTCTCTTCCTCCTGACTCTGGGACCTTGATTTCCAAAGGAAATGCAAAATGTACTTTCATCAGAGAACATAACTTTGGACCACTCAGCAGAAGTCCAGTCCTTTTTGCCTTTAGCCCAGGTGAGACGTTTCTGACGCTGTGTCTTGTTCAAGAGTGGCTTGACACAAGGAATGCGAGAACTGGTGTCTTCAATATTGAACCTTTTCACAATATTCAAATTTTCATTAGTTGTCAGTTATAATCATCAAAATTAAAAGAAATAAACATTTGAAATATATCAGTCTGTGTGGAATTAATGTATACATTATACAAGTTTCACTTTTTGAATGGAATTACTGAAATAAATCAACTTTTTGATGATATTCTAATTTTATGACCAGCACCTGTAGGATGGCTGGCTGGATAGCTGGCTAGCTAACAAACTACTTTGACAAGGATGAATAAATCTGTCGGAGAGCATGCGGATCCCGTATCTAATAATGAAGCATATACCCAGTTAACTAGCCAGTAGTGTCGCAAGACAACGCTAGATTTTAGTCAGACACAAAACAGACAATTATCTGACTCAAGCATACAAATAGCTAGTTGCTTACAGTAGTTTTTATAAACAGCTTACCAGTTTTCTGTATACTTGCTGTTTTTACCAAGACTTCAGACAAGATCACACTTCGTAGCTCTCCAACCAAGACCTGACGTAAGACTAAAGACAAGTGCCTGATTGGCTGAAACACAGGCCAAGATGGTGTAAAGAATGCTAGCGAAGAGAGCCTCATTGGATTGCAAGTACAAATCATTTGTCTTCATCTGATGAAAATAGTTTGCATATTGTGAATTGTTATTGCGGATCGTGTTTCATGTTTACAGATCAACTATAGGCTAGAAATGAATGATGTGTATTGCTACAATAGTTTACATCTGTTGCTTAATTACATCTAGCTTAATTGAATTTTTGAAGATCTTTTTCTTATCATGGTATTAATGGAGCATTTAGACACTTTGAATTGGAATTATGTATTGGAATCTGCACATTTGCAATAATTTAGAAGCAATTCTATCTCCATAAGAACTGGTCTAAAGAGTGATTGTCTGTGAATGCTGTTCGAGGCAACAACAGTGCATGCATGGCCCTTCAGTCGGTGCCCTTTTTCGCCTCCTTTTGGCTGACAGGACCCTATTATCAACACCAGCCTCTCTTTTCCTGGCATTTTAGTAGCACCATAACCTTACTTGGCCTTCTGTCAATTGCCGCCGATGTGGAAAAATAGATGGGACATAACCCGGATGCTGGCAATCATTCACATGGAATAATAAACATCTGTCATAGGGCGCTACCAAAATGAATTTGTTGAAGACCCTGTAGTGCCAGTTGTATAGTATTTGCTACATGAGTTTCTGAGACCTTTGGTAAAGCAACTTGTGTATTAGCCGCTGTTTATAAATCTGTGTATAAATGGGAAATTACGTTAAACTATTTATGTTTAAAATAAATATTTGTCTGTGCCTTTATAAATGAGGAAGAACCTCTGAGTGCATTCTCTACATGTTACACAAATGTAAAGTAATTTAGCTGACACTTGTCAAGAGCCACTAAAAGTAGTAAATATACATTTTCATACAGTCCTCCCTTCTCCCCATGGTAATCAAAACTACCAAGTGAGCTGTACATGCAAATAAACATATAATTAGTGTCCCTCTATTGCCTCTTGGTTTGGATGCGGGTCCCTGGACAAGAGTGTTGAAGATCCGTTCTACACAGTTCCCCATTAATTCTGCTCTATAGAAAAATGACTGGAGCCATCGATTGTGTCTATTTCATATGCCTGTCTTATGTTATTGTACATATAGTATGATGCCTGTTTGTAACAAAGGCATATTATACATGTGAAATCCAAACAACCCTCGTTTTTTATTAAATCATTTTTGCACAACAACCGTAAATATTTCTCAAATAATGTAACAAATATAAAATAAATACTGAAAATGGAACAAATGCAATAGGCAACATTAGGAAGTATGAGGTTACTGATTTAGAAATAAAACACAATAGTGCAAACTCACAATAGAGTAACGATTTGATAACGTGACTTCAGAAGGTGTTGGCGAGTGCCATTGGAATAATAAGTGGGTGCCTGGGTGTGGGTGAGGTGAGGATTATGCTACTTCTAAATTCAACCTAATGTTATGCATGTCAGTGTTTGACTGAATACAACGAGCAAATAGAAACATTTAATGAATGGGAAACATTAATTTGAACCTGTATAAAAAGACACTAATACATATGCCAATTGATGACCAAATGTGAATTGGTTGATACAATAAAACAAAGTGAAAAACTAGTAAAAATCCAGTAAGTTAAATATAGTTTTTAAAATGGCACAGATTCTGCAGTAAAATGAATTGACTCCTTACACCTTCTTTCAACATTACCTTGTGACCTGACTGGTTGGAAGAAAAAGCCCTCTCCAGCCTGAAAGACATTGCTGACCCAATGAGACAGTCTGAGAATCTTCAAGTTCATCCTTTATGGAGTCGAATTCCTCTTCCCCCTCTACTCCAGTGTCTTCATCCTCTTCTAATTCATCCTCTAGTTTCATCCTCTCCTGCTCCTCCTTCATATTTTTCTCTGGATCCTGCAGGACATGACAGACATTTTAACAATCACAGGATTTAACATTGTTACTGTTGTAGGGTGCTGGTAGACATCAATGTCAATATGCCATATAATCCAAAAGAAAAATATAGAATTTATTCAGGCAGTGTTCTGAAATAAGTTGGGATTGGAAGTTCACCACTGACCTTAGTCTGTCCCCAGGTCTCATTGCCAACCCCTTCTGCCAGCGTTGCATCATCTGTGATCAAGAAGTTATCAAAGATGGTCCCTGATTTCACCTGTGACAGTAATGAACATGTCTGAAATTACTCCCATTTTGCTAATCTTTCAGGCTTTCACCGATGCATTTTATTTTAAACAAAATGTAAGATATGACCCTTTTAAAACAGCTAAGTGTTCTATAACATTCCATTCTCTTATTACTTTCAGTAATTAAAAACAACAGAACAAGTGCATTCACTGTACCTGCCACAGGTCCAGCCCAATGACACCAATACTGTTGAATCTGCAGATCTCTGAGTCTGCGCTGTAGTCTGGATTGGCAATCTTAGGATGCACCCACTTCCCTTTGTAGTTGGGGTTATTGAGGGGCTTCCAATCACCCTGAGAAGGCAAACAAATCCATCAAACGCTGTTCGAATGACTGAAGTCCTATGACAAACTAAATGGGATCCAGCCATGTGTGGGGCAGGAAAACATAGTGCCCCAGTTCAGAGAGCATGACTGCTTGCCTTATAGTCAGGGTTGGAAATCATTGGTGGCTCTCATTCACCATCCATCTCAATGTCTCAATCTTCTGGCCTTTTGGCATCAGGGTCTGCGATGTTCTCTGGCTTATCCCAATACTTACACATGACAACATTCAATAATTAATTACAGTTAAAAATCGTTACAAGACGTATTGTTCTTCATTAGGGTAACTGGCTAGAAGCCTTTTTGTGTCTCGGACCTATCAACACAATAAAGTGGCAAGCTAGCTTAGCATTATTGAATGCAAAAACAACCATTTGTACAAAACAAGATTTCATCAACATATACTCACCTCTGGTTTCTTGTCATCAGGGTCCTCCACTCTCTCTCTCTCTCTCTCTCTCATCCCAGTCACCTGGCTTCATTGCTTCACTATCCTTGATCTTCTTAGGAGGCAAAATGTCCCAGTCCTCCTCCAAACTTTTAGACTCTACATAAGTGTTGTCAGAGTACAGGATTAGGGTGTACATGTGACTGTACTCATCATCCTGAAAAACAAAAGATATTTTTTGTGAAACAATTTGTGACATATACCATGCAAAATTGAAGCCACGCTGAGCCTGGAAGGGCATATTGAAAACTGGCCCACCCAATCTGGCTACTCCCATGTCTGTTTTTCTGCATTATTCACATTGATTTTGGTCAGATCTTTTTGTGGGTTGTAATAAAAGATAGTTCAGACAGAAAACACCATGTATAACTTTAACCATTTATTGGAGACATACACAACAAGACATGGGTGTGCGGCATCATCAGAAACCCTTCACACCCATGACACAAACTGTTTGCCCTCCTACCATTAGGTAGCCGGTACAAGGTTCCACACTGGTAGGCTCAGAAACAGCTTCTTCTCATCTACTGTAAACCTACTGAACTCCCATCCCATCACTAACCATACCCACCCACTCACCGCTTAGTACTGCCTCAGGGGCCTTGTTGCACTACTCCCATGTTCAACTTGTCTACCTCAGGAACCTTATTGCTGCTATCCCTGCATTTCAGTTGCACATGCCACCTTGCACCTTCAATTTGCCAGCACTGCACATTTAGAATTGCCATTGTACTTGCTTTTCTTTTTTTGGATGTTATATGCTCATGCCCTACCATATTTGCTTTCATTGCTCATTTAGAAATGCCATTTTGCACTGTATTTGCCTTCATTGCACATCTATACATTCCACTTGTAACATACGCTTTACTTAGTACTTGTAAATTTCCTAATCCTCTTGTTCTAGGACTTGGATATAACTGTCAGCATTGATGGTGCCTTTCCAGATGTGTAGGCTGCCCATGCCACACGCACTCATGCAACCCCATACCATCAGAGATGCAGGCTTCTGAACTGAGCGCTGATAATAACTTGGGTTGTCCTTGTCCTCTTTAGTCCGGATGACATGGCGTCCCAGTTTTCCAAAATTTACTTCAAATTTTGATTCGTCTGACCACACAACACTTTTCCACTTTGCCACAGTCCATTTTAAATGATCCTTGGCCCAGAGAAAACGCCTGCGCTTCTGGATCCTGTTTGGATACGGCTTCTTTTTTGACCTATAGAGTTTTAGCCAGCAATGGCGAATGGCACGGTGGATTGTGTTCACCGACAATGTTTTCTTGAAGTATTCCTGCGCCCATGTTGTGATTTCCATTACAGTATCATTCCTGTATGTGATGCAGTGCCGTCTGAGGGCCCGAAGATCACGGGCATCCAGTATGGTTTTTCGGCCTTGAACTTACGCACAGAGATTGTTCCAGATTCTCTGAATCTTTGGATGATATTATGCACTTTAGATGATGAGAACTTCAAACTCTGTAATTTTTCTCTGAGAAACTCCTTTCTGATATTGCTCCACTATTTTTCGCAGCAGCATTGGGGGAATTGGTGATCCTCTGCCCATCTTGACTTCTGAGAGACTCCTCTTATAGCACAATCTCCTCCCCGAGATTGTGCTATAAATCTAAAGGGAGACGCTGTGCCGCCTTATTGTCATGTGTATCCCCTGTCGCAGGCAGAGACGGCAGCGATGGAGACCTACTTGGCCGAATCCCTGCGGCAGGGGCAGATCCGCCGTTCCACCTCGCCCGACTCCTCAAGTTTCTTTTTCGTGAGGAAGAAGGACTGGGGTTTGCGTCCATGCATTGACTATAGGGCGCTGAATAAACTGACGGTCCGATATTCATATCCCATCCCCATTATTTCCCAATACATCGAGTGAATGCATGGGTCACGCTTCTTCATGAAACTGGACCTCAGGAGCGCGTACAATTTGGTGAGAATCCGAGAGGGAGACGAGTGGAAAACGGCCTTCAGCACCACCACGGGTCACTACGAATACCTGGTGATGCCGTATGGGTTGATGAATGCTCCGGCAGTGTTTCAGTCCTTTGTGAATGATGTGTTTAGGGACATGCTGGGGCACGGAGTTGTAGTTTATATTGACGACATCCTCGTGTATTCCACTACGCGTGCTGAGCATGTGTCTCTCATTCGCAGGGTGCTGAAGCGGCTGTTGGAGCATGGCCTGTACGCTAAAGCAGAGAAGTGCGCGTTCTTCCAGCGAGCCGTCTCTTTCCTCGGGTTCCGGATTTCCGCCGATGGGGTGGAAATGGAGGTTGATCGTGTGTCAGCCGTATGTAATTGGCCCGTTCCTACCACGGTTAAGGCGGTGCAGCCGTTTATTGGGTTTGCCAATTTCTACAATAGGTCTACAATACGGGGCTTTGGCAAGGTAGCAGCTCCTATCACTTCCTTATTGAAGGGTGAGCTGAGCCAGATCACCTGGACGGCCGAGGCAGACGTGGCGTTTCGCACCCTTAAGAGAATGTTCACCTCTGCCCCGGTTTTGGCTCACCCCGACCCGTCACTGCCATTCATAGTGGAGGTGGATGCCTCGGAGGTAGGGATAGGTGCAGTGTTATCCCAACTGTCAGGTACCCCTCCTAAGCGTCGCCCCTGCGCTTTTTACTCGCGGAAGCTCAGCGAGGCAGAGCGCAACTATATCGTCGGTGATAGGGAGCTGTTGGCTGTGTTTAGCGACTTGACTGTTTGGAGACATTGGCTCGAGGGAGCGAGACACCCGTTTGTAGTCTGGACCGACCACCGAAATCTGGTGGGCGGCGAAGAGACTGAACGCTCGTCAGGCCAGGTGGGCGTTGTTTTTTGCCCGGTTAGATTTAACGTTGTCATACGTGCCGGGTACGAAAAACGCCAAGGCAGACGCGCTGTCTCGGGTGTGCGACGCGGGAGCAAGGCGGGTAGATGAGACACCGATTCTGCCCGCCTCGCGCATTGTGGCGCCGGTTGTGTGGGACGTGGACGCGAACATTCAGCAGGCGTTGCGCGCCAATCCTGGATCTCCTCAGTGTCCTGCGGATCGTCAGTACGTCCCGCTGGATGTTCGTGACCGTCTCATCTACTGGGCCCACACGTCCCCTTCCACGGGTCACCCTGGCATAGACCGTACTGTGCGCTGCCTTACCGACAAGTACTGGTGGCCTGGTCTGGCCAAGGATGTGAGGGCGTACGTGTCCTCCTGTTCGGTGTGCGCTCAGTGTAAGTCACCTAGACACCTTCCGGCGGGTAAGTTACTCCCTTTGCCCGTTCCACAACGACCATGGTCTCACTTGTCCGTTGATTTTTTAACCGATCTTCCCCCCTCACTAGGCAATACCACGATCCTGGTTGTTGTGGACCAGTTTTCAAGGCCTGCCGGTTCCATCCCCTCCCCGGTCTCCCGACGGCTCTGCAGACCGCGGAGGCACTGTTCACCCATGTCTTCCGGCACTACGGGGTACCGGAGGACATTGTTTCTGACCGGGGCCCTCAGTTTACGTCTAGGGTTTGGAAGGCCTTTATGGGCGGGGGTACTGTAATGAGGACGCGCGCCACCCCTCCTGACGTGGTGTTCGGCGGACGTCATCGCCGGCCTTCTAGCCACGCCGCTCCTCCTCCCACGGCACTGTCATGTCTTGATATTGCACACACCTGGTGTCCATTCCCTCATTAGGTCGCATATATAAGTTCCTGTGTTTCCGGGTGTCTTTGTGTGGTATTGTTCTATGTTCAGTTTGTTTTGGATTTGCTGTGCGCAATTGTTATGCGCTATTTGAGTGCTACCTCCTTTTGATAGAGGAACTCAATACATATACTTTGACTGCCTCCCTGCATTCGTCTCCTTTTTTTTTGCATACTCACCACGAAGACAAACAGTGACACTCCAGCTGTTCCTTATCTGTACATTTAACTTTTCTGGCTTCTTATTGCTACCTGTCCCAACTTTTTTGCAATGTGTAGCTCTCATGAAATCCAAAATGAGCAAATATTTGGCATGACATTACAAAATGTCTCACTTTCAACATTCAATATTTTATCTATATTCTATTGTGAATTAAATATAAGTTTATGAGATTTGTAAATTATTCCATTCCTTTTTTACTCACAATTTGTACAGTGTCCCAACTTTTTTGGAATCGGATTTGTATTTATGTACCCCCGGATTTCATTAAACTACAATCAAAGCCAAAAAAACTAAGAAAGCTGTTTTCAAATTAAATATCAAAAAGAACGATATTGCAATGTAAATTTTTTAATATAAGAGAATTGGTCAGGGGTCTGAATAGTTTTTCAAGCCACTGTATATGTTTGTGTCTCCATAAAAATACTAGATACATTACGATAAATACAAAAAGGCTTTTTACATTATTGCAGTAAAACTCATCAAGAATTAACTGTATTTTCCAAAGGCAGACTGATATATTGCGAGATTGTTAGAGAAAATGTATTATGAAATTTGAAGAAAATAGGCAAGTAAAATGAGGAATATCCAAAAATCATTCTAATGAACAGTACTTAAAGGTCACTTCCTTCTGCAACAGCATCTGGTACACACAGTACACACTTTAACCGTTACAATAATAAACTTCTTGCAATCTCTTTTACTTAGCTGTAAGCTACAACACGCCCTATAAGGCAAATTTTTTGTGATAATGTTTAAACTTGATCTGTTGGATATATTGTCTTCTGACAAATATAAAATGTTGAAAATGTAACAGGAGGTTCCACAACTGAGGAGGTAATTGGGAGATGGACGGAACACAGAGGAACTCCTAAATCCCACTAACACACCCTCTATAGTGGAGGCAGAGCTGGAGGCTGATGGGGAAGCATCATCAATCTCCATGGCAGAAGTCACTGAGGTGGTCAAACAACTCCAGAGTGGCAAAGCTCCGGGGATTGAAGAGATCCGTCCAGAAATGTTGAAAGCTTTGGGTGTGGAGGGGATATCTTGGATGACACGCCTCTTCAACATTGCGTGGGAGTCAGGGAAAGTGCCTAAGGAGTGGCGGACCGGGGTGGTGGTTCCCCTGTTCAAAAAGGGGGATCAGAGGGTGTGTGCCAATTACAGGGGTATCACACTTCTCAGCCTCCCTGGGAAAGTCTACTCAAAGGTACTGGAAAGGAGGGTTTGGCAGATAGTCGAACATCAGATTAAAGAGGAACAATGCAGATTCCGTCCTGGTCACAGAACAACCGACCAGCTCTTTACTCTTGCAAGGATCCTGGAGGGGGCCTGGGAATATGCCCATCCAGTCTACATGTGTTTTGGAGCAGGTGTATGACCGGGTCCCCCGGGAGATATTGTGGGAGGTGCTGCGGGAGTATGGGGTGAGGAGGTCCCTTCTGAGGGCTATCCAATCCCTGTACATCCAAAGTGAGAGCTGTGTTCGGGTTCTCTGTAGTAAGTCGGACTCGCTCCAGGTGGGGGTTGGCCTCCGCCAGGGCTGCGCGTTGTCACCAATCCTGTTTGTAACTTTTATGGACAGGATATCGAGGTCGTAGTCGGGGTGGGGAGGGGTTGCAGTTCGGTGCCCTGGGGATCTCATCGCTGCTTTTTGCGGATGATGTGGTCCTGATGGCATCATCGGTCTGTGACCTTCAGCACTCACTGGACCGGTTCGCAGCCGAGTGCGAAGCGGTTGGAATGAGGATTAGCAACTCTAAATCTGAGACCATGGTTCTCAGAAGCAAACCGATGGAGTGCCTCCTCCAGGTAGGGAATGAGGCGTTACGCCAAGTAAAGGAGGTCAAGTATCTCAGGGTCTTGTTCGCGAGCGAGAGGGCAATGGAGCGGGAGATTGGCCAGAGAATCGGAGCAGCAGGGGCGGTATTACATTCGCTTTACCGCACCGTTGTGACGAAAAGAGAGCTGAGCCGGAAAGGCAAAGCTCTCGATATACCGGTCAATTTTCGTTCCTACCCTCACCTATGGTCATGAAGGCTGGGTCATGACCGAAAGAACAAGATCGTGAGTACAAGCTGCTGAAATGGGTTTTCTCAGAAGGATGGCTGGCTTCTCCCTTAGGGATAGGGTGAGAAGCTTGGAGTAGAGTCGCTGCTCCTTTGCGTCGAAAGGAGCCAGTTGAGGTGGTTCTCGGGCATCTGGTAAGGATGCCCCCAGGACGTCTCCCTAGGGAGGTGTTCCAGGTACGTCCAGCTGGGAGGAGACCTCGGGGTAGGCCCAGGACTAGGTGGAGAGATTATATTTCGACACTGGCCTGGGAACGCCTCGGGATCCCCCAGTCAGAGCTGGCAAATGTGGATTGGGAAAGGGAAGTTTGGGGTCCCCTGCTGGAGCTGCTGCCCCCGCGACGCGATACCGGATAAGTGGATGAAGATGAGAGATGAAGATGAGAGAGACAATAAGTAATAAGAAAAGCCCATAGGCTAGTCTGCTCACAACCTGGGAAAAATGTAAAACAGCTCATCGTTGAATTATTAGTGAGAAGCAACCACAATTTCTCTAATAGTTTCACAACATTTAAAAGTCTAACCCTACTCTTTTTTTCATGCCTAGATTAGATGGTTGTATTCAGTGTAAGCCCACCTTGTCAAGATTTGTATAGCCTCCAGACATCTAGTCTAGTGTCATAAAATTCCATTTAATGTGTTAATGGCCAATGTTTTCAAAAACATTGCACTAACTTAGCATCAACAGATAGCAATTACTTTTTTTGCCAAAATGTTAACTTTGAACAAAAATATTGTGCCCACTATCCACATTCAGAGCTCAATGTTAAGATTTTTTGCCACTGGTTCAGTGGGTTTGAAATTTATTGGCCCCAAAAATGTTTTACTGTCCCTCCTTCCAAAAGTTGTAATTTATCAGCGTTAAAACACAGTTGCACTAAAAAGTTTGCATACCCTTTAAGAATTGGTAATATATGTACCATTTTAAAGAAAACGTGTGAGCAGGCAAAACACATTTTATTTCTTATAGGATTCACATTAAACAGTGGGTCAAAACAAAACATGGCTACAAAGAAAATAATTAACTGACCCTTGTTCAAAAGTCTGCATACCCTTAATTCTTAATACGGTGTATTGCCCCCTTTAGCATCAATGACAGCATGCAGTCTTTTGTAATAGTTGTCTACGAGGCCCCAAATTCTTGCAGGTGGTATAGCTGCCCATTCATCTTGGCAAAATGCCTCCAGGTCATGCAAAGTCTTTGGTCGTCTTGCATGAACAGCACGTTGAGATCTCCCCAGAGTGGCTCGATGATATTAAGGTCAGGATACTGTGATGGCCACTCCCGAACCTTCACCTTTTTTTGCTGTAACCACTAGAAGGTCCACTTGGCCTTGTGCTTAGGGTCATTGTCATGCTGGAAAGTCCAAGAGCATCCCATGGGCAAATTTTGTGCAGAAGAATGCATATTGTCTGCCAGTATTTTCTGATAACATGCTGCATTCATCTTGCCATCAATTTCCACAAGATTCCATGTGCCTTTAGAGCTCACAAAAACATCAGTGAGCCACCACCATGCTTTACATTGGGGATGGTATTCTGTTCACTATAGGCCTTGTTGACCCCTCTCCAAACAAAGTGCTCATGGTTGTGACCATAAAGTTCTATTTTGGTCTTGTCGTTCCAAATGTACGCACGCACGCGCACACACACCGCGTCTCCATGAGAACGAGTGTTCGACGTTGAAGGAAGTTCGCGAAAGGTTGGTATCTCGTGAACACCTTTACATAATCACACATTAAAAAGTGGTATAAAAATATTTTAAATTCTGAATATAATTTTGTCAGTGTGTTAATGTCTACCCAAGAAGCGATTGCGCCTTCTTTGGAAAGTTAACTAGTCGCAAGTTTGAGGTAAAATGCACTTGGGTTGTCGATGTCAAAACACTATAAGCTGTGATTCAAATATTAAATAATGTTATGTCATTTTTACTTTTACACTGAATGTTTGCTGCTTCAATCCAGATGAGTAGGCAGAAGGCTATTGTATAAATTTAGAATAGGGTGTGAAAAGAGTGTGAATTCTGTTTAGAAGATGTGTAACGTTAGATTTTTGGTACGGCGTGTAGATTTTGTAAGAGGTAACGTTAACGTTAAAGGAATTTCCATGGGGTGTGAATTTGGTAGGCCTCTAGGGTGTTAAATGTGTATATTTTGTGAAGGCGTGAACCACATTTAATATAATAAAGTTATGTGTAACATTATTAACGAAGGAATTATTTTAACTATCCCTTTCAGATACGCGACCCGGCCCCGGATAAAGCGGAAGATGATGGATGGATTTCAGATACTTTTTTCAAAACATTAAAGCAAATCTACTAAATAGCGATCAGATGGCTAAAAACTTCTGCATTTTGAGTTCTATCTATTTATGCTCTTGGCAAAGGTCATAACAAAACTAGTGCTATACATATCATAACACTTTGCCCCTAAACAACATCGTTTTTGTTGAGTTATTATTACACAATACTTTTTCTGACCTTTTTGAATCTTGCCCCTGACAAATAGCCCATATTACAAAAAAAGACTAAAACTAACACTAAAACTAGTAAAAACGAAACTAAAACGAAGCATTTTCAAAAAATAAAAACTAAACTAAACTAGCAAAACTAATTAAAACTAAACTGAATTTGAAAACAAAAGGTCAAAACGAAAAAAATAAAAACGAATAAAAAATGCTAAACTAAAATAACCTTGACTCAGACACAAGCAACTCATTCAGAACCTCTATGATACAAATTTGGGTGTCAAGTGACCCACCAGCTGATAACCACTCCTATACTGTACCTTGCATCCAATGTCCTTGTCTAATGAGGTAACTTTTGCCTTTGTAGTTGATAACAACATGAATTTTCTTGGTGCCTGGACCACATATGTCTGGACCTGGAGATGGTAAAACAAGATTATTTCTGTAAATGTTTAAAGTGTAACAATGGAGAGGAACTGGTTGTCAATCATGTACAACCATCATTTTTGAATTGTTTCAGGTGGACTTTACCAACATGATGTTATAGTTGGAGTCTCCATGCATGTCTGCCTGGTTGAGGTCAGCAGGAAAAAGCTTGATGTAGCGTCCCCCACAAACAATGTTCTGCCCATGCTTCACAGTAAACTGGATTACCAGGGTCTTGCCCAGGTGGCTAAAGGGCTCAAAGCAAGCAGAAGAAAAGGGCATCCTGGCAGGTTTGGGACCTGAGGGGAATAATACAGGTTTTACATTGCTTCAACTTCAAATGTTAAATCAGAAAACAAATGTATAGAAGCAGACTAAATCGGAAGGTCTAAAAACAAGTATTGGTCACAAATTGATTGAGCAGCCCCTAGTGGAATTTCCAGTTCAAATCCAGAAGAAAATCCCAGTAGACATCCAGTTGAACACCAGTAGAAATTCAAACTGTTATTGTTTTTTATAGGGAAATTGGAACATATTCTAGTGGTGTCTAACTGGTTTCTACTGGAATGTATTAGTCTTTTCCAGTTCAAAACAAGAAAATCATAGACCCATTTGAGGTTATTGGTCTCAAATGGCCTGTATTGGTTTTATCTGGTCTCAAATGGTCTGTAATGGTTTTATCTGGGTTATTTTGTTCCTAATGGTGCCTGAAACTGAAATTAATTAAACTCATTTCAATTAGTGGAACCTGGAATTATAGTTTAATATAACTGCATTTGATTTATGTTCTAACTGTTCATCCACCACACTGACCTTAGACACACACACACATTTTTGTTTTACTCGAACCTACACCTTAATTATAGAAATGTAACATAATATAGAAATAGAAGCAACAAGTAAATGTGTTAAATTACATTTCCTTTTATTGACTTGTTAATGTCCATGATCTTCTCTGAAACATTACTACCCAATTTTACGGCCACGAACAGCCACCTCTGGTTCCGGGACACCTTTTTCCTGCAGCCATCTCTTGAATGAGTCATTGAAAATATACAGAACATAGAGAAACAATGTCACATAAGACAGTTGGACATAGTAGTTTTGGATGTATGAATTGAACAGGTAAATAGAGTTGTATGCAAAGGTTTGGGCACAGAAATAAAATACCAACCTTTAGCTGCTTGATATTTTTCAGGTGTAAGGGGAGGTTTGGCAACAGCGCCTTGGCCTTTGAGCCTGTTGCATACCTTCCCCTCAGTGGATTGGTTCCACAGGTCCTCTGACCCCCAGATGGCTACAGCAAGGTCCTTGCAGAACCAGGAGTAATTTTTGGCTCCTCTGATCCAGCTCCAGATCCCTGCTGATATGTATGCTCCACCCCCGATATGGATCTAAGACAAGAGTAAAGGAAAATTGCTAGGAAAATTTAGCAGTCGTACGAGAGAAGCAAATATACAACTGCTACTGGAGCTGTTGGCATGACTCAAAGCAGAGTGCCCAAAATATCTGTAATACAGTACTATTTGCCTCGAGTGCAGCCTACTAGCAATTTTGACCAAAACTATAAAACTTTATTTTCCTTTCATCTCTACAGTTACTAAGGAGGTTGGCTGTTTGTTAGTCACTAGTTCAATTTCAACCCAAGCCACTCCATCATTTGTTCCATTGACATTTTGCTAGTTGGTTGTTAGGCCTCTATTCTACACAAACAACATGAGTGACATCACTACAGGTGACATAAGGCAAGAACATCGGTGTCATTTCGTTTATCACATTTGCAATATAACTTCATACAATAACAATTATTTAGAGAATATTAACATCCTACAATGATACTGAGGAACAAAGCTGATTACTACAGAATAATAAAATGTACCTGTCACAAGTGTTGTCGAGGTGCGTGTGTCGAAATAAGGAGCCAAACGCAGGGAGGTAGTTTCACTATCTGTTTCTTATATTATCTGAAAAATGGCACGGGTAAAGAAGAGCGCACAGGCGCAAAATAAACGTGCAACAGCTTCACAATAGTAACACCAAACATAGAACAATACCACACAAAGACAGCCAGAAACACAGGAACTTATATATGCGATCTAATGAGGGAATGGACACCAGGTGCGTGCAATAACAAAACAGGACAGTGCCGTGGGAGGAGGAGCGGCATGGCTAGAAGGCCGGTGATGACGTGCGCCGAACACCACATCGGGAGGGGTGGCGCGCGTCTTCCACGTGCGTCCTCGTTACAGTACCTTTCCATCTGGGCAGGGAAAGATTGTTTCCTGACTGGCCTGTGAGGTGCTGGGTTGAACAGGTGAACTCCTGGATACTGAAAAAAAATATAACCGTCTTAAAATGTTTGTGTTGTAATTAGCTACAGTCAAACTGTCTGATTAATTTTTTTGTGGTGCAGGCAATTGAACCTATAGAAATATTTCACATTTACCCACGTGGTAATGCATGTTGTGTGGTGAAACGTGTACTATGTTTAGTTTACAAAAACAACAAGGTTTTAGTGAGAATAACAAATTTAAATGTTTACTCACCCTCTAACACCTCCCTTTGGAGCAGTGTTCAGTGTACATTGCCCTGGATGGAGCATAGGTAGCTTTTGTACCGGTCACGCTCATTTTGTATTTCTTTTTTTACTTTTTCCAATTCTGCATATCTATGGTTAAATGAAAATGGAAAAAAGACAAAATAAGTGTTTATCTTTAGTTTATACTATAATACTAAAGAAGACTACTACAATAACTACATGTCCAGAATCCTAGAGATGAGGAAAATATAATATGTTGTACAATTATCACTGGAAATAACAACAAAAATCTCAATGACAATTTCGTAACATGTTATTTTTATGGCATTTCATTTATGCAAGGCTACAACTGTATTGACTATTTGTGTTCCAAGTACTTACTTCTGTTGAAGATCTCTGAGATCCACTGACAGTTGTTGTTTTTTTTTCTTTAACTGATGGTACCCTTGGAGCAATTCATCATAAATTTGCTGAGGGACCACTCCACCTTCATCTGTGCATTCCGAATCCTAATTGTGAAGGAGAGACTTCAATGCATCTCTGGAGATATTTATTATATGGCTTAGGGGCTACTTGGGTTAACTTTGTCTGGCCAAGAAGTGAGAGATAAGCAACAATACCATACACACCTACAAGTCACAGTTTCATATTTCAAAAGAATCATGCATAACGAAACTCCTAAACGTAAACTTCCGTTATAAGGCTTGTAAGTCCTACCTCATCATCCGAAGAAAGCACACTTCTTTTTCTTTAGTCTTTGGTACTCTCTCCGAGGTATCCTATAGACAGGTAGATCACTCAGTAAACAGACCTGAAGGTTCATTATCACTAAAAACAACTAGTTTTCAGTATGCTGATGTTATATGCAGTACACTTTAGAGTTACATGGCAGTCACATGACAGATAAATATGTAGAACAGATAGTGCAGTACTGGTAAGTCAGGCATAGGAGAAGCATTGTAAAGTAAACTATTCACCAAAACAGATTAACTTTCCCCACACAGTGGGTTTTCCCTTTTGGCAGCGATTATTTTGCTAAGCACGTTGCCTTTATTCTTAGTCTACAATTAAAGAGAATGTGTTGGTTATTTTTCCAGGTGACAAAATAGGATTTTCTTCAATTGGTTTTAGGCCTACACCCTAATGTTTAAAAGGAAACACTACACTACTTTGCACTAGGTCACTTATTCAACCACCACAAAGATTGAGATACTTTTGATTGTTGGTGATGAGCAGCACTTATGGTGGCCATCATTTTTCGGTCTCCATCCTTTTCATGCCTCTTCATTGCCTGAGGAGGTGTTTGATTGATTTAATAGGTGTGCAGTGCACTACGTTGGAGGATGTCTGAGAAACTCCAAACTTTTGAACAGCAGTGTCCAATTCTAGGCATCCAAATATCCCTAAATATGTGTAACTAAGCATACAATATTCTCTACCAATGGTCCCTATAAACACAATACAGAATTCCTCTTTTTTAAGTCATACTTTCCTATTGGCGGTCACCTCCTCAGCGCTGCCTTTCCTGTTGGGTGACGCAGTTTCTGTCCTTATTTTGGGGATGGGGGCCCTCTTCGTCTCTAGACGCTGTCTCAGTGTGTTCTCTTCATCTGAATTATAGAGAAAACATGTAATTATTAAACATATTGGCAACAGCAGGCATACACATCATATACTGTAAATACAGTTATTACCTAACCAGCTTATTAGGCCTAGCCTACGGTTCGTTTGATAGACTACAAAAAAAAACGAACAGCTTGCTTGATTAAGGGTATACCTAATTCACAATCAGTCCTGGAGCGAGACTACATAGAACCATCTCGTGCTACAACGAGTTGATATATCTAGCTGATGAATACATTGTTTTATCCAGATGCTGGTGGGTTAGCTGGTTAATTTTCTTCTAACGTTACAACAAATGCTAAGGTTAGTAAATTAACATTACTCTTTAGGACACAAGATATATCGATAACGTTAAATAAATGTTACGTGTCATTCTATAAACTTTTGAGTTGTAACATCAATAGTTAGATACTTTTAGGTAGCCTATTGATACAATAAATGATGGCAGTTAGCGCAACTGTCAGCCCATCAGCTTTTCCAGTGCGTCACCGTTATCATCTGTCTTTACTAACATTTGCTAACAGTTACTGGCATACCTCAAGACTTAAATAATTGTTCTTGTAATATGTAAAAGCTAAGCTAAAGATTAGTTAAATTTGTAATGACAGCTAACAGTTAAAGTATTTTACTTACCAGAAAGGAGCCTGGCCTTGGTAATTTCAAATTGGCCTATTCATGTGATGATAAATGAGCTACCAACAAAAGAGAGAGGGAATCACATGGCTCTGGCTTGTCTGTGGTTTGGAAAGGGGCATCCTAAAATGAGTAGTTTCCTCCATCATTTTGTTGAAGATGCTAAAACACTGGCAGAAAATGGAGTTAGGTGACTGACTAAATCCAAACAGGTAGTCATTTCTAAATTAATAAGTTTATGTTGTTGATTCGGTGGCAAGACCTACCATGCAGAACACAATGCAATACAATGGTTACTTTGTGTGCAGTTTGTGCTATCATCCTGGGAAATTGGTAGCAGGGCAAGTTAAATACCCTGTTTCACAATCACAGTACCCTGACAGAACAGAAAAATAAATTTTGAGGCACATGGAGAATGCTCTTCAAGACAGGGTTAGTTATAAGGGTGTTAAAGGTCCTTCTCCTCTTATAAATGTGCCACATTTCAACATATTCTGGGGTTTTACACCAGACTACATGCACTGTACTCTTCTTGGTGTAACAAGACAAATTGCAGAGCTCTGGCTAAATTCAGTGGGAAGAGAATTTTACATTGGTACCCCAAGTCACTTACAATCAATAGACTCAAGACTGCTTTCTATTCACCCACCTAGAAATATTTCACCCTTACCCAGATCATTGAAAGAGCAGAAATTCTGGAAAGCTTCTGAGTGGCGTACCTGGTTACTATTTTATTATTTGCCCTGTCTGAATGGACTTTGCCTTCAAAGTACATACAACACTGCCAAATTAGTTCAAGCCATTTACCTCTTGCTGAAGTCCAACATTTTCCCAAATGATATAAATTAAGCAGATGTTCTTTTACTTGAGTTTGTGTTTAGGGTTCAGGAGCTTTATGAGGAACAAATGACTTCAAATGTGCACTTCACCTTTGTTAAAAGTGTTAAGCTATGCAGGCTTCTTTGGGCACATTCTGCATTTGTCTTTGATTCAGCAAATGGAGAGATTTTAAAACTTGTTAAAGGAACAAGAGGTGTGGCAACTCAAATAGTTGACAAAAATAGTTGTACTATGAAATACAACATTCATGTTTTCTCAGATTTACACAGTCCACCATGAAATACTGAAATTCTGTCTCAACTTAACTTCTTACCCCCGATTACAAGTGGCTGAGGAGCATCACGGCACTACAGTTTTAGAAGAGGGTTATCCGTGTACACTCAACACTGAAGAGCAGGAGCTATTTCAAAAGAGTGGTTGGCCAATATCAGCTGTGGTAGTGCATAACAGACTGGTCTACAAAGGTCAAAGGCTTGACAGCACCGGCTACAAAAGGTGCATCAAAACAAGCAATACAGTTGTATTCGGTGAAATAATCAAAATTTGCACATCTACACATTGAGGTTATGCTCTTTGTCAAACTTTTCAATGTTCATCGTAACAAAGCCATTGCAAACACCCCCCACATAACATGCATCAGTCGGTTAGAACATAAGTGTTGTGCTCCCTAGTGACATTGTTGGAAAGTGTTTATTACTTGAGTTCAGTGACAAAATGTATATATGTACATTTCTTAATAATCATGAAAAGGACTGATTGTTTCAATATCCCCAAAACCCAGTGTGTGCTCTACTTTTACAGTCTTTAGACGATAAATTACCTACCCAATGAAAGATTATCCAAATATTCTAATACACAGGTCCAGCCCAACATTGATCCTCTTTTTCTGCCCTTTGAATTGAGTGGTTAATCTTTTTTACGTTTGTTTGTTTTTATTGTGTGCGGATGTAAAGTCCTTATGAAAGGTGCTATAGAAATAATGTATTATAATAAAAATGTTTAAATATGTATTCAAATGCTGAAATTCAAGTAAATGCTATAACGAATTTCCGTATAGATGTTAATGAATTTGCATCTGGTTATCTTTTCTTGGGTTTGTCTGGAGCCTCTGTATCGTTCTTGTTATGAATTGTATATTAATAGTAGGTCCATATTCTAAAACAAAATAAAAAGTTCTAACACTTGTTGACTCGAATAATTTTGAAACGAGAAAGATTTTCAGCAGGCATCAGTTAAGAATGCCTGGTTGCGGAAAGGTTAGTTTTCTACAAATCGCATGGCAAATAGTGTAGATTTTTTAAAGTTATGCTACCAATGACTTTCTATTGGGTTTATTAGACCAGTTAACCAATTGGATTCATTTTAATTTGTTAACTGGCCAGTAACATCCTATTGGTTTCAACTGGATGGAACTGGTGAAGCAGGTGCCACCCATAGGTCTATTGGTTTAAATGGGTTTTGATTGGTTTCAAAGGGTATTCTTAACTTATTAAACAGTAGATTTTTAAAACCCAGTTGAAACCAGTTCATTCCAATGGACTAGCTGCTGGATGTTCCACTAGGGAAATATTTCAGAAATGGCCACGGTTAACCTTGTTAAATATTTACAAGGTCTGACGTGTGCAAGACATTAACTAGCTATTTAAAATTTGTCTCAGCTTCTCCATAGAATTTACCAGCATACAAGACATTTTCCGTAGTCCGACATGTTTGGATTCAACCCATCGGGTCTTCCAATCATCTAACCGCAAAGATATTAGTCGAAAGCAAACATGAACAAAGTAATAGGGATGGTTGAACTATTTGCCAACATTTCAAATGTGCTAGATTGCGCTGTCAACGGCGTAGACAAACGTTAGCCAGATCTATTTAAACCGCTAGGTACTGTATAGCTACATGTACCAACATGTCCATGAAAAGTTGGGAAATCCTAAGCTAATAGGCATTCAATAATATAGACAAGGCAAATAGTTGAGTACTTTTATTGCCTAATTTACAGTACACTTAAACATGCCCAAAACATTTGTGTAAGTAGTTAGGGAGAGTTCCCATGTACGCATCTTTCTACTGCACAGTTCAAGTAATGCTTCAACAGCATTACAATTGTCAACCTCACATTTGATGTGATAAATCACAGTTAAAGTAAATAACTGGACAAAGCTGCATTAACCAGAGTAGTCAGTGTCTGTTCCAATACATGTATTTAACAGTCAAGTCTGATTCACATTTTTCTATTTAACAGTCAAGTCAGCTGGTCCACAACGGTCCTTGCTTGCTTTCGTGACCCAACCCTTAGAGGAAAGGAAGAACAAAATGAGCAAAGTGAACACTAGAAGTCTAAAAACAGGAAAACAGGGATAAGATCAGTATTCTTATGGTCATCAAGATCTCAGGGAGAGAGTTCAAGAATTGAATCATCATTTGCTCATATAACATCACCTTTCAACAAGCAAGTTACTCAACAAGCCACTTACTATAGGTACATTTACTTTGACTTGTCGAGGGGATTGTCAACAAATCTTCAACAGACACCGAAAACCTGAAATGGAAAGAGTTCAGAAAAAACACACTGCAAAAACAGCCAATAGCTTCTCACTATTGAAGCCTCAGAAATAAATGGAACGGTTGCTGTATAATCAGTGTACTCATATGGCAGAAGGTTTTCTTCACCGGCCCTTTTTAGATTCAAGGTGATGTGGTTGAAATGCTTACACCCATTCTTCCTTTCTGTAACTTCAGAAACATCTGCTATTCCTGAATAGAGACAGGAGCATAGAGAATATTAAAAAATTGCCAACAAAAGCAAAGACAATGCTTAGTTCTTTATAATCTGCTAAATCTTATTCACTGTAGTGGTTGAAAGAATTCCAGATTAACTAAATTACATGCCATCAAATGTTGTGATGAGTTAGCCTCTAGGGCCAAAAAAAAAAAGACAGATCTGAGTAACAATAGGGAAATAAAATGTAACCATGCAGAGCAAGGGATAATATAAGTGTTAAATTGCAGCTACATCAGTTAGGAGCAAAAGACAAAGCTGATAATTCTTCACGGTAAATCTGCTGAACTATGTGGTCATCACTGTATGAACAAGGACTAGTGTTTGAAGCTGAAGACTGTACTTACCATTAATGGTTCCATGATCATTATTAAAATTCAGACCAAGGCAGTCCAAATTAGGTAGACCTGATGAAGATAGATAAATTAAGATAGCTGCACACTATAATGTAGAGATGTACATTATAGTACACCAGTTCAGTGATCTAAAGTCTCTTTCACATTGTCTCAGAGAGATTCCCAAAGATACTTAAAACATCATTAACAGTATTAAAGCCTTTCAGTAGCAAAGTTAGGTGTTACAAGACCTTACTGTGAAAAAAATGTTTTCCAAAGAAACCGCCATTTGCCTGAAAATAAAGTCTTGGCTTATTAATGCATCCAGATGGCACGTCAGACAATGCACTACTAGATGGCCATCAGTTTGAAAATGTGTCAGAAATCATTTCTGTCCACTACTCTTAATCAAATTCATCACAGGCTAGATTACTATAATTTAGATTTGATTGTCTGCCATACCTGAATCACCCAAGTGCCAATTCATGTCATCCAGGATCAAATGCAATAGATGTTAGAATCTGAAAATTAAAAGTCTATGGTTAAATAGTGGGCAATGTTTTTAATTTAATTAAACAGTTGGAAGGTATAAAGCCATGTCTAGTCAGTAAAGTTGGCGTTTCCTCAAGTGTTTCAGATGTCCCTACCAACATATATCATCATTTCAGACATTGCATGAATCGTCAGTTATCAACATCAGGTCACATGGCGGCTTTGGCCATGTATGCACCATTAATCGAGCAAAAAGGCCAAATAGCCATGTACCAAACAACACGTACATACAAAATAACTAGCACGCATACAATCATTTCCTCGTAACACTGAGTACTTGGGGGGGAAATTAGCTTTAAAAAAAATATATATACCTTTTTTCCAAAAGGCCATAACGATAGCCAGACGTTCCCCATTGCGATTTGAACGGAAAAGAATTTTAGGCGGGTGACGTTTTAATTTATACTATCGTCCCGTTGACTTGTGGGTAAAACTAGCATCGTATTACATGACGTCGTAATTGTTTTTTTCTTCGGTCTCCGGGAAGTAAAGGAACTAAATAAATGTTTTTTAGCTAAGACACCGGCCCAAAGAAAAGGGAATATGTTTAGCAACTAGCTAGCAATTTGGCCTATTAAAGTGATAGAAATGGTTAAAGTGATAGAAATCTGCATTATGAATTGAACCCACTGACTGAGATTACCGTTCTGCTAGCAGCAGGACATTATACTGGCAGCATAACTCAGAGTTGTGTGTTTAGATCCTCATAAAGATAGTGAATTGTAGTCGAGGTTTTGTTTTTTCAAAAAATAATTATAAAATATATATATTTTTATATTTCATATATTTGGGGTAATTAAGATGTTATAGGTATCAGGACGATTTAACCCAACCACTCTATCGGCTTCAATCCAATACACTATGAGCCAAAGTGGCCTAGCTAACGATCCGCTAACTTTGGCCACAGACTATTATCGTCCGTTTATTGCTGTCGGATGACTAAACCTCTCATGTTCTAAATGCACTTGAAAACGACAGTACGTCTTGCTATTAAATATACCCTTTCAGCTAGCCCACCACAATTTTTTATAGAAATGTAGTAAGCGTAAAATTTTTAACATTTTATGTATGGCCAAGACGGCTGATAATTGGGGACGGTGGCCAATAATAAGGGGTCATATTAGTTGTCTAATTTGCTAACCAACTAGCTGAAAATATTAATATTTCCCTGGACATATGTACTTTTTTCCAATACTTGGTCTTTGTATTTATTTGAAAACAAGGTCAATATTGCTTTTGGTTACAATGTCTCATCTTTAGAACGAATTATACACAATACAACAGAGTGATATGGGCGCTTTTATTTTGAAGGTTTCGTCATTAGCACCCGATTTCGACGACGTTGTTAATGCTGCTGGCATAATACTAGTCTGACTGAGTCATGGAGAGCATGGCTTAGACTATCGTCATGCTGGCAACATTAGAAATTCCGTAGCATTGATAAGACTTGCGTTTTCGGATTTTGCCTTCAAAATAAAAGTCCACGGTAAAACGCGATTTTAATAATATTAAATGAATCAAATTTGCCACTTTGCTTAGTGTATGTTGTAAAAATGTATTGTAGGAAATGTTCAAGGGAGTGGATAGAGTAATTATATGCAAAAAAATATCAAGGGGCACTGTGTATTTACAATTGTTGTTGGCATTTTACTCTGCCCATACCATTGGCCACAATGTAACTCAATGGATATGAAATACATATTGACTCATATAGAAAAAACAGTTCTATACGCCGCAGTGAATGTCCATCCATCTTCTTCCGCTTATTCCTGGGCCGGGTCGCGGGGGCAGCAGTCTAAGCAGGGATGCCCAGACTTCCCTCTCCCCAGACACTTCCTCTAGCTCTTCCGGGGGGACACCGAGGCGTTCCCAGGCCAGCCGGGAGACATAGTCCCTCCAGCGTGTCCTAGGTCTTCCCCGGGGTCTCCTCCCGGTGGGACGGGACCGGAACACCTTCCCAGGAAGGCGTTCCGGAGGCATCCGAAACAGATGCCCAAGCCACCTCAGCTGACCCTTTCGATGTGGAGGAGCAGCGGCTCTACTCTGAGCTCCTCCCGGGTGACCAAGCTTCTCACCCTATCTCTAAGGGATCGCCCAGCCACCCTGCGGAGAAAGCTCATTTCGGCCGCCTGTATCCGGGATCTTGTCCTTTCGGTCATGACCCAAAGCTCATGACCATAGGTGAGAGTAGGAACGTAGATTGACTGGTAAATCAAGAGCTTCGCCTTGCGGCTCAGCTCTTTCTTCACCACGACAGACCGATACATCAACTGCTTTACTGCAGAAGCTGCACCGATCCGTCTGTCAATCTCCCGTTCCATCCTTCCCCTAGATACTTAAACTCCTCCACTTGAGGCAGGCACTCTCCACCAACCTGAAGTGGGCAAGCCACCCTTTTCCAACTGAGGACCATGGCCTCGGATTTGGAGGTGCTAATTTTCATTCCCACCGCTTCACACTCGGCTGCAAACCGTCCCAGTGCATGCTGAAGGTCCTGGTTAGAAGGGGCCAACACGACAACATCATCTGCAAAGAGCAGAGATGAAATTGTGTGGTCCCCAATCTGACACCCTCTGGCCCCTGGCTACGCCTAGAAATTCTGTCCATAAAAATTACGAACAGAACCGGCGACAAAGGGCAGCCCTGCCGGAGTCCAAAATGCACTGGGAACAAGTCTGACTTACTGCCGGCAATGCGGACCAAGCTCCTGCTTCGGTTGTACAGGGACCTGACAGCCCTTAGCAAAGGACCCAGGACCCCATATTCCCGAAGCACCCTCCACAAGATGCCGCGAGGGACACAGTCGAATGCCTTCTCCAAATCCACAAAACACGTGGATTGGTTGGGCAAACTCCCATGAACCCTCCAACACCCCGTAGAGGGTATAGAGCTGGTCCAGTGTTCCACGGCCCAGACGAAAACCACACTGTTCCTCCTGAATCCGAGGTTCTACTATCGGCCGTATTCTCCTCTCCAGAACCCTGGCATAGACTTTCCCGTATTGTAGGATGTATTGTAGGAAATGTTCAGGAGAGTGAATAGAGTGACTATATGCAAAAAAAATCTAGGGGCACTGTGTATTTGCAATTGTTGCTGGCATTTTACTTCGCCCATACCATTGGCCACAATGTAACTCAATGGAAATGAAATACATATTGCGCTATACAGAAAAAAATATTCTAAACAACGCAGTGAATGTATTGTAGGAAATGTTCAGGAGACTCAATAGAGCACACTATTCCCCATGATTAGACATGTTTGTCTTACTCTACACACTCTCCTGAACATTTCCTACATTGCTTTCTCTGTGGAATATTCAATAGTTTACGAGCTATGAGGCAATATGTATTCCATATTCAGTCATTGGCATTGTCTGAATTCTGCCCTTGGAACTTTTTATTGAAATTTCTCTTAGATATGATCAAAAATGAATTGTTGTCAATGTTTTGAGTGGTCCATTTTCTTAAACAATTAATAAACTCAATCTATGTCGGTTTTGAAGTTATACGTTGGTCCCCTTTATTTTGAAAATTTCTTAATTTTCGTGACCCGGAAGTGTTTTCTTTAATGTTGCTCACAAGACGCAGATATAAGACGCTGACTTTTCCTTATTATGATGCTAGAGCTCCTGGTAAGTTAATTTAGCCTGGTTCATTATTTTCTCTTGCAGTCAGGCCACCTATCTGTGTTTATGAACTTAAATACATGTGTTTTGTCTTGGGGGATAAATACGGTCAGTGAATTGAAAAAAACGTCATTTTATTGTGGTACAGTAATATCGGCAGGTCAACATTTGGGAGTGAGACCACGAGTCGAGGGATGTATTAACAATAACATAAAAAATGCTCGAAAAATTGCCGAGGACCTTCGAGGGTCGGGGTTGAGATCGATGAGCATACAAATGGACACCATACCCATGAAAAATGAATGGCTGGAAATGTTATTTGGGGTTTCAGACGTTTCCTCCTAGTTGGTGAGGAAAGTTTGGAGGTTTGGTGCAGATGGTGGGTTTTCGTGCAAAAGGAGATGATTACAAATCTGAAACATTATTCAACTCATTATTATTCAATTTTGAAAGAAATGCCATAGGTCTTATTTATAGTGGTCATGCCAATCCATCCCCTATAAAAATAGGCATTTTGTGTTTATTCAGACCAGCTTTACAAGGCTTTCATTTCAGAATCCTAAACTAAATCCCCAAGTGTGATGTAGTCTATTATAATGTCTAATTCAATGCCTAGTTGTATGGGGCAGTGGTAACTGGTTTGGTAAAAAAATCATTATTTCTGTCCCTGAGCAATACAAGTGACCCTAATTGTGACTGTTATTAATAATATGTCAGGGTTAAAGACCAGAGACAAATTTCAGTTGTCACTTTGATGCCAGATTTGTGACGTGCATGCGTCAAAGTCTGTAAATACAAATACATGTGAATGCAAATACTTTCTTGGCACACCTTGTTATTCGCTACTCTCTGCAATTAACTGTCCGTCTTGGGTTACATTCCCCCTTGGGTGTTGTCACTGCAAGGTTGTGTTCCGCAATCCATTGCAGTCCATTCACATGTGCTGTCCGTACTCTGGGAACAAAGGTTATAGACATAATTCATGGTTAAAGGGGCACAGAGTAGAATCCTGCTTCTAAATAATAATACAACCTTTCCTCCTCATCTTGCCCTACTGAACAAGACCAGTATAGTAGTATCTGCTCTAGGGTGGTTTAGGATGTAAAGCATAGTTCTGCAAGTGTCTAAAGCGAGTATAAGGTGATTATAAATCAATGCAAATGTATTGATGGACTGGCAAGTAAATTTTAAATGGGGAATATGTCAGTGACTCATACATTTCTTTTCAAAAACATGTGAAACATTAACTTAAAATATTAACATTGTAATTTTCTTTCTGGGGTGTGAATATTTTTCTTTCGGGCTGTTTTGGTGTGAGTCAGTGGGTCTGAGTAATGATGGAGCGAGAGAAAGTGCTGGACCAAATTGTCAAGACAAGAGACAATCCCTTCGGATGCAGTAGTAGGAGGTTTGTGTCCACCAATGAATGCTTTATAGATGTTCTCCAGAACTCCTCAAAATCATGTAATTCTTGAATACCATGCCTTTTGTACCGTGTAATTGTTCTGTTTAAAAAAATAAATAAAATTGGGCATGATCTTTTCTTAAAATGCCATACAGGAGGGAAAAAAGGAACAAAGTAAACAGCACTGATGAGAAGGAAGGTACAGTGGGCGATTATAACTGGAATGGAAACTCTTCAGAATCTGACAGCAGCTATGTATATTTTGAAAATGAGCTGGATCAACTTTTGGATCAGTAAGTACAATAACTTTCACTATTAAATCTTCTCTCAGATTTCATTCCTTGACAACTGAAGTACAGAAGATAAAGTTTATTAATTAATAAATCCCTTTCGGGTCTCAGGAAATATTCGGTTTGGGTCCTACGTTAATTTCTGTAACATGAAGTATTGTGTGTGTATATATTTTTTTTATGTATTGTATTTCCAAAATGCATTTCATAAAGGATTAAACTTGTTTAGTAACAAAAGTATTTGGTTATACAGCGGTGCTCATAAGTTTGCATACCCTGGCAGAAATTGTGAAATTTTTGTATTGTTTTCTAAAATATAGCTACTCATGCAAAAAAACGTATTTAAGGATAATGACCATATGAAACAATTATCACATCGGTTTCCTTTTTAAATCATATTGATAATAAAAATCACCCAAATGGCCCTGATCAAAGGTTTACATGTCGTTGAATGTTTGGCCTTGTTACAGACACACAAGGTTACACACACCGGTGAAAATGGCATTTAAAGGTGAATTTCCCACACCTGTGGCTTTTTAAATTGCAATCAGTATCTGTTTATAAATAGTCAATGAGTTTGTTAGCTTTCACATGGATGCACTGTGCAGACTAGATAATGAGTCATGGGGAGCAGATATAAAACTGTCAAAAGACCTGCGTAACAAGGTAATGGTACTTTATTAAGATTTTAAAGGATATCCAAAGCCATGCAAATGCCAGTCAGTACTGTTCAATCACTTATTAAGAAGTGGAAAATTCAGGGATCTCTTGATACCAAGCCAGCATCAGGTAGACCAAGAAAGATTTCAGCCAAAACTGCCAGAAGAATTGTTTGGGATACAAAGAAAAACCTACAGGTAACCTGAGGAGAAATACAGGCTGCTCTGGAAAAAGACGGTGTGATTGTTTCAAGGCGCACAATACGACGAGATGAGCTGCATGGTCGAGTTTCCAGAAAGAAGCCTTTACTGCACCAATGCCACAGAAAAGCCTGGTTACAATATGCCTCACAACAACTTGACACGCCTCACAGCTTCTGGCACACTGTAAATTGGAGTGACGAGACCAAAATAAAGCTTTATGGTCACAACGATGAGAGGTATGTTTGGAGAGGGGTCAACAAGGTCTATGCACAAGGCCAAGTTGATCACCCAGTCTTTACAGCAGAAAAAGGTGAAGGTTCTGGAGTGGCCATCACAGTCTCCTGATCATCGAGCCACTGTAGGGAGATCTCAAACGTGCGGTTCATGCAAGAAGACCAAAGACTTTGCATGACCTGGAGGCATTTTTCCAAGACGAAGGGACCGCTATACCATTGCAACAATTCGGGGCCTCATAGACAACTATTACAAAAGACTGCACGCTGTCATTGATGCTAAAGGGGGCAATACACAGTATTAAGAACTAAGGGTATGCAGACTTTTGAACAGGGGTCAGTTAATTTTTTTTCTTTGTTGCCATGTTTTGTTTTATGATTGTGACATTCTGTTATGACCTACAGTTGAATGTGAATCCCATAAGAAATAAATGACATGTGTTTTGTCTGCTCAATCATGTTTTCTTTAGAAATTGAATATATTACCAATTCTCCAAGGGTATGCACAGCTTTTGAGCACAACTGTATGCTAGTAGTACAGTAATCATACATTATGCCCCTGTAAGTTATTTGCAGATGCTTGCAGACATTTTTACTAAGACAATTGCTCAGATAAATACATTTTGTTTTACAAATACAAACATTTCTAAAATATATGTATTGGTACTGGTCTTAGGGCCCTTGTTAAGGTTAAAGGCAGAGTGAATTTTACCAAGTACCAGGACATTTTAGCCCAAAACTGGATTTGCCAGACGCAGAACACTTTTCTCCAAGTGGATTTTTCAGCAGACAAAAATCCCAAACACCAATCAAAATCAATGTATAAATTGTTTATTTAAAAGAAAATTTTGACTTTCTCTCTTCTGACTTAAATACGGTTTATAACATGTGGTTTGCACAGACAAAGGATGTCAAGCATTGGGGGGGATTCTATGAAAAGTGCTATTATTTCCTTATGCTAAAGTTTTTTTTTAAAGTAAATAGATTTGACCTGTCTCCTATTGTTTCTTGAATATGTTTTTTAGAGAGGAACATGACAACCGTTGGAACGAGCATTCGGAGATTGTAGATGCCAACAGGACGGAAGATAACTGCCTTCCCAAAGTAACCGTCTTTTCCCAGACCAATGAAAGAGTTTCCCCCCTTTCCTCATTTATAGATTCAGAATTTGAAGATGAGCTGGATCGACTACTGAACCAGTGAGTTGAATGATTTACGCTGATATAACCTTTTTCATAGAATGTCACCCCTTGCCTGCTACATGTAATATAACGCCTTCAAATGTTGAGAATTATAACCCTGATTTGTTCCGTCCGGGATTATGATGAGGCTGATAGCTGTGGTATATGAGAATCCCTGTCTATCATGGGTATGACAAAACTTTTTACAGATGCAATTGTATTTGTAATTTGTTCATAATAGCAATATTTTATCTAAAGGTTTTTAGGTACATTGTTAATATACTAAGTGTTGTGCTTAAATCAACTCTTGGTATATTGGTTGTAAACCATACCTTATTCATGCCTTATTGCTTAATTATCTCACACAGTTTCGTTCCTTGACTTTTATGTATATCCATGTACAAGTGTCATAATGTTTCTCAACTGTAACCTATTTCTTTCTTTGATACGTTTAAGAGAGGAAGATGATGACAGTCAGACCAAACCTTCAGAGACTGTAGACATGAAAGAGTCCTCATCCAATACGATAAACGTGTCACAAACCAGAGTAAGGGGTTTCTCTTTTCATCCCACTGAAGTTTCCAGGTCAAGTGAGGACGAACAAGATGCCTATTCTTTTGTGAAAGATGCCATAAAGACCGTCTCTAAAGCTGCTATAAAGAAGGGGCGAAAAAAGGTCAGCCCTCAATCCTCTCCCAGCTTGGCATCAACCCCTGCCAAATGTAGAAGGAATGCTGATCCAGCATTACCTCTTACCAGTGGGTCAGAGAGAAGGTGGAGGACAGAGGATGAACCAGACCTGCAGCCTAAACTGTTCCCCTTCAAACCAGCCAGGAATCCAGGGCCCCAGCTAGATGCTCAAAAAAATTACACCCCTTTGGAGGTCTTCCAGCTCTTCTTCAGTAAGGATGTTGTTGATACTCTCTGCTTGAACACAAACAAGAATGCTCAGAGAAGGCAGAAACAGCGATTCAAGGAACCATGGAGAACTATATCCGTAGAAGAAATGTACAAATATCTCAGCATTATAATCTATATGGGTCTTCTGAATGTGCACAATGTATCAGACTACTGGGTTGAAAATAGGTTGTATGGGATTCCTTTCTGCCGTTCAGTCATGACCATGTCAAGATTTCGAGCAATCACCTATTCACTGCACATGAGTGACCCAGCTGAGGATGAGGAAAATGACAAGAAGAAGGGAACCGCAGGATATGATCAACTAATGAGAATCAAACCTCTTAAAGACCAGATATTGGAGGCATGCAGGACCTTATACCATCCATTCCAGAACCTTTCCATTGATGAACTCATGGTGCGCTCAAAGTCTCGTAATTGTCTGAAAAAATCCTTTGAATCCGAGCATGAAAGGTATGGATTCAAGGTATATGTATTAGCAGATTCAAGAAATGGCTACACGTGGGACTTCAATATATTCGTAGGAAAGAACCCATCTGCTTCAGGAAAAGGGGATTCCTATGATGCTGTCATGAACCTGCTAAATGTCCCTTGCTTAGGCACAGGGTACCACATTTACCTTAATAAAGATTTTACCAGTGCAACACTCCTCCGTGACTTATACCGGAAACATTTGGGGGCATGTGGAACCATACGCGAACAATACATGGGCCTCTCTGGTGTGCAAGAGAACAGCATGGCTCCAACAACAAAGAGAGGGACTATCAACTGGCTTCGTGATGGGGAGCTGCTCTTTACTAAGTGGATGGATGCACGGCCAGTCACCATGTGTAGCACCATCCATAAAGCCTTTGCAGAAGAGCAGGTGCAACGACGGAAGCAGTTAGAGGATGGCACCTGGTTGACCCAGTCTCTGCCTGCCCCAGAGCAGGTCAAGCCATACAACCTGTATGTTGGGGGTGTGGATCTGTGTGGTTCCCTGATAAAATGCTACAGTGTGGCTCAGAAAACCATGAAGTGGTACAAGACATTCTTCTTTCACTTTGTTGATGTTGCTGTGGTGAACAGCTGGCTCATGCACAAGGACTTGGCTGTGACTTCAAGTAAAAAGCCCATGGCCCAGAAACAGTTTAGGGAGAAGCTGTGTTCGCAGCTTGCTGGTATTACACCGAGTGGCAGTGTTCAGGAGAAGAGATGGGAGGGGCATGACGAAGAGCTGAGCAAACAGCAAGTGGAACAACAGTATGAGCAGCTAATGGAACAGCAGTATGAAAAGCAGGGCAAATGGTGGGTAGAACAACACTACAAATTTGAACAGCAGTGCAAACAACAGAATGAAATAAAGACAGATCAGCAGTTTGAAGAAGAGAGGGAAGAGGAAGAGAGGGAAGAGGAAGAGCTGGAATTTGGTTCAATGTGCTGTCCTGTGCCGACACATGATCCCACCATCGTTGAGTCATGGAAGAAAGCTAGTGTGGGCAGGAAGAATTGTCGTTTCTGCAAGCAAAAGACAGTTTGGCAATGCGAGTCCTGCAGAGTGGCACTCTGCATAATACCAGAGAGGAACTGCTTCAGATTATGGCATATAAATAAAGATAAGAAGGAACATGATTCAGGAGAATAGTTAATCTGTTCCATGGATTTGGCCTACAGGTTTTCTGGTGGTATATGTTTGGAGATATTGCACCTATATTGACAATTTGTGTACCACTTATTTGCTTTTATTTTGTTTTGGGAACATGTATTACTAAACAAAGGCAAAAGCTCCACATAGTAAACTATCTCACATATCAGTATTTGCTTAACAAAAAACGAATATTTTGGCAGTTTAGAAAATGTCTAACTTTTTCCACACATCACAGCTTACCCGCATTGATCAGTTAAATGACCAAAAAAGATATTTGTAACATTTTGTTGTTTCCATTTTCTATTATTTCTTTTCAATAAACTATTTTTTTTTTATGTTGTGTCTGATGAATGATTAGTATCTCATTTTCTGACAAACAATTTCCCTAGTACAAATTATGATTTAAGTATTTATTAAGAAATAAATTCTACAAGAGTATTTCAGAGAATGGATATCTTAAAGTAGGATTGTGTGAAATCTGCAAAAATAAGAACTATCAGCATATTACATCTTATGTAACCATAACATTTGAATTCACAATTTTGTTTGTCACCTGTAGTCCAACTGAAATATAGCTTCGTTCTAGCTACCGTGTGCTGGTAAAGTTTGTACATTTGCTTAAAACGAAAAACTAGAAGGGATTAATAAAACGGATGCATAACTGAGTCCGGTGAAGATCCGGAACAGAGCAACTCTTGGTGTGTATAGCTGTGCTCAAAAGTTTGCATACCCTTGGAGAATTTGTAATACATGTACCATTTGTAAAGAAAACATGAGTGAGCATGTTTTCTTTCTTATGGGAGTCTTATTTCTTATGGGAGTCACATTCAACTGTAGGTCATAACAGAATGGCACAGTCATAGAACATGGAAACAAAGGAAGATATTGTATATAGCCTACTCAGTGCATCCACGTGAGCGCTAACAAACTCACTGATTATACATAGACACTAATTGCAATTTAAAAAGCCACAGGTGTTGGAAATTCACCTTTAATTGCCATTTTGTGTCACCTTGTGTGTCTGTAACAAGGCCAAACATTCAAGGGTATGTAAACTTTTGATCAGGGCCATTTGGATGATTTCTGTTATCATTATGATTTAAAAAGGTGTCAAATAACTATTTGATCATAAATGGCTTCATATGATCACTATTCTTAAATAAAATATATTTTATTTGCATGATCAGTCATATTTCCAAAATCAATGCCAAAATGTCACAATGTCTGCCAAAATGTCACAATGTATGTAAATTTATGAGCATGTGGAAGATGGAAAATGTTCACAATTTATTACTGTGGTGAATCTGGAACCAACAGTGTCCAATTCTCTTACTCTGCACCCAAGGCAGTCTTTCATAGGTCTGGGCTTGGTTTGGCCCTGGAATGATCTGGACCACAGGTGTGAGGTACCCCTTCATTGGACAAGGTGTATCAGTGATTCAGGACTCCTACATTGTGAGAAACAAAGATGGAATCTCGCACAACACAAAGTTAGAATCCCAATTACAGCAGAGAGTTGTGTCACACTTAATTAGGTAACTCTATTAAACCCCAATCTTGTTCCAGTTGTTTCTTAATCAAAACATACAGTGGGAGAACAAGTATTTGATACACTGCCAATTTTGCAGGTTTTCCTACTTACAAAGCATGTAGAGGTCTGTAATTCTAAAACAAAACAAAGAGACGGAATCTAAAACTAAAATCCAGAAAATCACATATGACTTTTAAATAATTAATTTGCATTTCATTGCATGACATAAGTATTTGATCACCTACCAACCAGTAAGAATTCCAGCTCTCACAGACCTGTTAGTTTTTCTTTAAGAAGCCACTCCACTCGTTACCTGTATAAAAGACACCGGTCCACATACTCCATCAAACAGACTCCAACCTCTCCACAATGGCCAAGACCAGAGAGCTGTGTAAGGACATCAGGGATAAAATTGGAGACCTGCACAAGGCTGGGATAGGCTATAGGACAATAGGCAAGTAGCTTGGTGAGAAGGCAACAACTGTTGGCGCAATCATTAGAAAATGGAAGAAGTTCAAAATGACGGTCAATCTCCCTCAGTCTGGACTCCATGCAAGATATCACCTCGTGGGGCATCAATGATCATGAGGAAGGTGAGGGATCAGCCCAGAACTATACGGCAGGACCTGGTCAATGACCTGAAGAGAGCTGGGACCACAGTCTCAAAGAAAACCATTAGTAACACACTACGCCGTCATGGATTAAAATCCTGCAGCAGACGCAAGACCCCCCTGCTCAAGCCAGCACATGTTCAGGCCCGTTTGAAGTTTGCCAATGACCATCCGGATGATCCAGAGGAGGAATGGGAGGTCATGTGGTCTGATGAGACTCACCTTGTTTGGAGGAAGAAGAAGGATGACTACAACCCCAAGAACACCATCCCAACCGTGAAGCATGGAGGTGGAAACATCATTCTTTGGGGATGCTTTTCTGCAAAGGGGACAGGACGACTGCACCGTATTGAGGGGAGGATGGATGGGGCCATGTATGGCGAGATCTTGGCCAACAACCTCCTTCCCTCAGTAAGAGCATTGAAGATGGGTCGTGGCTGCCTCTTCCAGCATGACAACGACCCGAAACACACAGCCAGGGCAACTAAGGAGTGGCTCCGAAGAAGCATCTCAAGGTCCTGGAGTGGCCTAGCCAGTCTCCAGACCTGAACCCAATAGAAAATCTTTGGAGGGAGCTGAAAGTCCGTATTGCCCAGCGACAGCTGAAGGATCTGGAGAAGGTCTGTATGGAGGAGTGGGCCAAAATCCCTGCTGCAGTGTGTGCAAACCTGATCAAGAAATAAAGGAAACTTATGATCTCTGTAATTGCAAACAAAGGTATCTGTACCAAATATTAAGTACTGCTTTTCTGATGTATCAAATACTTATGTAATGCAATAAAATGCAAATTAATTACTTAAAAATCATACAATGGGATTTTCTGGATTTTTGTTTTAGATTCCGTCACTCATAGTTAAAGAATACCTATGATAAAAACTGCAAGTGGGAAAACTTGCAAAATCGGCAGTGTATCAAATACTTGTGAATAATCATGCATAATACATTGTTCTATCACCCAAACAGATACAATAAATTCCTCACAAGTGGTTCAGTTTATCATAGACATGTAACTCCTACTTCATATTTTAGTTATCAAAGTTCTTCTTCCCCATTTTTCACTCACATACTGACCAATCAAACTTATGTCATGTGGACACCCCTCTCTCGACACTTAGGGAAGAAATACATTGTTACTACAACTCCAAGATCCAAGTATGTTTTATGTCATGTAGCTGAATTATCTAACCTAAAAGCATTTGTGAGTACGTTGGGTTTAACATTGGGTCTGCATGTCTAGATTGGTAAACACCTACAGAAAACCCTTCCTAATTAGTTTAAACCTATGTTTGTAATGCAGCATTTTAAATCATAGAATAAGTCAAATAAAATCAATCAATCAATTTTATTTATAAAGCACTTTTTACAACAGTACTTGTCACAAAGTGCTTTTACAGACACGCCCGGCCTTAAACCCCAAGGAGCAAACAACAGTAGTGTTAAATTTCATTGGCTAGGAAAAACTCCCTAAGAAGGCCGAATTTTAGGAAGAAACCTAGGGAGGACCAAGGCTCAGAGGGGTGACCAGTCCTCTTCTGGCTGTGCCGGGTGAGATATTAAGAGTCCAATTGGAATAATTTATATATTTATCTGGGCTATATCCAGAGTTTATTTAAAATTTGACTAGGTCAGAAGTATGACCAGATGGACAAGGACAGGGACAGCAACGGGCCCCCCGAACCAGGTACTCCGCAGGTGTGGACCAGGACCTCATGTCCTCCTAAAGTTTAAAACGGGAGAAGACTGGGAAAATTCAGAAAATGCATTCATCATATCAACAATGATTTATATTGGAGAAGGAGAACTTTGTGGGGAAGGAGTACTGACCGAGGCCAGCACAAAATCAATACATCCTTTTAACAGTAAGCTGTCAATATAGCCTACCATAACCTTGTTTATTTATTCAATTAATGTTTCTTATAGAGAACTGTCACGGTACGGTGAGTAGCAGCGCCACCGTGCCGTGCACCTTCAGTTCCCATCACATACGAACGCATCCCGTACTTGTTTCGTGTCACGTCTTTCATCATTCACACCAGGTCCCTATCATCTCTTTAGTATGTGTTTAAATGTTTCTCCTCTGCTCCCCACATTTGTGGATCATTGTTCAATGTTGTCGTGTGAGTTGCCGTCAGCTGTATGTTACAAATATAACCGACGAATGCATCCGTTTTGCTGTTAAGTCAGCCCCTTTCTTTTCGTTGTTTGGTTGTGCTCTGTATTTGTTTATTAAAAAGTCGAAATCGACCGCCTTCTTCCTGCGCTTGGTTCCTTACCCATGACAGAACCCGTGACAAGAACGTAGAAAATATTTAACCTAAATTGGGATTACCGCTTCTCCTATTAACCTAATCCTGTTTGGAGTAGTGGTTGGCTTGCCTGAATGTGGAACATAAGGTCATCATCATCATCATCTTCCGCTTATCCGGGGCCGGGTCGCGGGGGCAGCAGTCTAAGCAGAGATGCCCAGACTTCCCTCTCCCCAGACACTTCCTCCAGCTCTTCCTGGGGGACACCAAGGTGTTCCCAGGCCAGCCGGGAGACATAGTCCCTCCAGCGTGTCCTAGGTCTTCCTCCTGGTGGGACGGAAACAGATGCCCAAGCCACCTCAGCTGACCCCTCTAGATGTGGAGGAGCAGCGGCTCTACTCTGAGCTCCTCCCGGGTGACCGAGCTTCTCACCCTATCTCTAAGGGATCGCCCAGCCACCCTGCGGAGAAAGCTCATTTCGGCCGCCTGTATCCGGGATCTTGTCCTTTCGGTCATGACCCAAAGCTCATGACCATAGGTGAGAGTAGGAACGTAGATTGACCGGTAAATCGAGAGCTTCGCCTTGCAACTCAGCTCTTTCTTCACGACAGACCGATACATCGACCACATTACTGCAGAAGCTGCACCGATCCATCTGTCAATCTCCCGTCCCATCCTTCCCTCACCCGTGAACAAGACCCCTAGATACTTAAACTCCTCCACTTGAGGCAGGCACTCTCCACCAACCTGAAGTGGGCAAACCACCCTTTTCCGATTGAGGGCCATGGCCAATCGGAACATAAGGTTGCATGTTTAAAACACCACATTGCAGATTGTCCGATATGTTTAGACATGCATTTTAAAAATGCATTAAATACAAACATTTTGACATATTTACCAAATGTATTCAAAAATATATTTAAAATACATTTATTTTCCGTATGGGATTGCAACCCACCAAGGTGAGTAATGTGACCCAATTAGGTTGCGTCGCACATCTGTCTAATCGCCTGCGAGGGGTTTCTTAACCTCCTCTTCTGAAGTTGATAACTGGTCAGATAGCTCCCTCATTTTTCGTTGTGAATGAGATCCCGGGACTGACAAATTATTTATTCATTCACATGCAACAGATATTGTGAACCTCACATTGGTTAAACTACACTGTTTAGGAGTTCTCTTAATCAAGCTTTTATCAAATTAAATCGTTATCTCTTTTCTGTTTCTTAACCTCTCATTGAAGGATTTTCTATATTTTTCTTTTAGTACATAACATCAATTCAATGCAACAACAGTAAAACGTACCATAAACAATCAACTGTTATTTTACAATTAATAAATCGGACTTCCTGACTCCCGGCTCCGGTGCAAACAATTCAACTCTCTAAACAGATTGATATGAACTTGTTTGCGAATTTTGTCAAGTAGGTTCCGCTTACCTATTTATGATGTGCACAGTTCAGTCAGGTGGAGAGAGTTTAAAAAGAAAACACTGATGTCGTGAAGATACAACAGTCCCATCTGGGGTGCCAAATTGTGGAAGATGAAAAATGTTCGCGATTTATTACAATAAAAACTTCTCAGAGTCTGGTGTAACAGTTGATTATTTCAGGTTAAATTGTGTGGATCCAGGGAACAAGTATCATGACACTGACATGACACTGACAGACAATGAGTACAGAGACCAGCAGAGTAACGTCATGACAGATTGTTCTGATTATGCATTTCAAGTTTCAAGCTTATATCCTCCTCCAACAGTACAGATGACGGAATTAGCATTTGCAGAATGTACATACAAGGCATAGTAGCCACTACGGTGTAGTCTAAAAATGCAAGGTTGCACAAATAGCTCCAGGAGACAGAAAATCATAGAATGTCTGTTGCCCAGACAACCCGGTCAAAGACTGAGATATGACAATCTGGACAGTTACTATATGGGGACTTAAGTTGACTATGCTCTTCTCAATAAGAAATAGAGCTCCGTTCACCTGTAGGATGTAAGTAATAATAACCCCATGCTGTTCAAGAGCTTCATTCCAGATAACAGTTTCTAATGGCGGTTTTATGGCACAGGCAGAGGCCTGTTTCTCTTACTCTTGAAATGAGCCAAGGCCCTGCTCAGCCAACATTCCATTCATCACTGCCCCTGAACACAAGATACTGGCCTTATAAGTTGGACACAGAGAGAGAGACTATTTTGTCAGCATATGTGTAATTGATCAAACATACAGAGTACAAAACCCTTCTATAAAATAATGAATAAATAAGAATGCCAATAAATACATTTTCTACAAGCACAACTGTCTGTGTTTGTTATGGAAAACTGTGTCCTTGGGTTATTAATTATTCACATTGGCATATTCACTGACAGTTATACATTTCATAGTTAATTAGTTAAAATACATGTAGCTACACAGGAACAGGTCTCCATAATGTAGATGTAGTGATTGTATGAGTTAGTGAACTGTTGTAAGCTGTTGTAACCAATGTAGATGTATTGATTATATAAGTTAGTGAACTGTTATAAGCTGTTGTAACCAATGAAACAAAATATTAAATGTCTGTAATATGAACCGAAACTGAAGGAGCAAGTAGGAGAATAGGAAACCCTGTTTAAGCAGTTGCCGGGGAGAGAAAGATTTAGTATGTCTGTTTTGTGAGAAACAGGACACAGGTTAGAGACACACACACACATAGTCTGACAGGCCAGACAGATACCAGGAGGAGACAAGAAGATGTTTACGTTTATCCTTATAAGGAATAGAATTGGAACTGGACCAATAGCATACTTGTTCTGTGAATTTAACGACTCTATCTTTTGGGCATAGTAGAAGTATAAAAATGATGTTTTGAATGTTGATCCTTAGACATTGTGCGGCGACACGTGTCTCCAGAAGCTTCTGTAATAAATGGACGTATAACTACGGTAATTGCCCTGACTCCCTGTGTTTTATTCTCCTTTCCAACAAACCAACTCGGGGAAGTGTTATACTTCAACAATAACCAGTCATAAACGAATTGGTCACAGAGTTGTGAATGCACAGAAAGTGAATGTACATTGTTAGAGGTGCACTTTGTGTCTAATCAAATCCTAAACCTACCCTTTACCACAGTAACCTAACCTTTATGCCTAGCACTAATGCCTAACTGGTAAGCAATACTATACATTGCTGCTTCAAAGTACATTATAGCTGCGTTTCCACCGCAGGAACTATACCCAGGAACTAGGAACTTTTCCACCAAAAAGTACCTGGAACTTTGAGTCCCAGAACTGCTTTTCAAGGAACTAAAGGGTTCCTTCAGCCCATTGTTATGTGCGTTTCCTCTGCGGTCTAAAGACCTGCGAAGATTAGGGTAATTAGTCCGCTGACGTATGCACCATATGCTATACAAAGCGACAGACAGGCATCTTTATTATTTATGCGACAATGCAACACCACAGCAACCAGGGAGGAGATTCAAGTCGTGTTGATCATAATTTATTGGTTTGCACAACTATTTATTAATCTGCGAAAATGTAGGTGCAAAACACAAAGTACTGTAAATCAGCAGCAATCTGGGTAGTATTATTGAACATTTAGATATGGCAGTAACATAAGTAAACTAGCAGCCATTGGTGGTATTATTGAATATTATACATACATGAGTGTAAAATGCTTATGAATGGTGGCATGGCACACTTCATCTACGTAGTGAGAAATATAGCAAGAAGATAAAGCAATAATATACTTAACACTGTACATGGTTAACATACACTCACCTAAAGGATTATTAGGAACACCATACTAATACTGAGTTTGACCCCCTTTCGCCTTCAGAACTGCCTTAATTTTACGTGGCATTGATTCAACAATGTGCTGAAAGCATTCTTTAGAAATGTTGGCCCATATTGATAGGATAGCATCTTGCAGTTGATGGAGATTTGTGGGATGCACATCCAGGGCACGAAGCTCCCGTTCCACCACATCCCAAAGATGCTCTATTGGGTTGAGATCTGGTGACTGTGGGGGCCATTTCAGTACAGTGAACTCATTGTCATGTTCAAGAAACCAATTTGAAATTATTCAAGCTTTGTGACATGGTGCATTAACCTGCTGGAAGTGGCCATCAGAGGATGGGTACATGGTGGTCATAAAGGGATTGACATGGTCAGAAACAATGCTCAGGTAGGCCGTGGCATTTAAACGATGCCCAATTGGCACTAAGGGGCCTAAAGTGTGCCAAGAAAACATCCCCCACACCATTACACCACCACCACCAGCCTGCACAGTGGTAACAAGGCATGATGGATCCATGTTCTCATTCTGTTTACGCCAAATTCTGACTCTACCATCTGAATGTCTCAACAGAAATCGAGACTCATCAGACCAGGCAACATTCTTCCAGTCTTCAACTGTCCAATTTTGGTGAGCTTGTGCAAATTGTAGCCTCTTTTCCTATTTGTAGTGGAGATGAGGGGTACCCGGTGGGGTCTTCTGCTGTTGTAGCCCATCCGCCTCAAGGTTGTGTGTGTTGTGACTCCACAAAGGCTTTGGTGCATACCTCGGTTGTAACGAGTGGTTATTTCAGTCAAAGTTGCACTTCTATCAGCTTGAATCCGTCGGCCCATTCTCCTCTGACCTCTAGCATCAACAAGGCATTTTCGCACATAGGACTGCCGCATACTGGATGTTTTTCCCTTTTCACACCATTCTTTGTAAACCCTAGAAATGGTTGTGCGTGAAAATCCCAGTAACTGAGCAGATTGTGAAATACTCAGACCGGCACGTCTGGCACCAACAACCATGCCACGCTCAAAATTGCTTAAATCACCTTTCTTTCCCATTCTGACATAAAGTTGGGAGTTCAGGAGATTGTCTTGACCAGGACCACATCCCTAAATGCATTGAAGCAACTGCCATGTGATTGGTTGATTAGATATTTGCATTCATGAGAAATTGAACAGGTGTTACTAATAATCCTTTAGGTGAGTGTACATAACAGTTTCTTCCACCTGAGGAATGCCAACTCTCGCCTCCTTATCGCTCTTTACGCGGCTCTCCTCAGCCTGACTCTTTCCTCAGTATAGCAGCTGCATATACTGGTCCTGATGCTCCTGTCCTCGCTGCAGGATGATCTGGTTAGCGTCATCCATGTCCCTCAGCGCGTCAAAGAAGTCCCTCTTTTCCTCTTTCCTAAGAAGAAAAATAAACACAAACACCACAATAAATTAATACACAAGCACAGTCGGCATAGCCAACAGTAGTTTTGAAAAATAATAATTTTATCAATTTTGTAATGTTTAGTGATTATTAGATACATACAAATGTTAACTATCATGTCATTAATTTTTGTGAAGAAGGGAAAAAGTCAGATCACTGATAACAGCATACGTGAAGATGTCTGGTTTGTCGCGCAAGTCAAAGTTCATTTGCATGCCCCCGTGTAACTGATGAGTGCTCTCCGTTTTGCTGTTTCAAATCAGCTCCTTTACTTTCCAGTAAGCCGGACATCTTTCACAACCTTTAACTTGATCGAAAAAGTTATTGAAAAAAATTACTTTAAACACATTTTTAAACAACAGTTTAACTGCAATAACCTTTTAAAATTTCAGGATGGTTGTGTTTGTTGGGGGTCCCTTTGGATGATGCTTGGCAATGTGGATGGATTGAAAGTCACAATTGTATTGAAATAGCTTCACCACAAAGTAATATTGAAACCTCATTCTAAATTCAAAATGTTCTCCACTACCCACACAGCAGTAGACGCCTACGCGGATCCGCATCCAAGTCGCGAAACCCGCGTGACTGTCACATTCGTTTTGGCACCGCCCAGAGGATCCGCTCCGCCTCCGGGCAGCGCGGTGAATTCTACTATCCCACACTGGACCCGTGTCGGATCCGCTCCGCCTCCGGGCAGCGCGGTGAATTCTACTGTCCGACACTGGATCCGTGTCGGATCCGCAGAAGTGGACGCGCCTTTACTGTAAAGGTTGAACTACAACCTCTTGGTGTGCTCTTGCTACGCCGAGACAAGAGTCATATCAGTGGAGATTTTCTTTCTTAGGACACGGTTGCGCTGAACTATCTGAGTAAGTGTATTGATTTATTGCGACATTCACAGCAAACATAGGCCTTTGTGTTTTTTTGCTCATCATGTATAATGATTGTAATGACGTTGTTTGATATTAGGACTTTTGTGCAACATGCTATTGCTAGCTGAGAGATTGTGATGATATTGTAGCCCATTTGATTTAAAATGGGATAGTCATTTCGGCAGAATATGTTATGGTAGTGTGATAAAGACTGGTTTGGTCTGTTTTAATGTGTCGCTGCTATCCATATGTAGCTTATGCTATGTTAGCAGCATGTAGCTGCTAGCTAGCATGCTGCTAGGCGCGATTGCATCATTTCGCAAGTATTGATAATGCCTATATATAGCTATATGTTTGAGTTCACGTTTGCGATGCAAACCTATAACTGATAAATTGGCACTGGTATTTCAGTCAATGAAGTGGGGTCAATATTACAGTCAGTGAAGCACTTGTCTGCTATGATAGCTAGCAGGTACAATTTTAGCATGTTTAGTTTCTAGCTAGCTGTGCATTAAGTTTGCATTTTGTCAAGTTTGGTCTCATGTGTATTGTCTATCTGCCATCCTCTTTATAATGAAAATCAAGCTTCGGCATTTTAATCACTGTTTAAGTCGGTTCAGACAACTAATGGGTATTGGCGCCTGTTTGAACGTCAAGAAGTACGGGCTTTTCTGCTAATGGTAGCTACCGAACATTACTTTGAAACCATTCAGCAAATACACAGTACATATGGAGATTTAACATCACCGCTCATTTTACACACTGTTTAAAATGAGCGGCTAGTAATGAGTGAACATTACTAGCTAGCTAGCTACGTTTTTCATGTTGGTTTTGAGCGGTAGGCTCCCCCACTAACCTAGAAAATAGTTTTAAAACAGTAAAATTAGCTAGCTAGCTAATACGGAGGAATACTCCATGCAGCGGGGGAGTCAGAGGCAGAGGGACAGTCACCGCAGCGTTAGCTAACGTTAGCTTCTTGTTTCATTTGGGGTCTAATAAACAGTCTAGTACTTTTTCCTTCCTTATACTTCTTCCCACCTTGGGGCACCATTCAGGTTAACTTTCAGCCCATCTAACTTGCTTATTTGTATTCATTGTAGGCCTATACTTGTGCATGCTTTAGTCCATGTTATTCCTTTTTTGATGATGAATAAATACCCTTTTTCTTTCTTTCTACATTAAGGATGCCTTTTCATCTAATTGAATTTCAGGCAAGCGAGGACATTGCTTTTGTGCCAGTTGACTGGTATGATGACGTGATGGTGTACTGGCCCAGCTGAACGTGTGAAACGGGCAGCTGCTAACGAGGAGAAGCATGAGCCAAACTGGCCAAGATATGACGTAAAGGTCGTCAGAACTTGTGGTATGCCAATTCATAAAATTATTGTTTAAAAATAATTTCATGGTTGCTTCTCCTTATACTTGGAATAACAAACCCTTTTATTTTCTGAAAATGCACATGAAATTGTCTTTGCCTTGCAATTTTTAAAATGTTCAATTTATATCTGTTGATGCTATTCTTGGCCAGGTCTCTCTTGTAAGAGATATTGTGTTCTCAACGAGACTAACGTGGTTAAATAAAGAATAATAATGATACTAACAATTATCATCATCAATAATAACATTCTGTGCAGCTCTACAGCTAATTTGAAACTCATGTTCATTTTAACATATTTCATTTTAGACAACTACAAAGACGCCATCAGGCTAATGAATCAATATCAGACCGGCTGCAACGCCTCTGAGCTACAGTCTGAGGCAGAGCAGGAGGGATAGCTGCCAGAGAAATGATTCAGGAAGCCAATGTAAGTCGGTTCGGTCTTGTTTTTATGTTTCTACAGTAATCGGAAGGTTATTTCCTGTAGCATTCAAAAATACTATATGTATTATATGTATATTTGGCAATTTTGGGATTGCAATAACCAAAATGATATGGTTACTTAACAGCCATCGTTTTGGGGACTCTGATGAGAGTGAAGAAGAGCCAGAAAATTCGGCTGGTGTATCAGTTGGAGCCTCAAGCCCAAACCAATTACACTGGCAGAGTAAGGAATAATCTCTTAACATCAAAATAACAAAATCATAATATTAATAATATAGATATGGTTTACCTTGTTAGTGCTAAAGATATTCCCCTCTCCTTGTATCCATTCCTCCAGCTCCACCATCTCACTGAGTGCCATGCAGCAGAGTCACTACTCCTCAACCTGGAGGAAACTGTCTAGGTAAAGGGGCCCCGTCTAGATTAATTGTTTTTCACTGGCAATCCATTCATGGGGTTGAAATAGGTAGTTCATACCAAAATGTTGAAACATACAAATTCATGTTCCCCATGACCAGAGATTTTTTGTTTGCCATTGTTTGGCCCTGTAGCTCGCAGCATACCATTGGTTAACAGATCACAACCATTTAATAGCAATTTCTCTCCCTTAGCACCTGACCATGGGGCCGGACCCCAACACCCTTCACCACCTCAACTCCCTGCACCTGTATTTAACATGAGGAGAGTTACTCAAGGTAGGGACTGATTTCTGAATCATGGTTAACAGATGACTACCATTTAATTAAAAATAATTCCCACTCTCTCACACCACCCAACTCACTATGGGCCAGGAACGGCAGTCCCTCCTCAACTCCCTCCACCTCCCGCACCGGCCCTCAACATGAGGCGAACAGAGGAGCCCTCTTCAAGCCTGGCCTACAGACCAACATGGCGAGGGGGAGGAATGACCGATACCATTCCCTGCTCTGGTGAGCACTAACTGACAAATCCATAGGGGCATTCTGTGCCACAGATTTTGGAAAACCATCACATATTTTCATAACTTTTGTCATTAACTATTGTCAATAACTAAGGTTAGTATTATGAGTAATGAGTATAAACACTGAAACGTGATATATTTTATCCACTACATTTTAGCTATATTTCTTGTGTGTCAACAGTGGCTGAGGTCCACATCCTTAGCCTGCTGGAGACCATTAAATAACAACAAGACCAGCTTGTGGCAAAGGTGAACTACCTCAGCAGCAGGCTGAACAGCAACCCGGGGCCAGATGTTGAGATGCCGGACAATATCCAGTTTCCCCTAGGACAATTGGAGGCAGTGGAGGCATTTGAAATGTTTTTAAAGGAACCGTCAAATGGCCCAGCTCGACAGAGCGTGGTGAGTTCTCTTACTTAATATGAATCTTGCCTTTAGGTTTATTGATTGTCCATGATTATTGCAAATGTTCTATTGAACAGGCCTGTCCTGATCCGCCTTTTCCCAGTGGTTAGATTCTGTCAGTGAGTGACAATCTCCCTCGTGGAGATGCTAATTTCCGGCACAGTCTTGGGCAAGACAGTGGCATACCTGTATTTGTGCGTAAGAGCACAACTACGGTCGAAATTTGGGGGTTGGAATCACAGTGGATTGTCATGTTATCGAAGTAAATGCACGCAAATGTATTGGCTGCCTGGTGGTTGTGATAGCTTCGCTCGCGTACATTTGTCTTGGCTCTCCATAATAATAATAAACACTGATGGAATGCAGTTGTGTGGTTTGTAAATGACCATGTGAGTTGTATTTTAATTTAGTGTTGCTTTTGGAATGGTTAATCTAACACTAAGGTCTCTGCTGCAACATATAGCTTGAATGTTAAGTTGTTTTGGATAAAAGCATCTGCTAACTGACGTAATGTTAACCAGGGCTGTAATAGAGACTAAACGCAAGTAAATGGAGTTTACCCACCGCTCAAATGTCAGAAATAGTTTATCCATCTGTTAAGAGTTTACCTCCAAATAGAATCTATGTAGGACCCTACCAAACTTAAAATACTGATTTATCCACATACAATTGTGCTCTGATCAAAAACCATTTAATACCACTGATATTGTTTGAACATTTTGGATGTCTTTTTTAAACATCCGATAGCGAAAGGTGTGGCAAACCTTACCCTGATCACAAATTCATAGTTTACCCACCTCTTATTTTAACCACCGCAACCCTGTTTATAAATTTATAATAATTTATAGTCATGTTTCTTTTTTTATTTAATCTCCTTAATACCTATCTCATATTGTATTGTGTAAGCATACTTGGCTTTGGATGCCACATACCATAATCATATCTGTCTTTTTGATTACAGGTGCTGTGAGGAAAAACACAGTGACACGGTCAGCCACGGACGCAGAGGTCACCAAGCACGCAATCAGGTGGTTCAACCTGGCAGCGGATCGGGCAACGAGGAGACGTGTCCCGCCTCAAGCCACACAAACGGAGTAATAGGAGAAATAAGCAATAAACAATATTTTTATTGAACTTCTTGTCGTTCACCAGTTATTAATTTTCTGATATTTTAGCTGTGCATTTCATTGAAGTTTTAGCCTAATGGATAAAATATTTTATGTCTGCACCGACCTAGGCCTATAAAGCACTAAATTAGGTTTTGACCACAAAATGAATGTAAAGCAGCTTAGCCAACGTAGGCTACTTAACAAAAACGGAATAGAAAGAACTTGTAACTTTCCATAAATGTAAATGACAATTTTATATTTCCATTAAGTAGTGATTACTTTTGTACAGTGAATTGATGTCTTGACTTGAACCTTTTCTGTTAGGCCTATTGACAATATTGTTAGGTTAAAAATACAAGACAATGCAGATTTAAGATTAGGTCTATATTGCTGGAGTAACCTAGACTAGGCCTAGTGATAGAAATCCTATGATTTAGTTTATCCTATTTTTATCCTACAGCAAGAACAGTCCTAGGGATTTTGAAAATGAGAAAAACAGGTCCAAAACGGACCCGGGCCAGATGAGCCAGGAATTTTATGAGGCCGTTACGGATCCGTGGCGGATGTATGTATCAATTAGCGGGTCCCAAATGGACCCGCCGCGGAGGCAAGGTTTTAATCGCGGATGCCGAACAGATGCAGCGCGGGTCCGCGATCCGCCTTCGTTGCGGATCCGTCACTGAGCTCTAACAGACACCGATACAGTTCCGCTTCGCGAGTCCGTTCCGAAAGCCGCAATACCTCCGCAGCGGTTCCACCGCGGAGTCCTTTTGCTGTGTGGGTAGGCTGGACAACCTTTCATTTGATGCAAATCCTATACTTAGATTTTGTACAAATTTTCTAACTTATTATAACCTTTTCAAAACTCTTTCCAGCGTGGGCCCCTACCACCCCAAGGGCGCACATCAGTAGTTAGTGTAGGGTATAATGTGTCAGAATGGTGATTTATGGCCCTGGATGGCGGGACTTCCATATTGATGTGATAGGTGGGCGGGACATCCAGTCTGTAGGGTGGGACTTCCTGTATGACGTGTGTACGGGCGGGGCTTCAGGAGTGACGTATGCATGTCCGGTGACTTTGTAATTTATGATTACATTGATGTGTCCGGGTTTGATGTTTTACAACACCTGATGAGCAAAACAGACTAGTGTTATAACAGGTGGGTTATGTTTGATGATTAACAAAAGGGCCTTAGGGTTGTGTCAGCAATAAATAAGTGTTATGTCAGCGGTAAGATGTTTGGTTTTCAACAAAATGGTGCCAGGGTTTCACAGCCATGATTTACAACAGATGTAAACTTCCATGTTTTACAATTTGTGTGTAACATGGTGTTTTCCACAAGCACAGAGTTACACGTGGGAGACATGCATTTTGTGTAAGATATAAAGTAGGGGTTAGGGACTTACGATTTGGAGTGTTTCAGCCCATTTTTCATTTTAACAAGAGATGGGCCTTAACATCAGATCTACTCTGTAATAATGGACCCTTAGTAACCACTATTACAAACGGTAGTATATGCAGGTTGAAAATCATCCCGTGTTTCACGGTTTGTGGTCCAACACAACACTACAGTAAACAAACATCGCATGATCAATGCTATTATTTTGAAGGAACAGCTATGGCCCGGGCCAACCACACCTTACGCATTGTGGATTGTGTCGCGGTTTGGGTTTAAAAATATTGTTATGAATAAAAACAAGGATTTTGGTACATGTGTATGTATGAGAAATGGTGAGTTTTGTAATATTTTTTTTTGTTTAAAGTCAGCATTCACATCTAAGTTGCATTATAGGGCAAACGTTATAAATTAGCATGAACAATGGCGAATCGTTGACAGGTCAGGATATGTTATTTCAGGTAATTAAAGCATTCGTAAAGGCGTCTTTTGAAATTGTACGACAGGGATCAACGCAAGATTGTTTTCCACACATTGGTAGAAATATTTAATAATGTTGGTTAAAAAAATAAAAATACTGTAGTATTTGCGATCACCATCTGTGTTAGTATGTGTGAAGATGTGCTGCATTCTCGTAATGACCAACTCGTGAAATCTGATTTTTGATTGATGGTCTTGTGTTTGTTAAATGTTGAACGGATTAATGGCGATATGGTGACAATAGCCAGCGTATATTTGTAAGATTATGAGTTTATCGTTAATATATAAAATTATATGACGTGATGTCACGGCTGAGCCGCGAAAATTAACGAGAATGGAGATGTTTGCGTTTATCCTCATAAGGAATAGAACTGGAACTGGACCAATAGCACACTTGTTTTGTGAATTTAACGACTCTATCTTTTGGGCGTAGTAGAAGTATAAAATGATCTGTTGAATGTTGATCCTTAGACATTGTGCGGCGACACCTTGTCTCCAAAAGCTTTTGTAATAAACGGAATATGCGGTACGGTAATTGACCTGACTCCTGGTGTTTTATTCTCCTTTCCAACAAACCAACTCGGGGAAGTGTTAGACTTCAACATTGTCAAACGTCAAAAAAAATCAGAACTAAATAGTTATGTTTAATCCAGAATTTTAATCATTGCAGCTGTTAAGAATTTTACGTGTACCAGAATTTCTGAAGAAGGACGAGGATCCGGTCCAAATGGAAATTTAGCACAAAGGTTTATTAATATGAATTGATAAGTCAAAATACATGAAATACACTGCAGCGGTCAAATATTTGCTCAACCCTCGAGCTTCCACAAAATATTCGCCCCGAATAAAGATCGAACATTGGTTTTAATACTCCCGCCACAGGGGCGGTTACTTTTCACTCTCGTGAGTAAAACCCATCCTTGTTGGCTCTTCGTTGGCATGGTGACATGTTGGACGAATCTCTTGGTTTTCGCCATCCAATGAGGAAGGACGTGCTCTCACTCTCGGTCATAGATCAACAGGTTATTTGCATACAGGTGTGAAATCTTAACCAGGTTACAGTAATTTACATTAAATTGTCCTAACCTAGACTAGAACATCAGGGGGCTGGAGACAGAAGGTCTCTTTGTGCTGTATAGGAGGCAGTTTCATTTGTATGTTAATTGTGGGGTTTTAATCCTGTCTCTATCTGAGCCAGGTGTAAAGTCTGAGTGAGTGTGGCTGAGTGTAATGTAAACTTTTTATGGTTATTGTATTCAATCATATTTCCCTAACCTGGCTGCAGCATACAATTTAATAAAACAAAAACATAAGAATACATGGTTATTAAATCAGCATTATTTAAACTACATTTATCTCAACACAGCCTGTATAGTTCGTACACAATTTTAATCTAACGTGAAAAATAATGACATGTAACCAATGACAAAGTTAAGAGGCGTGACTTGCTGGAGGCGCACCGGCTGCGATGTAAAGACAGTATTTAACACTGCAGCGTCCACAGAAGTCAGCTGTTGTTTCAAGCGCGGAGTATATCGTTTCTGTTGTAAGTACAAGTTATTTTATTTGAATTGTGTTGCAATTACAAACGCTAACAAACGAGACATTTGAACTTTTTACGAATGTGTAAATACATTTTACGTTTGCGCAATCCATGCATTTTTAGCTGTCTTTCATATTGCCTGTTTAAATCTCCGGTTTAGGTTGAGCGGAATTAAACACCAGCCGTGTTTGTTTTAACACATTTTTGGGCCTTCAAATCTTGGTAAGTAGACGTTAGATGTTAATCAGCTTTAATTACCTGTAAACGCTTGTTAATCCTATTTGTATTTAGACCAAGTGACCAGCATCTGCTTCAGTTGGACTAGGCGGTTGTGATCTTACACAACATGAGCAAATACTCTTTGTGTAAGTTAAATTATTTACAGAAATGTTTAGGCTTGTTCTAAAGTGTTATTAACAATTATGACAGTATGCATACAGCTGAACCTTGGTACAACATTCTTTATTCCCACAGATTGAGGACAGCCCGGTGATGATACAGAGTACATTACCACAATGGATTCAGTTATGGACACCCTACCTTGTGGCTGCACAGAATTTGGGGATTTTTGTTTCATTGTTTTCTTTCATGCTTGAAAGCTGAAGGTAATACCGTCAACTCATCAAAACTGCGTTGTACGTAAATTTATGTTTGAGTTAGAATATTTTAACCTGAATAGTAGAGCGTTATTTACATGTTAAGCTAGAGAAATGGCGAAAGATAATGCTAACAACAGACCAGACACAGAACAGCCAACAAAATCTACACATAATCAATCGATCACACCCCAAAATACAAATGAACCAATGGTTACTTTGTTACACAGCGATGCACACAATAATTCCAGATGCAAGGCTTGTTAACCAAGCTTAGTAGCCCCCATTTTTCATAACATCTAGTTGACTTTCCTTCGAGCTCTCTGATGCAAACTCAGTGCAGTGATGGCGTGCAGTGATGAGTTATACAACGTAATGCGTTTGACAATGTTGAATTACGACAGTTGATAAATTTACAAAATACTGGTGAAGTTGGTGATTTTGGCACATTCTATGCATGTATTATGGCAGGCTTGGATACTTTGATTGTTAGAGCTTTAGACTTTGTACATGGGCCTGGTGATCGTCTGCAGATTGAGTTGATTGGTGAATCTCTGATATCCCCCGTACATGTGACCATGAGAGCGAATGAATATAATGAACACACGTTTGGTAGTTTACTTTAAAGTGTTATGCCGAGTAATGCTGAGATTATGATTGATGAATCACTAGAACTGGTGGTACAAATTGTCAAAAACCGTGAGGGTGGTGCCCCGAGACGTAAAGCTCAAACACTGTTGATAGAGCAGATTATCATTTAAAAAAAGAAGGCATTTATATGTGGCTGTGAATAACGATTCTACATGTTTTTCTGTTTGTTTGATGTTGAACCCACAGTACACACATCCTGAGTCCCTGGTTTGTGGTTGTGAGTTACATACGGATGCTGGTTTAGCGTTCGATGATTGTGTGGCATTCACAGATATTGTTCGGTTTGAACAAATGACAGGGTGTAAAATTGTTGTCTTTCACCGGACACGGGATGGTCACTTTACCAAGTTTCAAAACAGCGAGGACACCCACCCTAGAATCGTCTTCATGTACTTACACGATAAACATTTCTACGGCCTCATGAGTTGAAATATTCACACAACTGTAACCTGAGTGCAATTTACCTTGTCCAAAACATGTTTGTTAAAGGCAAATCTAGTAGAACTATTAGCTTGAACACAAACTACCTCATCTTGTTTAAAACCCCCCTTGACAATCAGCAGATTAGCATTTTAGACTGGGGTATATCTGTCTGCCTTTCTCGATTCTTCATGGAGAGTTTTAAAGATGCAACACATCCGCATTTTGGTTATTTACTTATTGACTTTAAAGCTACAACACCAGAAGACTACTGTCTGAGAACGGGGTTATTTTCAGGGGATTGGCCTGTCTTGTACGTTCCTAAGAAAGTTTGATCATGTCTAGACGCATTTGTAGAAAGTTACCACTTTTGAAGATGATATTTAAGGCACCGGCAAGTCAACAAAGTCATTTTAGAATCAGCATCCACCGACCTCATTCTATCACTATGAAATAGCGCTTAATCTAAGGCGTGGGAATATACCCTTAAAGCAGGGGTGTCAAACTGGTTCCACGGAGGGCCGAGTGTCTGCAGGTCTTTGGGTTTTCCTTTAAATTGGTTCCCAGGTCAGACCTGAACAACCAGGTGGGGGTAGAAATTAACCAATTAGTGAACTAATTAATCAATCAGGTACAAGGTGAGAGCGAAAACCTGCAGACACTCGGCCCTCCGTGGAACCGGTTTGACACCTGTGCCTTAAAGGAATCGCAGCTCCGAAAAGTAAAGAGACAAAAAGACAATTATATACATGTCTAGAAAGAACACTTCAGTCGCAAGGAAAATAAAAACCATTGACCAATCTGGAGGTTTTTTACTGCCGTTACTAAGCGTTCCAGTTCCCTTCTTAACCAGTCTAATTGCATCGAGACAGGGTTAAACAACATGGATCATGCTCAGAACATTTTTCTGATGCCACAACATCAGTTAGAAAAACTGCGAGAATCCAAAATGACTAGCACCGATGTAAGACAATCTGTAGAAAATTATCGATTTGCAGTATAGTGTTGATGCCTGATATGGATTTACATGATAAAGCTATAAGATACTCTGCCATTTTACTAAGATTTTGACAGGGATCTTGATACAAACACACTGACTTTAAGTCTACCTGGTACTGAGCCTGGGTCTGATGTATTAAACGTGACTGAGACTAAGCAAACTGTTGACCGAAATGCTGATCTTGTTAAAGACATTTTGGATAATGTGCCTGCGAGGCATAAAAAGAATGTTGAATATATTCATAATAGAATGCACCGGTCTAAAGATTTGACTTCATGGAATTTAAGTGGTGAATTTGTTTTCAAAGGAGCGATAATCAAGGGCTCGCACCTGTTGCATCTTGTTAAAAGTGTGACAGCAACCAATAAAACTGGAGTTTTTAGAGGCCATGGCATGTCTCAACATGCCTTTTACAACTATTCCAAATGCGCTTGTAAGACGTAAAATCAATTTGTATGAACAAACGTCTGGTGACACAATGGATGATTTAGCCACACCCCCAGAAACTGGTTTTCAACCAACCAAAGCTTTCTTTGAACCCCCTACCACGAACCCCACAAAATGGCTTCCATTTTAATGTGTCTTTATTTCATGCTTTTTTATCATTTGTGATCCATTGTCAAAGTGTATGTTTTACCTTGAATAAATGTTGTATGATAAATACTATGTAAACATTGATGTGGTTTTACAAATATTTTTATTTTTGAATAATAAAGTTTACATACACGTAAACTATTTACATTTCTTCAACAACTATGGCACAAATTAAACGGTTCACAAGATTGAGCATGTTGTATGCAATTAAACATTTTCTTATCACGCTTACTCAGGTACATCTTCGCTACAAACTTCGAGACTAGGGCATCATTTTCTCGTAAATCATCAACATAAAAAGTCACAACATCTTTATAACTCAGACCTTTTGTCATTAGATAAAGAACACACATTGTTGTCCACACGTGGTTGAAACCAGGTCCTGTACTTGTTTTGAACTGTATTCCACATTCTCACAGGTTTTCAGAAAGGCTTTGATTGACTTGGGAGAATATGCAAAATCCAGGGGGTTTCCAAAACTGTCATAAAACCTTCCAATGCCATCGTCCGTTATGTAAATAGCCAGCCAGTGCTCCCCGGGTTGAATGCTTGGGTATTAACAATCATCACTGATGCAACATCTCGGGCTGGCCCCCTAGGTAGTTGGTCGCTTGCCAGCACACCATAGAAATGGGTCCTAGATGAAAATTGGTTCACCACATCGGTCAACTCTGCGGTATTCATTTCCACACCGTTTTCCTAAGAGTAGTCAACCATGACTTGTTGCCGGTTTGACCCTTCGATAATGGAGTCAAAGACTGAATAAACGACCAAATTAATTGTGTGGGGTAGTGGTTGTCTGAACCTCATCTCAAGTCATACATTCCCTGACTTGATCAAGGATAGGTACTGACCGCATTCCTCGTCTGGCTTGCATAAAGGGCATAGCCGTGTAAGAAGTCCGACCTGTCAATAGCCAAGGCTTGGTCCTTTAGGTGTTTTCCTGAAGCTAAGGCCAATTGGTAAAATTCACACACTGCTGACCCTGTTGCGTAATTTGGTTGGAATGGTTTGCTAGGAAATTGCTGACCATCTACATACATAGCCATAAACTCCAAATTATAATGTTTGAAATTAACTTCCGGTAAAACTGTCATTGTCCACCAATCCGATTACAATACATTTTGGCAGAGGTCCTAAAAATAGATTTTCCTGGTTGCAAACGCGACCCCCAGCCGGTAAACTACATGTCTTCATACACACTCTATCAATTGGGTACTTGGCATTGGTTGAGAGTAACACTTGAGCGTGTCCAAGTTTCACGGCTGGCAAAACAGACACTTTCTTGACAAATAGTGATGCTGATAATATATGCAAACGATAACGCACATCCCCGGCCCCATAAGGCAGAACTCATCTTTACCGCACACCATCCTAACCTTTATGTGAACACCGTTTAACATGAGTTTCTCTTGAAAGAAGATATCGCTATGAACAGGGCCAATCATTTCAAATGTTGTGCTATCCGCTGAATAGGCAGCCCTTTTCGTAAGTCCTTTTCGTAAGCCTGCAGGGTCCGTAACATCCATGTGACCTGCGGCATCCTTGTAAAACAAATCTGCTGAAAACTGTCTTTAATGCATCAGATCCATAATTCAGAATGCTCTCTATAACGGCTCTGTAGGGGTATGTGTTGCTACTCTGACTAATTAAACGATCACCCATGGCTATCGGATAGTTGATAACCTCAATACTTGCTCCAGCATCAATATTAGTTCCGTCCGGTTTAGTGACTTTTACACGTAGGTACAACAAAGTATTGTTTAGATCAACGTAGTCGTCGCCATTCCCGGCAATAAAGAACTACAGAGGGGCTGCGTCTGATATTGCTGATACATTGAAATACCGAACCTATGTATTTTTCTCAATAGATGTCTGTGTGAAGGGAACTTTGAATAAATCCAACTCTGTTTTCATACATTCACCAGACATACGGTGTAGGAGTGCCATCTTTCTAAAATATATTCTTAATCAGCTTTGCTGTGTTCCCTTTGAGTGTCCTCTGGGGTGTATGTCCTCTTTTAACCGCAGCTCTTGTTTTTGTCTCATTCTTGCGTTTTTTACTCTTGGGTAGGCTCCTCCTACCAGGTGGTCTCTTTCTAACACCTCGAGTCATAACCATCCATCCAGAACCGTCCTGCTGTTTTGTTTGTCATGACATAAAACTGTTGACAACATCGCCAACTATATTCCTAGCCGCATTCTTCAGATGTGGTTTTGCTATTGAGAATCTGCGCTTCAACAAAGGTATTGCCATCCGGAAAAGCCCTCAGAAAAGGCCCCCTAGATCAGCCCCATACATTGCACCGCTACCATGATACCCTGGCAAACCGTTACGGCCTGTGTTTGAGGATCTTTGAGGATCATCGTAGAGTTTCTAAGGCTACATCTTAAATTCTAAAAGATTGTTTGACTGGTCTGAAGTGTAATTTTGCAATCATCTTCCCCACTAAGAATAAAACCAGCTGGTTTTGATCAGATTTTACTTCAATACAGATCTCATCAAATTGACTCTTACTAAGAGGTACGTAGTGTGGCTTGTCGTACGTCACTGTGAAAACTTCATTCTTTTTCCCTGCAATATGTATAGTTCGCAGCAGTGGGACATGACTGTCACCAACATGTTGATAATCAATTATATCTGTGTCGATGTATAGGGTGTTAAACCCAGCCAGAATATCTGTGGGGAATGTTCCATACCATGGGTGTTGTGGAAATTTCTCTAACCAATTTATTCTCACTGATTAAAGGACTGAGAGCCCCTTATTGAAATTAGAAAAGGAATGTGGGGGATCTGGTATTTGCCTAGGGGGCATCGATTGTCTGTCCAGATGCTGTAAGAATTCTTAGAATTGAAGAAGTTGCATACCACCGCTCGCCTGGTTTTAAGTCCAATATCTGTTCTAGTTTTATACTAAATTTCTAACTAAAATGGGGCTCACCTTTTAGGAACATTCTATTTTCATCATACCCCGCCCATACACGATGTGGTTTTATATAACTGTTGAGCTCTGTCACTAGTTTTACTATGCTGTTGTAATAACCGGTGTTGAGTATTTCCAAGTTTTGTCGTTATTCAAGTCATGTAGTTCAAATGCGTTTTCACCCTATGTAAAAGTCTTCCACGTATGCGGGTATTGGAACTCTCTCTAAGATACTTCCCAATCACCTTTCAAATCTATACTTTGGCATAGTTTATGGTATAGCACAAACTCGTATTGCTTGGATAGACATGTCTCAATGAGTTACTGGGCAGCGTTATGTAGAAGCCACCGTCACCCATGCTGATCACAGTCAATGTAAATGATGTGATCCTGTAAATCCTGGAGTTTTATCCAGTTTCTAGGTCAAGCACTTGTTCCAGTGGTATCCAGCTGTTGAATTTCTCAGGCCAACCAAGTAATTTCACAAGACACATTTTCTTCCCTTTCTGTACGTTCTCATCCAAAACTGCTTCCACTTTAAAAGTTTTATCCTTAGCCACGATTATTTTCAGCAATTCCTGTACATAAAAGGTCCCAACTATCACATCACCATCGTAATCTTTTATTCTTTATACAGGAGGTACCCGTGGAATGCATTCTGTTATTGTAAAATATTCATCTGTGTACCCTTTTTCATAGCTCTTTGTAAACGCACCTCTCAGCTTTGAGAGTCTCACAGTATCCCCAACCTGGAACTTGTAGCTTTGATTACCATTTCTCATTATTGCTGTACCATACAGGTTCTTGAGAACTAATCTAACATTTTCTTCACAAACGTCAGCAGGCTTCATCTTAATAGACCAATGGTTGCTATGGTTGTGTCCGTGAACTAAATCTTGAATAACTTCAACATAGCGATGAGTGTTGGCAGCTGTGAGATACCTACACATTCGTGACTTAATTGTTTTATTAAATCTCTCAACGGTACACACTTTGACAATTTCCTGTAGCAAAATGTTTTATGTTGTACTTCTTCATTAACATCTCAAAGTGTGAATTAAAAAACTCCTTTGCCTTGTCCGTTTGGACTTTTTGTGGTGTTCTTCCTTCTTTTAATATGTCTTCAAATGCTCGCTTTACCTCGATAGCGCTTTTATTTCTCAGCACGCGAATCCATGCGTATTTGCTTAATACATCTATGCATGTTAACATAAATTTCATGTTATCGTTTTCCACACTGTAAGCACTCATGTCAACCAAATCCAGCTGAAATTGTGAATTTATATCATGAACAATAACTCTATTTCTTTTAAAATGTATAGCTACCGGCCGGTGTAGCGTGTATGCATCCTGGGCGAGCAGCCAGTCATCGGCCTCGCCATTTTTGAGGATCTCCCTGGTTTTCTCCAAGTATGCTCTTTTCAAATTCTCTCTACCCACATAAGCACCAGGGTTTGCCGGGTCGTAGTAAATACTTTTCATAATCTGTTCAGACATCGTAGAGCATTCGAGCAATAATGAGAATTAATACATGTTTAACATCGTTTTATTTGATTTTTCAAAATTACACAACCAAGATATTCTGAGAAGTTACACAAACATTCAGATTTCTCATAATGTTTGTTTATATACACTCACCTAAAGGATTATTAGGAACACCTGTTCAATTTCTCATTAATGCAATTATCTAATCAACCAATAACATGGCAGTTGCTTCAATGCATTTAGGGGTGTGGTCCTGGTCAGGACAATCTCCTGAACTCAAAAGTGAATGTCAGAATGGGAAAGAAAGGTGATTTAAGCAATTTTGAGGCATGGTTGTTGGTGCCAGACAGGCCGGTCTGAGTATTTCACAATCTGCTCAGTTACTGGGATTTTCACGCACAACCATTTCTAGGGTTTACAAAGAATGGTGTGAAAAGGGAAAAACATCCAGTATGCGGCAGTCCTGTGGGCGAAAATGCCTTGTTGATGCTAGTGGTCAGAGGAGAATGGGCCGACTGATTCAAGCTGATAGAAGAGCAACTTTGACTGAAATAACCACTCGTTACAACCGAGGTATGCAGCAAAGCATTTGTGGAGCCACAACACACACAACCTTGAGGCGGATGGGCTACAACAGCAGAAGACCCCACCGGGTACCACTCATCTCCACTACAAATAGGAAAAAGAGGCTACAATTTGCACGAGCTCACCAAAATTGGACAGTTGAAGACTGGAAGAATGTTGCCTGGTCTGATGAGTCTCGATTTCTGTTGAGACATTCAGATGGTAGAGTCAGAATTTGGGGTAAACAGAATGAGAACATGGATCCATCATGCCTTGTTACCACTGTGCAGGCTGGTGGTGGTGGTGTAGTAATGGTGTGGGGGATGTTTTCTTGGCACACTTTAGGCCCCTTAGTGCCAATTGGGCATCGTTTAAATGCCACGGCCTACCTGAGCATTGTTTCTGACCATGTCCATCCCTTTATGACCACCATGTAAAAATCCTCTGATGGCTACTTTCAGCAGGATAATGCACCATGTCACAAAGCTTGAATCATTTCAAATTGGTTTCTTGAACATGACAATGAGTTCACTGTACTGAAATGGCTCCCACAGTCACCAGATCTCAACCCAATAGAGCATCTTTGGGATGTGGTGGAACGGGAGCTTCGTGCCCTGGATGTGCATCCCACAAATCTCCATCAACTGCAAGATGCTATCCTATCAATATGGGCCAACATTTCTAAAGAATGCTTTCAGCACCTTGTTGAATCAATGCCACGTAGAATTAAGGCAGTTCTGAACGCGAAAGGGGGTCAAACACAGTATTAGTATGGCGTTCCTAATAATCCTTTAGGTGAGTGTACATGTTAACATGAGAACTGAAATTACCCAGCCTTAGATAACAGACTGTTTGCTTTCGTCGCACCACGACACCACTGCGTCGCATACAGCATCCTCATTAAATTTGTCCATGTATTCATCCCTGTTCTCACTCAGTCTCTGTGTCATGTTCGGCTCCAACTTGAGCTCATGCAGACTTGAGCTCATGCAAGTTCTCAGTCATCGGTGCGTGAAAACCCGATGCGTTCAAAGCCTTGACCAACACATGTTTCAGTCGCGGTGTTAAAACTGTCTCCACAATATCTCAATAATGGGTCTCAAAAAAAGAATCAAGCGGTTCGCGACAAGTCTGGCTCGGGTGGTCCAGTTCACATTCAATGCATGCTTTGTGTAGAAAAGCCCCAACAACGTTTTCCAGAATCACTCATTGTTGCTTTGATGATCTTTAAAACTTTTGGTGCAAGGTGTTTGTCCATTTTGTGATAACTCTTGTTAGTATTTGAAAGGTATGACAGATTAAGAGGACCTAGCTGATCACCAATCCGGTCAATCCAGTGGTAGTTTCTTGCTGGGTATGCCGGTGGAATCGAGCTGTCGGGGTCAGGGGTTCCGTAGAAGGCTTCAGCATTGTCATCCCAGGCGTCACACAGCCAGTCCTCGGCCTTGGGTTCTTCAATCACCGTTTGGTTGTAATCTTGAGACGTTTCGTAAATTCTTCCGATTGCTTGATAGTCACAGGCGGTCTGTCTGTTTTTATGCTGTGTTGAGGACGGTGTTAACGTAAGGCGGGACTTCAGGGTCTTACGTCAGTAGAACTGTCTGCAGTCACAATCAACCCCGCTGACATTTTCCGGAAATAGTTCCAATCTAACAGAGTCATACTCTTTCAGCCCCTCGACAACTTTAAACAGTACATCTACTGTATTATGTGGGCCTTGTTTTGGACTTTTCGAAAGGTGCCTGTGGAATCTGAGCATTAACAATAGATTCTGTGCACCAGCGTAGTGGCGAACTTCCGCTTTTGTCTAGAAGTCGGTATTGCAGTTTCCGGTTTACTTACTAATACTCATCCCCATTAGTAAACACCTAAACTAACAACAAGATGAGTGATGCTGTTGTATGAAAAAAAAAAATGTATGTAATGTACGTGACTCATTTAAGTTTCAAGGTACAAGTGGGGCATCATTTTAATCAGGAGAATGTCCTCTTTTTAATAAAAGATGGCTTGCACCATTCAATGACTTCAAACACTAGACTAGAAATAGTCAGAAAAGGCAAATTCTTTTTTTGTATATACTTCCACATAACGCAGGTTTAAGCGCAATTCATACCATATAGGACCAGATGTTTACTTCCTATGCCAGTTATTTTTCAGTTTCGTTGTGAAGTGAGGTTACAGTAGTAAAATAAAAGAGGAGACCTGTTTTGGTGCTTTTTTGAGGCTATGGAATTTTAAGCTTCATTCACGTTAGAAGAGGCTGAACGAAGGTTTGTTTCAATTCACATGCTATGGGGACGCGCTAGCATTCCAGCTCAGCCAGCGTTCTTTTGCAGTTTTTGAGGCAAGGGTGAATTTATATGCGTTCTATTGTCCTGCCTAATACTACACTAAAAATGAACACATCGCTAACTAGCTTACACCACAGTAAACTACTTACCCTTGTAGTTGTGCAGATAACTCGATACGTAGAGTTTAAATCCCTTATTCAGCTTGCTTGTTGGAGCAGGGGACCAGGCATCAACAATTCGATGGACATCACTAATGCTTATTTTAGGCAGGTCTTGGAGACATCTCCTAAAAACTGAAATTTTGGGCTACGCGGGTGATCGCCTTCAGTAAACCGGAAAATGATATGCCGACATCTGGCTAAAGCGGAAGTTCGTCCATACGCTTGTGCACAGAGCCTATTACAATATGAATGTACGTTTCATTGGAAGTGCATGTGCCTAATAATGAGAACAACAGAAACATCTGTGTTTAGATTATCTCTCTGTAGGTTGTGCTCTAATGACCATAGGAATGTTTACGATGGCCATATGGCATGGGGGTTGACTTCTAAAAACATGGTCTTTGCTAGTTATAAACGCCCTTAATGTATAGGCTAGCTTGTAACCAACTTTACAGTGAGAAGATAATGGAATGTTCACCGAATGACATCTGTGCTGCAATTTTCCAATAAACGTGAGTGAACTTCTCCCTCGATTTGATATGGGTTCTACATTATTTGACCACTATACGAAACCGCCGATTTCTAACATGCCCCATAATCCGGCATTAAAAACCATTTGATCAGTCACACCAGCCTTAAACACACAGCCTTCAGGTAATTCATAAAATGCCACCTTCGGTAGCTCTGAAATTCGGTAGCGCTGCCCTTTGTCGCCGGTTCTGTTCGTAATTTTTATGGACAGAATTTCTAGGCGCAGCCAGGGGCCGGAGGGTGTCAGGTTTGGGGACCACACAATTTCGTTTCTGCTCTTTATGGATGATGTTGTTGTGTTGGCCCCTTCAAACCAGGACCTTCAGCATGCACTGGGACGGTTTGCAGCCGAGTGTGAAGCGGTGGGGATGAAAATCGGTACCTCCAAATCCGAGGCCATGGTCCTCAGTCGGAAAAGGGTGGCTTGCCCACTTCAGGTTGGTGGAGAGTGCCTGCCTCAAGTGGAGGAGTTTAAGTATCTAGGGGTCTTGTTCACGAGTGAGGGAAGGATGGAACGGGAGATTGACAGACGGATTGGTGCAGCTTCTGCAGTAATGTGGTCGATGTATCGGTCTGTCGTGGTGAAGCAAGAGCTGAGCCACAAGGCGAAGCTCTCGATTTACCGGTCAATCTACGTTCCTACTCTCACCTATGGTCATGAGCTTTGGGTCATGACCGAAAGGACAAGATCCCGGATACAGGCGGCCGAAATGAGCTTTCTCCGCAGGGTGGCTGGGCGATCCCTTAGAGATAGGGTGAGAAGCTTGGTCACCCGGGAGGAGCTCAGAGTAGAGCTGCTGCTCCTCCACATCGAGAGGGATCAGCTGAGGTGGCTTGGGCATCTGTTTCGGATGCCTCCGGAAAGCATTCCTGGGAAGGTGTTCCAGTCCCGTCCCACCGGGAGGAGACCCCGGGGAAGACCTAGGACACGCTGGAGGGACTCCCGGCTGGCCTAGGAACGCCTTGGTGTCCCCCAGGAAGAGCTAGAGGAAGTGTCTGGGGAGAGGGAAGTCTGGGCATCCCTGCTTAGACTGCTGCCCCCGCGACCCGGCCCCGGATAAGCGGAAGATGATTTAAAATGAGAGGTTCAAAATAAACCTAAGATGGAAATGTATAAAAAAACTAAATCTAGGAGAATGTGAGGCAATGTGAGGTACAGACGCGTGTCAGCAGAGCTCCCGACTGTTTCTGATAAAGTACACTTTAATAGCAGACTTTAAGCAGTCAAAACCGTTTTGATAAGCGTTGAAGTGGTCTTTACGACAATCATACTGATACAGCAAGATGAGTAAGACCAAAACGACAGCAAATGCCCCACCAACAACGAGAACCAGTTTAGCTAGCAAATTAGCCACGATGGCTAGCGCAGAAAAGTCTGAAGAAACTCTTCCAGATAATGACGGGGTCTCCATGAGCCAGCTAGTAACGGAGCTAACAAAGCAACAAGCTTCGATAAAGGAGGACATTTCAGCTCTGATCCAAGAATCGATGACGCCGCTTCAGGCGTCGGTGAATGCTTTAACGGACACTTTGTCAGGTTTCCAACTTCGCTGCGCTTGCTGTGGCCGAAACAACTATCAAAACCCTGAAAGAGCAAAACGCGACACTTCTGGATCGAGTGGATGACTTGGAAAATCGGTCGCGGAGAGCAAATCTCAGGATCTTAAACGTCCCGTAAAACAGTGAGAAAGACCAATCCACAATCAAGTTCGTGTCCGAGATGTTAATGGAAGTCATGGGTCCCGAAGTTTTTGAAAAACCTCCTGAATTGGAACGAGCACATCGATCTTTGGGGCCAAAACCACAGGAAGGACGCCCTCCCCGTCCACTGGTTGTATGCTTTCACAGATTCCAGGAGAAAGAAAAAGCGCTAAGATGGGCCAGACAACACGAGGCAAAGTATAAGGACTCTACTTTGAGGATCTATCCTGACATCTCCGCTGATCTAGTCAGAAAACGTGCCGCTTTTAAAAACGTCAAACAGATGCTGTATCAGAAGGATGTACAATTCCAGTTGCTTCATCCAGCACGACTACGAGTTCGTTTTGAAGACGAGACACTGCTTTTCAATACGCCTGATGAAGCTCAACAGTTCTACGAGCAGCGGATTGCCAGACGTGAATAAACTCTGATATGGCTGCAATATTGCGAATGTTTATTGGGTAGGTCTAAAATACTACAACAACTGGTACACCTATACAAGCACAGTCTTTCTAAAATGCATTTTTGTTTTCCAAGCACAGTCTTTCTAAAGTGCATTTTTGTTCTAAGGTGGTTTATGTTCTCCTCGGAGTTGAAAGTTTCAATGTCTTCTTTTTCACATTTAATATACCTAAATCATAGATCCTACATTCAATACTAGTTTTAAAACGCCTCAAGTGGTAGGTTTGTTTTAGGTCTATTACATAATGCACTTTATTTAACTGTGCTAACTACCAGGTTATTTAGTAGTAATGATGATGAATAACTTTATCGTTGATTGGCCCTGAAAAAAAAAAAAAGAGAAAAAAATAAAATATATGTATATTATTATTTTTTATTATTTAAATTTTTTTAAATTAATGCAGCACTGTGTTTGGTAGCGGGTCTGTGATCCCCTTATACACTTATTGGTAGGCTGTACTTTGCATGTTATGCTTACGTTTTTCTGGTTAGCTACATTATGTCGGGAGCTCTGGGGAAAAACGGGAAAAATGGACTTGGACCATCGGGAGTTGAGAGATAGTTGTGACCTGCGGTTTGTCTTCGTTCAACAGACGAATCTAGAATGTATTATAGGTAGGTTGGGTTTGTTAAAATGTATCTTTTGCCGTATGTTTTTTTTTTTTTTTTCTCCTTGTGGGGCTTTCTCACTCAGCCGAAGACAGAAGTTACATCTATGTGGGGGTATACGATATTGGGGTACACACAGCCAACTATTGATAAATAATGGTAGACACTAGTAATAAAATGGCAAGTACTGGAGGGTCATCTGTGCGCTTTGTTAGTTGGAATGTTAGATGTTTAAACGGGCCAGTGAAAAGAACTTGCATATTTACGCATTTGAAGAGATTGAATACTGAAATAGCCTTTCTACAGGAAACACATCTGCGTACTGAAGATCATAACCGACTGAGGAAAGCTTGGGTCGGCCAGGTCTACCACTCTAGTTTTAACCATAGAGCTAGGGGTGCAGCAATCATTATTCACAAAAGAATTTTTTGTGAACATGGAGAAAAGGCAGGTCGCCTCCTTGCCCAACAGTTAAAAACTAAATCAGCATCCCAGCTTATTCCCAAGATTAGGAAAACATGTCAAGAAATTACGGTGGATTCCCAAGAAATTAATTCTACATTTCAAAAATTCTATTCAGATTTGTATACTTCGGAATTTCCACATGATGACACTCTTATGTCAAAATTTCTGGATAATGTAAACCTACCCTTAGTTAAACAAGATCAAAAGAGTAATCTAGATAAACCTTTACAACTTCAAGTAATAGAAGATTCAATTAAAGCCATGCAGAGCGGGAAGCCCCGGGTCCAGACGGATTTCCCGTCGAGTTTTATAAAAAAATATCTTCAAAGCTGTCTCCCTTACTTCTAAGTATGTTCAATAATTCTCTCGAACAGTCGACATTGCCATCAAGTCTCACACAGGCTCATATTACAGTTCTCCTGAAGCCAGATAAAGACCCCCTGGATTGTTGTTCCTATAGACCGATTTCTTTATTAAATGTGGATGTAAAAATTGTATCTAAAGCATTGGCCTCTTTGAATAGAACATGTCATTCCAGATGTTATTTATTATATATTATATATAACTAAACCACTGTCATGTGCATCTCAGATTGCGAAGATATTTAAAGACTACGGATCCTTTTCAGGTTATAAACTAAATTTTTCTAAAAGTATATGGTTCCCTATAAACCATATGGCAGAGCAAATTATGGATACAGACTTGCCCTTTTGCATATCAAAAGCAGGATTTAAATACTTAGGAATTAATAACACTCATACACTGGTCTGTTTAAAGCAAATTACAGCCCCATACTTAAAAAACTTGAATCTGACTTCCAACGATGGAGTGTTATATATTTATCTCTAGCTGGTAAAATCAACTGCGTTAAAATGAATGTGCTACCCAGATTACTGTATTTGTTTCAGAGTCTTCCAATTTTCCTGCCAAAGTCCTTTTTTCAGTCAACTAATAGGTTGCTGTCCTCCTTTATTTTGTGGTGGCAAAAAACCCAGAATGCGTAGAGTGCTTCTTGAGAGACCAAAAAAAGACGGAGGATTGGCTCTCCCGAATTTGTTAAATTACTATTGGGCAGGATATTTACAAAAAGTCGTTTATTGGTTTCAGTCTCCAGATACAGACTGGTGTGCAGCGGAAGCTAAATCATGCAAGTCAACATCTCTTGCGGTGCTGATTACAATGAAGTCACCATTCACACCATCACAATTCTCCTCAAGTCCAGTTGTAATTTCAACTCTCAAAGTATATAACCAGTTTAGACAAGCATTTAAACTCACAGATTTTTCCCTGGAAAGCCCCATATGCAATAATCATCTTTTCCCGGCTGCCAAGCTAGACTCTACTTTCAAACAATGGCAGCACCTAGGCCTGGTTAAATGTAGCAACTTTTTTATTGATAATGTTTTCGCTAATTACAATGATCTTGTTACAAATTTAGTCTTCAAAACACTGATTTTTTTCGATTTCTTCAGGTTCGTCACTTTATCTAGGCTCACTGTTCTGTGTTTCCACAACTGCCCTCTGAGTCATATCTAGATTCAGTTTTGAGGGTCCCTTCACACCTTAAGGGATTTATTTCAAAAATATACAACCTAATCATGTCATATCAAAATGTATCAATAGAAAAGATCAAAACAGGATGGATAGGAGAGCTGGGAATTTACATATCTGAAGACACCTGGAATAGAGCTGTTGATCGAGTAAATGGGACTTCATCTTGTGCAAGACTTAATCTGATTCAGTTGAAAGTTCTCTACCGTATTCATTAATGTAAAACAAAGTTGGCTAAACTGTACCCAAATATAAATGATACGTGTGACCGCTGCAATGCATCTAAGGGAGATCTAACCCATATGTTTTGGTCATGTCCCAAACTGAGGCAATATTGGTTTTCAGTCTTTGAGATTTTAAACTCAGCTTTTGGATTAAGAATTCACCCCAACCCAATAATGGCTCTGTTTGGAGTCAGTGATGATGACTCCCAAATACCTAAAAATAAAGAGAATGCCCTGGCCTTTACCACATTAATAGGTAGAAGAAGAATTCTCCTAGAGTGGAAATCACACAACCCGCCTAGTATGTCATCATGGCTTAGTGATCTAATGATGTTTCTGAAAACTGAAAAAATCTAATATTTTCTCAGAGGATCAACCAAAACATTTTATAAAACATGGGACCCTTTAATAAACTATTTTGAGAAGAACATACCCCTCCCTCTTTAAAGTAAGTTGAGAGACCTCCCCTCCCTTTATTTATTTATTATATACATATATACCTTTTTTTTTATTATTATTATTTTTTTATTTCTTTTTTTTCTTTTTTTTTTATGTGAGGGTGTTATGTTGGGATGGGAATCTGTATGTGGAAAATTTGAAAATCAAAGCCTTTAATAGTGTTTGTCACTGAATACTTTCAATGCACCTTGTTCTGATAAAAATAATAAAAAAAACTAAATCTAGATATCTGCACCATTTGGACAGATATTATGACTTTTAAAAAACATCTGTCAATTATAAACATTTTATTAAAACAAATCAAAACCAACAATCAAATACTAATACAAACAACTACTGTACCACCACTGCTACCTGATCCTTCGGTTTTTAAATATATTTACATTATATTACATATATTTATTATAAATTGTAAGCAATTCGGAGTTCATCTGTATATCCAAAAGGTTGGTTTGCTGGTCCGATGTACTGTCCATGTACGCCATTTGAAATTCTGTGTAAGCACACAGCCTCTATCCGGCTTGGTATATAGGGGGAGTCCCAAAGTCTTCCCTCTTAGAAGAGATCTCGCCCTGTATAGAGAAGTTCAGTAAAAAAATAAATGTACTATACCATTACTGGACTTCGTCACTGGCAATAACAAAACAACTGTGAGCAATAATTTTTTTATAATTTACCATTGTCTGCCCAAATTTTACTTAAATTATATTTTACACATCCCATTATGATGACACCCGTGTGTACAGATGTTTTAAAGAACACTTTTTACATCTTGTTGAGTACATAAAAGAGAGACCTGTAATTTTCTCATGTTGTGTTGATCTTACAGAGGGCTGGATTCAAACCCACGCCGAAAATAATGTGACTCGAGTGTGTATGGCCCCCAGGTGCCTGTATGCGCTCCTGGCAACGTCTGGGCATGCTCCTGATGAGACAGCGGAGGGTGTCCTGGGGGATATCCTCCCAGGCCTGAATCAAGACATCACCGGGGCTTCTGGACAGTCTGTGGTGCTACTTGGCGGCATCAGATGCACCGATACATAACATCCCAGAAGTTCACAATTGGATTCAGGTCTGGAGCACGAGAGGGCCAGTCCATGCCTTCCTCATCCAGGAACTGCCTACACTCATGTTGGCCTCATGTAACCAATGAATCATAATTATATGACCAATAACCTTGATTAACCTTAATTATAATTCCGCGAGCGAACTTGCAATAAAATTTTTAGTAAAGTCACATTTAAATGGTAAATTCACAAGCATGAATAAGAATGACAATAATATACTTTCAAATTTGCTTTTTTAGAACCTGTCTGTTTACTAAGTAGTTTTGGAGTAGTATCGTTCTTCGTTCATATAAGTACACGTAACATCTACATTGTTCCTACATAACTACCCATTCTTACCACGGACTTACATTCTTGTTACTTCTTAGTTACGTGGGGACTACCCTGTAAGTAACAGGCTGTAATTTCATATTTTAAAAATAAATTGATGAATCCTGTATGATGTTATTCTTATATGTGTAAAAACGCCAGGAACACTTGCAGTTACATTGTGCCTCTTGATTTTCCAGCCTATTTTGAATCTACACACTCTCCTGAACATTTCCTACATAGATATCTCTGTGGCACATACAATAGATTTTGAGCTATGAGGCAATATGTATTCCATATTCAGTTATTCGCATTTTGACCTTGGAATATGTTTAAATACAAATTTTCTATTGAAATTACTCTTAAATATGATCAAATATTAATTGTTGTCTATGTTTTGAGAGGTACATTTTCTTAAAAAATGAATACATTAATTTTGTCTGTTTTGAAATAATACGTTGACCTCTTTTATTTTGAAATCTTCATGACCCGGAATTGTTTTTTATTGTTGGTCACGAGTCACTGGTGACGCTGATGCATTTCCTTAAATTGCGGTGTCGTGCCCTAAAGTATGTAACGAGAAGATGCTGTGGAGTTAATAGTGTTTTTATTTTATAATATAAATACGGTGTTCTAACATGTTTAAAGAAACTGCAAAACGTTTTAAGGCCACAGCGCCTTTACTTTTGCAAAGTGCGCTATTTAGGCAGGCAAGAATCAGCACTATACGTGTTGGGAACAGTGTACATGGGCACCGATATTTCAATGTCAGCTGCATTTTAAATGCGAAGGTACTGCCGAGGAAGAAGCCACGGGTCAAGGTGGACATTCCCGGACTTGAGCGCATTACCTATGCGGATAGAATGCACTTCGTCCCCGGGTTGGCAAAGCCTTTTTTTCCTGTCTGGGAACGAGACTGGAACGACCCCTCTCACTTCTATTCGTCGAAATTAGAGGAGATGCCACTTCATAAAGAGAAGCAATGTTTCATATTTAGCCAATCGACCAATCCACTTGAAGGTTTTTTTTTGTGTTAATACTTCTGGTCCCTGTTATAAACCTGTCTTTAAGATGAAGGGCTGTACGCTGGCATTTTTTAAGGAGCACCAAATGTTTGATCATTATAGGGGGACAGATTCGTTTAGGAGATCAATTATATTGTTGAGGTAGAGTTTTAATTGTCTCTAGTGCTGGTAGAAATAACCGCAATAATGATGGACAATATCAGAGAGCTGAAAACATACTGTATATAAAATGGTTTATCCTCTCCTTAAAAATATAACTGTTGTTTTCTGCAGTTTCTGACAGTGCATATGAGTGTAAATACAGCAATTCAACACAAATCATTAATGTTCATGCATTTATTTTTTCCAATTACCGTAGACTCATTCTGTCAGAATTCTAAGCAGAATTTATTGCAAAGCTTCACATTTTCGTTCACCTGAGGTAGGTCCAACATCTGACCTAACTGGGCTATTTATGACTAGTTAAGTTGTGCTGTGCGTTATGGAATTTGTAGTTATTTCCAACAATGAAACTAAAAAGCAGAATCACTACAACCATGGGAGAGTTTGTTTTTCAGGCAGTAATTAATTGGCACTCTCACTTTCTCAAATTAGTTTTTAGTTGCTTATGTAAGTGAGATTGCCTGTAGATTCATGAGATGAACGAAACAAATCAGTCACAACAAAAGTTGACTGTCTTTGACAGGAGGCTTTTAATCAATATATCAACATTGTGTATTTACTTTAATTTTAGTTCTTATGTTTCAGGTGTCAGGCAAGCACTGTGGCTAACGAAATCCAACCTTACAAAGGGACTTCCAGACCAGGTGCTGTCTTTAGTCAATAACAAAGCCAATCAGATGGAAAACTTGGATGACAGAGTTCAGAATGCAATCAGGCATGCTTGCTTGTGGGACACCACAGAGGAAGAACCATCCAGAGAAAAGTATTGGTAAGTCAAGCCGACCACTACTCACTAACCACTAGGGCTGTCCCTAGCTAAGATTTTTGTTTGGGTCGACCAAGTTTCGATAGATTTTTCTGATTAATCTAAATCTTAATTTTTCCATTGGTCCATGAGCCATCTATGGAAGACATGTTAGAAAAGCTCACCTTTAAAACAAGAACTGACATTTATAAAGTAAAATGTATATGGTTGATTAGGGTTCCCAAATTTAGTGTTTTAGTTAATCTTTTTAACGAAGACAATCGTTATTTCAATCAAGTAATTCTAGTTGGGGGAAAGCAATAACCAGATTAATTATTTCAAGCAATTTATGAACTTTGACACTCTTTTTATATTTGTCTTTTCTCCCCTTTAATAAAACCAAGTTATTTGATGCGTTAAGGTACCATTTGATTAAATAATGAGAAACATAAGTAACTAAAAAGGGATACTCACAACATAACCAAAAATATGTTTTAAATTCCTGACCTGACTCACTGCAGCTGGTGGTCTTCCCAGATTCAGCCGCTATAATGTCCTCATGTTTGTCCTTATGTTACTGATTGTGTATTACCATGTTGTAACAATTTCAGATGTTAAATCCAAGTACCAATTAAAAAATATTGTTTAACTTGCACAACAGCAGAGCGCGTCAATTAAACAGGGCATACTGTAGACAATTATTTCAGAACCATAGACAGTGACCAATATCCATTACAGAAATATTTGTCTACTGAAGTTCAACATGTAGGAGAACACGTCCGTGCCACTACTGCCAGACAATTCAGGAAACACATTTGTTAGAAAATAATATACATTTTTATTAGCGTCACACTACATTTTCTATGTGTCCCCATTTTTCGTACATTATATAACCATATAGAATTTCAGTAGCACATAGACTTTTTTAATGGATGGATTACACCCTAAGCCATGGACTGGTACAGGTGGGAATTAGGTGTCACGTGGCCATGTGACTCCTCGACTAAAAAACATCTTTGTTGAACAACATCATACTGACCAAACATTTGACTAGTCGACTTTATAGGGTCCCCCTTACAAAACGCACATTGGTCTACTGACCAACTTAAACTGACTTTTTCTTGACCCATTACCTTACAGATTTTCATTGCTCCGGAGTTATCAGTCAGATGCGCTGTTAAATGATGATGCTGTTCCCAGTCATTTGGACCAGTTGTAAACTGTGGCACAATGGTTAACTCCTACTACTAACTCTTCTGGCGCTTCTGTTCTGCTAGTGTTATAAAATAATAATTTTTTACATTTCCATAGTAGGTTAAATGATTCAAAATTAATATATTTTCCTATTACTGTTTCATAAAAACAAATTCACCTTTGTTTCACAGAAATGATGTGGTACCTTATTGCAAATCATAACATTTCCCATCATCCTGGGGCTCAACTAACATAGCCCTTTACACTGAAGGGCCACATACTGTTAATACTTAAATCACACATCACACTGGAATACTTAAATCACACATCAGGTATCGATGAACAAAATATATTAAAGATGTGTAAGTCAGAGTACCGTTGGCTAGCATTAGGAGGTCTGAGTAACCCTCCAAGGATATGCCTCCCCAGAACATCACTGACCCACTGCCAAACTGGTCATGCTGATTGGTGTTGCGGCAGTGTAATGTTCACCCAGGGTTGGGTAGGTTACTTTTTAAATGTATTTTGTTACAGTTACCTGTCCACATTTGTAATCAGTAAATAAACTTTTTAATTACTCAACCTGATTACTTTGAATTACTTCCATAATGAGAGGCATTAGAGGACACATAGGAATAGCCTATAAACAATTGAACACCTTTTGCGAGATCAATCAATGTTAGAGTTTACATAGCTGGCCAAAAAATGAAATTTGCATTTTACCTTATGTGATTTCGGAAAGGGTTTCTAAACCATTGCTTTCTAATTCATTATGATTGGGCTACACACTAAAGGTCTGTCAAAAATTCAGTCATTACAATTAATCCAATAACCCTTGATCTTTCACAATCTGACTTTTTATCTGAACATAACCCCAAATCTAAGGATGTGTTAGTCTACTCTGTTTATTCATGTTTTTTATTACTTCAATACATTGTTGAAAAATAAATGGCAATTTCTCGAAAAGGGCATTGACATTATTGTATATAAAAATCAAGATATCAGTAGTTTTTCGCAAGTACACTAAATCTGCCGTATGTGTCGTCAGTGTCGTCTGCAGCCAATGATAAACAATGAACGCAAATATTCTGAGATGCAAAGCAAGCAGAAACAAATGGCCTGCCTGTATGGAGTTGTGGTGACTGCATCAAATGCAAATCATTCATCCTTGGTTGCATACATCCCGACACACCTTTTCTCCTCACATATCGTGCTAAATTCCAAATAATGTTATATCTTGAAGGCAGCGCCATATTACAGCTCTCTAACAAATTGTTGCCTGATCTTCTAAACAATTCCTGTCCGAAAAAAGATACAGCACCAGGTTGGCTAGGCCCATCGCCTGTCATTGTTCTGAGGAAGATGCATCAATTGTAGGTAACTACATCACATTTTATATGGGTTGGCTAATATTATCGTAGATATACAGTTTTTTTCTAGCGGTAAAAATTAAACTAGTGCTTCATCAGTCACTAATCAGGTTATGCGTGCCGACATTACTCAATGCTTCATAACTATTTCACGCACCTATTCTTTTTCAATTGAAGTAATCCATTTTTCTGTAATCCTATTACAATATTTTAACAGTTACAGTTCTTTTGTAATCCATTACTCCCCAACACGGCGTCTCCAGAGACTTTCACATCTATCACATGCACTCAGTGTGAATTTGCTCATCATCTGTGAAGAGAACAGGGCGCCAATGGTGGACCTGCCAATTCTGGTGTTCTCTGGTGAATGCCAATTGAGCTGCATGGTGGATTAAGTTGGGGCTCTGACTAGGCCACTGAAGGACATTCACCTTGTTCTTCAGCATCTGTACATTTGCTTTGGTGGTGTGATTCATAGACAATTTGAATATGAACCATTGATGAAATTCACAAAGTTGGAACAGCTTTTGATTTCAATTGTTTACTTTGATTTTCAGTGTGAGATTGAACCCAGCCCTCAATCGGTTAGTGATTTTGGGTTCCATTGTTCTCAACAAATTACACAATGTACAGTGAAGATTGATCTTTAATACATTTCCTTAATCGAGACCCGATGTGTGATTTAAGTGTTCCCTTAATTTTTTTGAGCAGTGTATTTTGACATGCTTGGTTGTAAAAGAAAAATAGGGTCCACTTGTTTCTCCAACGTTTACCCACCTCTGTGATGTCAGGACCGGTATGCAGGATTGACAGATTGACAGAACTGCTAAATCAATCACATTAAAAATAGCCCAATTGTGTGATAAAACCTCACAATCTGGCAACACCACTTCTTACGGTCACATTTGCTGGAGTATTTCGCTGGTATTTTATGAGCGCAAAGTCATATTTTACCATGCTGACACAGAGGTGGTGCAAGATTTTGGGAAGGTCTTTGCCTTCCTATCAATGTAGGAGAAACTGAGAAAAAAATATATTTGTTGTTGTTCCCCATTTTTTTTTAAATAGGCTGCAATAAGTTGGTATTATTCTTAAAAGATTGTAGTCACTGACTATTAAAAATTCAAATTTGTCTTGTCTTACTAGTGGTACTCTGGTGAGGAACTTGCTTCATCTGTGTGGAAGCCTGCAGGCCACACACCCTGGGCTTGGCAGGAGGATCTTTGCAGAGAAATACAGTCTGGCTGCCACTTGGAGCAGAGGTAGGCCTGTGACCCTTGACCTTAGACAATGACTTCAAAGCAAGAATTGGCCTAAATACTGTGATATACTGGACGTTGAATGTATTGTGTTTTGAGTGCTTCTGAACTACTCAAAGTAACTTGCAAAGCCAACAACTATGCAGACTTCCAGACAGTCAGAATTAACTAATTGTTGTCATATTTTTATGCCTTTGTGAATTGTTGGCTATCTACATTGAGTTGAATTGTGGCCATGGTTAATGATTGACCATTGATCGGTGGCTTAGCCATTATGTATCTCACCTGTTATTGGTTTCATATTCCCTGCCAGGTGATGAATTGTTCCAGGTGAGAGGAAAGAATGGGCTTCTGCTTAACAGCATGGATCCTCTCCCAGTGGTTGCTGGGAAAGAGGAGATCCAGAATACGGCTGACCACATCCTGGAGACATTCTATCCGATCTCTCCCACCATCGACCTGCAGCGTGTCCATGTGTACAAAGAACTCAGTCATACAGGTAATATTACTATAGTGGGTATAGAAAGTCTCCATCCCTTTCAAAATGTTCACATTCTGTTGCCTTACATCCTGAAATGAAAACACAAATCTGACTTTTCCGGCATTATTTACACACAGATACCCGCAATACCCAAGCGAAAAAATCTAAAGATTTCTGTAAATTACAATTATATGAAATACCCTATTTGGAAAAGTGAACAATCCCTTAGTATTGCTATTGTTAATTTGCTGATGTATAACCAAAAAACTTCCAAATAAATCAAGCTTCCATCTTTTGATAAGTTCAGAATGAGTGACTTTGATAAGTTCAGAATAAAAGCAGTTCTTCATAAAGGACACCACTGCTTAGTATTGCAATTCACAATGGGTGGAAAGGTATTTTCAAAATTTCGAAGAAGTGAAGATGCGGGAAGGCAGAAAATGAGGGGATGGGTATTGAATTATTTCAAAGGGTTTGTCTATCCATTGGAGCGCTATGAAGACCATTATTAAGTGGAAAGCATATGGCACCACCCAGACCTTCCATAGAGGTCAGATATTTGATGCACTTGTGATATTGTGGTCACACAAACCTTGACTAGTCTTTGTCATGAAGCCTTGAAGCTCCTTTGTAGCCTCTTTGATCAGTCTCTGATCAAAAAAGGCAACACCAAGTCTTATTTGAGCTCTGCCAAAAAGCACATTGTTGATTCCAAGGCGAAAGGGTAAAAGATGCTGTGATCAGATGAGGCCAAACTTTAACTTTGGCCTGAACTAAATGTCTGGCAATAACCCAATACATCTTTCCACAAAAAGACCACCATTCCTACAGTACAGCACGGCGGTGGAGGCATCCTGTGGTTGGGGTGTTTCTCTTCTGCAGGGACTGGAGCACTTGTCAGGATAGAGGGGAATCTTGACAGTGCTAAATTCCGACAAATAGCCCTTTGCCAGGAAGTTGAAAATGGTAAGATGGTTCATGTTTCAAAACATCAATGACCCAAAGCACAGTGCCAAAGCAAACGTACATTGGCAGAAGGAAAACAAGGTGAACGTCCTTAAGCAGACTAGTCAGAGCCCCAATCTTAGTCCCATTGAGAATCTGTGGAATGATTTGAAGAGTGAAATCCATAAGCGGTCACTGTGCAGTTCCATTGAGCTTGAATAATTATAAAAGGAAGAATTGGCCAACACTGCTTAGTGTAGGTGTGCCAAGTTAGTAGAGACATTTAAAGAGACTCCTTGATGTCATTCTAGCAAAAGGGGGTTCAACCAAGTATTGACTTCGGGGGGTGTTCACTTACCCAAATAGTATTTTTTTCTATTTACACTTAGAGATCTAGAGTGTCTTTAAACACTATGCCACAGCATTACACGTTTCAGCAGTTGCTTGACTCCATTGAGCATTAAACTGACTAACGTTTCTTATGAAGTTTACCTCCACCATAGCGTCTATGAACTGTATTGCTTTTGCCAGTAATAGGCTTACTAGTATCTACTTACTTCCTAGGAATAATCATAAGAATTGACCAATTGCTAGCGATACTGAAGATGAACTTTTCCATGCCAGAAACAGTCACAATATAACCGTATACAGTTTCAATAAAGGCTTACTGTAACGTAACTACTTTATGTTAATTCAGCAAATGTGTTTGTCTATCCTGACCCAAAACGCATGCACTGATGCATACTTCGAAAATCCACCAGAAACAGTCGCAATATAATTGTAATTTATTTTAATTTCAGGATAACTATAATGTAGATCCTAATGGTTTTAGCCAGCAAAGTTTTCATCTATTTGGAATAGTCAGTCACTCACTCACTCATTAAGAGACATTCGCTCATCTTGGCCGGCTCCGCTTATATGTTCCGACAATAAAATCTATATTCCATTGTTCTCCAACCAGAAGGCTTGAATGTGAAGCGTGTTGTCTGGCCAAAACAAAGGACCACTCATCACCTTGCTGGTACCATTCCTAATGTGAAGCATGGTGGTGGGAATAATATGCCATGGGGGATGCTTCTCAGCGAAATGGACTAGGAGGGCTGGTCAGGATTGAGGGAAGGGTGAACAGTGCAAATTCCGGAGAGGTCCTTAAAGAAAACCAGATGAATGCGCACAGGACTTTTATTTTTGCCAGACTTTGGCAAAAATGAATCTTTCAGAACAACTCCCCAAAGGAGTCAGCCAAAACTCTGCTGGAGGGGCTTCTGTGAATCTCCTAGAGTGGCTGTGCCAATGCCCAGATTTGAACCCGATTCATACTGTGTATACTGTGGGGCAAAAAAGTATTTAGTCAGCCACCAATTGTGCTAGTTCTCCCACTTAAAAAGATGAAAGAGGCCTGTAATTTTCATCATAGGTACACTTCAACTATGAGAGACAAAATGAAAAATAAATTCCAGAAAATCACATTGTAGGATTTGTTATGAATTTATTGGTAAATTCCTCGGTAAAATAAGTATTTGGTCACCTACAAACAAGCAAGATTTCTGGCTCTCACAGACCTGTAACTTCTTTAAGATGCTACTCTGTCCTCCACTCGTTACCTGTATTAATGGCACCTGTTTGAACTTGTTATCAGTATGAAAGACACCTGTCCACAACCTCAAGCAGTCACACTCCAAACTCCACTATGGCCAAGACCAAAGAGCTGTCAAAGGACACCAGAAACAAAATTGTAGACTTGCACCAGCCTGGGAAGACTGAATCTGCAATAGGTAAGCAGCTTGGTGCGAAGAAATCAACTGTGGGAGCAATTATAAGAAAATGGATGACATACAAGACCATTGATAATCTCCCTTGATCCGGGGATCCACGCAAGATCTCACCCCGTGGGGTCAAAATGATCACAAGAACGGTGAGCAAAAATCCCAGAACCACATGGGGGGACCTAGTGAATGACCTGCAGAGAGTTGGGACCAAAGTAACATAGGCTACCATCAGTAACACACTACGCCGCCAGGGACTTAAATCCTGAAGTGCCAGACGTGTCCCCCTGTTTAAGCCAGTACATGTCCAGGCCTGTCTGAGGTTTGCTAGAGAGCATTTGGATGGTCATGTTTGGAGGAGAAAGAATGCTGAGTTGCATCCAAAGAACACCATACCTACTGTGAAGCATGGGGTGGAAACATCATGCTTTGGGGCTGTTTTTCTGCAAAGGGACCAGGATGACTGATCCGTGTAAAGCAAAGAATGAATGGGACCATATATCGTGAGATTTTGATTGAAAACCACCTTCCATCAGCAAGGGCATTGAAAATTAAACGTGGCTGGGTCTTTCAGCATGACAATGATCCCAAACACACCGCCCGGGCAACGAAGTAGTGGCTTTGTAAGAAGCATTTCAAGGTCCTGGAGTGGCCTAGCCAGTCACCAGATCTCAACCCCATAGAAAATCTTTGGAGGGAGTTGAAAGTCTGTGTTGCCCCGCGACAGCCCCAAAACATCACTGCTCTAGAGGAGATCTGCTTGGAGGAATGGGCCAAAATACCAGCAACAGTGTGTGAAAACCTTGTGAAGACTTACAGAAAGCGTTTGACCTCTGTCATTGCCAACAAAGGGTATATAACTAAGTATTGAGATTAACTTTTGTTATTGACCATATACACTCACCTAAAGGATTATTAGGAATACCATACTAATACTGTGTTTGACCCCCTTTCTTTGGAAATGTTGGCCCATATTGTTGGCATCTTGCAGTTGATGGAGATTTGTGGGATGCACATCCAGGGCACGAAGCTCCCGTTCCACCACATCCCAAAGATGCTCTATTGGGTTGAGATCTGGTGACTGTGGGGGCCATTTCAGTACAGTGAACTCATTGTAATGGTCAAGAAACCAATTTGAAATGATTCAAGCTTTGTGACATGGTGCATTATCCTGCTGGAAGTAGCCATCAGAGGATGGGTACATGGTGGTCATAAAGGGATGGACTTGGTCAGAAACAATGCTCAGGTAGGCCGTGGCATTTAAACAATGCCCAATTGGCACTAAGGGGCCTAAAGTGTGCCAAGAAAACATCCCCCACACCATTACACCACAACAAGGCATGATGGATCCATGTTCTCATTCTGTTTACGCCAAATTCTGATTCTACCATCTGAATGTCTCAACAGAAATCGAGACTCATCAGACCAGGCAACATTCTTCCAGTCTTCAACTGTCCAATTTTGGTGAGCTTGTGCAAATTGTAGCCTCTTTTTCCTATTTGTAATGGAGATGAGGGGTACCCGGTGGGGTCTTCTGCTGTTGTAGCCCATCCGCCTCAAGGTTGTGCGTGTTGTGGCTTCACAAATGCTTTGCTGCATACCTCGGTTGTAACGAGTGGTTATTTCAGTCAAAGTTGCTCTTCTATCAGCTTGAATCAGTCGGCCAATTCTCCTCTGACCTCTAGCATCAACAAGGCATTTTCGCCCACAAGACTGCCGCATACTGGATGTTTTTCCCTTTTCACACCATTCTTTGTAAACCCTAGAAATGGTTGTGCGTGAAAATCCCAGTAACTGAGCAGATTGTGAAATACTCAGACCGGCCCGTCTGGCACCAACAACCATGCCACGCTCAAAATTGCTTAAATCACCTTTCTTTCCCATTCTGACATTCACTTTGGAGTTCAGGAGATTGTCTTGACCAGGACCACACCCCTAAATGCATCGAAGCAACTGCCATGTGATTGGTTGATTTAGATAATTGCATTAATGAGAAATTGAACAGGTGTTCCTAATAATCCTTTAGGTGAGTGTACTTATTTTCCACCGTCATTTACCAATAAATTCATAAAAAAATGTGTCTCTCATAGTTGAAGTGTACCTATGATGAAAATTACAGGCCTCATCTTTTTAGTGGGAGAACTTGCACAATTGTTAGCTGACTAAATACTTTTTGCCCCACTGTATATGGGAACAAGCATCATGTCAAAAAGAGCACAAGTACAGAGACCAACACAGAGTGGTGTCATGTCAGTTCTCATTTTACATTGCTGGGATTCAATCTAGTATTGTTTCCTAGTTGTACAGGTGACGACATCAGCACTTGCAAAAGTTTACATGTACAAAGAATTGTTGTTGCCATGATGTAGCCTAGAGAATGCAAGGTTGCATACAGACATAGACCCAGGAGACATAGGTAATCATGTGGGTTGCCCAGACAACTTGGTGAAACCTCAAACACGACAGCAGGGACATGTTACTAGTGGTGGTTTTGCTAACTCAGCTCTCCCCATAATGAATGGAGTCCTGTTTACCTCTATAATACAAGGAGACTTCTTCTAGTGGTTTCTGCTAGGCCCGAGGCCTAGTCTACCACACATAGATGTAGACTAGTAGCATTACTCAGCCAACATTCCATTCATTACTGCCCCTGAACACAGATAGAGACATCATGAGTTGTTGACGGGGAGAGACAAGTTGTTGAGTATACTTTGTTTCAAGCATACAAAATGCCTTCAAACTGACATTTCTTTACAATTTTCTACAACCACACTCCTCATCCAATCTGACAGCACTTGAAATAATATACAAGAAAGAATGTGATAAACTGTCCAAATCCAGGAATTCTAAGATTGTTGAAAGTCTGAGACCAATAGTTGGGAAGGCGAGTCAAAAACCAAGTTGAAATTTGAGATTACAGTCCTACATCACTGCTATTTAGTAATGAAGAGTAACCTGATCTTTTGCACTTAAAGAACAACCTTGTGTATTTACCCCATGAGTGCCTCTCTAACAATATTTGATCTATTCTTCAGGCTTCAAAGATGACTACCCGTACCCCCATGCTCACACCCTCTTCATCCTGAGGGCCGGAGACACCCTAGTCAACCTCCCTCCAGAGCAGCTACGTGCCAAGATGATTATGTTTGCTTTTGGGAACGCCCTGACTCGTGCGCAAACACTCCATGGGGTAAATGCTGTTTACATACATATTGACCATTATTTTAGTCTACATAATCTGTATAATTGTATTACAAATGTAGTAGTTATACATTTGTAATCATACCCACAAAGGAAAAAACTTTTCATATAATGGGATTACATTGGATAGAACAAGGCTCTCCAACACTTTTCTTGGAGTGCTGCTCTTTACTTTTGCCTCATACAGTGTGTTTTTGCCTCATTCATCTTTTAATTGTATTTTTATATGGCTTGAGTGAATAGCAAAAATAGCAATGTTGGCTTTACTCCTTTATGGAGGTCACTGTTTTGTTTGTTGTTGGACAGGCCCATATTCCCCATTTTGGCTTTGCGTTGGTTAATCTGGCCACACTTGCCTTTGGAGGAGTGAGGGAAGATGAAGTGAGCGCTCCAAGCATGCCCACCTCACAACCCACAATGGCTGTACCACTGTTAGGTTGTCTGTGGCTGGGATTTGCGTGGTGGCAGTAAACACTGTTGAGTAGTTCTACTACCTTTGTCACCAACCCTGGCCTTGCTCCTTTGGGACTTTTGCCTTGAGGGGATAGATGGCCTGATAGCTTTGCCCATCAGGGCCTATTTTTACTTTCCGCTTCTTTCCTGCACATGTTGCCTTGGCGCCAAACATCAGTGTTCTGCCGCTCCAGCTTGGCAGCACTGTTTATTATCCCTTACAGTGGGGAGAACAAGTATTACTACTTACAAAGCATGTATAGGTCTGTAATTTTTACACTTCAACTGTGAGAAACGGAATCTAAAACAAAAATCCAGAAAATCACATTGTATGATTTTTAAATAATTAATTTGCATTTTATTGCATGACATAAGTATTTGATCACCTACCAACCGTAAGAATTCTGGCTCTCACAGACCTGGGATATCAGGGATAAAATTGTAGACCTGCACAAGGCTGGGACAATAGGCAAGCAGCTTGGTGAGAAGGCAACAACTGTTGGCGCAATTATTAGAAAATGGAAGAAGTTCAAGATGATGGTCAATCTCCCTCGTTCTGGGGCTCCATGCAAGATCTCACTTCGTGGGGCATCAATGATCAGGACGAAGGTGAGGGATCAGCCCAGAACTACACGACAGGACCTGGTCAATGACCTGAAGAGAGCTGGGACCACAGTCTCAAAGAAAACCATTAGTAACACACTACGCCGTCATGGATTTAAAATCCTGCAGCGCACGCAAGGTCCCCCTGCTCAAGCCAGCGCATGTCCAGCCAGTTTGAAGTTTGCCAGTGACCATCTGGATGATCCAGAGGAGGAATGGGAGAAGGTCATGTGGTCTGATGAGACAAAAATAGAGCTTTTTGGTCTAAACTCCACTCGCCGTGTTTGGAGGAAGAAGAAGGATGAGTACAACCCCAAGAACACCATCCCAACTGTGAACCATGGAGGTGGAAACATCATTCTTTGGGGATGCTTTTCTGCAAAGGGGACAGGACGACTGCACCGTATTGAGGGGAGGATGGATGGGGCCATGTATTGCGAGACCTTGGCCAACAATCTCCTTCCCTCAGTAAGAGCATTGAAGATGGGTCGTGGCTGCCTCTTCCAGCATGACAACAACCCGAAACACACAGCCAGGGCAACTAAGGAGTGGCTCAGTAAGAAGTACCTCAAGGTCCTGGAGTGGCCTAGCCAGTCTCCAGACCTGAACCCAATAGAAAATCTTTGGAGGGAGCTGAAAGTATTGCCCAGCGACAGCTGACGGATCTGGAGAAGGTCTGTATGGGGGAGTGGGCCAAACAGTGTGTGCAAACCGGATCAAGAAATAAAGGAAACTTATGATCTCTGTAATTGCAAACAAAGGTTTCTGTACCAAATATTAAGTTCTGCTTTTCTGATGTATCAAATACTTATGTCATGCAATAAAATGCTAATTAATTACTTAAAAATTATACAATGTGATTTTCTGGCTTTTTGTTTTAGATTCCATCACTCACAGTTGAAGAGTACCTATGATAAAAAGTACAGACTTCTACATGCTTTGTAAGTGGGAAAATCTGCAAAATCAGCAGTGTATCAAATACTTGATCTCCCCACTGTAAGTGGCATTGAAATGACCAACCGAAAGGGACCTTGGGTTGTTTATATAATATTTAATTCATTCCAGCCCTCAGGGAACAAAGTTTATATACATCCTAAGAATTTAGAATATATTGCGCTAGATTAAATGCACCTTCTGTATGGTAGCTCCAAGAACAAAGTTGGAGAGCTCTGTGATGGAAATTTGATCAGGTCCTCTTGGCCTGAGGTGCTGATGATTGCAATTTCAGTGTGTTCCAGTGGAGACTGGTGTTCCTTTTAAACTGAGAAAGGTTTACTCCGGGCTTGTTTGAATATACAGTGGTTATGTTAACCAGTTACATATTGTTTGGGAAAATATTTGCAAGAAAAAGACATTTGTAATACAGTAATGCATTTTGATGTAATTAATGGAAGTAGTTGGAATAGAGCAAATGCTGGACATGTGTCCTCCAACGATAAATAAAAAAGTTATAGGAAGAAATTACCTTATCACTGATGTGGATGTAGTTCAAGTGTTTTCTCCCACACCCTCAGACTAAAGCCGGAGTCCTTGAGGAGCCCATTGTGGTCCAGTCGGTGGCCACTGATGGGCAGATGTTCCAGTTTGTGGTGTTCCAACTTAATACCACAGACCTGCAGCCTGATGAGGGTGTCAAAAACATGGTCTGGATAGATGAGGACCAGCTGTTGTATGATTCTGCAATTGTCTGTCCAGTTCTGAAAAGAAAGGTGGTCCATGTAAGAACTTATTTGTTTATTGCTTTATTTGTCAGTATTAGTTTGGTCACAAAAAATATGTTAAAGTTCTGTTATTGGCCCACACCCTAGATCGAATACTCATGCACTGCTGATGTAAAAAGGGATTTATAAAATACACTACTGTTCGAAGGTGTGTACATTAAAATCACAGCAAATTAATCAGCAATTCAGTGTAAACATTGTAGCAAGAAATGGCTGATTTTCAATGGAATATACATACATTCTCAAACTACTGTAGACTCTCTAATGTAGACATTAAGAGACCTCCCACTCCTCATATTCTGGTTAGAGACGGTTTGCGCTGTTCTGTGAGGGGGGTACGAGATCTTTAGTTTCTTGACATTTTCTCATATGGACTAGCCTTAAATTCTCTGAACAATAATAGACTGATGAATTTCAGAAGAAAGTTTTTTGTTTTTGGCCATTTTGAACCTGTAATTGGACCCACGAGCGCTGACGATGAAGATGCTGAACTAGTCTAAAGGCCAGTTTTATTGCTTCTTTAATCAGCACATCGGTTTTCAGCGGTTGATTATACAAGTCCTACTTTAAAGCCCAAGTCAAGTTGTTCTACAATAAAAACATATTGTATAAATATGTAGATAAATTGTCATGTATATAACATGACCATTGGCACATGATTTACAGTCATGGCCAAAAGTGTTGGCACCCCTGAAATTTGTCCAGAAAATCTAGTATTTCTCACAGTAAAGTATTGCATTAACACATGTTTTGCTATACACATGTTTATTCCCTTTGTGTGTATTGGAACAAAACAAAAAAAAGAAGGAAAAAAAGCTAATTGGACATAATTGCACACAAAACCCCAAAAATGGGCTGAAAGAAATTCTTGGCACCCTTAACTTAATATTTGGTTGCACACCCTTTGGAAAAAATTACTGAAATCAATCGCTTCCTATAACCATCAGTAAGCTTCTTACACCTCTCACCCAGAATTTTAGACCACACTTCCTTTGCAAACTGCTCCAGGTCTCTCATATTGGAAGGGCGCCTTTTCCCAACAGCAATTTTAAGATTTCTCCACAGGTGTTCAATGGGATTTAGATCTGGACTCATTGTTGGCCACTTCAGAACTCTCCAGTGCTTTGTTGCCATTCATTTCTGTGTGCTTTTTGAAGTGTGTTTGGGGTCATTGTCCTGCTGGAAGACCCACGATCTCGGATGCAAACCCAGCTTTTTGACAATGGGCCCTACATTGCGACCCAAAATCCTTTGGTAATCATCAGATTTCATGATGCCTTGCACACAGTCAAGGCACCAAGTGTCAGAGGCAGCAACACAACCCCAAAACATATTTGAACCTCCACCATATTTGACTGTAGGTACTGTGTTCTTTTCTTTGTAGGCCTCATTCCGTTTTCAGCAAATAGTAGAATGATTTTGGCTTACTCAAGTACATTTTGGCAAACTGTAGTCTTGCTTTTTTATGTGTCAGCATTGGGGTCCTCCTGGGTCTCCTGCCATAGCGTTTCATTTCATTCAAATGTCGACAGATAGTTCGTGCTGACACTGATGCACCCTGAGCCTGCAGGACAGCTTGAATTTCTTTGGAACTTGTTTGGGGCTGCTTATCCACCATCCGGACTATCCTGCGTTGCAACCTTTCCTAAATTTTTCTCTTCGGTCCACTTCCAGGGAGATTAGCTACAGCGCCATGGGTTGCAAACTTCTTGATAATGCTGCGCACTGTGGACAAAGGAACATCTAGATCTCTGGAGATGGACTTGTACCGTTGAGATTGTTGATATTTTTCCACAATTTTGGTTCTCAAGTCCTCAGACAGTTCTCTTCTCCTCTTTCTGTTGTCCATGCTTAGTGTGGTACACACAATGCACAGACTAAGTCAACTTCTCTCCTTTTTATCTGCTTTCAGGTGTGATTTTTATATTGCCCACACCTGTTACTTGCCCCAGGTGAGTTTAAAAGAGCATCACATGCTTGAAACAATCTTATTTATCCACAATTCTGAAAGGGTGCCAAGAATTTTCTCCAGACCATTTTGGGGGTTTTGTGTGCAATTATGTCCAATTTGCTTTTTTTTTTGTTTTGTTCCAGTACACACAAAGGGAATAAACATGTGTATAGCAAAACATGTGTTAATGCAATACTTTTCTGTGAGAAATACTAGATTTTCTGGACAAATTTCAGGGGTGCCAACACTTTTGGCCATGACTGTATTTTCTAGTTTTATAGTTCAATTGAACTTTGCATACTGTGATTGGTCAGGAACGGTTTTACTCCTGCTCTTTCCCCCCGTCTTTTTCTCAACGCAAAATTTGTTAGAACACCACTTTTGACTTTGTCAGAGAAATGTTTCAATGTGCCATGCGAGGTGTAGTGGGGCCTTAAGTATATTGACCAATATTTAGCAGTTTTTAGTCTTGGAAAATTGGTTTCCTTCAAGTTCTAAGAAAGGAAGGCACTTATTTTCAGAATGAAACCATTATAGGATAATTTTCAAGCCATTCCAAACATTTTTCATCTTTTCCCCTACAGATACCCGCAGGTCTGTCAGGATACAAGTCTGAAACATTTCAGAAGTTGATGGCCCTGTACCTACATGGAGCTGTATGAGCTATATAGCATCAAAATGATAAACATTCTTAACCATCACATTTGTAATGTCATTATTGTTATCTGAAAAATAAATTCTGTCTTTATTGCCCAAGTGTTCTTTTAGTTTCTCAATACTTGGCTCGTGATTTAGAATTATTTACATTGTTGTGAGTCTTCTGATGACAATTGTGATAAATCTATGTCCTTTTGTTGATGTAACTTCTTAAAACAATGGATACAGAATGTTACAGAATTAAGGTGAACTGCTTTTGTTCTCATGCTACAATTAATATGCCAGCGACCTTCGTGTTTGGGAGGGAGAGTTGTTGTTAATGAACCAGCATTGTGAAATCCGCTAACCCATCCAATTCTCACAAATGACTTCAAAATAAAAGTAAATGTTAGTATGTTTTGGCTGTTTGAAGTAACATTTTGTTCTTATGCTACTCTTATGTGTAGTTAGTATTTTTTTAGTTGTTGATGCTATTTGTGTATTAGGGCTTATTGTTTATGAGGCAATATTTAGAATATTGCCTCTAAAGTATTAGAAGACAGAATTTAAACAATAACACAACTTCTCTTCCTTTCTCAAATGAGATGGGAATAGGATTAGCTAGTCCAGAGTGCACTGCGTGCACAATTGTTAGGCAAATCCGATTTCTCAAGATTACATTTGTTGTTGAACAATCACAATGCTCTATGTCAGTCTAAAATATAATTGAACCTCTTACCTGAATTAACTAGTTTTGATCTTTCTCAAGTGAATATATATGTGCACAATTATGAGACAGCAATTGGTGTGCAGAATTATTTGGCAATTTAATAAAAATTAAAAAATCCCAACTCACTTGTTTATTCTGAATTTTTAAAGTAAGTGTAACAAATATGTAACAAAATGACAATAAATTAAAATGTGTGTCCTTTCAAAAAATATTCAGTGACCAATATAGCCACCCTTCTTTTCAATTACTGCCATGAGCCTTCCACTGTTATGGTAATTACATCGATAAGGACTCCTAATGGAAGTAAGTACAGAGACAAAATAATCTTGGCACAATTAGCGGATTCATTTACATGCAAGGAGAGAAGCTTCAAAAGCTTACAGAATAAACGTGAGGAAAACAGAACAGTCACAGTATTTATGCAGGTAAAAGGGTTATGGTAATCCTGCTCATTTGTTCCCTAATCCCTTCCTCTGTCCTGTACTGGGTGTTACCCAAATCACCTCCACGTCCCCCAAAGGGGTTAGGGGATCATCATAAAAGACAGTCCACATTCCTGAAGAATTGGTTTAGGCAGATTAACAGATGGTCAGAGGACCCAATGATCCACTGATATCATTCAGACATGTCACAAACAAAGACCAGAGTTACATAACAGGGAATAGAAAAGCAGACATTTCTAAAATGTACATTAATTCAAGAAATTCCATAACACTATCCATGGAGTCTCTCAGTTTCTTGATCTGTTCACAATCAAATTTTGGTGAAGCAACAACCATAGCCTCCCAAATGTTGTTCAAAGGTGTATTGTCTTCCCTGATTGTAAATCTCATGTTTGAGAAGGGCCCACAAATTCTCAGTAGAAGGCATCTTTGAGCCCCTTTCTTGCTAGCCAAATTGTGGTGTACTTGGATGCATGTGGTGGAACTACATTTTGACTCATTTTTGATTAATTCCAAATAGACAATGAATTAATGTAACAAATTAATTAAATGTATAAAGAAAGTATTACAATACAAATATCAAAGCTTTAGAGATCCAGAGATTTGAGGTGATTGCAAGAGCAGAGCAGCATGCAGAGTTCAGGAAAAAAATGCACAAAGACCGTTTTCCACCTTCACTCTGGTTATATCCTAAACTCAAGTAGTGGGGGTTGGTTAGCTGACCTAAGGAAAACAAAACAAGTTCTGTAGAATAGACCCCTTATCAATCAGTAACACCTTTCGATCTGTTTCCTGGGGCTCTTCCACAGGGGTGTTATCTCAAGGATCAAGCAAGCTAAGCAATTAAAAGCAAAAACAATTTCCCTGCGTTCCCACCTTACAGAAACATCTGTTAACCATAAACATTCCAATGGCAACCTACTAGGACAGAATACAAGAAACCAGAAAACATTTCTATATTAACTAAGAAATCATCATTTTACTTGTAACTAAATTGTGGACTTAAAATTTTTCGGTTCCTTCACGTGATGCGCCAGTCCTGCATCAAGATCATGGTCTTCTTGAATGTTGAGGACATCTTCCTTTACCACTGCTTAAAGATAGTATCTTCCAGAAACTAGCAGTAGGTATGGGAGTTGAGTTTCAGTCCATCTTCAACCCAAAAAGGTCCAACTACCTCATCCTTAATGATAGCAGCCCATACCAGTATCCCTCCTCCACCTTTCTGGTACCTGACTCAAAGTGGTGCCATGTCCATTAGTGATGCAGCCACACACCCATCCATCTGGTCCATCAAGAGTCACTCTCATTTCATCTGTCCATCAAACCTCTGAAAAATCTGTCTTCGGGTATTTCTTTGCCTAATCTATATGCTTTAACTTGGGAATCTTATTCAGTGGTGGTCTTCTCTCAGCCTTCTTGACCTTGGCCATCTCTGAGCACTTGACACCTTGTACTTCTGGACACTCCAGGTATGTTGCAGTTCTGAAGTATGGTGGCGCTGGAGGATAATGGGTTCCTGGTAGCCTCACGTTTAATTCTACTCATCTTTTGCAGTTGATTTGCGGCTTTTCTTCTCCATGCATTTTTGTGTCCAAGTTGACTACTCGCAACAAAAAATTTGATTGTCTGGTGGCCACACATCAATAGTTTAGCTATTTCAAGAGTTGCATCCATCTGAAAGGCATTTTCAGTGTCAGTTAAATCTTTTTTGTCCCATTTTACCTGTGGTCATGAAGCTGCCTAATAATTATGCACACATTGATATAAGGTGTTATTCACGTTCGCCACACCCTCCCTCATTACACATATACGTATCACCTGAATATTATTCAATCCTATGAGCATTCTAGTTTATATTATTTGGAGTTGGAAAATGTGCATAGGAATAATGATACGATCAGAATACTCACTTGCCCAATACTTGTGCATGCAGTGTAGGGTAGGGGGATAATGTTCAGTGTCTGAAGTGAGTATGAGGAGATTACACGTGAATGCAAACTGATAGAAGGACCGGCAAGAGCGTTTCTAAATGGGGAATAACTCAGACACTCAGCAATTTTGTCGAAAAAACATATTTGAAACATTAACTTAAAATATTAAAACAGTAAGTATGCCCTGGAGGGTCATCACAGCCATCCTGGAATGCGGTAACAAAAGCAGAGGTCACTGTCACGGAACCAGGCGCAGGCAGAGTGGCAGTCGATGTCGTTGTTTTAATAGAAAAGAGCACCGAGCACTGATACCACTAAACAAAACAAAGGTATACACCAAAATGAAAACACCACGTGAGACAAGGAACAATGACAGACAAGTGAGGGGAGCAGAGGAGAAACATTTAACACATACTAATGACTTGATTGAGACCTGGTGTGACCGACAATTGGAGACAAGAAGAATGAAGGAGCCCGGGATGAGTTAATGTACAACAGGAATCCGAGAAGAGCGGGAGATGACGGAGCTGTCAGTGTCACTCAGTTGTTGTGCCACCTTGCATCAACAACGGGTGTACTATTGTGCCGTACAGACATACAGTGGATATAAAAAGGCTACACACCCCTGTTAAAATGCTAGTTTCTTGTGATGTAAAAGAATGAGAAAAAGATAATTAATGTCAGAACGTTTTCCACCTTTAATATGACCTATAACGTGAACAATTCAATGGAAAAACAAATTTAAATCTTTATGGGGAAAAAAGAAAAAACTCAATAAATAAATAACCTGGTTGCGTAAGTGTGCACACCCTTAAACTAATACTTTGTTGAAGCACCTTTTGATTTTATTACAGCACTCAGTCTCTTTGGGTAGGAGTCTATTAGCAAGGCACATCTTGACGTGGCATTATTTGCCCACTCTTCTTTGTGAAAGCGCTCCAAATTTGTCAGATTGCGAGGATATCTCCTGTGCACAGCCCTTTTCTGATCATCCCACAGATGTTCACTTGGATTCATGTCTGGGCTCTGGCTGGGCCATTCCAAAAGTGTTGTGCCTAAATTGCCTGGTATTTGGAACTGTTCATATTTCCCTCCACCCTGACTAATGCCCCGGTTCCAGCTGAAGCAAAAACAGCCCCAAATCATGATGCTGCCACCACCATGCTTCACTGTGGGTATGGTGTTCTTTGGGTGATTGCGCCAAACATACCTTTTAGAATTATGTCCAAAAAGTTAAACCTTGGTTTCATCAGACCATAACACATTTTCACACATGCTTTTGGGGGACTTGATGTTTGTTTTTACAAACTTCAGCCGGGCTTGGATGTTTCTCTTTGTAAGAAAAGGCTTCCGTCTTGCCACCCTACCCCATAGCCCATTCATATGAAGCATACAGGAGATTGTTGTCACATGTAGTGCACAGACAGTACTTGCCAGAAATTCCTGCAGTTCCTTTAATGTTGCTGTAGGCCTCTTGGAAGCCCCCCTGACCAGTTTTCTTCTCGTCTTTTCATCAATTCTGGAGGGACTTCCAGTTCTTGGTAATGTCTCTGTTGTGCCACATTTTCTCCACTTGATGATGACTCTCTTCACTGTGTTCCATGGTATATCTTATGCTTTGGAAATTCTTTTGTACCCTTCTCCTGACTGATATCTTTTAACAATGAGATCCCTCTGATGCTTTCGAAGCTCTCTGCTGACCATGGCTTTTGCTCTGAGATGCAACTAAGAAAATGTCAGGAAAATCCTACAAGAACAGCTGAACTTTATTTGTGATTATTCAAAGTCACTTTAAACGATGGCAGGTGTGTAATGAGTTCTATTTAACATGAGTTTGAATGTGATTGGTTAATTCTGAACACAGCCACATCCCCAGTTAAAAGAGGGTGTGCACACTTATGCAACCAGGCTATTGTAAGGTTTTTATTTTTCATTTATCCCCCTCGAAGATTTTAGTTGTTTTTTTAATTTAATTGTTCACATTATAGGTCATATTAAAATGGAAAAAGTTCTTACATGATTTATCTTTGTCTCATTCATTTACATCACAAAAACCTGGCATTTTAACAAGGGTGTGTAGACATTTTACAGTTTTTTTCAGTCGCTAACAAGCGTTTGTCCAAACAGTAGTCACATTTTCAAAACTCTAAACACAATTAGCACAGCATCGGTCTTTTGTGGCCATACCATTCACACATTTAATGTCGTTTTCACACAATATGCAGTCAGTGAACACATTTCCACAATGCTTACATTTTCTTAACAGACAAGCTATACCTCCCAACAAAATTATGGATTGTTTTTGTAGTATTTACAAATGTTAACACACAACATCCCACAATAGCAAAAACAATATTCCAAACATTAAATACAGTATAAAAACCTCTGCTTCTGAAATGATATCAGTTCAAAAACAAAATATATCAAAAATATATCTCAGCTGATAATAAACAAACAATTGAATTATTGACACAGCTGATTTATGTTTGGTGAATTGGGCCAACCACAGCTGATTCCAGTCTGGCTTAGACTCAGTGGCAGGGGCTTATTTTTTCTATTACTATAAAAGGAGGACTTTAAGGAGTGATGTTTTTGGAAACAGTAACAGAAAAAGACAAACATTGTAATGTCTGGACGAGGAAGAGGAAGAGCAAGGGGCCCAGGGAGAAGACCAGGTCCAGTGAGAGATGCAGAAGGAGGTGCAGTGAGAGGTGGAGTTGCAGTAAGAGGTGCAGTGAGAGGAGCAGTAAGAGGTGCAGTGAGAGGTGGAGGTGCAGTGAGAGGAGCAGTAAGAGGTGCAGTGAGAGGTGGAGGTGCAGTGAGAGGAGCAGTAAGAGGTGCAGTGACAGGAGCAGTGAGAGGAGCAGTGAGAGGTGCAGGTGCAGGCCCAAGGAGAGGGCAAGGTAGAGGTGTAAGAATGCGTGGTGGTGGCATTCCAAGGGCTGCAAGAACAGTAGTCAGTGATGAAATTCGTGCCACTATCATTGACCATGTAATCAACCACGGTCTCTCACTAAGAGAGGCTGGTGAAAGAGTCCAACCCAATTTGAGTCGGTCAACGGTTGCCTCCATTATTCGCATCTTTCAACAAACCAACAGGTAAGTATTGCATTTTACATGGTTTGTTCCTATTCTCATTTGACATGTCAATAAGGTCATACAGTAATGCATATGTTGATATTTTTATTTTTCTCTACAGAATGCAACGTCTTCCACCCTCTGGGGGAAGAGGAAAGCTCCCCAATAATGATCAAGAGCTTGCCATTGTAGAAATGGTTGTTGCAAATAATGCAATTAAACTGCATGAAATCAAAACTAGAATTGTGGAGGACCATGAGATATTTGCCAATATAGAAAGCATCAGCATCAGTGGGAGAGTCAAGGAGCTACGACGACAATATGTCCAGGTATAGTGTATATTCAATTCAATGTCCAGTTATATAACCTTTGCACTTTGCAAGTAGGTTACCTACACAGTAATAGGTTACAGTACAGTATGGTAGACACAGTAATGACATGACTTAAACTTTGTTTCAGAGAGTTATGGAATTGGAAGCCAACCAGGCCCCTCATGAATTCATTTACATCGATGAGGCAGGATTCAATCTGTCCAAAAGGCGTCGACGTGGACGAAATATAATTGGAAAAAGGGCCACAGTTGATGTGCCAGGACAGAGAGGGGCAAACATTACTATGTGTGCAGCAATGGCAAATACAGGATTACTCCTTCACAGATGCCAGGTTGGACCTTATAATACTGAGCGCCTCCTTGTGTTTCTTAATGATCTCCACCAGCGCCTGGTACCAGAGCAGGGTCAGGAGGGTGAAAACATGAGGACCTTTGTAATTACCTGGGACAATGTTGCTTTCCATCATTCACAAGCAATAACAGCATGGTTTGAAGTCCACCCAGTACTGGTGAGTCTCTTCCTTCCACCATATTCACCTTTCCTCAACCCCATAGAGGAGTTCTTTTCTGCATGGAGGTGGAAGGTTTATGACCATCAGCCACATGACCAGATGTCCCTACTTGAAGCCATGGATGCTGGATGCAGGGATATCACAGTTCAAGATTGCCAAGGGTGGATCCGACATACCAAGCAGTTTTATCCCAGGTGCATCGCCTTAGATGATATCAGATGTGATATTGACGAAAACATGTGGCCTAACCCTGAAGATCGCAGGGATTAGATACATAAATTTTGTGCCATTTTTAGTTCCCCCCCTTTTTATTTGGGCTTTTTGTGTCACGGCTTCGGGGTTTGGATGGACAAGGAGGAGCAGGAGAAGGCGTGGTGGAAGGATCTTTTTAATGGTATCCTCACGAACCAATACAAGATATGTATATACAGGTGACGAAGCGTCGTACAGCTCTTTAGTAGTCAGAGACAATCACACACAAAGACAGGGGGAGCAGAGGGAACATATATACCGGGGGGAAACAGCGATGATGAGGAACAGGTGCATTAAACGAGACACAGGTGAAATGTATAATGAGACGGTGGTGTCAGAAAGCCGGTGACGTCGACCGCTGGGGCCCGCCCGCTGCAGGGGGAGGTGAACCAGCAGAGGTCGCAGTTGTCACAGTACCCCCCCTCTGACGCGCGGCCCCAGCCGCGCGACGACACCGGCCTCGGGGCCGACCCGGGGGGCGCGGAGCAGGGCGATCCGGCCGACGCTGATGGAAGTCGCGGATAAGGACGGGAGCCAGGACGTCCTTCACCGGAACCCAGCTCCGCTCCTCCGGGCCGTACCCCTCCCACTCCACGAGGTACTGGAGGCCCCCCGCCCGGCGCCTCGAGTCGATGATGGAGCGGACAGAGTACGCCGGGGCCCCCTCGATGTCCAGAGGGGGAGGGGGAACCTCCCGCACCTCACACCCCTGAAGGGGACCATCCACCACCGGCCTGAGGAGAGACACATGGAACGAGGGGTTAATACGGTAGTCGGGGGGAAGGCGTAACCGATATGTTACCTCGTTGACTCTCCTCAGGACTTTAAAGGGCCCCACAAACCGCGGGGCCAGCTTCCGGCAGGGCAGGCGGAGGGGCAGGTCCCTGGACGAGAGCCAGACCCGGTCGCCCGGCCGATACACTGGGGCCTCCCCGCGGTGGCGGTCCGCAGAGGTCTTTTGACGGCGGACAGCGAGCCGGAGGCGGGATTGTACTGCCTCCCATGTGCCCGCTGCCCGCCGGAACCAGTCGTCCACCGCAGGGGTACCGGTCTGGCTCGGCGTCCACGGCGCCAGGACCGGCTGGTAGCCCAGGACGCACTGGAAAGGCGTCACGCCCGTGGAGGAGTGGTGCAGAGAATTCAGTGCGTATTCCGCCCACGGCAGAAACTCTGCCCACTCCCCCGGCCGGTCCTGGCAGTAGGACCGGAGGAACCTACCCACTTCTTGATTGACCCGTTCCACCTGCCCGTTGGACTGGGGATGGTAGCCCGAGGTCAGGCTGACCGAGATCCCCAGGTGCTGCATAAATGCCTTCCACACCCTAGACGTGAATTGGGGACCCCGGTCAGACACGATGTCCTCGGGCACCCCATAGTGCCGGAAGACGTGTGTGAACAGGGCCTCCGCGGTCTGCAGGGCAGTAGGAAGGCCGGGCAGAGGCAAGAGGCGGCAGGACTTCGAGAACCGATCCACAACGACCAGGATGGTGGTATGGCCCTGGGAAGGGGGGAGATCCGTCAAGAAATCAACAGAAATGTGGGACCATGGTCGTTGTGGAATGGGCAAGGGGTGCAACTTGCCCACAGGTAGGTGCCGGGGTGCCTTACTCTGGGCACACACCGAGCAGGAAGAGACGTATACCCTCACGTCCTTGGCTAAAGTGGGCCACCAGTACTTACCGGCCAGGGCGCGCACTGTTGGCCCGATGCCAGGATGACCGGATGAGGGAGATGTATGCGCCCAGTAGATGAGGCGGTCGCGGACAGACGCCGGCACATACGTACGGCCCTCAGGGCATGTGGGCGGAGAGGGCTCGTCGCGCTGCGCTCCGGCGATGTCCGCGTCCAGTTCCCATACCACCGGTGCCACGATGCATGACTCCGGGAGCACGGGAGCATCATCCACTGGCCTCTCCTCCGTGTCATGCTGGCGGGACAGCGCGTCAGCCCCGACGTTCTTACTCCCCGGCCTGTAGGTGAGAGTAAACACAAACCGGGTGAAGAACATAGCCCACCTTGCCTGGCGAGGGGTCAGCCTCCTCGCTGCCCGCATGTACTCCAGGTTCCGGTGGTCAGTCCAGACGAGGAAAGGGTGTTTAGCCCCCTCTAACCAGTGCCTCCACGCCGACAGCGCTCGAACCACGGCCAGCAGCTCACGATCACCAATGTCGTAGTTCCGCTCCGCCGCACTGAGCTTCTGGGAGAAGAAGGCACAGGGACGGAGCGTGTTACGACACCCCGTCCGTTGGGAGAGGATGGCACCGAGCCCACAATCGGACGCGTCCACCTCCACGATGAACTGGAGCGACGGGTCGGGATGGGCCAGGACCGGAGCGGTGGTGAAACGGTGTTTCAGTTCCACAAACGCCCGCTCCGCGTCCACGGTCCACCGCAACCGGGTCGCCCCCCCCTTCAGAAGGGAGGTGATCGGAGCCGCGACCTGGCTAAAGCCCCGGATAAACCTCCTGTAGTAATTAGAGAAGCCTAAGAAACGTTGCACGTCCTTAACCGTGGATGGGGTCGGCCAATTACGCACGGCGTCAATGTGAGGCTCCTCCATAGCCACACCTGTGCTGGAAAAGCGATATCCCAGGAAGGACACAGACGACTGGAAAAACAGACACTTCTCGGCTTTCACGTACAGGTCATGCTCCAGCAGTCGAGCCAGCACTCTGCGCACTAACGAGACATGTTTAGCGCGGGTGGCAGTGAATATCAAGATGTCATCAATATACACTACCACTCCTTCGCACAACAAGTCCCGGAATACGTCGTTGACGAAGGACTGGAAGACTGAAGGAGCATTCATCAACCCGTACGGCATCACTAAATACTCGTAATGGCCAGACGTGGTACTAAAAGCGGTTTTCCACTCGTCTCCTTCCCGGATACGCACCAGGTTATAGGCACTCCTGAGGTCTAATTTAGTGAAAAAGCGGGCCCCGTGCATCCTCTCCACCTCCGCAGAGATCAAAGGGAGAGGGTAGCGGAACGGAATGGTGATCTTGTTCAGCGCCCGGTAATCGATGCACGGGCGCAAACCACCGTCCTTCTTTTTCACAAAAAAGAAACTCGAGGAGACCTGTGACTTGGAGGGCCTGATGTAGCCCTGTTCCAACGCTTCCTTAACGTAGGCGTTCATAGTCTCCGTTTCGGTGCGGGACAGTGGATACACGTGACCCTTCGGGAGTGCGGCTCCGTCAACGAGGTCTATCGCACAATCCCCCAGCCGGTGTGGTGGCAACACAGCAGCCTTGGCTTTGGAGAAAACCGTAGCCAAGTCCCTGTATTCGGGGGGAATGGGCACGGCGGGCGCACTGTCTGGACTCTCCACCGAGGTCGAGCCAACGGAAACACCCAAACACCTACCCTGGCACTTCCGCGACCACCCCGACAGACGTCGACTAGACCAGGAGGAGGGGAATAGTGCAACTCGTGACCAGACCTGACCCTAGTGGCCGGCTGTCTAGAGCTCTCATGGGCAGGGGGGTGTCGAGGGCCTGAAGGGGTATGCGTGACCGCAGGGCAAAAGACCTATCCATGAAATTTCCGGCTGCGCCTGAGTCTACCAGCGCCTTACACCGGGAAAGCAGCGGAAAGCCGGGGAACCTAACAGGGACAGTGCACATAGAGAGGGAAGAGGTTAGTGGCGAATGTGCATGTGCTACCTGGGGTGATGCGGAAGTGCCCTGCCTGTCACCTCTTGACTCGGGGAGGGAGGTGCGGTGCGGCGTGGTTGTACGGCCTCGTTTCCTCTTGGAGGCACTCCGCACCTCTCCTCCCCTACACCTGCCCGACAGCGCAGCCGCCCCCAGGTCCATGGGGACGGCGGCGTCTGGTTGGCAGGGTGGAACGGGCGGGCCTCTTCCGGGACGTCCTCGGGCAGCTAGCAGGTTGTCGAGACGGATGGACATGTCCGCCAGTTGGTCAAAGGAGAGGGACACGTCTCGACAAGCCAGCTCCCTCCGGACGTCCTCGCGAAGGCTACACCGGTAGTGGTCGATCTGAGCCCGCTCGTTCCACCCCGATCCCGCTGCCAGGGTCCGGAATTCCAGAGCGAACTCCTGCGCCGATCTCGTCTCCTGCCGTAAGTGGAACAGTCGTTCACCCGCCTCTCTCCCTTCGTGAGGATGGTCAAACACGACTCGGAAGCGGCGGGTGAACTCGGCGTAGCTGCCCTGGGTGGGCTGCTCGATGTTCCAAACGGCGGTGGCCCACTCCAGGGCTTTCCCAGACAGGCAGGAGACGAGTGAAGAGATCTTCTGGGCTTCGGTCGGCGCAGGATGCATCGCCTGGAGCGCGATGTCCAGTTGTAGCAGGAAACCCTGGCAGCGGTCCGCCGCCCCGTCGTAGGCCCTGGGCAGCGGAATGGGCATCGCTCCCATGCTGGGCGATGCGGCTTGGGGAGGTGGAGAGACGGCCGGTGCTGCGGGGTTCCACTGGCTCAGCTCTAGGCGCTGCACCGCTTTCAACACAGTGTCCATCGCGGCGCCTAGGCTGGCCAGCAAGGTTGAATGTACTTTTACCACCTCCGCAACACCGGCCTCGCCTGTGGCTCCTTGTTGCTCCATATCCTTGTTGTCGTCTTGGTGTGTGATTCTGTCACGGCTTCGGGGTTTGGATGGACAAGGAGGAGCAGGAGAAGGCGTGGTGGAAGGATCTTTTTAATGGTATCCTCACGAACCAATACAAGATATGTATATACAGGTGACGAAGCGTCGTACAGCTCTTTAGTAGTCAGAGACAATCACACACAAAGACAGGGGGAGCAGAGGGAACATATATACCGGGGGGAAACAGCGATGATGAGGAACAGGTGCATTAAACGAGACACAGGTGAAATGTATAATGAGACGGTGGTGTCAGAAAGCCGGTGACGTCGACCGCTGGGGCCCGCCCGCTGCAGGGGGAGGTGAACCAGCAGAGGTCGCAGTTGTCACATTTTGCTGTTTTTTTTTGGTCAGAATGCTCTTGTGTTTCATGGATATTTTGTAAATAAACCTTGAAAATAAAATAAACCTTGTCTGTTCTACTGTACCTTCTTTGGTAAACAGTTACTGTAAGAAATAACTGATTTGCTTTTTACTGGAATGCGTTTGAATGTGAACATTACTGTACATGTGCACATACAGTTCCAAACCAATAAATTTAGTGTAAACGGTGGATTGCATGTTACCTGAAACATAAAAATCTATGCAGTTTTTATAATTTTAACAATAGCCAGAATTTTGAAACCTGGTGTACTTCGTTTGACTGCATGTACCTTGTGAAGTGAAAACAAATGTTACTCTTTGACAGAATTATTTCATTTTGAGTCAGATTTCCAGTGTTTTGGTAAAGTTAGTGTGTGTAGAGAAAAACATGTTCTGTTTTGAAATTAAGAGTTAGTATATATTTAACAAAATGTGTTTTTGAGAAGAAAATGAACAATTTGGCCAATTGTGTTTTGTAGGTGTGAGTCTGTGTTAAGAGTTTAGAAAAATTATCTAAAGTATGGGCAAGCGCTTGTTAGCGATTGAAAAAAACTGTAAGTCCACTGTAGTTGTCGGGAGCCAAGTTACAATAATTTAATTGTTCAGGATGATGCTGTGTTGCTCGGTGCATTTGAAAAATAAACGTGGAAACTTATAACATCGCTTGGAATTCTAACTTAATTTTTCGCCAATGGGGGGGTGGCAACCCGTGATTATTTCAAGCGACTTAAAAATAAAAAATAAAAGCCCAATGTGACTTATTATAAGTGGACTTGGCAACTCTGGTGTTTTCAACTGATCATCTTAACTGCTCTAAAGACAGACAGTCTGCAACTATTATACTTGCTAAAATAACTGTGAAAAAAAACCTACCAAACCATGTTTACTATTATCTGAATTCAATTTCAATAAATGTACCAGAAGGCCATACAACGGATTGTGAAAACCACCCAGCACATCACTGGTATCCAGCTCCCAGCCATTGTAGACCTCCAGCTCAAGCGATGTCTGCGTAAGAGCGCGCAGCATCACCAGAGACCCTTCACATCCATGCCACAAACTTTTTGCCCTCCTACCATCAGGCAGGTGGTCTAGGTCTCTTTGTTCCCACAACAGCAGGCTCAGGAACCCGTTCTTTCTGTCTACTGCAACTCTGCTGAACTCTATGACCTACCACTAACCATACCCACCCGCCCACCACTTAGTACTGCCTCTCAGGGACGTTGGTGCACCACTACCTCTGTACTACTGGACTCTGACAATGCTTTGCAATGTCTGACAAGGAGGTTTGCAGTTTTTACATGTACATGTCTACCTCGGGAACCTCATTGCTGCATTTCAGTTGCACATGCTACCTTACACCTTCAATTTGCCTTGATTGCCATTTGTACTTTCATTTTCCTCGTTGCACATCTATTCCTCCCACTTGTGACGTACATTATACTTGTACATTTTCTTCCCTACTCTATTTGCGCTTGCTGCACATTTAAAATTGCCATTTGTACTGCATTTGCCTTCATTGCACATCTATTCATCTATACATCCCACTTGTAACATACATTATCCTAAACTAAATGTTCTGCCCTCTTCTATTTGCAGTTCTGGTTAGACCCTAACCGTGTTTCATTGTACTGTACTTGTACTTGTTCAATGATAAATGTGAATCTAATCTAATGCAGTGGAGGAAAACTGCCAAGGAAAATGAGATCAAGGCTGCTATGGCTGAGACACCGAAACATGCTCTGGAGAGAGCTGGAGGTGGAGGCCACAAAATAATTCCAAAATGAGCCCTGAATATGGTGTGCCCTGCAGCTTGATCAGTTCAGACTGGAACGTAATAGTGGAAATAATAGGCAAACTAATGTCTGGACAGTGACTGTAGGCCTCACCCGTAGACTTAAGTGTTTATTGCAGTAAAGATCTTAATTGAAATGTCGATTTTGTGTTGTAATGGGAACTAAAGTGGAGAAATATGATTATAATTCTTTCAGATGTTGTTTTATTGTAAACTACTCAAATCTGATGAAGTAGTAAATTAAGTTGTTAATGAAGCTTTTCTTTTTACTTTTAAACTGTTTAATTAAAATGTTAACCTAAAATTTTCTTTGGCATGTTCATGTTTTGTGACTTGATTATTGACCCATGTTTCATTGATGTAAATATGGTCAAATTGGACGTCTTTTCAATTTTCATTTTCAGCCTTCAGTAGATGCTACAGTGTCAACAAGAATGTGGAGACATCAGGACATCATTCCATGTTGTCTGAACTGCGAATTAAGTAGTTGTGCAACGTAGAGCTGAACCAGGAACAATTGTAATTATCATCTAGGCAAAGAAAGAAACAATAAAAGAGCTACAAGTGAAACTATCATAACATAGGGTGGCTGACTATTAGCCTCATTGGATTGTTTTTGCAAATCTAATGCGGAATGTTTGCATCAAAAGTCTGTAAACAAACAGGAACCAATCCACAAACACAGTTTGCTACCCACAAATACGATACATTCCACAAACTCAAATGTCATTCACAAATACCTCTTCACCTTATGAAAATAGTTTGCATATTGTGAATTTTGACATATGGTAAAGTATTTGTATGTGAATTTTAAACTGAATTACATTTGTGGACCGCATTTCCTTTTTACAGATCATGATGTATTTGTTTACAGAATTTGTGCAATTGTCGATTTTATGTAGTATAAGACATTGCAAAACTTTACAAACAGATAGGAACCAATCCACAAATATAATGTTAAATAGTGAATTTGCTGTTCAAAGGTGTGAGGGATAATCGCAAATAATTTTTCATGTATTCAAATCCTTGCTTTGAGGTACAAGTAGAAAGGAGTTTATTTATGGGTAGTGAAATATATTTGTGGATCGTGTTTTGTATTTGCAGATCATGAGACATTTGTTTGTGGATGTTACATTCATTTGTAAATTGTATTTTCTGTTTACACAATGTAATATACATTTATAATTGTGATCTGCACATTTGCAATAATTTAGAATCAATTCTATACAATGCACTCACCAGAACTCAAATATATAAGGTCCCCATACCATGCCAGCTAAATATGGAATGCCATTTATGTCAATATTAAATAAATAAATAAATATGGCTATGAAATACATCCTGAAAAAAAAGAAATGAGGCAATAAATATAAGTATATAAATGAATTAATACATAAATAAATAGGTTTTTGTTTCAAAATTATATTTTCAAAGGATTACTTCTATTCATTTCAAGGTACTTTTATGATATAATACCACATATATTTACAAACCCGAATCCAAAAAAGTTGGAATACTGTACAAATTGTGAGTAAAAAAGGAATGGAATAATTTACAAATGTCATAAACTTATATTTAATTCACAATAGAATATAGATAACATATAGAATGTTGAAAGTGAGACATTTTGTAATGCCATGCCAAATATAGGCTCATTTTGGATTTCATGAGAGCTACACATTCCAAAAAAGTTGGGACAGGTAGCAATAAGAGGCCGGAAAAGTTAAATGTACAGATAAGGGACAGCTGGAGGACCAATTTGCAACTTATTATGTCAATTGTCAACATGATTGGGTATAAAAAGAGCCTCTCAGAGTGGCAGTGTCTCTAAGAAGTCAAGATGGGCAGAGGATCACCAATTCCCCCAATGCTGCGGCAAAAAATAGTGCAGCAATATCAGAAAGGAGTTTTTTTAGAGAAAAATTGCAAAGAGTTTGAAGTTATCATCATCTACAGTGCATAATATCATCCAAAGATTCAGAGAATCTGGAACAATCTCTGTGAGTAAGGGTCAAGGCCGGAAAACCATATTGGATGCCTGTGATTTTCGGGCCCTCAGACAGCACTGCTTCACATACAGGAATGATACTGTAATGGAAATCACAACATGGGCTCAGGAATACTTCCAGAAAACATTGTCGGTGAACACAATTCACCATGCCATTCGCCTTTGCCGGCTAAAACTCTATAGGTTAAAAAAGAAGCCAAATCTAAACAGGATCCAGAAGCGCAGGCGTTTTCTCTGGGCAAAGGATCATTTAAAATGGACTGTGGCAGAGTGGAAAAGTGTTCTGTGGTCAGACAAATCAAAATTTGAAGTTCATTTTGGAAAACTGGGACGCCATGTCATCCGGATTAAAGAGGACAAGGACAACCCAAGTTGTTATCAGCGCTCAGTTCAGAAGCCTGCATCTCTGATGGTATGGGGTTGTATGAGTGCGTGTGGCATGGGCAGCCAACACATCTGGAAAGGCACCATCAATGCTGACAGTTATATCCAAGTTGTAGAACAACATATGCTCCCATCCAGATGTTGTCTCTTTCATGGAAGACCTTGCAATTTCCAACATGACAATGCCAGACCACATACTGCATCAATTACAATGTCATGGCTGCATAGAAGAAGGATCCCGGTACTGAAATGGCCAGTCTGCAGTCCAGATCTTTCACCCATAGAAAACATTTGGCGCATCATAAAGAGGAAGGTTCGACAAAGAAGACCTAAGACAGTTGAGCAACTAGAAGCCTGTATTAGACAAGAATGGGACAACATTCCTATTCACAAACTTGAGCAACTTGTCTCCTCAGTCCCCAGACATTTGCAGTCTGTTATAAAAAGAAGAGGGGATGCCACACAGTGGTAAACATGGCCTTGTCCCAACTTTTTTGAGATGTGTTGATGCCATGAAATTCAAAATCAACTTATCTTTTCCTTAAAGTGATACATTTTCTTAGTTTAGACATTTGATATGTCATCTATGTTGTATTCTGAATCAAATATAGAAATTTGAAACTTCCACATCATTGCATTCAGTTTTTTTTCACAATTGTACAGTGTCCCAACTTTTTTGGAATCGGGTTTGTATCATAGGCGGTTCTGGGGGTCCCTGTGACAACAAGCTTGGACCCCCTTGTGGCCCCCCTAAATGTAGAGTGTGAATTTTTTTTCTCCAAATTTTGTTTGTCGCGATCGTTTTTTACATCCGTTATTAGACCTATTAGACTGTGGCAACGTGGAACAGAAATGTCACCCACACATTTTCTAGAGGGGCTGTTTAAAGCAGAACACAACAGTGCGTATAACATGCATCAGGTTTGTGCTATTGAATACATATGTAAAGCAGTGCAATAAGTCAGGTTATATGGTGTATAGAAATTAATCAATTTGTGATTTAAATTAATTCTTATTTAACATGCTATGAGCTATTGTGATATCAGGAGGATTTCAGAAGTTGCCTGATATTAATTGTATATCTAAAATTTGCCAAATATTTTTTAGGATTTTTTTTACATTATACATTCAGGTTAAGAAGAAAAAAAACAGTAAACAAATAAATAAACTGGCATAAGTAATCATAACAGTAGTAATAACAACAAAAATACATGACAGAGTAAAAATTAAGTGGGAAAAATAAATATATAAATAGATTCTCATCAGCAAATAATGAAAATCTGAAAAATACTTAGTTAGACAAACAAAGTAATAAGTGCACTTAATTCCCAATATTTATGTAAATGAAAACTATTTGCTGAAAAGGGTATACATACTTCTATAACATATATTTTTTTTCTTTGGCAGATATCAGCAAATCCCGGGAAGAACCACCGGTGCAGCCAATGATGAACATATACCCAAGAACTCTGATGGGGGACCGGAGGAGGAGCTTAAAGGCAGCCTGGTACCAAATCCACCCTTGAATATTCCATACAATCAGACTCTGTGTTTTGTTATGCCTGCAGGCATTTTAGCCCTCCCAAAGTCTCAGAAACGGTATTTGATTCAAAATTGGGGTTTAACAATTGGAAGAAGGCAACTTACAAACAGGGGGGATTTGCAATTCATACAAGGTCTGAGCGGCACAAACAAGCAATGATTACATGGAGAGACTATCAGAAAGCTATAAAAAGTAATGCAACACTGGTAAATGCTCTAAACAAGGAACACAACAAACAGGTTCAAGAAAATCAGGACTATATTAAAACAATAGGAGAAATACTACTACTTACAGCCACACAAAATATTGCACAAAGAAGACACGATGAGTCTGTAGAGTCAGATAATAAAGGGAACTTCATGGCAATCTTAGAAACAATAGCTAAGCATGATAAAACTGTGCAAAAAAGGTTGACTTCCATTCATAATGCAAAATATATCAGAATGATGTTCTGAGTTATTTGGCAGACATGGTTCGAAGTAAAATTATAGAAGAAGTGAAAGACAGTGAGGTCTATAGCATAATGGCAAATGAAACAAAAGATGTAAAAAAAAGGAGCCGATATCTCTAGTACTCAGGTACTATTTCAGTGGAGCTGTCCATGAGAGCTTTCTCCACTTTGAATCGGCTGATCGACTGGATGCAGCAGGGCTTACTGACAAAATCATACACATATTAGAAAGTCATGGTCTTGAATACAAAAACAACCTAGTAGACCAAGCATATGACGGTGCTTCAGTTATGAGTGGGAAGCATTCAGGTGTCCAGGCACGCATTAAAGAACAAGCAAAGCATGCTTTTTACATCCACTGCAATGCACACTGTCTGAATTTAGTTTTAGTGGATACAGTCAAAGCTATCCCTGAGGTAGGAGAGTTCTTTTCCTTACTAGAAAGACTGTAAGTCTTCACATCTGGGTCATATGTGAATCAAAAATGGCTTAGCATACAGAAAGAAATGTACCCAGGTGCACCGGCTTCAGAGGCTAAGTGACACTCGCTGGGCATGTCGATATATGGCTCTACATACTATTAGGGATAGATTGCCTGCCATTAAGCGAGTCTTGCAAGACATAGTCCAAGAACACAGTGGTGACAGATCTGTTGAGGCTAGAGGTCTGCTTGCACAGATAGATTTACAGTTCATTGTGTGCCTTGTTACCCTCCATAAAGTGTTTGTCGAAGCAACATTTCTCTCAGATATGCTACAGTCTTCATCACTTGACATATCAAAGGCTGTTGATTTAGTTGAAGCCTTAGTTCAGACTTTGAATGACTACAGGGATGAGTGTTGAACACAGCTAAGCAATATGATACTGCAATACAGCCCCCTGCAAAACGACCAAAAAAGCTGAGCTCTCAATTGTACTGTGTACTCAGTACAGTGGGTCAGAGTTCAGATTCAGAATGAGAAAAAGACAGTTTTCGTTCAACCCTTTTCTACCCTGTTTTAGATCAGATGCTCAATGAGCTTAACAGAAAGTTTTCTAGCAAAAACTGTGAAATAATGACTGGCATCCAAACTCTAAACCCTACAAGTGATGTGTTTCTCAAAGAAAACTCCCTGTTTCCATTTGCTAGAATGTATGAATCAAATATTGAGGACTTGGGGTAAGAACTACATCAGTTCAGAAGAATTTTAGAAAGGAAAATACAGAGTGGCATGCAGAAGCCCTCCAGTGTAGTAGAGCTGGCATTATTCATTGAACCTTATAAAGAAGTTTTCTTTGAGCTCTTTAAACTATGCAAGATAGCTGTTTCAATCCCTGTTAGTACTGCATCTTGTGAACTGAGTTTTTCTGCACTAAAGCTGGTGAAAATCTATCTCAGGTCCACAATGTCAGATGAAGCAATTTAGGTGTTCTAAGTATTTAGTCAAGGAGGGCAAAGGCCTTAAATCTAGATGAATTTGCTGATCTTTTTGCAAAAAAACACAAAAATCGTAGAATACAGTTAATGTGACTGAATATGTAATGCAAATGTAAAAATAATTTAAATGCAAGTTACTGTGACTGATACTGAATATGTAATGCAAATGTAAAAATATAATGGAAATGCAATTACAGTTACTGTGACTAATACTGAATATGTAATGCAAAATGTAAAAATAATTAAAATGCAAATAGTTACTGTGACTGATACTGAATATGTAATGCAAATGTAAAAATATATTGTAAATGCAATTACAGTTACTGTGACTAATACTGAATATGTAATGCAAATGTAAAAAATGTAATGGAAATGCAAATTCATTGTTGAATGATTATATCCATGGTATTTTGCCTGTTAATGCCTGCAGTGCAGAAAATGATATGACAAAAATAAGGTCTAAATGTAACTGGCCCCTCTTACAGTACACCTGGCCCCAGCCTGGCCCCCCCAGTTGAAATGGTCTAGAACCGCCACTGGTTTGTATTTCAAGTGACTGGTATTTCATCATGAGACATTTCCATTTGGTATATATTCAAATGAATGGGTCGTGATTATCTCACAGTTTCAGACCAAAGCAACAGAAGCACTGAATTTGAATATACGAGAAGGGAGTGAACATTTCTGGTGGATGAAAAGGACAGTAGGCTACAAAAGAAATCATCACTGTTGCTCATTGTTCAGATGCGTGTGATATCTGATTCCCAAAAAAGTTTCTCAAAATTATTGAGAGAGGCTGCCAACCGCCTTGGTGATGCCGTATGGACTCATCCAGGACAGCCTGGCTTGCACATCCATTTGACTCAGGTAAGAGCTTTAGGTCAAGTTGAACATCATTACTTTTATATTATGTACAGTGGGGAGAATAAGTATTTGATACACTGCCCATTTTTCAGGTTTTTCCACTTACAAAGCATGTAGAAGTCTGTAATTGTTATCATAGGTACTCTTCAAATGTGAGTGACGGAATCTAAAACATGATTTGTAAGTAATTAATTAGCATTTTATTGCATGACATAAGTATTTGATACATCAGAAAAGCAGAACTTAATGTTTGGTACAGAAACCTATGTTTGCAATTACAGAGATAATATGTTTCCTGTAGTTCTTGACCAGGGTTGCACACTCTGCAACAGGGATTTTGGCCCACTCTTCCAGACAGACCTTCTCCAGATCCTTCAGGTTTCGTGGCTGTCGCTGGGCAATACAGACTTTCAGCTCCCTCCAAAGATTTTCTATTGGGTTCAGGTCTGGAGATTGGCTAGGCCACTCCAGGACCTTGAGATGCTTCTTACGGAGCCACTCCTTAGTTGCCCTGGCTGTGTGTTTCGGGTTGTCCATCTTCAATGCTCTTACTGAGGGAAGGAGGTTGTTGGCCAATATCTCGTGATACATGGCCCCATCCATCCTCTCCTCAATACGGTGCAGTCGTCCTGTCCCCTTTGCAGAAAAGCATCCCCAAGGAATGATGTTTCCACCTCCATGCTTCATGGTTGCGATGGTGTTCTTGGGGTTGTAGTCATCCTTCTTCCTCCAAACACGGCGAGTGGAGTTTAGACCAAGAAGCTCTATTTTTGTCTCATCAGACCACATGACCTTCTCCCATTCCTCCTCTGGATCATCCAGATGGTCATTGGCAAACTTCAGATGGGCCTGGACATGCACTGGCTTGAGCAAGGGGACCTTGCGTGCGCTGCAGGATTTTAATCCATGACGGCGTAGTGTTTTACTAATGGTTTTCTCTGAGACTGTGGTCCCAGTGCTCTTCAGGTCATTGACCAGGTCCTGCCATTTAGTTCTAGGCTGATCCCTCACCTTCCTCATGATCATTGATACACCACGAGGTGAGAGCTTTCATGGAGCCCCAGACCAAGGGAGTTTGACCGTCATCTTGAACTTCTTCCATTTTCTAATAATTGCGCCAACAGTTGTTGCCTTCTCACCAAGCTACTTGCCTATTGTCCTGTAGCCCATCCTAGCCTTGTGCAGGTCTACAATTGTGTCCCTGATGTCTTTACACAGCCCTCTGGTCTTGGCCATTGTGGAGAAGTTGGAGTCTGTTTGATTGAATGTGTGGACAGGTGTCTTTTATACAGGTAACGAGTTCAAACAGGTGCAGGTAATAAAGTTAAATGAAATGTTAGCTACAGTAGCTAGCTACAGTCCCAATGTAGCTACTACTTGTGTGTTGTTGGCATTTGTTTTTGCTAAATAACAGTAAAGTAACCTCATGTTTGCTAAGTTAGTCTCATACCTAATCATTTGTAATAATAAATGCTACCAGTAACGTGTATCTTGTTAGTTAATCAAGGTAAACAAGTGCAACAGGTCCGTAGCTACCAATAAATCACGTATTTGTTAAATTCCGTCCATACGATAGTTGCTTGCAATACTGATATAGCCTAAATTGATATAGCCAATTGCATGCTGACTAGTTCACAGATTACTCAGTTTTTTTATGTTCACCACTAGGATATGCAGTACCGGCCAAAGGTTTGGACACACCTTCTCATTCAATGCGTTTCCTTTATTTTCATCACTATTTACATTGTAGATTCTCACTGAAGGCATCAAAACTATGAATGAACACGTGGAATTATGTACTTAACAAAAAAGTGTGAAATAACTGAAAACGTGTCTTATATTCTAGTTTCTTCAAAGTAGTCACCCTTTGCTCTGATTTGCACACTCTTAGCATTATCTTGATGAGCTTCAAGAGGTAGTCACCTGAAATGGTTTTCAAACAGTCTTGAAGGAGTTTTTGCCTTCATTCTGCGGTCCAACTCACCCCAAACCATCTTGATTGGGTTCAGGTCCGGTGACTGTGGACTCCAGATCATCTGGCGCAGCAATCCATCACTCTCCTTCTTGGTCAAATAGCCCTTACACAGCCTGGAGGTGTGTTTGGGGTCATTGCCCTGTTAAAAAAAAAATGATGGAAAAAAAAAATGATGGTCCAACTAAACGCAAACCGGATGGGATGGCATGTTGCTGCAGGATGCTGTGGTAGCCATGCTGGTTCAGTATGCTTTCAATTTTGAATAAATCCCCAACAGTGTCACCAGCAAAGCACCCCCACACCATCACACCTCCTCCTCCATGCTTCACGGTGGGAACCAGGCATGTAGAATCCATCCGCTTACCTTTTCTGCGTCACACAAAGAGATACAAAAATATCTCAAATTTGGACTCATCAGACCAAAGCACAGATTTCCACTGGTCTAATGTCCATTCCTTGTGTTTCTTGGCCCAAAAAAATCTCTTCTGCTTGTTGCCTCTCCTTAGCAGTGGATTCCTAGCGGCTACTTGACCATGAAACTCCTGATTCGCGCAGTCTCCTCTTAACAGTTTTTCTAGAGATGTGTCCTGCTGCTAGAACTCTGTGTGGCATTCAGCTGGTCTCTAATCTGAGCTGCTGTTAACCTGCGATTTCTGAGGCTGGTGACTTGGATGAACTTATCCTCAGCAGCAGAGGTGACTCTTGGTCTTCCTTTCTTGGGGCGGTCCTCATGAAAGCCAGTTTCGTTGTGGCGCTTGATGGTTTTTGCGACTGCACTTGGGGACACATTCAAAGTTAGCAACATTTTCCGGACTGACTGATCTTCTTTTGTTAAAGTAATGATGGCCACTTGTTTCTCTTTACTTAGCTGATTGGTTCTTGCCATAATATGAATTCTAACAGTTGTCCAATAGGGCTGTCGGCTGTGTATCAACCTGACTTCTGCACAACACAACTGATGGTCCCAACCCCATTAATAAGGGAAAAAATTCCACTAATTAACCCTGACAAAGCACACCTGTGAAGTGAAAACCATTTCAGGTGACTACCTAATGAAGCTCATTGAGAGAACACCAAGGGTTTGCAGCGCTATCAAAAAACAAAGGGTGGCTACTTTGAGGAATCTAAAATATAAGACATGTTTTCAGTTATTTCACACTTTTTTGTTAAGTATTCCATATGTGTTCATTCATAGTTTTGATGCCTTCAGTGAGAATCTACAATGTAAATAGTCATGAAAATAAAGATAACGCATTGAATGAGAAGGTGTGTCCAAACTTTTGGCCTTTACTAGATGTACCAGGCTAAGTGAAGAAAAAGCGTTTCCCACTAACTGTTGATCATCCTGTAGCTCAGGGGTGTCAAACTCATTTTAGCTCAGGGGCCACATGGAGGAAAATCTATTCCCAAATGGGCCGGACCAGTAAAATCATGGTATATATATATAACTTAAAAACAACAACTTCAGATTGTTTTCTTTGTTTTAATACGATCAACATAAAACATAAAGCTGGAGCCTGAGGACAGTGTGTCCAAAATAGTACAAGCACAACATCACTATTAATCATAAAACACCAAGTTATTTGAAAATTCTGAGGACAAAGAACACACAAACACACAATGCCTCAGTGATTCACAGAAATATATCACAGATCACAGAACTATATCAGGGTGTCTCATGCAGCACTTTAAGTGGGGTTGCATATTTTATTTGACTCCTGATACCTGGCATCTTTTAGCTTTCACCAGCGCATCAATATCAGGTGTCAAATCCTGAGTGGCAGCCAAGCGCAGCTTTGTTTTATTTATGCTCATTACAGAGAAAACTTGCTCACAAAGATATGTGGTTCCAAACATGCCGAACAGTTTTGCAGCGAGGGCTGTCAATTTGGGGTAACCTGGCAAGATATTCTGATATAATGTGTCCAAGACAGCTGTGGCAAATTTGCCCTTCAAATCCGAATCACACTACAAGTCTATTAGTTCAAGTTGGATGTTGACGGGCAGATCAGAGGGATTCACGGTGAATGGCGAGCAAAAAACGTTGTCTTTCTCCAGTTCACCAAAAATCTGAAAGCGTTGCTCAAATTCCTGTAACAGTCCCATTATTTTTTTCTTTGAACCGCTTCCTGTCTGCCACATGTTGGGTCACGCACACATTTTTCAGACAGGGGAAGTGAGCTGCATCACCACCGGCAAGTTGGGGCAACCCACAATGACAGCTTCAACTTGAAAGAACGTATGCTGTCATATTACTGCTTGACAACTTTTTTGCGCCCTTGCAGCTGTTTGTTCAAGTTATTCAGGTGCTCTGTAACATCCACCATAAATGTAAGGTCCTGCATCCATTCTGCAGAATGAAATTCTAACACTGGTTTGCCCTTTTCTTCCATGAACTGTTCAATTTCTTCTCGTAAATCAAAGAAACGCCTCAGCACAGCACCTCGGCTTACCCATCTTACCTCAGTGTGCTATGGCAGGCCATAGATGTGGTCTTTCTCTCTGAGAAGGCTGTCAAACTGACGGTGATTCAGGCTTTTGGATAGGATGAAATTAACAGTTTGGATGACTACCTTCATGATGTTATCCATCTTTAATTACTTGCAACACAAATCCTCCTAGTGCAAAATACAGTGAAATGTCCAAAAATCACGTCCTCCATTTGCAGATTGCACTCTCTCTCTGAACTTTGTCACAACGCCTGCTATTTTCCCGATCATTGAGGGCGCAACATCTGTAGCCAGGCTGACAATGCGGGACCAGTCCACTCCGACCCTGTCCAGCGCGCTGACGAGTGCGGTGAAAATATCAGCTGCTGTTGTTGTATCTATCATTGGCACCAACTCCACGAACTCCTCGGTGACGGTCAATGTGTCATCAACTCCGCAGATGAAAATGCCCAGTTGTGCAACATCTGTAATGTCCAAATCCACTGAAAGATCGGAAATCCTGTCTGCAACTGTGTTTCTTGTCAGGCTGATAGTTGCAAAAGCCTGGCGCTTTTCAGGGCACACAATCTCTGCTGCCTTCATCATGCATATTTTTACAAATTCACCCTCACTAAATGGTTTTGAAGCCATTGCGATTTCATTAGCAATGAGGTAGCTAGCTTTCACTGCAGCGTCACTGATGTCTTGGCTTTGTGTAAACACAGACTGCTGTTTCTTCAGACCCGCCAACAGTTAATTCACCTTTCTACTCTGCTGTCCTTGAAAGTTGTCATATTTGTCGGCATGAAGACTGACATAGTGGTGACGAAGGTTATATTCTTTCAGCACTGCAACATGCTGTGAACACACCAAACATACAGCTTTCCCATTCAGTTCTGTGAATAAATAGGAGGATGACCATTTTTCTTGGAACACTCTGCACTCTGCGTCCACATTTCTCTTTTTTGACAGAGACATATTGGGGCAATGAGGGTGTCAAAGCAAATAATGTTAAAAGTAGAAGCCGTAATAAATATTGTGGGCAAAACAAAGTAGCTCATCCGGACTGGCTGCACTTGCTTGACCTACTTGCTCTGCCTCGGAATAAACAGTTTGCTTACTTAACACAATTGCCATTGACATCCAGTGGACGCAATTGGAACAGCAGTTTCTCTTATTTAAAAATTGCAGCTAATTTTTATACTTTACAAAATCATCTTGCGGGCCGGATTAAACCCGTTTCCGGGCCTGATCCGGCCCGCAGGCCGTACGTTTGACCACAGTGTAGCTGGTCAATCGGCACCATTGGAGGTGTGACAGGCAATAATATTCAGCATGGCAGGTAGCCTAACCACCAACCCTTCTGTATAAGGAATGGAGGCTGACGGTGAAAGCTTAGTTTACACAACATGCATGTACTGCTTTTATTATAAAGGTTGCCTTGTGGGAAAGATCAGGATATCAGGCCAGACTCCAATTTCTCTTACTACAAGTGTGTTTGAAAGACAGAAGTAAAGAAGGGGATTGACTTGGATTCTCCTTTACCTATAACTGTAGAGCATATGATTAGTTGAATATTAGTGAGAAACTGAAGAACTACTGTCTATATGTCTATGGAAGTTCTCTGCATCCCACTGCTGGCTTTTGCCTCTGAAGCTAAGCAAGGTCAGGCCTGGTCGGCCCTGGGATGGGAGACTACATGTTGCTTAAGTGTCCTGCACAGGGTGCTGTGATTTGGATTGGATGTTAAATGGGTGTCCAGACTGTTTGTGGTCACCATAGGTCCCATGTCACTGTAAGAGAAGCAGGGTTTACCAGTGTGATGGCAAAATGTCATCTCATAACAGCATGGCCAACTAACCATCCCCAGCTTCCAATTGGTCCATCTTCTCTCCTTAACCTGTAACTATTTCCCAGGTTGATTCTCTAAATTATAATTTGTTCTCAGGCAACTTGTGGTACAATAACAGGCAGATAAAATAAAAAACTGACCTACTTATCAAAACATCTTTAATTCATCTGTCTAAATCGCTCTATATCTCTTTACTGTGTCTTTCCATCCCGTCAGTCACCACAACTGTCATATCTTGTTTTTTTCAGGACTCTGATGTTGCTGACCACCAAAGGACAGACAAGGCCAATTGCAACGGTACTGGCACTGAAAGATATTAACAAAGCAATATCTCCGCTCACATCACCCAGTATTTGGAGGAAACAGGAGAGAGTAGGCTGGGTTTTAGAGTTGTTTTCTAGTTAAGATTCTCCATGTATCATGGTATACATATCACTGCCTTTAAGCAAGGTACCTAATCTTAAATACTACTGTAAATTGCTCTGTATAATAGTGTCTGGTAAAATACTCAAATTTTTATATTTGTACAGATTAACAGTGGGTGGGATGATGAATGCCAAATAAAAAGGGCCTTGCTGCTTATGGAAATTTGGTAATCACCAGACAAACAAGTAATAACCAGACAAACTGTACAGTATCAGTTTTGTTGTCACTCACCTGACTCAATGTTTGCCATTCTTTAGCTCAACGTCTTTCCAGGTTGGCCTCGAGCCCCACCCGCTGTCCCCAATTCTGGCCATCATTGTTCTGGATCATGATGTTTCACTCTGGGCCCAGACTGCTGAGAACACTACTGGGCTAAACATCTTCAAAAAAGCATGCCACTTATCCTTCTACTAATGCCAAACATGCATCTGAGTATTTAAATATTCTATAACATTACTTGGATACTGCATACCACATAGTCTCCAACCCCCCCATTTCAGTCCTTAATTTTTATGATGCAATAGTTTTTGCTGGGGGACAAGGGTCAGTCAGAATTCTGAGGTATCCTTTTCAATCTAAGGAACGGTAATAACTGTGGTGTTCTGTTGAATCTTAAGAGAACCTAAGTCCTTGGACTGTGTTTTAGGATTGCCTGGCCTGATGTCTCCTAGCTGTCCCTGCTCAAAGTCTACCTGGTCGTGTTTCAGATCTACCCAGTGATGATTGGCCACCTAGTAACCCCTGTCTTCGTCCACCTGGTTGTGCAGCTGATCTGGATTCTCACTAAAGACTCAGCACACCTGTATTTACTGACCAGCCAGTAATCGGACCATGCAAAAATATTGGCCCTAAAAGGTCATATATTCTTATAAATATCCCCCAGCACAGCCGAAGTGTACCCCTTAAAGTCTGGCTGCTCTCTAAGTATGTTCCTAGGTCTCATTCCCACTAGCGTTTTTAAATTGTCACTGTGCACCAATTACTTTTGTGTATATGGACTTTGTGACAACTGGCAATGCAAAAAGGGTTTTATAAAATTAATCTGATGAACAGATAACACCAGTGGATGAGTGGAACAACATATAACCCACCGAAAATACAGTCTTTATTCCAGAAATAAATCCTCATGCTTTGATTTGTATTAAACACTGATACAACCTTACAGCATGAATATTTACAGATGACAAAGGAGAATCACTTGATAATACACACAGAAACTACAGCAAAATCAATGTTCAATTTGAAATCAGTGCTGACAATCTTTCAAGCAGTAGATGAACACAATTTACCAGGAATGCATTGGGTGGACAGCTTGGCAGAATTTCTGATGAAACAGAAGACCAGCCTGACCCTCATCAAACAGTAAAATGTTTTATGTTGTAGTCATGTTGCAGTTTTTTATATATATATGACAATCACATGAATACCTGGACCTGTATAGCGCACACACTTTTTGGGGTCATGATTTGTCCTTAGAATCTAACATCAGCAACATTGCCAGACTAAAAACATAAAATAGAAAATAAGAATGGCCACCAGGAGGAATCTGTGAGAATGTCAACACCTGCCTGAAACTGCAGTGGCCCGAATAAAACAAAAAATCTGAGGAATATTGTCTACTACCATGTTGCTGTGTTGCTTTGCTTGATTAACTGTTATTTCTGAGAACTGAGAATGTATATTTAATTATAGGTCTACACACATTAATCTCTCTTTTTGTAAATTGTAATTATTTTAACTGAAATACAAACATAGCAGTTGATTACAACAATTAAGTTAACATTTATGTTGGCTAATTGCAGACTTTTACCAAGCCAACATTACCTATTGCGTCATTGATGCTACTTTTCTGCCTGAATATTTCCTTAAGACTGCATCTGTTTTTATCAATAAAATCTTCTTAAAATAAAAAAAGAAATTACTTTTACCACTGGATTTCTTTCATAAATTACAATATGCCACACTACACATACAATTCAAGTGTTTAACATTGCATGTTTACACGAAAGACATTTAGTTTGTTTAATTGGCAATAGGCTACACATTAAACCCATGATTGTTTCATAAAAATATTCAGAGGTCAATAACGATTGATTTTTCTAGTTTCAAATTAAATGGCATTTGATCAGACCTTGTAATTTTTTTATTTCCTGTATGGGCTTAAGTCGACAAATTACTGTGAATTACTCCACATTAACGCTAGGAGAAAGAAGGGACAAACTGAGACAAAGCGCCTGTTAAAATATTTGCATTGTCACATGCCCAATCAGTTATTAGGAATAGGAAGTAAAAAAATTATAATTAGTCTCCAAATAGTTTTTAATTCCAATAACAGAACAATGTAAAATGCTACACCTATTTATGAAAAGTCATGAAAGGAGGGTGTAGCTTTCAAAATGGAATTTTCCAAATCAATTGCATTGACAAATAAATAAAAGTTAGACTACAACAGTCAGGTAAAGCAGGCCTGACAATTTAGTTTTGATGAAATAATGACAAAAAAGCAATCTAGCAATCTACATTTTTTTAAATAATGCCCCATAATGTACCCTAATTTCACAACATTATTATTTAAAAGACAAGCGTGTTTCAGTCACTTATGTCTTATCAAGTCGGCCAATATGGCCGTTAAAATTCCAGAGTTCTGGACATATGTTTTAAATAGCCATACTGTGTAATACTGTACATTTCAATAAAACACAAACTCTATGATCTAACAAATATGTTTAATTTAAATTAGCAGAATTACCTCCCCAGAGGCATTGCTAGGAAAACAATACATTCCGGGCTTAGAACCCCAACCCACCATATGGCCTAAGATTGTTGTGATGCTATATTATAGGCTTAGATAATTTACTGAACCTCGTTTGCTGGCCTCAGTAGCACCATCACTGTAATTTTTTTGAACCGTCCGGGTTGTGTCTGCTTCGCGTTGGACATTTCGGAGTCGCATGTAAGAGTTGCTGCTTTTGGTTCTCGCGCCAACCTGAGTCACATGACTCAGTAATGTCTTATTGTGAGTGTGAGCAGAGGCTCGCTGTTTTCTTGTGATACTGTAGTGAGCAGAGGCTCATTGTTTTCGTGGCAAGAGATCAGGCTATTTAATATGCTATTGATATATTTACTTACACGCCCAAACGGTTTTTCCACTTCTTGGAGCAGGTAAGCCGGTAGGTACGGGGCTGCAGCACCATCTTCCCCACCAACCTTGAGCCTTTCATACTCTCCCTGCTCACCGACTGGGCACTCGAGTGGGCAGGGAAAATATGGGAGAGAGGGGACCTCCCTTGTGGTTCCGCGGAGGTGTTCCTCAGGCTTCTGCAAGGGGAATTTGGCATGACTGCGCCCCCCTGCTGCCCAGTGTTCGCCGCAGCCGCCAGCTCCCCCTGCTGCCCAATGTTCGCCACAGCCGCCAGCTCCCCCTGTTGCCCAGTGTTCGCCGCAGCCGCCAGCTCCCCCTTCTGCCCAGTGTTGTCGCAGCCACCAGCTCCCCCTGCTGCCCAGTGTTCGCCGCAGCCGCCAGCTCCCCCTGCTGCTCAGTTTATGCCTGCATTTGCAATGCATTTCCATGCGGCAGTGTGTTTTGGGTCATTGTCTGAATTCGAAGAAAATATATTGAAATATATGTTAGCGTACTTATGTTAGCGTACTGTAAGTCAGTGTAAAATAATACATATGAAGAGGTGTAGACATAACATAATATGGGTGTTATAGCCTATATGCCTATACCTTGAAAGAAACTATGTTGTCCCAGAAAAACATCTCTGATGTAGGGTCCAACACATCCCTTGTTGGACCCTTCTTTCTTCTTCAAAAAACTCTTGAGCCATAACGAGTGTACATTATTGTTATTAATTTAGAACAATTTTAGTCTAAAAATGTGGGCAAAAATATATAATTTAGCATTTAATTAGCTGTAGCCTTAATTAAACGTACCTACGAAAATCACATACAGTCGAGAAATTACCGCCCACACAGTTTGAGTGGATGCTTGAGAGACGGCTTGTTTGGTCTTCTACCATGTTTTCTAGAGCAATTTTTTGCAAATTGCTCAAGGGCAACTGTGGTTTCATCGGTAAAGATGACATAATTGAATTTCTCATGACTTTCGATCCATGCCTGGGTCTGCAGGACACAAAGTTGTTTGTTTTACGAATCACTGGATCAAAATTGCAGCCTTAATCTGTTCAATTAACTCAATCGAAATCAAGGTCATGGTGCAAAGTAGCCAAAAGTGCAATGTTTAAGACTCTAAAAGGCTGAGGGGAATACTGTATTTATGGCATATTCAAACTTTTGAACCCTCTCCTTCTACCCAAAACCCCACCTCAACACAATTTAATTCATAAAAGGGGGTGTTTAAGTTTAGAGGTAAAAAGGCACTTTTCCTTCTGCATGTGATCAATATTGATCAACAGTGGGGTCGTTAGTCCTGGGCGTTCGGGGCTATAGCCCCGGATCTCACATTAAATTAATTCACATTTAACCACAAAAAGCATGGCTTGACGGTGATGCTGCTGAGGAACATGCAAATTGGTATGCTAATTATGCCAAACGGCATTCAGCTCTGGTGGACAATGGGGGTAAAAAAAGTATTGGCGGTTCTAGTGTTAATCCGCCAACAGTCCATGGCACTACTCAGGCAGCTGCTAATGGTACCCATATGCTAATGACCCCTCACTGAATGCATGAGGTCAATGGATGAATGTGTGATACACCCATGTGAATGATAGAGCTTTGATTGAATTAACTTACAAATGAAATGCAAGATTTCCAGATGTCACAAACTAATGTAGGCCTACTATAAAAAAAAACCTTAAGGCTGTGGTTAGAACAGCACATATTTCAGCACAAAGGACACTTGGTTAGGTAAAGTGGGACACTAAATTATGATTAAAATGAACTATTAGACACATGAGAAAAGTAGATTTTTTTTTTAACTGAATTCATGTGTACAATAAATATAATTACATACAGATATCATATAATCAAAATATAATGTATTAAACGTTTTGGGTTTGTGAGTACCATAAAGGCAAAATGTATTAAAATGAAACTAAACCTGGGCCCGGTTTCCCGATAGCGTAGGACTTAGGATGGTTTAACATAAAATAATAGTAGCAGTACGATGCAGGCTTTCAGACTCGTGAACGGTTAATTTATAACACTTTCTTAATTAACCTATTTCTTGTTTTACGTACTTCACAAAAACAGTGAAGTGCCTGTTAAGATTGGTTAATATGGACTAACGAGTGGTCTGGAGCACTAATTAACGAGCAGTGTTACGTGCCTCTTAAGTTACGATGCTTTCGGGAAATGCACTGATAAAATAACGAGGCACTTATGTACATCTTACGATCATCTTTGTGCTTTGGGAAACCAAGCCCTGATCAAATGAGTTAGTTCTACTGTTTGGCCGAACGCTCTGAAGTCCTGTTGAAATTAACATAATGCTCCCTGCGAACATTGTACTCCCTGCGGTTGAATGCGAATTAACATAACAATGAGAATGAAGTGTAATGTTAGTTGATCAATGTTGAACACATGCAGGTGGACAAAATCAGTTTTACCTCTAAACTTTGTATTGCAAACTTATTCATGAAATACATTAAGGGCTTAGCACCCGCTGTTGAGATAAATGTAGTTTAAATAATGCTGATTTAATAACCATGTATTCTTATGTTTTTGTTTTATTAAATTGTATGCTGCAGCCAGGTTAGGGAAAATGATTGAATACAATAACCATAAAAAGTTTAGAACTCCATACATTACACTTAGCCACACTCACTCAGACTTTACACCTGGCTCAGATAGAGAGACAGGATTAAAACCCCACAATTAACATACAAATGAAACTGCCGCACAACTATACAGCACAAAGAGACCTTCTGTCTCCAGCCCCCTGATGATCTAGTCTAGGTTAGGACAATAGAATGTAAATTACTGTAACCTGGTTAAGATTTCACACCTGTATGCAAATAACCTGTTGATCTATGACCGAGAGTAAGAGGATGGCCTTCTTCATGGTACAGCGAAAGTAAAGAGATTCGTCCAACATGTCACCATGCCAACAAAGAACCAATAAGGATGGGTTTTACTCACGAGAGTGAATAGTAACCGCCCCTGTGGCGGGAGTATTAAAACCAATGTTCGATCTTGATTCGGGGCGAATATTTTGTGGAAGCTCGAGGGTTGAGCAAATATTTGACCGCTGCAGTGTATTTCATGTATTTTGACTTATCAATTCATATTAATAAATCTTTGTGCTAAATTTCCATTTGGACCGGAGCCTCGTCCTTCTTCAGAAATTCTGGTACACGAAAAATTCTGGTACACCGCCCAACCCCCTTTCCCCAGGGGAGACTTCTTTGCCACGTGTTTTTCAGGGATTTGTTGTGATGCTGTGTGTTATTCTAACCACCCTCTTACTTTTTTTTAATATTAGGCTTACATTAGTTTGGGACATCTCTCTGGAACCTGAAATATTCCCAAACAACAGAAGATTATTTATTTTCGGCACCAAATCAACCCAAGTCTCTCTCATTGTCCTCTGGGTACATTTTCTTATTTGATCCTCTTCCTCTCCTTAACAGCAAGCCCTACTCCGCACTATTCTTTCGCAGTGGGCTCCATGTCGCATCTTCATGTTTCTGACTGGTTAATTTGATGTTCAGAGTACCAGCACAGCTAGTATCTTTCCCAGACCCGCGCATGTTGTTACTTTATTGGGTTGTGGACATTTCGTTAGTTATAGCCATCACGGAATTGGGATGTTTTAAGAAAACTCACTTTAACTCACTTCTGATAAACTGAGTGAGGCATGAACAGAACAATGTTCAGAAAAATTGCTTGTTGTTGAGAAGAGGAGTTGAAGCAACAAATAAACAACTGACACATTTGTCTTTTACAGTTTTTTACAATCGCTATGACAGTTTTTTCAATACATTTAACAAGTTTCCTAAACTCTTAACACGGCTAGCACAACATCCATCTTTGTAGGCTATACATTTAACACATTTCTTGTTGCTTTGACACAAAATGCATACAGTTAACACAAATTCAAAATGCTTGAACTTCTTTTACACACAAGCTCAACCAAGACCAAAACAATGTAATTTTACAGTCAAATTTACAAATGCTTTCACACTGTATGTCAGAACAGATAACACCATGTTCTAAACCTAACCTTACAGGCTAAAGTCAAGGTAAACAGCTGTGTATATTGTGAATTGAAACACAAATATATTCCCTGTATCTTATTCCATTGCTAATGAGAAACAGCTAATTCCATTGCTAATGAGAAATTTTTTGTATTGAAGTTATGCAAATATATAAATCACAGCTGATTCCCATCTAGGAAGCACACTCAGGTGTTGAGGTTCTTTCAATCGCATGATCATATGTTCTAAAAGAGTACTCTTTGGGCTGATATTGTGTGGAAAAGGAACAATATGGAGCAACACAAAGAAAGAAAGAAAGAAAGAAAGAAAGAAAGAAAAAAATGCCTGCACGACGGAGAGGAAGACAAGTACCAGGACAAGGGAGAGGAGTGGGACAAGGACAAGGACAAGGGAGAGGAGTGGGACAAGGACAAGGACAAGGGAGAGGAGTGGGACAAGGACAAGGACAAGGGAGAGGAGTGGGACAAGGACAAGGGAGAGGAGTGGGACAAGGACAAGGACAAGGGAGAGGAGTGGGGCAAGGACAAGGGAGAGGAGTGGGGCAAGGACAAGGGAGAGGAGTGGGGCAAGGCCAAGGGAGAGGAGTGGGGCAAAGACAAGGGAGAGGAGTGGGACAAGGACAAGGGAGAGGAGTGGGACAAGGACAAGGACAAGGGAGAGGAGTGGGGCAAGGCCAAGGGAGAGGAGTGGGGCAAAGACAAGGGAGAGGAGTGGGGCAAGGTAGAGGATGAGAACATGTGGCCAAATGCAGAAGACCGGGCAGATTAGAAGATTACTTTGTTTTTGTTATTATTATTCCAGTGCTTTTTCTGTTTGTATATCTTGCAGCAATGTCCTTTTACAAATAAAGTCTTTACTGCAGCAATTCTGTCTCTGTCTTTTTTTTTCTCATAAACTGTACATTCTATAAAGCTACTCTAAGATGGTCATTAATTTTTTGTATTGAATTTCTGCAGCAAAAGAAACAAAATGCATGCATTTACTAAACCCAACAAAACAAAAATGTAGAGAGGCATCAAAAGAAACTGCAGTGCAAAACACAATCTATGATCAATACAATATACTGTCTATTGTATAAGGGCAGACCTGATACATAAAATAATGCAGTTTCTGTAATTTCAGCTGATGATAGTGTTTTTTTTGTCATTGTGTTATGATTGACTAAATGTTCCTGTTGGAAGATAACATGTGTTAGTGTTTTGAATAATTATTTGATTTTGAAACATGTTTGCAGTGTTTTGTTAGACATAGTGTATTGTGTTAGTGTATTGTATTTTGTAAATTAGTTTTGGAGTTTAGTTTACAATGTGTGATTTTGAGCATGAAATTAACCGTTTTGCCAATTGTGTGTTTTAGGTGTGTTGGTGCGTTAAGAGTTTAGGAAACTTGTTAAATGCATTGAAAAAACTGTCATAGTGATTGTAAAAAACTGTAAATACAGTATTAGAGTAAACTCTGACAGCCTAAACTCTGACAGCCAACTATCATAAGATGTGTTTTTCTACCATGCCATACTTCAAAACTATGATCGTAACAAATAATTCTGCTTGGTATTTTATTATTTTTTAAGATATGCTTAAAAAAATGCTTAAAAAATTGTCTTTACTTCTGTGTAGGCTATTGGTGCATTTCTTTATTACAACATATCAGTGATGAAGTTGCAACTAGAAACATTTCGCTTTTAAAATCATTATAACCTGTTATGTTAGGAGAACATTCTGAACACTGTGTGTACTGCCATTTAGAAAACGATTTTCAAGAACAAATAGCATGTTCAGCGTTCTAGCTCCCCCATAGTGCAATCACAGTTTGACGCAATCTACCTGATCTTACCGCGGTAAAAAAACAAATGAGTGACATCTGTAAATCACCTGAGTAGTAGAATAGAATTATAAACTGGGTTGTTCTAAGACTATGTTGATTAGCTGTAAGATCTGGTACAAGTTAGTAAAAGTTTATAATAGTAACACAGGACATTTCAGGTGTTTTGTCAATATACAATGTAAAGAACTGTATCTAGGTGTTCTCTATCACATTGTGTCTGATCAGACCTTAGTTGAAGTATATTGGTCATATAGTACACCCCTTACGAATTTACTCTGTTGGCAATGCGGTGCCAACAAGTCTCCCTGTTGATCACCACTGTGTTAGATTTAGCTGTTAACCTGGCTTTAAACTCCTCATATCTTGACATTATAAAAATGCATTCTTCCAGGGAAGAATATGGAGCATGAGCCATTGTGCAAAAACTCAGCCTGCGTTACCAAATGCACCCCTTTTATGCAACTCCAATTACGTTAACACTGAGTCAACTAACATCTGTCACGGTTGTAGTGGTGGAGAGGAGGAACCAGGTGCAGGCAGAGTGGCATTCAATGTTGTAAGTTAATTGGAACAAACACCAAGCACAAAATAAACTGAAGGAAAACAAAGGGCTGAAATAAAATGAAACACGCACCGCTTACATGTGACATACAGAAACAATAACCATCAGGTGAGGGGAGCAGAGGAGAAACATTTAAACACATACTAATGACTTAATTGGGACCTGGTGTGCGTGATAATTGGAGACAAGACAATGAATGAGTCTGGGATGAGTTTGTGAAGTGACGGGAACCGGGAGTGCATGGCACGATGCTGCTGGTCAACACTGTATTGTGACAAACCCTGACTTTCCTTGATAAAAGTGGTTAACTCTGAGTAGGTTGAACCCCCTTCGTAGTATACCCCTCTGATCTAATTAGATTAACATTGCCAAAGTTAGAAATCAACAATCACAAATGAAGAGTTAAAAATGTCTTTCCCTTAAATTGTAAATTGGGTAGTTCAGGGCATTAACCAAGATTTTCTGCAAGCAGCTAGCTGTCATACATCTTCCAATCACCTCTCCCACCACAAATGTTTACATTTTGGTGAGTTAGAAAGGTGCTCTGAGACAGAAAGACCAACAGGAGCAATAAAGGTTAGGCCTTGCTCAAGGGTATACTAAGAAATTTCCTCTGGGGAATTTGAAAAAACTCAGTTACCAGCCCAACACCCGTTTAACATCCCATCCAAAAGACAGCACAATGTTCAGGACACTTAGAGCAATGTCTGGTCTCCCAAATATGGACCTACCCTGTTAACTTGAGAAGCAAGCCAGCAATGGGAGACTGAGAACTTCTATAGACAGAACTTCAGTAAGCCATGCTTACCATTCTCACAAGTACTCATGTAATCGCTACCTGCTCTTCTGGACATTATTGTCTGTCGCACCTCCAACAGTGCCTGGAGACCAGGATTATCAATAGTTAGTGGGCACTGGTTATTCACACTTCTTATTAACTAGCTCCTAGTACATATAAAACAGTCTGTAAACTAGTCAGTATTCAAGCAAATTGCTAACAGAGATTAATGTCAAATTAGTCTAATTACGTATATATTTGAAGCAACTACTGTATGGACTGAATTTAACCTCTCAGGGCAAAAAAAGTCAATTTACGCCTAAAATGTTTGTAGCTCAAACATTTTACATTGTAGCTCAAATCTAAATGTTTGTAGCTCATGACCTGAATATAGTGGAAACATATTTTGGTTCCATTTGGAAGGAGACACTCTGTAGTTTGTAGGAATTATAAATTATTGCAGGAAAGTATAACACATTAGAAATGGCAGAAAATAAAACAAACCAAAAACATGCGTTTTTTGTAAAAAACTAAATTCCTCCTCATGCTTGAATTGCAATGGGGAAGGCCAAACATGGATTATGAACCTGGAGGAATTTTCCACTTGATTCAATAGATGTCAGCATGATCTGTGTAACGTTTCATGGCCATTTGATATAAAATTCAGTGATCTACTTAGTCATTTTGAAAGCAAAGCCAAAGTGTCCTTTCCAGATTGGCCACTCTGTGCCAAATTGGACACTTTGGACACATTATGAATTCATACCTACCCAGAATAAAAAACTGTGCAAAGGTGATTAAAATAAGGGTTACACACTCTCAGGAATGTTATACATGATGGAAAATTTGCTTCCCTTCATAAAGGTACTAACAGGAGGTGCGACAAGCAGGCGGATCCAATGACCTAACATGTGGTGTGTGCATCATATGTGGTGATCTAATATCATAATTGGTGTTTGCATCATATGTGGTGATCTAACATCATATGTGGTGATCTAACATATGTGGTTTTTGCATCACATGTGGTGATTTAACATCATATGTGATGTTTGCATCATATGTGGTGATCTAACATCATATGTGGTGTTTGGCATCATATGTTAGATCACACATAGATAGTAAGCAAACAGTTGGCAGGAGTAAAAAGGAAAAGAGTAGAAGGGAATAGGAGAAAGAAGGGGGAGACTTATCAACTTCTGGGAAAGCTCTGAAATGGCCAGCTAGATGATAGCGTCACAGTGGGGTGGGGGTCAAGAGGCAGAGGCCTCCTGAATTACTGTTGGGGATTCAGGGAGAAATATGGGGATGAATAGGCCATAAGATACAGCCACAAAATGGCATAGTCAAATCACATAGACAATTGGTTACACATAAGGACATTATGAACTGAAATCCACTATAATGACGTTACCCAATTGTTAGTAAGACGCTCAGAAACTATATGACATAGCCTAACATAGCCTAATATGCTAATGCTAATATACTGTATGTCTTGGGTAATCTATCTTATTGTACTCACCAAGTTGCTTGACTCACCATCCATGATTTCTTCCAAAAATCTAGTCCAAATTGGTCTCCTATGTTGCTTTTCCTCTTAGGAGTAGCCATTTAAACTTTCAATGCAGTATAGTTTCATGTGCAGCGACAGCTAAGTGTCTTGTGTGATGGCAATTGGTAAGTTGTTGCCCATCTGTCCTATGTCAATAAAACACATTCCCTTTGTTCTGTTACTACCTAGTCTTCACACAAGGGGCAAGCTGTCCTCCCCCACATGGGTAACCTATTGAACACTAAAGAGCTCTTACAGCATCTGGACAGACAAATGATGCTCTGATGAGTTATACAGATGCGCAGATAAAGAGTAACCATTTAATCTGCTGATACCAGTTAATGATGCCCTCTAGGCAAATACCAGATCCCCCCACATTCCTTTTCTAATTTGAAGTGAGAATACACTGGAAATTTCCCCAACAATCCATCCTCTTGATACCCAATCAACCCTTGGTATCAATCCTTAAACAGTTTACTCATTAAGATGTAGACTGCAACAAAACAGTACTCTTTAACAACATGAACCTGTCGATATCATTATCCTAATGATTAGAGAACGGAACAAATCTGAAATGTCTGGATCCTAATTTAAATGCTTCTAGACCATTACCTTCATATTATCTCCAAGATCACACATTTTCATTATACAGAATTATAACATAGTACAGCAAAACTGTCACGTCCTCCCTCCCTTGAGGTGCCTTGTTTTGGTTTCTCCCGGTTGTCGGGGCAACGAATTAGGGGGATGTCGTCACTCCTTGGAGTAGAGCCGGTACCAGCTGTTCCCTATTACCTATCATGCACCTGTTCCCACTTGACTCATCACCAGCTGTATTTCTGAGGAGCCCTGACGACCCGTCCCTGCCGGATCGTTGATCCTCATTCGTATGTGTTACGTTGCCCCAGCCAAACGAAATCCGGATATACGTTTTGCTATTCAGTCTGTACTAACCTTGTCTTCCTGTGACTTCAGGAATCCAACTGACGACCATCACCAGCTCGTGTATCGACCTCTTGCCTGCCTACGACTACTCTGTCTACTCCCTGCCTTTAGAACCCAGTCCTACCAAACACTCAAAACTATATTTCCAATGTCTTTCTGCTTCCTTTGTCTAAATAGATTAGAACAGTTGTAAACAGTAACAGTATCGTTAAAACATTAACATTTCTGGTGCTTCTGTTCTGCTAGTGTAGCAAAATAATTCCACTATTTTCTATAGCTGCTTTAACAACCAACAAATAACAAAATAACACAAAGAGCAGAAGAACACAATTTCCCATTTCCCCTAACTGTTTCAATTACTCATCAGTTAAGATAGTTTGCTTACATTGAAGCATCACTCTCAAAGAGTAGTTCATGAACAATTCTCAGTTCACCTAACCAGATCACAGTTGGTATACATTGCTTCACATACATGATCAAATACCTTATTGCAAATTAAAACATGTCACACCATCTCGAAGGTCAGCTAACATAACTGTTATTTAGCCTAATTTCTCTACAAGATGAAACTCCGTGTGAATTTCTCTAAGACTCTTCTTATTATCCTAGCTCATCAAAGACACTCTGTAATCCTGTCATAAATCATGACCACCCCCGCTTTATCCTCCATCTCTCCAGAGCTCACCCTGGAGTGGGGGGTGGTTTACTAACATAACATAACAGACCCTAGTCTGTTATGCGCGTAAGCATGAATGGCTGGCTTTTTTCTTGAGACGAACTGCATTGTGGGATTGTTGACGTGCTGTACCCTGCCTGCTGTTACCTACCTGGCTACCTGCCAAACTTTTTCGAATTTACTCGATATAAACTAATTGGTCAAAATTCTATTTTAGAGTTTTACCAACGCAATATTTATCTGTTGACCTCTTACCCAACTTTTCTACACCGGGACTCTTTTTGGACATAATTAACAGAACTACTCACTCCTGAAAACCCGAGGCTAAGTATCATTACAATGCCTTTTCACTGTAATTGTTGTAGCAACAACACGGAGGAGAATGTTCGTCTTAAGTTAAAGATAGCAGAGTTAGAGGCTCGGCTTCTGACGCAAATGCCAGGCAAGGATTATGCTAGTGTAGAAATAGAAAAATCTGCGTCAGTGCCACCAGGTAGAAACGATAGTTTTGTTAGCCCCCCGGCACAGCTCCTGCAGCCGGGCAATAACTTTCTCTTGGTCACTGGGAAGAAATGCCGTCGACCAGTTAAACCTGAATCGTTGCTAAAACCAACTGAGACTTTGAACAGGTTTTCCCCACTGGAGTCGGAGTCAAGACCCGAGCCGTCTTCGGAGGGGAATGGTCGGCAGGCATGTTCTACCGGTGGACTTGAAAAACTGAAAACTTTAGTCATTGGCGATTCCATCACACGCAGTATTAGACTAAAGAATCAGCCGGCGATCGTACATTGTTTACCGGGGGGCAGAGCCACCGACGTAGCCGCAAATCTGGGGTTGGTGCTAGCGAAGTCTAAAACTGGCAAGTATAGAGAGTACAGAGATATTGTTATCCACGTTGGCACCAACGATGTTAGGATGAAACAGTCAGAGGTTACGAAGCAGAACATAGCATCAGCGTGTAAATTAGCTAGAAAGATGTGTCGGCATCGAGTAATTGTCTCTGGCCCCCTCCCAGCTAGGGGTGGTGACGAGCTCTACAGCAGACTTGCGCAACTCAATCGCTGGCTGAAAACGGAGTTCTGCCCGTCGCAGGAGGTAGAGTTTGTAGATAACTGGCCTTCTTTTTGGGACTCTCCCAGAAATAGGGCCAGGCCTGATCTGCTGAGGAGCGACGGACTCCATCCTAGCTGGAGTGGTGCTCTTCTTTTGTCTAGGAACATTGACAGGAGTCTCACTCCTATAGCTTTAACATGAGATAGGGTGCAGGTCAGGCTGCAGGCTGTTAGCCAGCCTGCTAGCATAGTGGAGTCTGTCAATAGCATAGCCAGAGTAGTTAGTACAGCTTTACCTATTGCCACTGTGACTCGTTCCAGGCTGAGAAAAGTTAAACAAGGTAGTGCTAACAAAAACAACCTTATTAAGATAAAGCCTTCCTCCACCTCGGTCAAAAATAAAAATAATTGTATCACTTCGCATCTCAAAATGGGACTCCTAAATATTAGATCTCTTGCTCCAAAGGCAGTTGCGGTAAATGAATTAATCTCTGATCATAAACTAGATGCTATTGGTTTATGTGAAACGTGGCTAAAGCCTAAAGAATTCACTGCCTTAAATGAGGCCTCTCCTCCTGGCTATACTAGTGATCATATCCCTCGTGCATCCCGAAAAGGAGGGGGTGTCGCAAATATTTATGACAGTAAATATAAAGTTATTCTCAAACATATCACAGAGTTTCATTCTTTCGAAGTTTTACTCATGAAAGTTAACCAGGCCGATAAATCATTTTACATAGCTACTATTTATAGGCCCCCCGGGCCATACACATTGTTCCTCAATGAGTTTCCAGAATTCTTGTCTAACCTTGTAGTCATGGCAGATAGTATTCTAATTTTGGGCGATTTCAATATCCATATGGAAAACCCCCATGATCCTCTTCAAAAAGCCTTTCAAGCCATAATCGACTCAATGGGTTTCATCCAACATGTCTCAGGTCCAACACATTGCCACAATCATACCTTAGATTTAGTCCTGTCACGAGAAATAGATATTGTAGATCTAATAATTTACCCCCAAAATCCTGGATTATCGGATCACTGTCTTATTACATTTACATTTAAAACAAGAAATTCACTTGCCCCCCAAACAATGAGTTTCAAAAGCCGTACTATAAATTCTCGGATTACAAATAAATTCCTTGATATTCTTACTAGTTCGCTCTTAAATGACAGAGTAAATAAATCTGTAAACGATCAAATCGAGGATCTAAACTCAATATTGCGAAATACATTAGACATAGTTGCACCACTAAAAACTAAAGAAATACGCAACAAGAAACTTGCTCCTTGGTACACCGACAATACTAGAGCACTTAAGCAAGCCTCCAGAAAATTGGAGCGAAAGTGGCGCTCCACCAAGTTGGAAGTATTTAGACTAGCATGGATAGACAGTACAGTACAATACCGAAAATCACTCACGTCTGCTCGATCAGCTTATTTCTCCAACCTGATTGAGGCGAACAAAAACAATCCAAAATTTCTCTTTGATACAGTTGCAAAGTTAACAAAAAAGCAAAGCTTATCATGTGAAGTGGGTCTTCACTTTAGTTGTAATGAATACATGCACTACTTTGATGAAAAGATCGTCACCATTAGAAAACAAATAACTGAATCCCTAAATAGTTATGGTCCTAAAAATCTCGGTTGTCCGGAAAATTTCCGGAGCCTCCCTGATCAGGTGTCAATGGGGACACTTGAGTTTTTTGATACCGTATCGCTCGACACATTTACGAAATTTGTAATTAGTTCTAAACCCACAAACTCTCAGCTAGACCCGATTCCTACAAAATTACTTAAGGAGTTATTTCCTGTGCTAGGTCAGCCAATGCTGAACATAATAAATTGCTCCCTTTCCTCCGGATGCGTACCAAACTCACTAAAAATTGCGGAAATTAAGCCTCTTCTAAAAAAATCTAATCTAGATCCCGACATATTAAACAATTATAGGCCAATATCGAACCTCCCGTTCCTCTCAAAAATCTTAGAAAAATGTGTTTCCCAACAACTGAATGCCTTCCTAAAGACAAAAAACATTTATGAAATATTCCAGTCTGGTTTTAGATCCCATCATAGTACTGAGACTGCACTCGTGAAGGTAACAAATGACCTTCTAATGGCCTCAGACAAAGGTTCCGCATCCGTCCTGTTGCTTCTTGATCTTAGTGCTGCTTTTGACACTATTGATCACTCCCTTCTCTTAGAGAGACTGGAAACCAATATTGGGCTACGTGGACATGTTCTAGCCTGGTTTAAATCTTATTTATCTGAAAGATATCAGTTCGTTAGTGTGGATGGCATATCCTCTGACAAGGCAAAGGTATGCTTTGGAGTTCCTCAAGGCTCGGTTCTGGGCCCATTACTTTTCTCACTATACATGCTCCCTCTGGGCGATGTAATCCGAAATCACAATATTAACTTTCACTGTTATGCTGATGACACACAGTTATATATTTCAATGAAGCATGGAGAAGCCCCTAAATTAGCTATTTTGGAAGCATGCGTTTCAGATATTAGGAAGTGGATGACAGAGAATTTCTTGCTCTTAAACTCAAATAAAACAGAAATGCTCCTTTTAGGACCCAAAAAACAAATAGCGTTGTTAGCAGATCTCACTGTGAACCTCGACGGCTGCATGGTCGTATCCCAAAAAACTGTAAAAAACCTTGGCGTTACCCTTGACCCTGACCTCTCCTTTGAAGAACATATAAAATATGTCTCAAGAGTTGCTTATTTTCATCTTCGAAACATCGCAAAAATTAGAAACTTCCTATCAAAAACTGATGCAGAAAAATTAATCCATGCGTTCGTTACTTCTAGATTAGATTACTGCAATGCTCTTATCTCTGGTTATCCAGACAAATTAATAAATAAACTTCAATTAGTGCTGCACACAGCTGCTAGAATCCTAACTAGAACAAAAAAATTTGAACACATTACTCCTGTCCTGGCATGCTTACATTGGCTGCCTGTTAGGGTTAGGGCTGATTTTAAGGTTTTACTCTTAACCTATAAATCAATACATGGACTTGCTCCTACTTACCTTGCTGAAATGATCCAGCCATATATACCTACACGTAACCTTAGATCGCAAGACGCAGGCCTTTTAATTGTACCTAGAATTTCTAAACAAACAATTGGCGGCAGGGCCTTTTCTCATAGAGCTCCACTCCTGTGGAATGATCTGCCAATTAAGGTTAGAAATGCAAACTCAGTGCAAACTTTCAAGTGTCTACTAAAAACTCATCTCTACAGCACGGTTTATAATTAGGTGTAGCCTGGCCCGGGGGCGTGAAGGTGACCAGTAGGCTTGATACTGTCCACCCTTGCTGTCTTGCCAGGTGGGCTCTCGTCGCCACTGGGATGCCCTCCCTCCAATGCCCTTCGGGGGAAGAGTCACTGGCTTGTTGTTGATTCTCTATTGCGCACTTGTGCAGTTGGGCTGTACGCTACTAGCAATACTCGGCCCTCATTCAGGGGGGTTGCGGTTGGTGGGTGTCCCTTTGGTTGATGCCTGGCAATGTGGTTGGACTGATTTCCTGCCTGTTGGGCCCTGTCCGGGGCCTCCCCCGGGTAGGGCCACAGTGTCACCGGACCCCCCCGTCTCAGTTTCCAAGGTGTTACGCTGCTATATTATTGTGCTGGGGGACATGAGGGATGTACTACTAACTTTTCTCAGTTTCCTCCAATTTTAAATTTTAGAAGGAGATGAGGTCCTGGTCCACACCTGCGGATTACCTGGTTTGGGGGGACCGTTGCTGTTCCTGTCCTTGTCCACCTGGTCATACTTCTGACCTAGTCTAAAATCAAATATACTCTGGATTTAGCCAAGAGAAATTTATTTATTATTCCAATTGGACTCTTAATATCTCACCCGGCACAGCCAGAAGAGGACTGGTCACCCCTCTGAGCCTGGGTCCTCTCTAGGTTTCTTCCTAAAATTCGACCTTCTTAGGGAGTTTTTCCTAGCCACTGAAATTCAACACTACTGTTGTTTGCTCCTTGGGGTTTAAGGCCGGGTGTCTCTGTAAAGCACTTTGTGACAACTGCTGTTGTAAAAAGCGCTTTATAAATAAATTTTGATTGATTGATTGAGTCTTGAAGAATGGGCCCCTTATCAATTAGGGACACATTCCAATCTCATAGGACAGAGTGGTGTTATCTTGAGGCCAGACAATAGCAATCAAATCTTTTTGTCTCAACATACACCTCAAAGAAACATCTAGTAACCATTAACATTCCAATGATTGCCTACTACGACAGAAATTCAGTACATAGGTATACATGTCTAAAAAATAATGAAGAGTTATTGAATATGTAAATAAACATGGATTTGACACTTCCGGCTGCTTCAAGTCAAAAACCCATTTCAAACAGCCCCCCCCACCCCAAACACTGGTATTTGTGTGAGTGAGTCGAGCACCCCATGGGGTCTGTACCTCTCTTTACAATTTAGACTGTAAAACTTCTTAACTTGGTTTTCCAGAATAGAACTTGATGCAGTATTACTTTCTCAGTATTAATTAAAACATAGCCAAACTTAGTAAACATGTAAGGAATTTACAAAATGTGCTCCCTGCACCTTTTAACCCACTTATTCCCTAATGCATGAGATTCATTTGATTACTTCTAATCAAATATCAAACAAACTGAACAGTAACAATCCCATAGTCACTTATTCATCCCATCAAATTAGTTATTTCTTATCTAAACCAAGTACAAACATTGTGAACGGATGCTGATTTTAACAGATGCCAATTTTCTGTTATAACTATGGAAACAGAAAAACTTAATTCTTCATGTAAATCTTTAAATATTTAATTCACGTTGAACTCTAAGTTCAACTCTTTTTCATTATAGATTATAGAGACTTTAGGTCTCCACCCTTACTACAAATATGTTTAAAAACCATACATTTCGACAGAAAAGCCATAGTTAGCTTGCAGTTAACGTATGATTAACATGGTCTTCAGACTGCCTGTAGTAAAAGACGTCATGCTTTCAACTTAGCCGATATCCCACGTTAACTGAAAGTTCAGAGTTATTGCTCTACCCATCTAATATCGCCGCTGTTTGTAAAATAAATCGCTTATCTTATCAACACAGCAACAGTAGGGTGCAAAAACTCTCAAGAAAGGCCAAGTTAACAGAAAACAGATGCATGTCCACCCTTGCTGTCTTGCCAGTTGGGCTCTCGTCACCACTGGGAAGCCCTCCCTCCAATGCCTTTCGGGGGAAGAGTCACTGGCTTGTTGTTGACTCTCTGTTGCACAATTGGGCAATTGGGCTGTACGCTGCTGGCAATACTCTGCCCTCATTCAGGGGGGTTGCGGTTGGTGGGTGTCTCTTTGGTTGATGCCTGGCAATGTGGGTGGATTGATTTCCTGCCTGTTGGGCCCTGTCCGGGGCCTCCCCTGGGTAGGGCTACAGTGTTGCCGGACCTCCCCATCTCAGTTCCAAGGTGTTACGCTGCTATATTATTGTGCTGGGGGATATGAGGAATGCACTTCTAACTTTTCTTAGTTTCCTCCAGTTTTACATTTTAGGAGGAGATGAGGTCCTGGTCCACATCTACGGATTACCTGGTTTGGGAGGCCCGTTGCTGTCCCTGTCCTTGTCCACATGGTCATACTTCTGACCTAGTCTAAAATCAAATAGCCTCTGGATTTAGCCCAGAGAAATGTATTCATTATTCCAATTGTACTCTTAATATCTCACCCGGCACAGTCAGAAGAGGATTGGTCACCCCTCTGAGCCTGGGTCCTCTCTAGGTTTCTTCCTAAAATTCGGCCTTCTTAGGGAGCCACTGAAATTCAACACTACTGTTGTTTGCTCCTTGGGGTTTAAGGCCGGGTGTCTCTTTTACAACTGCTGTTGTAAAAAGGGCTTTATAAATAAATTAGATTGATTGATGAAGTCACTCAAATCAAGGAACAATCAGGGAGTGATCCCCAGGATACTCCAACCTAGATCTCTAAACACAGTCACGTCAATCTACCCCATTTGTCAGTTTACCAGGCTAGAATTTAAACGCCAGTAACGAGCATCAGGCATAGATCTGAAAACACAAGTATTATCCCAGTTATCATTGTAAACACAAACAAAGCGAAAGTAAATCATGAATTAACCAACTCCAATTGAACATTTAAAATAGGACGTCTAATTTTACGGGCTTCCGCTATTTGGGGAATAAACAGGCTTTGGCTATTTTGCCCTCTGTTGCAGGCTATGACTATATTGGCTGCAAATCCAGTCTTCATGGAAAATAGCGTGTTATCTTAATGTTAGAGACTATCGTCATGTTCAGCATTCTACTCCATACAAGAAGAGAGAAAACACTATTTTACTCCTCATAACGAAACCACAAGATCATATGTTACCAAATTAAAGAAGCAGGATTGTACCAATTTCCAATATATCTCGTATACAATCCTAAGTTAGCAGGCAAACACCTCCACGTGTGCCAGCCACCAGCACAACACTAGAAGGCAAATTTCAATTTCACGGATTCGGCACTAAGGCAAAAGCCGAAAAAGTGGGCCCCGCAAAGGAATCACAACAACGACGCAGTGAATGCATTCAACTGATTGTACACCAAACAAAGCAAAACCTTGCAATTTCAAAACATCCAAGTTAACAACAACCTCTGTCACGGTCCCTCCCCCGTGATTGTGTGTGTATGGATGCATGTTCCCCTTTCTGTCTGTGCCTCTGTTTTGGTCGTCCTGGCAACCTATTAGGGGGCGTGGCGTCAACTCCGCGGTGATGCCGGTGCCAGCTGTTTCCACTTGATGATCACGCACCTGTTCCCTATTCCACCACTCACCGGCAGCATTTAAGAGGCGCTTTGACGTCTCGTCCCTGCCGGATCATTAGTCGTATCTTGTATGTCTTACTCAGTCTGAAGTTCTGCCTGGTCCCACTTACCGGTTTGCTTTGTGTTCTTACTCACCCTGATCTCCGTTCCGTCACAGGATTCCGTATCTCTGTTCACCTGCCTGGATTCTGCCTCGACAACCGGTTCATCTACTGCATCCTGACCCACATTCTCCTTCCTGACTGCCTGGACTCCTGGAATCACCTTCACTCCATCTCCCCTGCCTTCACTCTGTCCATACTCTCCACATACACTTGCTGTTCACTAATAAATCACCCTTCACGGTCTCTACTTGTCCTTGTCTGCTTTTGGGTTCCGCCCTGGCCCTGACAACCTCTGTAAACAAGATCAAATATTCCACCAAGAAATACACAATGCAGCCAATTGGAACCCTCGTGCACAGGGAATACCAAAATGGACAAATTAATTTACTGGGTTGACCATAACCAGATATGGACAAATGCCCGTGACTCGTGCCACAATCTCATACAGAACAAACACAATTGGCATGCATGCATATACAACATCATTAGTACAACTAATAATTTAAACCATAAGCTGACCAACAACTTTGGCATTTTACAGGAGCAATACCTACTCCAACTACAGGTGCTATAACTGAAATACCCTAAAAATAACTTCTAGTTACCATACTTTCTCAAATCCATCTATCATGACATACCGAAATCAACCACCTAGTTTACTAAAGCATATGAAAGCTGTAACTCCTGTATCCTCCAAATATGTTAGAGAAAAACCAGGATTGCATTAAGGAATGATCTCACCGGTTGATGCTCTCTGGTCCGTCTCCTCTGACCGTCAGCACCCCTCCCTCAGGCGGGTTAGCGTTCCTGCGCGTTCCCGTTGGATCACCCGCGGCGAACCGTCTCTATTCTTGCGGGAACACAACATCTAAACAGCCGTTGTCTTGATTCCCACTGGTATCTTCCCAAATCCAATGTCCAATCAAATGTCTAGCGGTAGCTTCATAAATATAAATGTAGCGGTTAGCATAGTCTCTTCCTCAACCCCGGGTCTGTAGTCTTCTTTGGTCTCAGTCGCTGCAAACACCGGAGATTACAGATCTGGTGTGTACTACTCCCCACTTTTGGACCTATTCTTGACCCGCATAGACTCCCTCAACACTTCCACAGTGGAGCAAAAATGGCCTCCATCAGCACGTTCACAACGAAAAGGTCCATAGAGTGAAACCAATCGGGCGGGGTTGGCTACGACAATTGTAGGGAAATGTTTTCCAACGATGCAGTGTCGCCGGGCACGGTGGGACGATGCAAACCTCCAAGGAGTCCCAGCGAGGTTAACCCTAACCCTAACCCTGGTACCTCGATCAACGTGCCCAGCATGCGTTGATAAGCTTGTCAGCCCTTTTGCAAGATATACCTTACACCGGTGTATTATACAGTGGTCCAACCACTGTACTGTTAACAGTTTTCTATAAGGTCCAACCTTATACTGCAGATTTTCAAGCGCATAGTGCCCTTACCTCCTGAGTTCAAAATGTAAGCCTGGGTACCTGTACTGATGAAACCCAAAAATAATTTAAGCTGGGTGCCCTGACTCTCACCCTTTTCGCAGCCAGTCCACTAGCAGGGGAGGATTTGGACTCCGGGACCCAGTCACTGGCCATGCATGGATAACCCGCTAGGATTTGATTAGAGACACCAGGCTAAGTAACCAAGGACGAGCTCCCAAAGTGTGATGGCAATTCCATCGATCAGAACTCTTAAAGGAGGAAGTACAGAGACAAAATTCTCTTGGCACAATTTAACAATTTATTTGCAAATAAGAGGGACGCGTCAAACGCTTACAGACATAATCATCCAAGGAGTCTCTGAAGTAGATACATGAACAGTCCATATTTATTACAGTTAAAAGGGGTGTATTGACATAGGACAGCTGCCCAGCTGTCCTATGTCAATAAAACACATTCCCTTTGTTCTGTTACAACTTAGTCTTCACACAAGGGGCAAGCTGTCCTCCCCCACATGGGTAACCTATTGAACTCTAAAGAGCTCTTACAGCATCTGGACAGACAATAGATGCCCTGATAAGTTATACAGATGTGCAGTAACCATTTCATCTGCTGATACCAGTCAATGATGCCCCCTAGGCAAATACCAGATCCCCTACATTCCTTTTCTAATTTGAACAAGGGTACTCAGTCCTTTAATCAGTGAGAATAAATTGGTTAGAGAAATGTTCACAACAATTCACCACAGCCAAGAAGAAGTGGGTGACAGATTATGCCACATTCAACTGAGTGTCCAAGGCTGAGCCAATGACATCAGCAATGAGCTGACCTCTATGAAGGAGAGGTAACAATCTGGACTGACTCATAGGAACAGGGACACTTGACTTTGGGGTCATAGAGAGGTAAAGCACATACAGTAGTGGACATCAATAAGGCTTTTAAAGCACTGCAGTTTTCATAACTAGGAAGATTGGATGAATGGAGAGGACCACGCAACACAACAGAGATTCCAACATCCTCCACTGCCCCAGCCAGGAGCCAATCGTCAGGACTTGGGAAGAGGGTAGTTGGACTTTTATCAATTCACCCCCTACATTTGTTTATTTGCTATTTGTCCATTATTATTATTCTAAATGTTTCTGTGGAATAGTGCTTTATAAAACACTATCCATATAGCACGAAAAGATCTGCCATTAGAGAAACAAAAATGACTATGTATTAATTTGACCATGGTTATACTATTTCATCCACTTTGGCCACACTACTCTAGTTTATCCATAAACAATATAGAGAGATGTAAAAATATTTACCTTATAGACATTTCTATTTTTCCTAAATGTATGGTTTGAAAAAATTGTAAATCACTTTTACACAACTCAGGTTTTTCTTTTTGACATTCAATCCCACCATTTCATTATTAGTTGAGTGTTATTTTTAGTATTGCAGTAACCGTTAAATTAGGGAACAGGAGAATAGGTAAACTGATGCAATGTTTTGTATTCTCCTTTCTCCTGTAAGGACTGTGTGGCGGACCTCTAGCTCAATTCATTGAAACGAATTGGGAACAACCATGAAGTGAAACCTCCTGCAACCTTTCCCTTTGGCACCTTCTGAGTTCCAAAACCAGATTCATGGCATAATGGACATTTTGCTGAGAAAAAGTCGGAAGGCCTGACCTCCTTGTTATGTCTGGAACACATCTCCAATCAACGGTGAGACAGAACAACACAACTTGGAATTGTACCAACAGATTTGGGGCACAGAGAGACTCGCTGCAGAAGAAGATGAGACTGTGTTTCTATCAGTTTCTACACCATCAAGATCAAGGCAGAGAGGCCTTTGGGTCGATATGGACGGGGACAACAAAAGGACAATGTGCCAGGTAAAGGGAGAGGACTGGGGAGTAACTTCACATTTAAATCTAGACTTAGACATGCATTGGTATAGAGGTTGTGTTATACTAGATCAAAATGGAGTGGGAGGTCAAAACTTGTAACTAAAACATATTAGCTAAATAAATATTAAAGCTGGCATTGGAATGGGTGGTGTAAAGATACATTGAGTGCCTGAAAGAAATGTCTACTGGAGAATTGACTGACAGCAAAACCGAACGATCAAAGAGACCAAATGTCACCACACGTAAACGCACTTAAGTCCCTTATTTGCCTCATCAAAATCTTCTGCCCAGATGTGTAAAACAGCTTCATGGGATCAGGAAAAGAAGGAAGCAGTTATATGTAACAATTGCCCCGAGAAAGTAATGATAACCCATGTGCCCATAAGATACGAAGTCAGAATTATATTTTCTGTAATGAACCCATCCAAATTAACCATTGGCACTGTGTTCTACTGTACTTTCTCCCCCCCTGAAAGAGACCCAAAACAAGAGAACTGGGTGATTCCCCCAGGCCATCAGGTGATAGTGGTAACTGTAACAGACCCAAGGTCACCGACACACACCATGATTTACCTAAAGAGGTTGGTCACAATTCCACGCCAGCCTCTCTTTTTGTTCAGGACCATGCTGTTAAAGGCAGGACCAGTAAACTATATAGCCAACTTGCTCTCGCTCATGCAAGAGCCATAAAAAAATGGGAAAATGCATCAAATCTATCTACCTAAAAACTGGGCTGGCACTTGTGGATTGGCATAGGTCATTAAAGGAATGTTTTACATTTATACCTAATTACAACTCCACTGTTTCTTAGCTAGTTAATGAAATTAACCAGGCCCACAATGATGACATCAAAGGACCAATTTCCTGGATAGATGAGCTGTGGGGTCAGTATTGCTGGGTAGTCATTATAGTCATAGTGGCCATAGGCCTGTTAGTACTCCTCCAACATGTCGGTTGTCGAGTGGCCCTGAATGTATTGTGTTCTAATAATAATCAATTTGGCATAGAGCTAAAAGACATGCATTAGTTTAAAACATCCCAATGTTTAAATTGACCTACTGATACTGATCTACTAATACCAATGTACTGATGTTCACATATACTGACCACCCTCACAAGTCCATGCTAAGGTAAATAACACACATAGTTAACCTGGAGTTGTCATGATGGTGTACATAAAACCCAGAAGGGGCCTTGGCCCAGTGTGGTGAACCCGCAGGATGACTACGATGGTGAATGGACCCCGTGGAGGAAGACTAGGATATCCACACTTAGTATAAATTGAACATTGATCTTTGTAACCATAACAAGTGTCTTGTCAGTGTTTGATTCTGCTATAACTTACTTGAAAGTAATTGTAACCTCCTGATCCTTAGGACCAGGAAGTTTTGACAATAAAGAATGTATTTTATACTGGAATAAATTATTTTGTTTTATTGTCCCTTTGTAGAAAATTAATTTATTGTCTTTCTTATTTATTCATTATCTTATTAGAAGGGATTTATACTCTGTATGCTTGATCAATTACACATATGCTGACATGCTAGTCTCTCTCTCTGTCTCCAACTTTTAAGGCCAGTATCTTGTGTTCAGGGGCAGTGATGAATGGAATGTCGGCTGAGCAGGGCATCGGCTCCTTTCAGCAGTAAGAGAAACAGGCCTCTGCCTGTGCCATAAAACCGCCATAAGAAACTGTTCTCTAGGAGGAAGCTCTTGAACAGCAGGGGGTTATTATTACTTCCATCCTACCGGTGAACAGAGCTCTATCCCTTATTGGGAAGAGCATAGTCAACTTAAGTCCCCATGTAGCCGCCTGATGTTACCTACCTGGCTACCTGCCAAACTTTTTTCGAATTTACTGTATATAAACTAATTGGTCAAAATCTATATATTTTTCATCTGTTGACCTCTTACCCAACTTTACTACACTGGGACTCTTTTTGGACATACTTAACAGAACTACTCACCCCTGAACACCCAACGCTAAGTATCATTAAAATGCCTTATCACTGTAATTGTTGTAGCTACAACACGGAGGAGAACTATCGCCTTCAGGTAAAGATAGCAGAGTTAGAGGCTCGGCTTCTGACGCAAATGTCAGTCAAGGATTATGTTAGTGTAGAAATAGAAAAAACTGCGTCTGTGCCACCAGGAAGAAACAACAGTGTTGTTAGCCCCCCTGGCACAGTTCCTGCAGCCGGGCAAGAACTTTCTCTTGGTCAGTAGGAAGAAATGCCGTTGACCAGTTAAACCTGAGTTGTTGCTAAATCCAACTGAGACTTTCAGCACGTTTTCCCCACTAGAGTCGGAGTCAAGGCCCGAGCCGTCTTTGGAGGGGAATGAACGGCAGGCATGTTCTACCGGTGGCCTTGAAAAAGTATAAACTTTAGTCATCGGCGATTCCATTACCCACAGTATTAGACTAAAGAATCAGCCGGCGATCGTACACTATTTACCGGGGGGCAGAGCCACCGACGTAGCCGCAAATCTGGGGCTGGTGCTAGCGAAGTCTGGAACTGGCAAGTGTAGAGAGTACAGAAATTGTTATTCACGTTGGCACCAATGACGTTAGGATGAAACCGTCAGAGGTTACGAAGCAGAACATAGCATCAGCGTGTAAACTAGCTAGAAAGATGTGTCTGCATTGAGTAATTGTCTCTGACCCCCTCCCAGCTAGGGGTAGTGACGAGCTCTACAGCAGACTTGTGCAACTCAATCACCAGCTGAAAACTGTGTTCTGCCCGTCGCAGGAGGTAGAGTTTGTAGATAACTGGCTCTCTTTTTGGGACTCTCCCAGAAATAGGGCCAGGCCTGATCTGCTGAGGAGCGACGGACTCCTGTTAGCCAGCCTGCTAGCATAGTGGAGTCTGTCGATAGCATAGCCAGAGTAGTTAATACAGCTTTACCTATTGCTACTGTGACTCATTCCAGGCTAAGAAAAGTTAAACTAGGTAGTGCTAACAAAAACAACATTATTAAGATAAAGCCTTCCTCCACCTCGGTCACAAATAAAAATGACTATCACCTCGCATCTCAAAATGTGACTCCTAAATGTTAGATCCCTTGCTCCAAAGGCAGTTGCAGTAAATTAATTCATCTCTAATCATAAACTAGAGGTTATTGGTTTATGAGAAATGTGGCTAAAGCCTGATGAATTAATTGCCCTAGACTTAAATGAGGCTTGGGCTCTGGAACCAAGCACGGCTTGGGCTCTGGAACCACACTCCTTGAGAGAGGATGGACTCTTCACCACTCTGGAGTTGCCCATGGTGAGAGGCGGCGGGCTGGTGTGGGTTTGCTTATAGCTCCCCAGCTCTGCCGCCATGTGTTGGAGTTTACCCCGGTGAACGAGAAGGTCGTTTCCCTGCGCCTACGGGTCGGGGATTGGTCTCTCACTGTTGTTTGTGCCTACGGGCCGAATGGCAGTGCAGAGTACCCGACCTTCTTGGAGTCTCTGGGAGGGGTGCTGGAAAGTGCTCCGACTGGGGACTCTATCGTTCTACTGGGGGACTTCAACGCCCACGTGGGCAACGACAGTGACACCTGGAGGGGTGTGATTGGGAGGAACGCCCCCCTGATCTGAACCCGAGTGGTGTTCAGTTATTGGACTTCTGTGCTAGTCACAGTTTGTCCATAACGAACACCATGTTCAAGCATAAGGGTGTCCATCAGTGCACATGGCACCAGGACACCCTAGGCCGCAGGTCGATGATCGACTTTGTTGTCGTTTCATCTGACCAGCGGCCGTATGTCTTGGACACTCGGGTGAAGAGAGGGGCGGAGCTGTCAACTGATCACCACCTGGTGGTGAGTTGGATCCGATGGCGGGGGAGGAAGCTGGACAGACTCGGCAGGCCCAAGCGTACTGTAAGGGTCTGCTGGGAACGTCTGGCCGAGTCTCCTGTCAGAAAGATCTTTAACTCCCACCTCCGGCAGAGCTTCGACTGGATCCCGAGGGAGGCTGGAGATATTGAGTCCGAGTGGAGCATGTTCTCCACCGCCATTGTGGAAGCGGCCGCTCGGAGCTGTGGCCGTAAGGTCTCTGGTGCATGTCGAGGCAGCAATCCCCGAACCCGGTGGTGGACACCGGAAGTAAGGGATGCCGTCAAGCTGAAGAAGGAGTCCTATCAGGCCTGGTTGGCTTGTGGGACTCCTGAGGCGGCTGACGGGTACCGACAGGCCAAGCGGACTGCAGCCCGGGTGGTTGTGGAGGCAAAAACTCGGGCCTGGGAGGAGTTCGACGAGGTCATGGAGAAGGACTATCGCCTGGCTTCGAAGAGATTCTGGCAAACCGTCCGGCTCCTCAGGAGAAGGAAACAGTGCCCTACCAACGCTGTTTACAGTAGAGGTGGGCAGCTGTTGATGTCGTCGGGCGGTGGAAGGAGTACTTCGAGGATCTCCTCAATCCCGCCGTCACGTCTTCCATTGAGGAAGCAGAGGATGAGGGCTCAGAGGTGGACTCGTCCATCACCCGGGCTGAAGTCACTGAGGTGGTCAAGAAACTCCTCGGTGGCAAGGCACCGGGGTTGGATGAGATCCGCCCTGAGTACCTCAAGTCTCTGGATGTTGTGGGGCTGTCTTGGTTGACACGCCTGTGCGACATCGCGTGGCGGTGGGGGACAGTGCCTTTGGGATGGCAGACCGGGGTGGTGGTCCCTCTTTTTAAGAAGGGGGACCGGAGGGTGTGTTCCAACTATAGGGGGATCACACTTCTCAACCTCCCCAGGAAAGTCTATGCCAGGGTTCTGGAGAGGAGAATACGGCCGATAGTAGAACCTTGGATTCAGGCGGAACAGTGTGGTTTTCGTCCGGGCCGTGGAACACTGGACCAGCTCTATACCCTCTACGGGGTGTTGGAGGGTTGGGAGTTTGCCCAACCAATCCACATGTGTTTTGTGGATTTGGAGAAGGCATTCGACTGTGTCCCTCGCGGCATCCTGTGGAGAGTGCTTCTGGAATATGGGGTCCTGGGTCCTTTGCTAAGGGCTGTCAGGTCCCAGTACGACCGAAGCAGGAGCTTGGTCCGCATTGCCGGCAGTAAGTCAGACTTGTTCCCAGTGCATGTTGGACTCCGGCAGGGCTGCCCTTTGTCGCCGGTTCTGTTCATAATTTTTATGGACAGAATTTCTAGGCGCAGCCAGGGGCCGGAGGGTGTCAGGTTTGGGGACCACACAATTTCGTCTTTGCTCTTTGCGGATGATGTTGTCGTGTTGGCCTCTTCAAACCAGAACCTTCAGCATGCACTGGGACGGTTTGCAGCCGAGTGTGAAGCAGTGGGGATGAGAATCAGTACCTCCAAATCCGAGGCCATGGTCCTCAGTCGGAAAAGGGTGGCTTGCCCACTTCAGGTTGGTGGAGAGTGCCTGCCTCAAGTGGAGGAGTTTAAGTATCTAGGGGTCTTGTTCACGAGTGAGGGAAGGATGGAACGGGAGATTGACAGACGGATCGGTGCAGCTTCTGCAGTAATGCGGTCGATGTATCGGTCTGTCGTGGTGAAGAAAGAGCTGAGCCGCAAGGCGAAGGGAGAGGGAAGTCTGGGGAGAGGGAAGTCTGGCCATCCCTGCTTAGACTGCTGCCCCCGCGACCCGGCCCCGGATGAAGCGGAAGAAGATGAACAATGAACTGGGTCCCGGAGCCTAAATCCTCCCCCGCTCGTGGGAAAGTTACGTAAAGGGTGAAAGTCTGTTAACAGTACGGTGGGTGTGTGCGTGTGTGTGTGGTGAAATACAGTAAAAATTTGAAGTGCTTACATTACAGAATGCATGGTTTTATACTCTAATGGCAGTGAGATAAAAAAAAGAGGGTGCAAAATTTATAAACAGAGTATGAAAGACATGAAAGAGTTAAAGACATTGGATTTCAAAAATGTAACAAAAAATAAGAGTTCTGCCAAAAAATCATGCCCCTAGCTGCAACACAGACCACATTATCCCCAAATAAAAAAATTATAATTAGAAAAATGTACAAAAATGCCTGAGGGGTGCATAAGGGTTAAATTAATGAATCTACCGCTAGTCATTCGACTGGACATTAGGTTTGGGAAGATAACCATGGGAATCAAGACACCGGCTGATTAGATGTATTGTTCCCGCAAGAATAGAGACAGTTTCGGCTGCCACTTTGGCCTCGGAAATGCGAGAAAGATGTCTCGTTTGCTTTTCAACAGTAGGGGAATTGAGCCCCTATGTCTCCTCATACGGCCTGTATTGTAGGTAGGGGAGATTCGGTCCCAGTGGGTTAGCAGTGCGACGTCCTCGGATTGAATTCCGGCGACACAGGGGGGGGCGAACCTTTTGCCGACAGCTACCCGGTGCTGTGGGGTTAACCGTTACATATCCGTGTTGTGGGGCACAACCACTTGTTACACTCAGAGGCCCTCACAGATTTTATCAGGCTCTATGTCTATGTCCATCCTGTACTGCTTCTGCTTTCAGAGTCATGTTCCGTTGACTCTGTCATGAAAGCAGGTGGGGAAGGTATGGAATGATTATTTATAATGAAAAAAGACTTAAATTAAAATAGGTAGCAAATTAAATAGGTAGTTAAAGAGTTACATGAAGATTTGGATTTTGCTGTTTGCATAGTTATAACAGAGAATTGACATATGTGAACATATGTTCACAGTATTTGTCTAATTTGGATTTTTATATAAAATCTAACATAATTATGGTTGAATAGAATACATCTTACCATTTTGACTAGGTTTAGCTAAGAAATAACTAATTTGATGGGATGAATAGTGACTTTGAGAATGTTCAGTTTGTTTGTTTGATATTTGATTAGAAGTAATCATATTAATCTAATGAATTATGGAATAAATGGGTAAAAATGTGCAGGGAGCACATTCTGTTATTCCTTACATGTTTACTAAATTTTGCTGTTTTACTAAAATACTGAGAAAGTAATTCTGCATCAAGTTCTATTCTAGAAAACCAAGTTTTGCATAGTCTAAATTGTATAGAGGGGTAAAGACCCCTTGGAGTGCTCAACTCACTCACACAAATACCAGTGTGTGGGGTGGGGGGCTGTTTGAAATGGGTTTTTGACTTGTTTGGACTCTTTAGAAGAGAAACAGACTTACTGGTGACATTATCAAAATTGGGTATTCTAATTCGGCTACATTGAATACTTGGTGTTCATTATTCTGGTTTTGACTTGAAGGAACTGGAAGTGTCAATTCCATGTTTATTTACGTATTCAATGACTTTTCATTATTTTTTATAGACATTGTCATGGTGCGGTGAGCAGTAGCGCCACCGTGCCATAGTTTCTCAGTTCCCATATCTCACGAACACATCCCGGACTGTCACATGTTTCCAATCTTCCACACCAGGTCCCAATCTAGCTAATTTGTATGTGTATGTATGTTTCCCCTCTGCTCCCCACATTGTGGCTCATTGTTCTTGTCGTGTTTGGATGTCGTGTGTGTTGCCGTTGTTTGTAAGTACGTGTTCCATTGTATATTGTCGTTTTTGCTGCTTTAGTCAGCCCTTTGCTTTTGTGTGTTTTGTGCTCGGTGTTTGTTTATTTCTTGTCTATTAAAGACTCAACACCGACTATACCTGCCTGCACCTGGTTCCTTGCTCTCGCAACACATCACTACACCACCTGTTGTGACAGAATGAGCCACCTAAACTGGAACCAGCAGGCTATGACGGAGGAGGATCACCTGTGGAATCGCCGCCTCCTCTCATGCATGGTCGGCACGTTCCTCTACCGAGACCTGGAGCGGGAAGCTCCCTTTACGGTGAAGCGTGTTGAGCGTGTACTCGCGGAGGCGTGCAGACAATGGGCCATCACAAGCACCAAGGAGCTGCTGGCCCGGTACCCATTCCGTCTGCGGAGGGACATCTTCCCTTCGTCTGGGAAAGCACAGAAGAAGAGGGCGAGGTGCCCAAAACTCGGTCCGAGGTCCCCCCAGGAAAATTTTAGGGTGGGGCTGAGTGGGTGCCTCCTCGACCCCGTGCAGGCTGGCCAGGCTGTAGGCTGGCAATTAGGCACACACCGCTTCCTGCTCCGCGGCCTTCCGCCGCCCCTGTCCCTGCGCCACGGCGCCGATTGCCCCCTGCTGCATTGGAGCAGCAGCCAGCGCCTCCTACCTGCCAGCAGCGGCAGTCAGCGCCCCCTGCTGCATTGGAGCAGCAGCCAGCGCCTCCTACCTGCCAGCAGCGGCAGTCAGCGCCCCCTGCTGCATTGGAGCAGCAGCCAGCGCCTCCTTCCTGCCAGCGGCAGCAGCCAGCACCGCCTGAGGCCGAGGAGGAGTGGCCTGCACCGCCTGAGGCCGAGGAGGAGTGGCCTGCACCGCCTGAGGCCGAGGAGGAGTGGCCTGCACCGCCTGAGGCCGAGGAGGAGTGGCCTGCACCGCCTGAGGCCGAGGAGGAGTGGCCTGCACCGCCTGAGGCCGAGGAGGAGTGGCCTGCACCGCCTGAGTTTGCCGGGGTTTGGCTGCCACCGCCCTCTCCTGTCCCGGCCGCCCCGGCGCCCTCTCCTGTCCCGGCCGCCCCGGCGCCCTCTCCTGTCCCGGCCGCCCCGGCGCCCTCTCCTGTCCCGGCCGCCCCGGCGCCCTCTCCTGTCCCGGCCGCCCCGGCGCCCTCTCCTGTCCCGGCAGCCCCGGCGCCCTCTCCTGTCCCGGCAGCCCCGGCCCCTCCTTCGGCTCTTCCGGCTACCGACCCACCGTCGGCTCTTCCGGCGCCCCCTCGGCGGGTTTGTGCCGATGAGGGTACTGCGCTGCCCCGCCCCCCCTCCCTTGGGCTGGGGTTCGTCTTGGCCCGTACGGTGGCCGGGCCTTTGGGGGGGGTACTGTCATGGTGCGGTGAGCAGCAGCGCCACCGTGCCATAGTTTCTCAGTTCCCATATCTCACGAACACATCCCGGACTGTCACATGTTTCCAATCTTCCACACCAGGTCCCAATCTAGCTAATTTGTATGTGTATGTATGTTTCCCCTCTGCTCCCCACATTGTGGCTCATTGTTCTTGTCGTGTTTGGATGTTGTGTGTGTTGCCGTTGTTTGTAAGTACGTGTTCCATTGTATATTGTCGTTTTTGCTGCTTTAGTCAGCCCTTTGCTTTTGTGTGTTTTGTGCTCGGTGTTTGTTTATTTCTTGTCTATTAAAGACTCAACACCGACTACACCTGCCTGCACCTGGTTCCTTGCTCTCGCAACACATCACTACACCACCTGTTGTGACAGACATGTATTCCTCTGTACTAAATTTCTGTCCTAGTAGGCAATCATTGGAATGTTAATGGGTAACCAATGTTTTTTTTAAGGTGTGAATGATGAGACAAAAAGGTTTGCTTGCTATTGCCTAGCTGGTTTGTTTCTCAAGATAAAACCAATGTGTCCCTAATTGATAAGGGGACCCTTCTTCAAGACTAGGGTCTGTTATCTTTAGGTTAGTAAACCATTCCCCACTCCAGGGTTAGCTCTGGGGAGATAGGGCATAAAGGGGGGGGGGGGGGGGTCATGTTTTATGACAGGATAACAATGTCTTATGTCTGAGTCCTTAGAAGAAACTGACGCTTTGCAACATTTGGTGGGGTAATTAAAGGTTAAATAATGGTTACGTCATTTGAGCTTCAAGATTGTGTGAAATGTTTTGATTTGCAATAAGTTATTTGATCTTTTATGTGAAAGAAAGTTGAATTTTATTGTAGTTCCAATACAACACAATCAGATGTAAGTATATACCAGTGGTAGCGGTTGGTGGGTGTCCCTTTGGTTGATGCTTGGCAATGTGGGTGAATTGATTTCCTGCCTGTTGGGCCCTGTCCGGGGCCTCCCCCGGGTAGGGCTACAGTGTCGCCGGACCACTCTGTCTCAGTCCCAAGGTCTTACGCTGCTATACTATTGTGCTGGGGGATTGGGTCAGTTCTCCTTCCCCACTAAATTCTCCTTCTCCACTATAAATCGTTGTTGATATGAGGAATGCGTTTTCTGAATTTTCCCAGTCTTCTCCCGTTTTAAACTTTAGGATGACATGAGGTCCTGGTCCACACCTGCGGAGTACCTGGTTTGGGGGGGCCCGTTGCTGTCCCTGTCCTTGTCCATCTAGTCATACTTCTGACCTAGTCTAATTTTAAATAGACTCTAGATATAGCCCAGATAAATATATTAATTATTCCAATTGGACTCTTAATATCTCACCCGGCACAGCCAGAAGAGGACTGGTCACCCCTCTGAGCCTGGGTCCTCTCTAGGTTTCTTCCTAAATTTCGGTCTCCTTAGGGAGTTTTTCCTAGCCACTGAAATTCAACACTACTGTTGTTTGCTCCATGGGGTTTAAGGCTGGGTGTTTCTGTAAAAGCACTTTGTGACAACTGCTGTTGTAAAAAGGGCTTTATAAATAAATTTAATTGAAAGATAGTAATTGTCCAGATTATTATATCTCAGCCTTTGACCAGGCTGTCTGGGCAACCGATATTCTATGATTTTCTGTCTCCTGGAGTTATTTGTGCAACCTTGCATTTTTAGACTACACCGTAGTGGCTACTACGCCTTGTATGTACATTCTGCAAATGCTAATTCCATCATCTGTACTGTTGGAAGAGAATATAATCTTGAAACTTGAAATGCATAATCAGAACATTCTGTCATGACTTACTCTGTGTTGGTCTCTGTACTCTCTTTGTCATGATTGTTCCTGTGGATCCATGTAATTAAACTTGAAATAATCAACTGTTATACCAGACTCTGAGAAGTTTTTATTGTAATAAATCGTGAACATTTTCCATCTTCCACAATAACCACTGAGTTACATTGTGGCCAATGGTATGGGTAGAGTAAAATACCAGCAGCAATTGCAAATACACAGTGCCCCTTGATTTTTTTGCACGTAATCACTCTATAGATCCTCTTGAACATTTCCTACAAAACATTCACTGCGGTGTATAGAATAGTTTTTTCTGCATGAGTCAATATGTATTTTATAACCACTGAGTTACATTGTGGCCAATGGGATGGGCAGAGTAAAATGTCAGCAACAATTGCAAATACACAGTGCCCATTGATTTTTTTGCAGATAATCACTCTATAGAATCTCCTAAACATTTCCTACAATACATTTACTCCGGCGTATAGAACAGTTTTTTCTGTATGAGTCAATATGTATTTCATATCCACTGAGTTACATTGTGGAAAAAGAGGGTGTGGAAATATTGTGTTGCTAGATGTAGTACAACATTACCCATGCTTAGACAGGTTTGTCTTACTCTACACACTCTCCTGAATATTTCCTACATTGCTTTCTCAGTGGAATATTCAATAGTTTATGAGCTATGAGGCAATATGTATTCCATATTCAGTCATTGGCATTGTCTGAATTTTGCCCTTGGAACGTGTTTTAATACCCACTTTTTATTGATATTACTCTTAAATATAATCATATATTTGATTATAATCAAATTTAATCTTAAACAATTAATAAACTCATTTTATGTCAGTTTTGAAGTAATACGTTTTGTCTCTTTTATTTTGAAAATATCCTTATTTTCGTGACCTGGAAGTGTTTCTTTAATGTTGCTCACAAGACGCTGATATGAAACTATTGAAAGTGACGCACCTAAAGACAAACCACATAGAGGCATTGTGAAAGGAGGAAGTTGGACCAGCACGATAAGTCAGATCGCAAGTGTGCCATTGTCTGCTTTTTAGATTGCTCTTTGTAATTAAGCTTTATGGCATGAGTTGTCTTTTTGAAGTGAGGTTGTTCAACTCCAGTCCATTGTTCATCTCTGGTGGGCTACTTGTGTGCGTAAAGTTTTTATTGTATTTTTAATTGTATATCTTTAATGTTGATACATTTTTGATGACCATTAAAATGTAATACATGCTAATGTCACCAAATAGTGCTTTAAGTAGTGTTTAAGTAGCGTCTACACTCAAAGGTATTTCTGTGGATTTTAGTTTTTTATCTGATAATGGGTTATTTGGAACAACCATTTTTAAAGGCTATTCTTGGTACCCATAAAGACCAGACTTTTCACATATTTCATCAAATCTTTTCACCTAACTTAAAAAAAATGATATACATAATATTATTATCTATTCACTTTGCGTTGACACAAAATTTAAAAAATAATTTATTTCTCATAATGATTTCCACATGCTTTTCCCAGACGGGTATCATCACAACCCTGCGATGAGTATGCCCCAGAATGAGGTGGAGAGGGAGGAGGAGTACAGGAACCCTACAGAGGTAAAGAAGAGCCAGATAGTGATGCCCTGCCATGCCAACCACTGCCAAGAGCTTAGCGTGGGCCAGCTGCTTAAATGGATGGACTCTACAGCCTGTCTGTCAGGTTTGTTTCAGCCAAAAATATCCAATGTCATTCCATTCTACTCTAACTCTGTGTTACATATACAAGGTTGTATTACATGTACAATTGTTATACAAATACAACCTTTTGTCGATATATATAGTACCCACTGGGCACAGAGCTAGTGCACCAACTGGTATGAATGTACAACACCGCTACAGGCCATTGCAACTATAAAAAAGGTTGCCACACACATATTGTCAATACGTAGGCGCCACAGAGTACCTACCATCTGGAGGTGGATATTATTGAAAAATATACAAGGATGTCCTTTTCCCCAAAACACCCCCCATGCATTCCGCACCCCCTCTCAAAACATCTTTGGTGTTATGAATCTACATGGAAAATGTATTGGATATTAACCAATGTATCAGAGTAAATGGTTGTTTTGAGGTTGACATCTAGTGGTGGGAAAGTTATCATGGTAACCAAAGGCAAGCTTAGGTAAATCTTGAAGAAAGATTTAGAATTTGTGGCGATTTTTGTATTTTCAAAGAAAAACACCTGAATGAATTTGTTTGAATCTACAGACTCATTGAATTAATAAACATTTTATGATTTGTCAAATATCTAATGTGTCCATGTGACTGTTTCAGGAAATACATGCACAGAAAACATATTAAAAGTCTCCTCTCCTCTTTCCAATATGTAGGATGTTAACATTTCTATTTGTGAGAATGGTATTTTACATCCATAAATAACAAAAAAGTTAAAATCTAAAACTTAAGTAAAAAAATTATTATTGCTGTTGTGTAACATTTTTGTGAAATTACAATGTGCTATTATCTGGACTCTGGACATTGTGGTTGAAAGCTTGCTCAACCAGAAGTTCACAAGTCGTCTCTGGAGAACATGACAAAATCAGAAAGAGATATTGCATATTTTATGTCCACTTTTCGATTATGACCTTGTCTTGTTGTAATTGAGGATTGAGAAATGCATCCTCCGGTGCACATCTTGGCAATCCATTCTGTTATGTTATCAAACCTACCAGAAGATTCCAAATAATCATAAAATGAAAAACATTAAGGCAAACATTTGAAACAAAACTCCTCCCCCAGACATTCCCAGAAGGTTATGTCAATATCTGGTCCCATAACGGACAGTACGTTTTGTAGTGCATTACTTTTTTTTTTTTTTACTTCAGCTGGCTGTATATTAAAACATTCAGACCAGCCAGTTGACTGCAAGGACCTGTGTTGTCCAAAACTCCACTTCTGACTTTTTCTGTCTGTAGAACATTCTTCCTGGAATATTGACGCATTTTTGTAAACTCAAGGTAAACATCATGCCCATTGTCTTGCAAAAATCTAAAACAGAAGCAAAAGGAAAGCATTAATGAGCATGATGAAAAATAGGAACCTATTTTCTACTGCCATTGTGCTTTTATAGTATCTGTTAAGTGTGGGTTGAAAGATTGAAATAAGCCATGTAAAGAATGTTTGCTTGAGGTGGGGCTCATTCTGAAGCACCCTTCAAGGTTAAACATTTACGAGCAGAAATTGTTTAGAACATTTCTGGAAAATCCTACCGGAACAGCTGACCTTTTAATGATGGCAGGTGTGTAATGAGTTCTATTTGTTTGATTAGTTAATTCTGAACACAGCCCCATCCCCAGTTATGAGGGTGTGCACACTTATGCAACCAGGTTATTTTAGTTAGTTTTTCAATTGAATTGTTCACATTATAGGTCACATTAAAAGTGGAAAAGTTGTGTGGAAAAAGTTGTCTCATTCTTTACATCACAAAAACCTGGCATTTAATAGGGGTGTGTAGACTTTCTATATCCACTGCTACATATACTCACGCTGTTTGCAAATTTGTTCATGTTCTGATTTGATGAAAACAGTTGAAATTAAACCGTTTCTACTTTGTTACACATTGGTGACTTTATTGGGTTATGTAGTAAATAAACCCAATGTCATCATACTTTTTTCAAAAAGTATTTCCTGTTCAAAGACAATGCTTAGATATTCTACTTATCAGGTCCTACTAATCCCAAATAAGTAAGAGAAATTAAAAATGCATACATTATCAAAGCTCCGGCTAAGAAGAGCAAATGTCACTGACTGACTGACTGACTGACAGACAGACACTTTGTTAAATTGCGTAGTGGTTCGTATCCCGAGTTCGTATCTCCTCGCAGGCAAAGCGAACTATGCATTGTGAATTCTTCCGTATTGGTGAAAACTTCACTGGCTAAAACCGAAAACGATATATGGTTATATTGCCACTGTTTCTGGCATGGAGTAGTTAATCTTCAGTCTCGCTAGCAATTGCTCAATTCTTATGATTATTCCTAAGAAGTTAGTAGATACTAGTAAGCCTATTACTGGCTAATAAGCTGTTAAAACAGCCAGTCGCAAAAGCAATACAGTTCATAGACACTTTTTGTGGTGGAGGTAAATGTTAGTTTTACACATTTCTCAATGGAGTCTAGCGACTGCTGAAACGTGTAATGCCGTGGCGTAGTGGTTAAAGACAGTGCCTCTCATGTGGAAGACCTAAGTCCGAATTTATAGAGAGCAATGACATTTATTAATTATTCCTGGTAGATTCCACGATTTTCTCGTCTTTTCACTTGATGAAAAAGTTTGTTATCATCGCCTTTATTGATAGTTATTGTATAAATGTCATTCACAAACTGAAGAAAAAGTATATTGTTTTTCCATGAAAGAAGAAAATACGTTCTTATGCCATGAAATGAAATAGTTTTGTCAGACTCGCTAGCAATTGCTAAATTCTTAGGGGTTACTGGAATATGACTATTCCAGTAACCCCTACCGGGGTTTGAACCTCGAGGTGCCAACATTTTCTGTTGTGGGCCGACTGAAATATACTTGCCTGGTTTCTTGTTTAGTAATGTTTACAGCCTGACAGAAGCCCTACTTCCTTGTGAAATTGTGTTCCGATTCTAGAATGTGGGCAATCGCCGGCCAAAACGCCTCGTTTTTATTAATCATCAGCGGCAATTAGGGTGGCATGCAAAGAGGCAGAAATGTTGAGCGTTTTTCTGGGGATCGAGTCACTGTGATGTCATTCACGTTTTGGTCAACATCTACTCTGTCTTGTTATATCAGTTCGCCATGTAAATATTCTAATGACAAATGACAATCCAAACTTTGTGCCTTCCTTCGTTTAGAGAATTATGGCAATTTCGTATTTTTTACTATCTTTATAATTCTTGGACCGTGTGTAATTTAACTCTGGGTACTCCCATACTAGCAAATCCTGAATATTAAGTTATGCCCACTCATGTTCACCATTGGTCCATTTGGGGACATCCTGGTTTGACACAGGGTTTGTGCTAGGTGTCATGTAGGGGTATGATGTCATTACGTCAGTGTTGTAATCAGTGTTGCCAAGTCCCACTTATAATATGCGACTTTGGGCCAAGTCACTTTTTTGGGCTTGTTTGAAAAGGTTTGGTCGTTTGTTAGGAAAATCTGACAAGCTATTTTCTTTTTGTACATTTTTGGTCGCTACTTTCCCTAAATGCATTGATTGACACTGTCTGCTCGGCCTCACAATAATATAAGTGCTATTGTGTAATTCGCTCTACTACAAATCCCCACATCTTTCCCATTGGCAAAAAATCTAGTTAGAATTCCAAGCGATGTTACAAGTTTCAACGTTTATTTGTCAAATGCACCGAGCAACACAGCGTCATCCTAAACAATTAAATTCTTGTGACATGGCACCCAACAACTATGTAGAAAGTTAAGAAGAATATATAAGCAAAAATATAGCCAGACAAAAAAAATAAAGCAATACTATATACAACACTGCACACTAGCAACAGTTTAAAAGAGTGTACTGTAAACTAGCAGCAATCTGGGTATTAGCCAATTATTGATTATAGATATGGCAAGTATGGCAGTAATATACATAACAATGTAAACTAGCAGTAATTTGGTAGAATTATTGAATATTGTAGCTACATATGAGTGTAATTAGTTAATGAATGGTGACAAAGCACACTACAACTACAAAGTAAGAAATAAGAAAGAAAATGGATATAGAGCAAAAATATAGCAAGAAGAGAAAGTGATAATATACATAACACTGTACACAGTTTAGAAAGAGTACTGTAAGCTAGCAGCAATATTGTTGGTGGTATTGAAATTATAGATAGGCCTATGTCAAGTATGGCAATAATGCACATAATGTAAACTAACAGCATTTTTTTTTTAAGTAGGATGGGGAGAATGAACAGTATGGTAGAAGTATTGAATATTATAGACACTTACAGTGGATTTAAAAAGTCTACACACCCCTGTGAAAATGCAGGTTTTTGTGATGTAAAAGAATGAGACAAAGATAAATCATGTCAGAACTTTTTACACTTATGTGACCTATAATGAGAACAATTCAATTGAAAAACAAAGTGAAATCTTCAAGGGGGGAAAATGAAAAATAAAAACCTTACAATAACCTGGTTGCATAAGTGTGCACACCCTCTTATAACTGGGGATGTGGCTGTGTTCAGAATGAACCAATCACAATCAAACCCATGTTAAATAGAAATCATTACACACCTGCCATCATTTAGTGACTCTGATTAATCACAAATAAAGTTCAGCTGTTCTAGTAGGATTTTCCTGACATTTTCTTAGTTGCAAAAGCCATGGTCCACAGAGAGCTTCCAAAGCATCAGAAGGATCTCAATGTTGAAAGATGTCAGTCAGGAGAAGGGTACAAAATAATTTCCAAAGCATTAGATACTGACCGATCGACCCTTGTTAAATAGTGTAGTAGTTAGAGAAGCAGACTTTGTGAACTATTGGTCCTGAGTTCGTATCAGGCAAAGCAAAGTACCCGTTGTGAATTATTCCGTATTGGTGAAAACTAAGCTGGCCTGAAACTGTATATGGTTATATTGCGACTGTTTCTGGCATGGAATAGTTCCTCTTCAGTCTCACTAGCAATAGCTCAATTCTTATGATTATTCCTAGGAAGTTAGTAGATACTAGTAAGCCTTATACTGGCTAATAAGCTGTTAAAACTGTCAGTGGCAAAAGCAATGCAGTTCATAGACACTTTTTGTGGTGGAGGTAAACTTAATAAGAAACCTTAGTCAGTTTTACACAATCCTCAATGGAGTGTAGCGACTGCTGAAACGTGTAATGCCTTCGCGTAGTGGTTAAAGACAGTGCCTCTCATGTGGAAGACCTAAGTTAATCTAAATTACATTTTTTGTGGTTAGATGACATTTATAGCATTAGATATACCATGGAACACAGTGAAGACAGTCATCATCAAGTGGAGAAAATATGGCACAACAGAGACATTACCAAGAACTGGACGTCCCTCCAGAATTGATGAAAAGATGAGAAGAAAACTGTTCAGAGAGGCTTCTAAGAGGCCTACAGCAACATTAAAGGAACTGCAGGAATTTCTGGCAAGTACTGGCTGTGTGCTAAATGTTACAACAATCTCCCGTGTTCTTCATATGAATGGGCTATGGGGTAGCGTGGCAAGACGGAAGCCTTTTCTTACAAAGAAAACATCCAAGCCCGGCTTTGTTTAATGCAAAACAAACCTCAAGTCCCCGAAAATCACATGGGAATATGGTCTGATGAAACCAAGGTTGAACTTTTTGGCCATAATTCCAAAAGGTATGTTTGGTACAAAAACAACACTGCACATCACCCTAAAAACACAATACCCACAGTGAAGCATGGTGGTGGCAGCATCATGCTTTGGGGCTGTTTTTCTTTAGCTGGAACCAGGGCCTTAGTCAGGGTGGAGGGAATTATGAACAGTTCCAAATACCAGGCAATTTTGGCACCTAACCTTCAGACGTCCGTTAGAAAGCTGAAGATTAAGAGGAAGTTCACCTTTCAGCACGACAACGACCTAAAGCACACATCCAAATCCACAAAAGCACGGCTTCACCGGAAGAAGATTAATGTTTTGGAATGTCTTCTGACAAGTGTTACAACAGATGGCCTACAACCAGTGGTTGTTAACTGTTCATGTTTCATGGGATGACTGGCCTGGTCTTTGTATTTAAATCACGCAGACATCGGTAATGGTCATTCAGTCTTGTCTGAGTAAACTTACCAACACAATACAAAACATGGCGGATTGTAAGGCGATCAATGTTTTGGGTGAAACACTGTTGAATGCTAACATCTTAAACACAGCTCAGTGATTTGGTAAGAAATTACATATGGACAGCAAGAGATGCAATCAACATGCCAGCCCCAAAGAAACCGATTCAGAGTTTAACCTGAATCCATTAACTACACTACAAATTGGATGATGGTCGGATCGGTGGATACATTTTCAACCCAGGGCTACCGGAGGTTGCATTTTATGAATTACCCGAAGGCCATGAGTTTAAGGCTGGTGTGACTGATCAAATGGTTTTTAATGCCAGTTTATGGGACACCTTTCGAAAAGTGTTTTATTTGGGGCCAAAACAAGGCCCACATAATACGGTAGATGTACTGTTTAAAGTTGTCGAGGGGATGAAACAGTATGACTCTATTATATGAACTATTTACAGAAAATGTCAGCGGGTTTGAGTGTGACTGCGACTGCGGACTGTTCGACTGACGTAAGACCCTGAAGCCCCGCCTTAAGATAACATCGTCCTCAACATAGCATAAAAACAGACATACCACCTGTGACTATCAAGCAGTTGGAAGAATTTACGAAACATGTCTCAAGATTTTAATTGTTTACTTAGATTTTCGGTGTGGGTTTGAATCCAGCCCTCAATAGGTGGGTGATTTTGGTTTTCATTGACCATTGTTACGTCATTTTGTTCTCAATGAATTCCACAGTGTAACGTAAAGATTTTGAGCTTTAATATATTTATTTCATCGAGACCTGATGTGTAATGAGTGTTCCCTTATTTTTCTTGACGTGTGTGTGTGTAATATATAATACAATATTTTGGTTGCTATTAGGGAGCTCATTGCAGCACGCATTAGCTGCTTTAATGGCTGGGAACGGCCTGCCGTGCTGGTCGTTCCGTTTCTATGTTCTGTGTGTTTTTGTTCTGGTTTTCCTGTTTGTGTGTTCAGTCTTGTTAGTGAATTGCTTTCACCTGTGTCTCGTTAACGCCTTGTTCAAGTCCCTATTTTCATTCCTCCTGCCCCAGTGTTTCTTGTTGGTCATTGTTGCTGACACTTTTGCTGTTGCCTTGTTTCAGTTGATGTTTGTTCTTGGATATTCTTGGGTTAAACACACTTTATGTGAAGAGCCTTGCCCCTGTGTCCTGCCCCCGCATTATTGTGATAGAATGACCAACCCAGTACAAAGGACACAGCAGAGGTGGACAGTAGGGGAAGTCCTGGGATGGCCTGATTCTGGCTCAGAGGAGGAGGACCTCTACCGTCACCTGCTGGGGTCTGGTCAGCCCTGGTGCCAGCTCTGTACCACCACCCACTGGAGGGCTGGCCAGCCCTGTGGCCACCCCAGGACACAGCCCAGAAACGACCTCCCACCGCCCCAGTCCCTGCTCCTGGGATGGTGGGCTGTTGGGCCCTCAGAGGGAGCCCGAGTTGCTGCCACTGGAGTGGTTTGACTGGAGGCCCCGGCTCCCACCCCCAGAGGTGTGGGACAATGAGCCACCGCCTCTTCCTGCTTCCGAGGTGGGGCTGCTGCCTCCTAACCCTGCTCCTGCTCCACCAGCGGGGCTGTCGCCTCTTCCTCCTTCCGAGGTGTAGCCGCATATTATTTGAGGGGTCATAGAGCAAGTAGTTTGGGATACCACCTTTTATTCAAATAATAAATAATTTCCCCACAGCAAAATTGTGGCTAGTGAAAATGCAGAGTGTCTAGTAACTTGGGAAAACCACTAGCCACAGTAGCTGGTAAGCAAAAATGTTTATGTCAAGTGCTGGTTAGGGCCACTTGAGTAAAATTATGGGTTGGTTCATAATTACATGACAATATCTCAAATACTTGAATCATTCTCTGTTAGGTGTTTGCAAAGACACCTTCTCACTATTAAATATAAACACATTTTTACGCCATAATATTTTGTGACCACAGATTAAAGTATTGTTTCCACAGATAAAACCAGCAGAGATTTAATTTTTGAATAATCTTATTGTCTTTGTTATCTGACCATCTAATGTAATTGACGGCTGATGATGACTAAAGATAATAATTTGTAGTCTCTTGGAGAGTGGCATAAAATTGTTATCTTGCATTAATCTGGAAGACAAGAATATTCATTATTCACAGATTAAATGGCCAAACTGTTTCTAATCGATTGCTGTGTTGCTATGACATTAATGGCTGTCATGAGAATATGACTCTTTCCCTCACTCAAACCTAAGCTTTGGCACACAAGGTTGGAATATGCTGCATTCTTTACCAAGTTGGAGATTACTTCATGTTAAATCCCCAATGCCAGTAAGACATAATCATGCAAGATATTATGTACACCCCCTGTAATGATGTATTTTCTTTTGTTTTTGTTTTTTATGGCAATGTAATTTTTGTTTTTTATATACCACAGCTGAAAGACATGCTGGATGTCCATGTGTAACCGCCTCAGTCGATGACATCCACTTCGAGCACACTGTTGGGTAACAGCTGTTGAATGGTTACATTGTTGAATGCACTTATTTGCTCTAAATGCTTGGCTAAATGACTATCATTAAATCCTGCTTTATGTATAACCATCGTTCTCTGGGACAGGGAATAAGGCTAAGCAAGTGGTCCCCACAGTTGCACTTATGTGTTAGTCTTTATTCAGGGTTGGACAGGTGGTCAACATCCAGGCCAAAGTCAACCGAGCTTTCACCACTAGCATGGAGGTCAGGACACAAATGTTTTCTAGATTGGACGTTTGTTTTTCTTCCTGTGTTTTCTGTCAAATGTGATGCTTCATTGTGTGTCTGAAGGTTGGAATTGTGGTGAGCTGTGAGGACCTGTTCAGTGGACGCCACTGGAAGGTGTGCCAGGCATTTGCCACATTTGTCACCCAGCGCCCCACGGGAGAGAAGGTGAAATGCCTTAGTGTTTGGATGACCATCTCATGAGACAATGCCTTAATACCAATTCTCTACACTGGAGTTTATTAACAATTGATGTTTAAGTAGTTTAGGGTGGTCCAGTGGTCTAAACCACTGATGTACTGATGCTGCATGGCTGCATTTTAACATGCTCTTACATTAACTTTGTCTGTGTTTTTATTCCACAGGTGTTGCTGCGTCCGTTTGTCCCTCGTACTCAGGCAGAGCAGGTAGAGCACAGTCTTGCAGCGGAGAGGAGGAGAATGAGGACTGTCCACACTGACATTATGAAGGACCTTCTCACCAACCGGGCCTTTCATCGTGGTCAGTCTCAGTGGCAACAGGGCTACTATCATCATAGGAACTGCAGTGGTGCGTGATGCTTAATGTGGAGTCTGTTTGCCATTGATCAATGTAAAAACCCATGTGGGTCCATGTGTTAGTTGAGGTCCAGGAGACTGAGATGGCGGTGCCGGCAGAAAGGACACGGGTAGAGAGCGTTGAGCTGGTTCTTCCAACTCATGCCAACCACCAAGTTAATACATTTGGAGGACAGATCATGGCATGGATGGAGAACGTGGCTACCATCGCTGCCAGGTATAATAAATTAATATATAAAGCAAGATAGAGAAAGAAAGAACCATTGTTAACCAGTGAACCGATCACAACACAGTGTCATGAGATTGTAGTTATAGAGCACGCTAATGTAACATGTTGATACTTTTTTGACTCCTCTTTATTATGGAATGGCTCTCCTTCCTTTCCAGTCGCCTGTGTAACGCCCACCCCACTTTGCAGACCATAGACATGTTCTACTTCAGGGCTCCGTCCCACGTGGGTGACCGACTGGTCCTCAAAGCCATTGTCAACAATGCATTCAAAAACAGGTAAGCTTTGTATCGTAGTTTAGCAATAAGGCATGTGGGTGTGGCACAATATATGGTCAATTGTACAGCGAAGAGTTGTTTTTAGATTCGACCCAAAGGAGAGGGCCCAAACACTGCAGCAGTATATTAGCAATATATCAAATACCCTTGAGGTGCTTTCTTATTATAAAATGGTTATAGACGCAATTAGAACAGTGTAACTTGTTTAGTCGTACAAAAGCTGTGACTCATACCACAGCTTTCAATCAATCAGCATTCTATGTCCGAACCACCCGGTTTATAATGTATGAAATTAAATGTTTGGATTTAAAATGATGATAAAGATGTAGCATCGCACAGCTGCCTGATCCTGCAAGTTTACATTTAAATGCTACGTGGATATCAGTCTGGTCATGATGAGTAGGCTAAACTTTGGAGCCGTCTACCATTTAACCGGGCCAATCAGCACACTTTCATGAATTCTCGGTGTGGTCTAGGTGATGAAGTGTACTAACCCAAATAGATTTTTCAGGATGTTCAACAATGTTAATCTTGATGCTACTAGTCTTTTTTTGCCAGACCGCGTAAGCGGAGCCGACTAAGAAGAGCGAATGTCACTGACTGACTGACTGACTGCCTTTTGTTAAATAGTGTAGTGGTTAGAGAAGCGGACTTGTGAACTATAGGTCCCGAATTTGTATCTCCCCGCAGGCGAAGCGAAGTATGCGCTGTGAATTATTCCGTATTGATGAAAACTTTGCTGGCTAAAAACAAAACCTGAAACTGTATATGGTTATATTGCGACTGTTTCTGGCATGGAATAGTTCATCTTCAGTCTCGCTAGCAATTGCTCAATTCTTATGATTATTCCTAGGAAGTTAGTAGATACTAGTTAGCCTATTACTGGCTAATAAGCTGTTAAAACGGTCGGTGGCAAAAGCAATGCAGTTCATAGACGCTATTTGTGATGGAGGAAAACTTAATAAGAAACTTTAGTCAGTTTAACACAATCCTCAATGGAGTCTAGCGACTGATGAAACATGTAATGCCGTGGCATAGTGATTAAAGACAATGCCTCTCATGTGGAAGACCTAAGTTTGAATGTATTGAGAGCAATTAAAATTATTGTTTCTGGTAGATTCCATGAGTCTTTTCACTTGACTAAAAAGTTAGTTATCCTCGTCTTTATTGATAGTTTTTGTATAAATGTCATTCACGAATGAAATCCTAATCCTGTAAGTTAGTAGATACCGGTAAAGCTTATTACTGTCTAATACGCTGTTAAAACGGCCAGTGGCAAACGCAATACATAGCCGCTATTTGTGGTGAAGGTAAACTTAGTAAGAAACGTTAGTGATTTTAACTGTATCAATGTCATTCACGAATGGCCAATTAACAATTAAAACGGCCAGTGGCAAAAGAGGATTTGTTCAGGAAAGACGAGGCTATACTGACACCCGGCAAATGGGGCCTTTGATGTTCATAACAAAGACAATAATTGTTTTCGGACATGAAAATTGTTTGATTGGTTTCATTCGATGTACAGCACTGTTTGTTGTTTGTTATGGCGCTTTGGTAATACGTCAAGTGCGTTGTTGGTTTGTTTAGTTGAAAGTCTTTCCAATCGCAATCTAACTCATTTTTCACAACACCCATTGGAAACGCTCAGTCATACCCAAATGATTTGAATTACAGGTCGACCAGACAGATATCCATGGAGCATTTGTAAGCTTGCAGGTTCAAGTGGCTATGTGAGGCTCATTAAGATGCTGAGTTGGAATGCTTGATTGGCTCTGTCTGTGTCACAGCATGGAAGTGGGTGTGTGTGCAGAGGCCTATCAGGGGGAGGAGCCTCTGAGACACATCAACAGTGCCTTCATGACCTTTGAGGTCTGCGACAGCTATGGCAAGCCCTGCACATTGCCCAGGATACGACCCGAACCACTGGTGAGCCACCTCATGCTCATTCACAAAATACAAAGATTAGATGTTAGTTACAATGACTTAGAGTTGTATTTAATCAATTTCAACAGACTTTTCATTTTTTGTCTTATCTGAATCTCACTGAAAGGATGGATGGAGACGCTACCAGGAGGCTATTGCTAGAAGGAAGATCCGTCTCGACAGGTGAAGAAATTAGCTAATTTGTTAACATCACATAGCTGTATTAAAATGACTTCATGCACTGTATATTTACACTCAGTGGCCAGTTTATTAGTTACAACCATCTAGTGCTGGGTCAGATCTCGTTTTAAAACTTCCTGAATGTGGGAGCAAAATAAATCTCGTAAACCTTTAAAGTAGCCCTCCGGAAGTGTCCGCATCCTCCACCACTGCGTTGACTTACAGGTGCTGGTCATAAAATTAGAATATCATCAAAAAGTTGATTTATTTCAGTAATTCCATTCAAAAAGTGAAACGTATATATTATATTCATTCATTACACACAGACTGATATTTTTCAATGTTTATTTATTTTAATTGTGATGATTATAACTGACAACTAATGAAAATCCCAAATTCAGTATCTCTGAAAATTTGAATATTACTTAAGACCAATACAAAGAAATTATTTTTAGAAATGTTGGCCAACTGAAAAGTATGAACATGAAAAGTATGAGCATGTACAGCACTCAATACTTAGTTGGGGCTCTTTTTGCCTGAATTACTGCAGCAATGCGTCGTGGCATGAAGTCGATCAGTATGTGGCACTGCTCAGGTGTTATAAGAGCCCAGGTTGCTCTGATAGTGGCCTTCAGCTCTTCTGCAATGTTGGGTCTGGCGTATCGCATCTTCATCTTCACAATACCCCATAGATTTTCTATAGGGTTTAGGTCAGGCGAGTTTGCTGGCCAATTAAGAACAGGGATACCATGGTCCTTAAACCAGGTACTGGTAGCTTTGGCACTGTGTGCAGGTGCCAAGTCCTGTTGCAAAATGAAATCTGCATCTCCATAAAGTTGGTCAGCAGCAGGAAGCATGAAGTGCTCTAAAACTTCCTGGTAGACGGCTGCGTTGACCTTGGAACTCAGAAAACACAGTGGACCAACACCAGCAGATGACATGGCACCCCAAACCATCACTGACTGTGGAAACTTTACACTGGACTTCAAGAAACGTGGATTCTGTGGCTCTCCTCTCTTCCTCCAGACTCTGGGACCTTGATATCCAAAGGAAATGCAAAATGTACTTTCATCAGAGAACATAACTCAGCAGCAGTCCAGTCCTTTTTGTCTTTAGCCCAGGCGAGACGCTTCTGACGCTGTTCAAAAGTGGCTTGACACAAGGAATGCGACAGCTGAAACCCATGTCTTGCATACGACTGTGCGTGATGGTTCTTGAAGCACTGACTCCAGCTGCAGTCCACTCTTTGTGAATCTACCCCACATTTTTGAATGGGTTTTGTTTCACAATCCTCTCCAGAGTGCGGTTATCCCTATTGCTTGTACACTTTTTTCTATTACATCTTTTCCTTCCCTTCGCCTCTCTATTAATGTGCTTGGACACAGAGCTCTGTGAACAGCCAGCCTTTTTAGCTATGACCTTTTGTGTCTTGCCCTCCTTGTGCAAGGTGTCAATCGTCGTCTTTTGGACAGCTGTCAAGTCAGCAGTCTTCCCCATGATTGTGTTGCCTACAGAACTAGACTGAGAGACCATTTAAAGGCCTTTGCAGGTGTATTGGGTTAATTAGCTGATTAGAATGTGGCACCAGGTGTCTTCAATAATGAACCTTTTCACAATATTCTAATTTTCTGAGATTTTTTGGGTCAAAATTAAAAAATTTAAATTAAAAGAAATAAACACTTGAAATATATCAGTCTGTGTGGAATGAATGTATACATTATACAAGTTTAACTTTTTTAATGAAATTACTGAAATAAATCAACTTTTTGATGATATTCAAATTTTATGACCAGAACCTGTATATGCTTAGCGCATCATCTTGGAAGTGTCTATGCAACAATCGGTAAACTGTAGCCATGAAGAAATGCACCTGGTCAACAATAATGTTATATAGCAATAATGACAGACATGCTGTGGGATTCATATGCACTCAATTAAAATCAAGGAGTCTAAAGTGTGCCACCAGCCTGTAACATTGACAACAGGAAGGATATTACCATTAATTAATTGGTGTACCTATGCATTGAGTTATATTTATGATTGGCACTAAGGCACATTGTATTCAAACCTGATATATATTTTTTATGTATTCAGGAAGTACATTATATCCTGCAAGCAGACAGAAGTGCCTTTATCTGTACCGTGGGACCTTAGCAACCAGGTAAACGAGAATCAGATCCCCAAATGTCATCCTGATTGAATACAACCTCACATTATTAAAGACATTGTTGTTGAATGTCGATGTAAGACCGAAGGTCATACTTGATCTAATTTTATGGACTACCCTGGACAATTAGGTTGTAAAATTAAATGAATGATTAAATGAACCTTATTGGTATGAGTGCTGCTATGTCATGTCTAAATCTGACAATGAAAATATTATACTTACTGTGGTTGAATCAGAACAATTGTCAAATGTGAACAACTGTCCCTACAGACTTTGAATGTATTGTGAATTGTTGCAGGTGTACCTGAGCTACAATAATGTGTCTGCTCTGAAGATGCTGGCCGCCAGAAATGACTGGGTTTTAAACTCTGAGAAAAACAAGGTGAACATGATTTAGACTTTCACAAATTGGCTCATTTAGATCAGTTCTTCTTCAACCTCTGCCCTGTTTGTACGTTTTTTTGGTGGTTCTGGAATAAAGTTGAGTCATGGGTTGCGAGATATAAATATAATGCACCGTTTTAAGTCCCAAAGGAGAGATTTAAGATCATTTGTCATAATTTATGTGTGTAAACCCTTTACAACAAACTTTGTTCTCTCTTCCATATAACTCATTCCTACTTTATCCCATTATCTGCAAAATCCCTGTTGCATTTGTCTCTGGATTCTGCCTAATCCACCTTACTCTTCTCACATCTCTCATCTTCATCTACTTATCCGGTATCGGGTCGCGGGGGCAGCAGCTCCCAAACGTCCCTTTCCGGAGCCACATTTGCCAGCTCTGAGGCGTTCCCAGGCCAGTGTTGAAATATAATCTCTCCACCTAGTCCTGGGCCTACCCCGAGGTCTCCTCCCAGCTGGACGTGCCTGGAATACCTCCCTAGGGAGACGTCCTGGGGGCATCCTTACCAGATGCCCGAACCACCTCAACTGGCTCCTTTCGACGCAAAGGAGCAGCGGCTCTACTCCGAGTTCCTCACGGATGGCTGAGCTTCTCTCCCTATCCCTAAGGGAGAAGCCTGCCACCCTTCTAAGAAAACCCATTTCAGCCGCTTGTACTCGCAATCTTGTTCTTTCGGTCATGACCCAGCCTTCATGACCATAGGTGAGGGTAGGAACGAAAATTGACCAGTATATCGAGAGCTTTGCTTTCTGGCTCAGCTCTCTTTTCGTCACAACGGTGCGGCCTCAGATTTAGAGGTGCTAATCCTTATCCCAACTGCTTCGCACTCGGCTGCGAACCGGTCCAGTGAGTGCTGAAGGTCACAGACCGATGATGCCATCAGGACCACATCATCCGCAAAAAGCATCGATGAGATCCCAAGACTACGCCTCGATATCCTGTCCATAAAAGTTACAAACAGGATTGCTGACAAAGCGCAGCCCTGGCGGAGGCCAACCCCCACCTGGAACGAGTCCAACTTACTACAGAGAGAACCCGAACACAGCTCTCACTTTGTATGTACAGGGATTGGATAGCCCTCAAAAACGACCTCCTCACCCCATACTCCCGCAGCACCTCCCACAGTATCTCCCGGGGGACCTGGTCATACGCCTTCTCCAAATCCACAAAACACAGGTAGACAGGATGGGCATATTCCCAGGCCCCCTCCAGGATCCTTGCAAGAGTAAAGAGCTGGTCGGTTGTTCCGCAACCAGGACGGAATTCGCATTGTTTCTCTTCAATCTGAGGTTCGACTATCTGCCAAACCCTCCTTTCCAGTACCTTTGAGTAGACTTTCCCAGGGAGGCTGAGAAGTGTGATACCCCTGTAATTGGCACACACCCTCTGGTCCCCCTTTTTGAACAGGGGAACCACCATCCCGGTCCCCCACTCCTTAGGCACTTTCCCCGACTCCCACTCAATGTTGAAGAGGCGTGTCATCCAAGAAATCCCCTCCACACCCATAGCTTTTAACATTTCTGGACGGATCTCGTCAATCCCCGGAGCTTTGCCACTGTGGAGTTGTTTGACTACCTCAGTGACTTCTGCCATGGAGATTGACGATGCTTCCCCATCAGCCTCCAGTTCTGCCTCCACTATAGAGGGCGTGTTAGTGGGATTTAGGAGTTCCTCAAAGTGTTCCTTCCATCACCCAGTTACCTCCTCAGTTGAGGTCAACAGTGTTCCATCCTTATTGTACTCAGCTTGGCTAGTTCCCCGTTTTCCCCTCCTGAGGTGGCGGACGGTTTTCCAGACAGAAACACCTCTCACATACTTAATCCTATGCCTCTGCCCTTTTTTCTCCAGTCTACAATCTGACTCGGCCCTCCCCACATGCTCTGTGGCAAAGTTACTCACTGCAAGCTCTTAGAAGAGGCCCAAGTGCAGATGAGCGTAAACAAAAGCAAAAACAAAACTTCCCAATGACCTAGCATGTTTTACTCACTTCTCACTATCTTATATTCCTCTGTATTTGCTGCTAAAGCCACTTTCCACCACTCTAAATTTCAAGCTTCTTACTCTAACTCCAGGAAACTGCCATGTCCTCCATTCCTCAGTCCTCCACCATCATCTTCCCTCTGGGTGGTGGGACTTTGTCAACCACTTTGAAAAGAATGTTAATGACATATTCCATCTGACTTGTGAGTCGCTCTTCTCCTCACGAAACCAACACTTCACATCAAAAACTACAGACCGGTATTTCTTGTCTTTCATTGTCAAAACACTGGAGCCTGTCTTTAACAAACTCTCCTGTTAACTCTCTCAGAACAATATCCTCGAGGCTAACCAGTGAGGCTTTATGACCAGCCACTCCACCGCTCTCCTCTGTCTCTCCTCTGGGCTCTGCTCAAGCTGACACTCTCCTGTGTTCTCATCCTCCAAGATGTATCCACTGTCTTCAACTCAAACAGATCTTCCATCCTTTTGGGGCTGGGTATACAGTGAGGGAAAAAAATATTTTATCCCCTGCTGATTTTGTACGTTTGCCCACTGACAAAGAAATGATCAGTCTATAATTTGAATGGTAGGTTTATTTGAATAGTGAGAGACAGAATAACAACAAACAAATCCCGATTTTTTTTTTTTTTATTGATTAGCATTTTAATGAGTTAAATAAGTATTTCATCCCCTCTCAATCAGAAAGATTTGTGGCTCCCATGTGTCTTTTATACAGGTAACAAGCTGAGATTAGGAGCACACTCTTAAAGGGAGTGCTGCTCCCATTCAGAGCGAACGACTGAATGAGACAATAACAATGCTTGAAATACGTGACAGTGAACAATTCATTGACTCTGTAGCAGCTACTCTAGGGGTTGAGCTATCAAACGCTAACGGGCAGACACAGATTGGTATACAAGGGATTACTTCAAATCTAGACCACTCTATCACGGGCCTGGCTGACACTCTCCCCTGGACATGTGCTAATGCCACTGGATTAACCACAGAGTTTTTAAACCAGTCTTCCCCAATGACACATCTTACTGGCACAGCCCTGGTGCTATACCGAAGGCATCACCTCCTGTGGGTACTTGGTCTTACGTTGTACGCCCCAGAGGCAAATCCAGCTAGAAATCAAAAAAGAGAGCACCAACCCTCAATCCACCACTGCAAAACAGGCACGATCTGCTAACTCTGAGCGAAATGTGTGTAAATGAACCTAGGGAAGCTAACCACAACACTAACCAAAATCCAAGAAATAGCCCTAAAACCACTGATAGGCCAAGGGAAATAAGAAACTTTGCTAACTCCACATCTGATAAACCAGATACTATCTTGATTGGGGACAACATAACCAATCAGAATGGCAAAGACTGAAAACCTTACCGTGGCTGGCACATCAGTCAGAGACCTAATAGAAATGTGGCCATTTATTCTCTCTACGCATCCAAGCAACATGCAGATTATTATCCACACGTGGTCTTTTGACATTCTACAAAGGAAAACTGGCTCTGAGATCCTGAGAAAATAAACAACTCTCAACAACATGTTTTCATCTCAGGCCCCATTCCAACCTTGGGGAAAAGAATTGAATCTTTTAGCAGACTCCTTGGGATGAACACGTGGCTGACATCGGCATGCCTCAACCACAGGATAAGGTTTATTGCCAATTTCAATACTTTTTGGAACTGTGAAGACTGCTTTAGACCTGATGGTGTTCATCCAAACATCATGGGATGCCAGCTGCTTGGTGCCAACATACATCATGCTCTTGGAATGCCATTTCCAAACAAGATAAGCATGAAGGACAGTACTCAAAGGCAGAGTATCCACCCCCCTCTCCTGACCCTCTAAAATCACCCAATTATTCCAGAAGTTGTCCTTGTTCCAAATGGGGGCACAACAACTCCCACCTAGATCTTATCTAGATGGCCGGAGTTACTTTGTCACCATTGGTAATCATGAATCTGATAGGGTGGATATGAGTTCCATAGGGATAATTTCTCTGACCACTTCTGTTCAATCTCTATATGCTACCTCTGGGCCAAATTCTACAGAACAACAACATTGCCGATGATACTCAAATATATATGGCTCTCTTACCGTATGAAAACAGCTCAATAGACTCTCTGTGTCACTGTATAGAGCACATAAATACCTGGATGAACCAAAATTGTCTACAGTTAAGATTATTGTGTTTGGCAACAAAAATAATAGAACAAGTATTAGTAAAGAGCTGGATTCCCAGGCCCTTAAAACCAGGGATCAAGTGCGTAATCTTGGTGTTCTGATAGACTCAAACCTCACATTTAACAGGCATATCAAAGCAGTCACCAAAACAGTATTCTATCATCTAAAAAATATAGCCAGAATAAAAGGTTTGGTGTCCCAAAAAAAAACAAAAGAAGCTCATCCATGCTTTTGTCTCTAGTAGGGTTGACTACTGTAATGGCCTCTTAACTGGACTCCACAAAAATACTGTAAAAAAGCTGCAGCTCATTCAAAATGCTGCTGCTAGAATGTTAATCAGGACCAAGAGAACAGAGCACATGACTCCGGTTCTTAAATCTTTGCATTGACTTCAAGTCAGATACAGGATAGATTTTAAAGTGGTGCTTTTAGTTTATAAATCTCTGACTGGTTTAGGACCCGAACACATTTCTGATATGTTTGAAGAATATAAGGTTAAAAACACTTCTCTTTTCACATGCCTATGGCTGAGCACTTAAACTTAGCCACACTGTTTAGCCTTATAGCTTCCTATGTTTTTATCCCATTTTTATTGTTTTCATACTTTCTTATTCTATTATTTATTATGTTGTTTTCATTTGTTTTGATGTTTTCAGTTGAGTATGTGTATTTTTATACTTTTCTTTGTAAAGCACATTGAATTGCTTCGATGTATGAATTGTGCTATATAAATAAACTTGCTTGCTTGCTCCTAATCTCAGCCTGTTACCTGTATAAAAGACACCTGTCCACAGAAGCAATCAGATCAATCAGATTCCAAAATCTCCACCATGGCCATGACCAAAGAGCTGTCCAAGGATGTCAGGGACAAGATTATAGACCTACACAAGGCTGCTGGAATGGGCTACAAGACCATCGCCAAGCAGCTTGGTGAGAAGGTGACAACAGTTGGTGTGATTATTCGCAAATGGAAGAAACACAAAATAACTGTCAGTCTCCCTCAGTCTGGGGCTCCATGCAAGACCTTGTGGAGTTGCAATGATCATGAGAACGGTGAGGAATCAGCCCAGAACTACACGGGAGGATCTTGTCAATGATCTCAAAGCAGCTGGGACCATATTCACCAAGAAAACAATTGGTAACACACTACGCTGTGAAGGACTGAAATCCTGCAGCGCCTGCAATGTCCCCCTGCTCTAGAAAGCACATGTACAGGCCCATCTAAAATTTGCACATGAACACCCTAATTTAGAAGAGAACTGGGTGAAAGGTTTGTGGTCAGATGAGACCAAAATCGAGCTCTTTGGCATCAACTCAACTCGCCGTATTTGGAAGAGAAGGAATGCTGCCTATGACACCAAGAACACCATCCCCACATCAAACATGGAGGTGGAAACTTACGCTTTGGGGGTGTTTTTCTGCCAAGGGGACAGGACAACTTCACCACATCAAAGGGCCGATGGACGGGGCCATGTACCAACAAATCTTGGTTGAGAACCTCCTTCCCTGAGCCAGGGCATTGCAAATGGGTCATGGATGGGTATTCCAGCATGAGAATGACCCAAAACACAGTCAAGGCAACCAAATAGTGGCTCAAGAAGAAACACATTATGGTCCTGGAGTGGCCTAGCCAGTCGCCAGACCTTAATCCAATAGTAAATCTGTGGAGGGAGCTGAAGGTTTGAGTTGCCAAACGTCAGCCTCGAAACCTTAATGACTTGGAGAAGATCTGCAAAGATGAATGGGACAAAATCCTTCCTGAGATGTGTGCAAACCTGGAGGCCAACTACAAGAAACGTCTGACCTCTGTGATAGGGTTTTGCCACCTAGTACTGAGTCATGTTTTGCAAAGGGTTCGAATTCTTATTTCACTCATTAAATACAAATCAATTTATAATATTTTTGACATGTTTTACTGGATTTCTTTGTTGTTATTCTGTCTCTCACTGTTCAAATAAACCTACCATAAAAATTACAGACTGATCATTTCTTTGTCAGTGGGCAAATGTACAAAATCAGCCGGGGATAAAAAAAATTGTATCATCGCTGTATCATGATCTGCACACATTCATCTTACCTGGCAGGCTGCTGCTACCAAGCGATGTAGAAAGGATCAGTGTCTGCCCTGTGGCCATTTACTACTGGGGTTCCCCATGGCTCAGTTCTTGGCCCTCTTTTCTCTATACACAAGCTACTTGGTTCAGTCATATCCTCAAATAGACTCTCCCGTCATTGCTATGTGGTTGACTGTAACCCTGAGAGAGACAGGGAATTAACACTGTGCTGGTGTTCTGGGTCCTGGAGGCCATTTATTAACAGAAAGTGACAGAGTAAAACGTAAACAAAACTGAAATGTAAAACCTACAGGGTAGGTTATGATGAGTAATGCATTCAAGGGTGGCGTCTAGGCTGCATTCAGTGGCACAGTTTTCCAGCCTTGGGCCAGATGGTTCTATCTGGGGCGTTTGCCCTACAAGAAAAAAAATTCACCTCTACCCCTCCTGACACTTAGGTAGTGACACACATCTCTGCATGTCTAGCTAACATCTCTTCTTGAATGTTGGCCCGCCTCCTTAAGCTCTACCTCAACGAATGGAGCTGCTCTTCCTCCAGGGAAAGCCAGTTAATTTCAAAACCTCACCATCTGCTTTATTTCCTATTTTGTTTTTATCTCAAAGAATGATTATTCGGAGATAAGGTATAACATTATTAATGAAAGATTGCATTTCTCTCACTGCAGAAATAACTAGTGGAGAAAGCAGATCTTTGTGTTCCACGCAAACCTTCCCACTCATAAAAATAAAATAAAAAAGGAAGGCTATCGGATAATTACAAATATGTATACAATGATCTTTGCCATTAATATTTGCTTTTTATTGTTTTGGGTTGTTTTTAGGTATATTAATTAAAAACTATTCAGGAGCCAAATGATCTAGCTGTTTTTATTTTTTTGATGTTTTTTACTTTATTTATACAACACATTTCTTGCTAAATGCATTTCAAGGTGCTTTCACAGGTAAAAGTCAAAATAAAAACAGGTCAAACATACTGCTTTGATAAAATATATGAATTACGCTAAGATATACATTTAATAGTATACATTTTATGTAGTCATTTATAAAAAGAAATGATAACCTCTTATTTATTTTTCCATTTTAAGACAAGTTTAAGTTTTTTTTTTAAAAGACAGGCTAAAATGTTGCAATAGTATCTGTGTCCCTCAGATAATCTGGCAAGTTGTTCCCAAAGGACAGGTACAAAGTGGCTTCACCAAAATCTTTGGTTCTGACCCTTGGGACAGCTGAAAGACTAGTACCAGATGATCTAAGGGACTGGCCAGGCACATATCTAAAAACCATTTCACACAATTATTCAGGTGCAAGGCCATGTAGTGCTTTAAAAATCAGTAGGGTAATTTTGTAATAAATTCTATAATTCACAGACAGCCAATATAGTCATTTAAATAGGTGTTATGTGTTGTATTGTTTGGTGTTGGTATCGGCAAGAACACATGCAGCTGCATTTTGAATTACTACTTTGGGTATGGCCTGACTGTTGAGAGTTGCAATAGTGGAGTCTGCTGGTAATAATGCATGAATCAGTCTCTGTGTTTGGCTGGCAGAGAAACAAGCTGACCTTTACTACTGTATGTTCCTGTGATCTGTTTTCATCACTTGTCTAATATGGGCCTCAAAGTTGGCACCAAGATTTTTTGCTTGATGGGTTGAGTGTAAATCAAGAGAAATTAAATGCGCAGTCAGTTACTCTGTTTATACCTTGGCACCCACACAGTAATCAAAACCTCAGTTTTGTTAAACAAAAGTCTGTGATGCATTTAATCAACTGATCAACTCCATGCCACAGCGCATTGCTGCAGTACTTCAGGCAAAAGGAGCCCCAACTAAGTATTGAGTGCTGTACATGCTCATACTTTTCATGTTCATACTTTTCAGTTGGCCAACATTTCTAAAAATATTTTTTTTGTATTGGTCTTAAGTAATATTCAAATTTTCTGAGATACTGAATTTGGGATTTTCATTAGTTGTCAGTTATAATCATCACAATAAAAAGAAATAAACACTCGAAATATATCAGTCTGTGTGGAATGAATGTATACATTATACAAGTTTTACTTTTTGAATGGAATTACTGAAATAAATCAACTTTTAGATTATATTCTAATTTTATGACCAGCACCTGTATAGGTTGAGCAGTATAGAACCCAAAATCGAACCTTGTGGAACTCCACATGTAATCTTTGTCGTCTCAGATTTGTGCCAACCAAGGGCAACAGAAACGTTTCTGCCAGTAAGGTACATCTTAAAACAGTTCAAACTGAACCAGATAGATATTTTTGAAGCCTGTGTAGAAGCATTTTGTGATCTATAGTGACAAAGGTAGCACTTTGTCAAGTAGTACAAGGATAGAAAGCTTTTTATTTTCTGTATTTATCCTAAGGTCGTATACCACCGACCTAAAAGGACCTGTACCGCCTGCCAGATGGAAGGCAAACAGTTGGTGGCATGTGTGTGAAGGGTCCCTGATGATCCCGCATGCTCTGCATAGACACTGCTTTCACTCTTGGTTCTGCAATAGCAGGAAGCTGTGATGTGCTGGGCGGTTTTCACCACCCGTTGCAAGGCCTTCCGTTCAGCTATGGAGCAGCTGCTAAACCACACTGGGGCAGTTTGTCAGAATGCTCTCGATTGTGCAGCGGTAGAAGTTCACAAGGATCTTGATGGAGAGGCAAGCTTCCTTCAGCCTCCTCAAAAAGTACAGGGGCTGCTGCACCTTTTTGACCATGGCTGAGGTTTTGAGGGTCCAGGAGAGGTCCTCGGAGATGTAACCACCCAGGAATTTTAAGCTGGATACACGTTCAACCTCAGTACAATCGATGAGGACTGGGCGCGGGTGCATGCTTTTTTCAGCCTGCAATCCACAATGAGCTCTTTTGTTTTCTTTGCATTGAGGACCAGGTTTTTGTCAGCACACCATGCCGCCAGGCGCTTGACCCTTTCCCTGTAGGCTGACTCCTCATTGTCCCAAATCAGTGGTGTCGTCTGTGAACTTGACGATGGTGTTGAAACTGTGTACAGGAATACGGTCGTGGGTGAAGAGGGAGTACAGGAGAGGACTCAGCACACGGTCTTGTGGAACACCAGTGTTCAGGATCAGGGTGGAGGAGGTAGGACTGTGGTCTGGTGGTTAGGATGTCCAGTTGCAGTTGCAGAGAGAGGGCTGATCCCCAGGTCATGGAGTTTGTTGACCAGCCTAGAGGGGATGACCGTGATGAATGCTGAGCTGAAGTCTATGAATAGCATTCTCACATAGGTGTTGGTTTTGTCCAGGTGGGTCAGGGGCAGGGTGTAGAGCCGTGAAGACGGCGTCCTATGTAGACCTGTTCGACCGGTAGGCAAACTGGTAGAGATCCAGTGGGGAGGCAGGACTTAAGGTGGGCCAGAACTAGTCTTTTGAAGCACTTCATGATTCTGGGGGTGAGTGCAACCGGTCGGTTGTCATTCAGGCTGGATGCGGTCGACTGTTCCCTTAATATTTTTTGATCAGTGTATAAATGTTATTTAAATATAAATGCTGTCAAGATCACTATTGGTATTATGAATCAGCCTGTTTTCATGACAAGGATGTTTGGATATGCTCTGCCATTCTGTGGTCCTCTCAGAAACAAACATAGTATTATAACATTGCAAAAGTGAATAGTGGATTATACTAAGTGTGAGTTTTTTCTTGATCAATTGACCTAACTAGGAAAAACCTTGTGCCCATGTTAAACTCATGGCTCCAATCATGGTTGACACAATTCCCCTCTGTCACTCAGGTGAGCTTGTACACCCTGGAGAAGAAACAGGTATTGAGTTTCATGATTGAGTTTGAAACAGATATCTCGGCTGAGAGGGCCTTCATGCTGCTATCTGACCTCAACAGAAGAGTGGAGTGGGACCCAAACTATGAGTAGGTATCTGTTTACAGATAAAAAAAATCATAATATAGTATTAACATATCCAGTCATTAGTTTACCTTCCGATTGTCAAACAGTTACTTAAACAGTTTAAGCAAGGCAATGTGTACACTTTTGTTAACCCTAAAATACAGAAATTCCTTCATTCGAACAGTGCAGTTTTTACCGTTCAGAGTTTGATGAATAGAAAGAGACTTCTGTGACATCACACCTGAAAGTGTAATGAACGACATAAGGTCACAAATTAATGTGTTCACCTTCTGTTCAGGCTCTGTGTGCTATGCTTAATGAAAGGCGGCTGTTGTTGTCAAACCACATCTAATTTTATAATGTACTCCACAAGTCTATTTGCAAATGTTTAATGAAGCAACTTGGGTGTAATTGCAGTAAATCTACATTTAAATTTTTGTCAACTTGGTTTCAATTATTGTCAATCGATCAAATGTATTTATAAAGCCCTTTTTACAATCAGCAGTTGTCACAAAGTACTTTTACAAAACACCCAGCCTGAAACCCTAAGGAGTAAGCAACAACAGTGTTGAAGCACAGTGGCTAGGAAAAACTCCCTTAAGAGAGGCCGAAATTAAGGAAACCTAAAAGGGAGTCTTGGAGGGGTGACCAGTCCTCTTCTGGCTGTGCCAGTTAAACATTTTAAGAGTACAAGTTGTAATAATAAATAAGTTGATTTGGGGTGTGTCCAGAGTGTATAAAACCTCATCCCAGTCAGGTAGCAGACTGGCAGTTGGAATCATCAGGTATCATCTTGATTGGCAACAACAAGTCTTTAGTGCCTGGTACTTCGGAGGTGTTGGCGGAGACCTTAAGTTTAAATCGAGCAGGAGACAAGGAACATTTAGAGAGTGCATTCAAGGATTTACAGTGGAGAAGGAGAACTGACCCTACTCCCCGGAACAATAATATAGCAGCTTAAAACCTTGGGGCTGAGACAGGAGGGATTTGTGCGCGTTTAATGTTTAACTGGTTCAGTATACCCAAAGTATTTTGCAGTACTCAGTCCTCCACTGTAAGCTGACCCCATGAGCATGCTAATTTCATAACTTTCCCTGTACAGGAGGTGTGAGCTGATTCATATTGTGGATGATGATGACTTTCTGTATCGCGTGGTGACTCCCTTGGTAGGCTGGGGCTCGGCCAGTCCTTCAGCCAATCCTCAAGGAATAGCCCAGGACTTCATCCTCCTAGCTTCCAGGAGACAGCCGTGCGACAGCGGGTGTGTGGCTGGCAGGCACACAGAAATAACAAGTAGAAGGAATGCAACTAAATGTGATTGTGACCATGTTTTTTTGCCTTCTAGGGACCCTTATGTTATTGCTCTACGTTCAGTTACTCTTCCAACTCATCCTCCTACAGAGGGCTGCAACCGAGGGGAGGTGCTTTGTGCAGGCTTCAGCATCCAGGAGGTCTCCAAAAATGTCTCTAAGGTAGAAGAGAATACTGTTACCTTTGAGTTCACTCTCTGCATTTGATTTTGTAAACTAATATAATTGTTTGCCTTTTGTTCTTCCAATGTGTGTTTGATGTACCTGCAATTACCACTGGGAAGAAATGTATTGATGATGATAACTCCTATTCTTGTCCCTCCTAGATCTCCTACTTCAATCAGGCGTCTCCGGAGGTCCTGCCTTACATCTCGACAGATATTGCTGGGCTTTCCTCCAGCTTCTACAGCATCTTCTGCACCTGCAATACCTTCCTTCAAGAGAATAGGGACAAACCTGATCCTGCCGGAGACCAACAACCCTCTTCCCCAGTGAAAACACCACTGTAACCCACTGCCCTGCACACTCTAATTCCATAACACAAGAGTTAGTGTGGTACAAATGGGTTAAGCACACTGACATTTGAGGAGCTTATGATCTTTATTGCATTTGACTGAATAATGAAACAAGGCTGAAATGTGCGCTTTCAACCACAATTTCCAAACCTATTTAATGATGTCTATCATTAAATAACTCACTATTTCTATTGAAACACTTGCCGGTTGAGCAGTCTTTGTGACTGAAGCTCTTGCCATCTGTGCCCCAATAATGAATCCACTTTCAAAATCACATAGTTCCTTTCCTCTTGCTGTCTTGATTGAAAATTGAGGTCAGCTGGGCCTGCTCAGCATTTTTATACATCCCACAGAGCATGATTATTCAAGTTTTTCCTAAAATGTGTCACCTGTTTGAGAATTACTGTTAAACAAAGGGCATTACAAAAGATTGTACACACATTGCTAATATAATTTCCTAATTTTACAGTAAATATTTTACACTTAAGTTTGAATACATTTGTTTTTTATTACTTACCCTATCACAACAGATAAATGTAGCAGGCTGTCATTTTAGAGGTGGTTCACATCATATCGTAGACCTGTGGTTCTATGCTATACAAAACATGATTCGCTCTTTGCTCCCAGTTAAGTTGGCCATGATGCCCTGCGCTCCTGCCTCGTCAGCTATACAATTTCCAATCCTGGACTCCAGTGTCAGGGAGTAATGTGGTGGCACATTGCCAAGCCTTCGCTGGCCCTCTACAGACTTACACAGTGTCTCAACCCTCACCTGCAGGGATACGCTCTGCCACACCCCCTTCAGTAACTCCACCATGTCATCCAACAAGGCCTTGGTAAAACCCTCCCTTTGGGTTTCAAGGGGCCAGCTGGGGGCCAGAGTAACATATGGGAAGAGGTGGTTGACCATGTGGAGAAAGTCCCTCCCGGTGATGTAGCCCTGGGTGTGGAAGGCTCCATAGGACAGGGCCATGTTAACCCAGACAGGACGGTAAAGGATGTCCCTGTTGTAGGCTGAGCGGAGAAGGACAAGCGAGGGCTCCAGCTGGCACTTGGACTGGATCGTCAGGAAGATACCCCAGGGTTTGTGAGAGGCTAGTATCAGGTCCAGGCAGTCCCAGAGAAAGAACTCTGGACTAGATCCAGCCACCACTGGGATCCCAGGCTGGGTGGAACCAGATCCCACTGGAATGATCAACATCCGGCTGGCACTGTCTGCAAGAGGTTATGAATGACTCAGGGAAATATGACCTCTGAATTCAATAGTCAACTGGACAAAACATCTGTGTGAAATCTGTAATTGCAATCCTGCATGGGTGGTATTTGTGGTACAACCACAAATACCAAAATTACTCTAGGCCTACCTGACAGCAGAGACAGCAGTGAGACTCTGTCTGTGATTGCGTTCCACTGAATGGAAAGGCTGTCTTTATATTTGGGCTGGAAGTAGTCCACCAGTTCTCCTCCAGGGTAAAACCTCCTCTGTCTGCCTTTTTGCCCTGTGGTCACACAACGGCATACAACTTAGTCCTGCTACACACAAAAATAGCAGGATGAACTTGATTGAAATGAGTCTTTGCCAGTTATTAAAAATATCTCAATACTTTGCAGATAAGAATGGAGGACGAAAACAATAGTGAATAGGATAGTTATAAGAGTTCTACAGAAATTGTTCTTACTGGCAGCTTCTTTAAAGTGGGACAGGACAGGTTCGTAGATGTCATAATACACCCGCTCCGGGTTACTGTTGTCTCTGACAAAGAGCAGGTCGTTCACACTGGGATTCTCCTTACCCTGCCACAGAGTCAGACTAAACCTAAACTCCGGCATACAGAAAAGATAGCATTGCAGGCTGTACTTACTTTCCAGAACAGAGACATTTATATAATAACTATTAGTCTATCCAGATATTTTCACCAATAACCTCAGATGATAATGGAAGATGAGCATCACTGTCAAGCCAAAGATGCGCAAAAAGGAAGGGTTGAATATAAATGGTCACCAACATTTACCTTGGCGATTGGCTGAGGAGCCAGCTGATATGAGGCCAACCGCTCTTGACCATAAGAGCGTGGATAGGGAAGGTGACTTTCTGAGGGACCTTTTCAACAATTGTGTACATGTCCTTCACCATGGCTTGTGTGTAGGTGACATTAGGGAACAGGGGGAGGTACAAAACCGCCCATCCAGGAGAGATGGTCACATGTGGAAACTTCTGCTGAATCAGTGCCAGGAAGCTGGAGAATAGGGACAGGAATTAGGGATTCCAAATGGTTTACCCTGTCATCTTTAAAAAATGCATTAACGCACTGGACCTGGATCACTGGATCTGCCACAACTAGCAAGAATCTTTTTCAGACTTATTTCCACAGAAAAGATACAGAAAGACAAAGTGTAAGATCAAAGACTCAAAAGGTTATGGACTGGTCCCAGATTTACACTCACCTAAAGGATTATTAGGAACACCTGTTCAATTTCTCATGAATGCAATTATCTAATCAACCAATCACATGGCAGTTGCTTCAATGCATTTAGGGGTGTGGTCCTGGTCAAGACAATCTCCTGAACTCCAAACTGAATGTCAGAATGGTAAAGAAAGGTGATTTGAGCAATTTTGAGCGTGGCATGGTTGTTGGTGCCAGACGGGCTGAGTATTTCACAATCTGCTCAGTTAATGGGATTTTCACGCACAACCATTTCTAGGGTTTACAAAGAATGGTGTGAAAAGGGAAAAACATCCAGTATGCGGCAGTCCTGTGGGCGAAAATGCCTTGTTGATGCTAGAGGTCAGAAGAGAATGGGCCGACGGATTCAAGCTGATAGAAGAGCAACTTTGACTGAAATAACCACTCGTTACAACCGAGGTATGCAGCAAAGCATTTGTGAAGCCACAACATGCACAACCTTGAAGCGGATGGGCTACAACAGCAGAAGACCCCCCCGGGTACCACTCATCTCCACTAGCTCGAGCTCACCAAAATTGGACAGTTGAAGACTGGAAGAATGTTGCCTGGTCGGATGAGTCTCGATTTCTGTTGAGACATTCAGATGGTAGAGTCAGAATTTGGCGTAAACAAAATTAGAACATGGATCCATCATGCCTTGTTACCACTGTGCAGGCTGGTGGTGGTGGTGTAATGGTGTGGGGATGTTTTCTTGGCACACTTTAGGCCCCTTATTGCCAATTGGGCATCGTTTAAATGTCACAGCCTACCTGAGCATTGTTTCTGACCATGTCCATCCCTTTATGACCACCATGTACCCATCCTCTGATGGCTACTTCCAGCAGGATAATGCACCATGTCACAAAGCTCGAATCATTTCAAATTGGTTTCTTGAACATGACAATGAGTTCACTGTACTGAAACGGCCCCCACAGTCACCAGATCTCAACCCAATAGAGCATCTTTGGGATGTGGTGGAACTGGAGCCTCGTGCCCTGGATGTGCATCCCACAAATCTCCATCAACTGCAAGATGCTATCCTATCAATATGGGCCAACATTTCTAAAGAATGCTTTCAGCACCTTGTTGAATCAATGCCACGTAGAATTAAGGCAGTTCTGAATGCGAAAGGGGGTCAAACACAGTATTAGTATGGTGTTCCTAATAATCCTTTAGGTGAGTGTATATGTGCAAGTAGTTGGCTATTTTGCCTAAAACACATACAAGTCTGGGATCCAGTTATGGTTATTGTTCTTTACTGGCTCCTCACTTGGGTCCATTGATGACAGGCCAAAATGCTGGGACGTTGGGCCCAGGTAGGATGTCAGCGTTTAGCCACACAGGCCTGTTGATCCCGTTGGTTTGGTTCTTAATGCGCAGGATGTCCAAAGAAGGAGGCAAAGCCTTGAAGCTTTTGAAGTCCAGCTTTACGCCTGAAAGAGTCAGATTGTTTTGTATCGTACAAATACAGTATTTAAAAATGCATTAGACAGTGGAAACTTAGTGTTCAAGAGGATTGTGTCCGTTACTAAAAGTTTGCTGTTTCGAATCCCAAAGCCAACAAAGCAAAAACAAAATCTGCCGTTGCAAAAATGCATCCAACCCTAACTGAGCCTGTAAGTCACTATTTAAACACCTGCTTTATTTATAAAATAAACATGTGATTTGCTCTAACAGAGAAGTGATAATTTTTAATGAATGTTTTAGTTAAAGATCAGAGTAAATGGTTTCACATGGTTTTAACAAATGGAACTAATATTCAAGATTGATTAATTAGTTTAATAATGATACCTTTCTTGGACTGGAGCACAGCATCCAGCCACTGGTCCAGAGTGTTGTCACTGTAAACATCAGGAGGATGAGCCATGATGGGAATGGTGGTCATATTGCCAAATCCCTGCACAGTTACATCTGCCTCTAGGACCATGGCAGAACCTGATGTAGGACAGAACAAGATGTGAAATTAATTAGTTCAAAGTTCTAAAGGTTTATTTGTCATTTGCAATAACAAGTTACGACAATGAAATGCTTGGTTTTCCTACTCCTGAGAGGGCAGTTAAAAGTTAAAAAGTAACAGAAATTATAGTTTAAAAAAATAAGATAACACAATCAGTAATAACACTATACAAAAACACACATCAATAATAATAACTATACAACCGTAGTGCAATGTAAAAGTGACAGGTGTGCATGATATAAAACGGCAGCCACCCTCAACGGTGCCATCTTGGATGGCAAATAAAATCAGACTGAAACAGGGAGGGATTCTCTGAACATGTCCAATAAGAAATTCTAGTTATTTTAAATTTCTAAATAATTTCTATGTAATTGTGCACACTAATATAAAACATGACAAAAGTTGTACAGCAAATCCCCTGTGTACTGTGAAATGCTGATTGTGTGGCTATATGTTAATGGTATCAATTAGGATTTGGATATTATGATAGAAGATAGAAGTGTTACTTTTCAAAGCCTTGTTCATCTCGGACTTGTTGTTGGCACGGTGATACCAGGTTGCATGAAGTGCATCTCGCTCACTGATGTCTCCGGTTTGAATGAGGAAATCCAACATGTCTCCATCAGAAGCGAAAGGTAGTATCATCTCAGAGGTGTCTATCAGTTTACACAGTTGTCATTTTGTCAAATATTTATATATTTTATCACTGGGTTATCTGTTTATTTATTGATTAATCAGCATATAGTCAAGCCAACATACATCACAAAGGCCATGTATAGTTGTATGAATACTAATTTATTAAACTTGTTTATTTGTCTATAGTTATCAAGTAAATAACTCTTTGTTGCTTAATGGATGAAAATTGGATTTACCTGAATTTTTAGTCAAAACAAAAGAAGTGACAGTGATTATCAGAATCAGAACAAGCAGACCAACGGTGACACATAGCATGAGCAACTGTTCTTTAGTAAAGTATTGAAAATATCTTCTTGGGTCTTCATCCTCTTCATCTCTTTCCTTTCTTTCTTGCAAAGTTTGCTTTCTCCATGCATTGTTTACTTCTTCAAACGCACTCTCTGCTTCTATTTCCATGAGATCACAGAGCTGAGACAGTCAGATTCAATGCAGACAGGTAGACAATGACTTTTGGATTTGTGAAATTAGAGACAATGTTGTGTTTTACAATGAGTGAAGTGTGTGTGTACTTTCCTGCAGTGTTCCTGAGTGTTATCTGTGGAGGAGTGATCACACAGAGCAGTTAGTGACGTAGTGCTTTGTTTCCTATCATAAACCACTAATGACTCTATCCTTGGATTCAAGGAGGGCTATTGCTTTTTTACACGTGTCATATGCCTGACAGGCATCGGACCAATGTGACCAAACATTTAAAATTTATGTTTATTTAAATATTCTGTATTCAGTATAGCAATTTGTATTTGTCCTCAATTGTCTTTTCCTAGCCTATACTTTGTGTGTCTGGTCATGTTCTTTTATCAGAACGTTTATGTTACGAATGTTTATCTCTGGTCTGACTACAGAATCTAAGGTCATGCCTTAATCACCCGATGTTGAACCCATGAGTAGATCACTCTGTTTTACAATATGGTGTTAGGAGGCATAGACTGGAATGTGTCCCTAGATGATAAGGGGGTGTAGTCTTCAGGACTTGTCTTATGATTCCTAGGTTAGCCAAACTACCCCCAATCTTTAGTTTTAGGATAAAACTAGAGCAGGGTTTGGGAATTTTCCTGAACTCTGCATACTTCTCTGCTTTTGTAACCACCTTGAATCGCCGGAGAACTGTTACCTTTGATTCTTGTACTGTAATTGTGATGCTCTCTTTATATATTATATTAATTTGTTACATTGACTATTGGGAATTAATCTAAAACGGGTTGAAATCCAGTTCCTTCAACTGGAGGTCCTACCAAGATTTTACTGAATGAAACTTAAGGAAGCTGGACAAGGTGTCTGTTCTCATTTGTATATCCTTTGGGTACCGGGACGCATGTAGGGCCTATTGTGTTCCCGGGAGTTGTAACCGGGACAGTACCCACTGCATTTGTTTGGAATAGGGCATTTAATTAGTACTGGGACACTGTATAGTGTTCCTGGGGAGTTAACCCTCCTGGGTCTGAGGTGATTTTGGCTGGATTTCACTACTTGGACATTTTGGGTCATATAGTGGGAAGAACAAGTATTTGATACACTGCCGATTTTGCAGGTTTTCCTACTTACAAAGCATCCTACTTAGAGGTCTGTACCTACACTTCAACTGTGAGAGACGGAATTCTAAAACAAAAATCCAGAAAATCACATTATGATTTTTAAATAATTAATTTGCATTTTATTGCATGACATAAGTATTTGATCACCTACAAACCAGTAAGAATTATGTCTCTCACAGACCTGTTAGTTTTTCTTTAAGAAGCCCTCCTGTTCTCCACTAATTACCTGTATTAACTGCACCTGTTTGAACTTGTTGCCTGTCCACACACTCAATCAAACAGACTCCAACCTCTCCACAATGGCCAAGACCAGAGAGCTGTGTAAGGACATCAGGGATACAATTGTAGACCTGCACAAGGCTGGGATGGGCTACAGGACAGAAGGCAACAACAGTTGGTGCAATTATTAGAAAATGGAAGAAGTTCAAGATGACGGTCAATCTCCCTCGGTCTGAGGCTGCAAGATCTCACTTCGTGGGGCATCAATGATCATGAGGAAGGTGAAGGATCAGCCCAGAACTACACAGCAGGACCTGGTCAATGACCTGAAGAGAGCTGGGACCACCGTCTCAAAAAAAAACATTAGTAACACACTATGCCGTCATGGATTAAAATCCTGCAGCGCACGCAAGGTCCCCCTGCTCAAGCCAGCGCATGTCCAGGCCCTTCTGAAGTTTGCCAATGACCATCTAGATGATCCAGAGGAGGAATGGGAGAAGGTCATTTGGTCTGATGAGACACAAAAAGAGCTTTTTGGTCTTAACTCCACTCTCCATGTTTGGAGGAAGAAGAAGGATGAGTACAACCCCAAGAACACCATCCCAACCATGAAGCATGGAGGTGGAAACATCATTCTTTGGGGATACTTTTCTGCAAAGGGGACAGGACGACTGCACCGTATTGAGGGGAGGATGGATGGGGTCATGTATCGCAAGATCTTGGCCAACAATATCCTTCCCGCAGTAAAAGCATTGAAGATGGGTCATGGCTGCCTCTTCCAGCATGACAACGACCTGAAACACACAGCCAGGGCAACTAAGGAGTGGCTCCGTAAGAAGCATCTCAAGGTCCTGGAGTGGCCTAGCCAGTCTCCAGACCTGAACCCAATAGAAAATCTTTGGAGGGAGCTGAAAGTCCATATTGCCCAGCAACAGCCCCGAAACCTGAAGGGTCTGGAGAAGGTCTGTATGGAGGAGTGGGCCAAAATCCCTGCTGCAGTGTGTGTAAACCTGATCAAGAACTTAAGGAAACTTATGAGCTTTGTAATTGCAAACAAAGGTATCTGTACCAAATATTAATTTCTGCTTTTCTGATGTATCAAATACTTATGTCATGCAATAAAATGCAAATTAATTACTTAAATATCATACAATGTGATTTTCTGGATTTTTGTTTTAGATTCCGTCACTCACAGTTGAAGAGTACCTATGATAAAAATTACAGAATTCTACATGCTTCGTATGTGGGAAAACCTGCAAAATCTGCAGTGTATCAAATACTTGTTCTCCCCACTGTATACGTGGTCTATATTTTCAGTGGTCCATTTTATATAATTTTGTCATAATAATACACAAGTGAGGTGTATAGATGCATTTTTATAATTTTGCCATAATACAGCTCTGGAAAACATTAAGAGACCACTCCTAATTGTTCTTTTATGAGCATCTCTACATGTATGGCAGCCAGTGTCTGTTAAATAAAATTAAAAAATTGGGATCATAGAAATGTGTTTTATTGCTGTTTAAATGTAGGCGATTATACAGTATGGCTATTTAAAACATGTTTGGTAGATATTCTATATGTCTGGAATTCGGGAATTTTAACAGCCCTTTTGGCTGATTTAAGAAAACAAATGAGTTGATGCAACAAATAATCGACTGACGCATTTGTTTGTTAAATACAGTAATAAACTCTGACTTTCTATTCGCCAACTGTCAAAAGATGTACAAACCCGATTCCAAAAAATTTGGGACACTATACAAATTGTGAGTAATATAATTACAAATCTCATAATTTATAAATCTCATAAACTTATATTTAATTCACAATAGAATATAGATAACATATCGAATGTTGAAAAAATATTGAGTACCGTGACGTCGCCCGGTATGGCGCAGCCGGGGCCCCACCCTGGAGCCAGGCCCGGGGTTGGGGCTCGTATGCGAGCGCCTGGTGGCCGGGCCTTCCCCCATGGGGCCCGGCCGGGCTCAGCCCGAACGGGCGACGTGGGGCCGCCCTCCCGTGGGCTCACCACCCACAGGAGGGACCATAAGGGGCCGGTGCGAAGAGGATCGGGCGGCAGTCGAAGGCAGGGGCCTAGACAACCCGATCTCTGGACACGGAAACTAGCTCTAGGGACGTGGAATGTCACCTCGCTGGCGGGGAAGGAGCCTGAGCTAGTGCGTGAGGTTGAGAGGTTCCGATTAGAGGTAGTCGGGATCACCTCTACGCACGGCTTGGGCTCTGGAACCACACTCCTTGAGAGAGGATGGACTCTTCACCACTCTGGAGTTGCCCATGGTGAGAGGCGGCGGGCTGGTGTGGGTTTGCTTATAGCTCCCCAGCTCTGCCGCCATGTGTTGGAGTTTACCCCGGTGAACGAGAGGGTCGTTTCCCTGCGCCTAGGGGTCGGGGATAGGTCTCTCACTGTTGTTTGTGCCTACGGGCCGAACGGCAGTGCAGAGTACCCGACCTTCTTGGAGTCTCTGGGAGGGGTGCTGGAAAGTGCTCCGACTGGGGACTCTATTGTTCTACTGGGGGACTTCAACGCCCACGTGGGCAACGACAGTGACACCTGGAGGGGCGTGATTGGGAGGAACGGCCCCCCTGATCTGAACCCGAGTGGTGTTCAGTTATTGGACTTCTGTGCTAGTCACAGTTTGTCCATAACGAACACCATGTTCAAGCATAAGGGTGTCCATCAGTGCACGTGGCACCAGGACACCCTAGGCCGCAGGTCGATGATCGACTTTGTTGTCGTCTCATCTGACCTGCGGCCGTATGTCTTGGACACTCGGGTGAAGAGAGGGGCGGAGCTGTCAACTGATCACCACCTGGTGGTGAGTTGGATCCGATGGCGGGGGAGAAAGCTGGACAGACTCGGCAGGCCCAAGCGTACTGTAAGGGTCTGCTGGGAACGTCTGGCCGAGTCTCCTGTCAGAGAGATCTTTAACTCCCACCTCCGGCAGAGCTTCGACTGGATCCCGAGGGAGGTTGGAGATATTGAGTCCGAGTGGACCATGTTCTCCACCGCCATTGTCGAAGCGGCCGCTCGGAGCTGTGGCCGTAAGGTCTCCGGTGCCTGTCGAGGCGGCAATCCCCGAACCCGGTGGTGGACACCGGAAGTAAGGGATGCCGTCAAGCTGAAGAAGGAGTCCTATCAGGCCTGGTTGGCTTGTGGGACTCCTGACGCAGCTGACGGGTACCGACAGGCCAAGCGGGCTGCAGCCCGGGTGGTTGTGGAGGCAAAAACTCGGGCCTGGGAGGAGTTCGGTGAGGCCATGGAGAAGGACTATCGGCTGGCCTCGAAGAGATTCTGGCAAACCATCCGGCGCCTCAGGAGAGGGAAACAGTGCCCTACCAACGCTGTTTACAGTAGAGGTGGGCAGCTGTTGACCTCAACTGAGGATGTCGTCGGGCGGTGGAAGGAATACTTCGAGGATCTCCTCAATCCCGCCGTCACGTCTTCCATTGAGGAAGCAGAGGATGAGGGCTCAGATGTGGACTCGTCCATCACCCGGGCTGAAGTCACCGAGGTGGTTAAAAAACTCCTCGGTGGCAAGGCACCGGGGGTGGATGAGATCCGCCCTGAGTACCTCAAGTCTCTGGATGTTGTGGGGCTGTCTTGGCTGACACGCCTGTGCAACATCGCGTGGCAGTCGGGGACAGTGCCTCTGGGATGGCAGACCGGGGTGGTGGTCCCTCTTTATAAGAAGGGGGACCGGAGGGTGTGTTCCAACTATAGGGGGATCACACTTCTCAGCCTCCCCGGGAAAGTCTATGCCAGGGTTCTGGAGAGGAGAATACGGCCGATAGTAGAACCTCGGATTCAGGAGGAACAGTGTGGTTTTCGTCCAGGCCGCGGAACACTGGACCAGCTCTATACCCTCTACAGGGTGATGGAGGGTTCATGGGAGTTTGCCCAACCAGTCCACATGTGTTTTGTGGATTTGGAGAAGGCATTCGACTGTGTCCCTCGTGGCATCCTGTGGAGGGTGCTTCGGGAATATGGGGTCCTGGGTCCTTTGCTAAGGGCTGTCAGGTCCCTGTACGACCGAAGCAGGAGCTTGGTCCGCATTGCCGGCAGTAAGTCAGACTTGTTCCCTGTGCATGTTGGACTCCGGCAGGGCTGCCCTTTGTCACCGGTTCTGTTCGTAATTTTTATGGACAGAATTTCTAGGCGCAGCCAGGGGCCGGAGGGTGTCAGGTTTGGGGACCACACGATTTCGTCTCTGCTCTTTGCGGATGATGTTGTCGTGTTGGCCCCTTCAAGCCAGGACCTCCAGCATGCACTTGGACGGTTTGCAGCCGAGTGTGAAGCGGTGGGGATGAAAATCAGTACCTCCAAATCCGAGGCCATGGTCATCAGTCGGAAAAGAGTGGCTTGCCCACTTCAGGTTGGTGGAGAGTGCCTGCCTCAAGTGGAGGAGTTTAAGTATCTAGGGGTCCTGTTCACGAGTGAGGGAAGGATGGAACGGGAGATTGACAGACGGATCGGTGCAGCTTCTGCAGTAATGCGGTCGATGTATCGGTCTGTCGTGGTGAAGAAAGAGCTGAGCCGTAAGGCGAAGCTCTCGATTTACCGGTCAATCTACGTTCCTACTCTCACCTATGGTCATGAGCTTTGGGTCATGACCGAAAGGACAAGATCCCGGATACAGGCGGCCGAAATGAGCTTTCTCCGCAGGGTGGCTGGGCGATCCCTTAGAGATAGGGTGAGAAGCTCGGTCACCCGGGAGGAGCTCAGAGTAGAGCCGCTGCTCCTCCACATCGAGAGGGGTCAGCTGAGGTGGCTTGGGCATCTGTTTCGGATGCCTCCGGAACGCCTTCCTGGGAAGGTGTTCCGGTCCCGTCCCACCGGGAAGAGACCCCGGGGAAGACCTAGGACACGCTGGAGGGACTATGTCTCCCGGCTGGCCTGGGAACGCCTCGGTGTCCCCCCGGAAGAGCTGGAGGAAGTGTCTGGGGAGAGGGAAGTCTGGGCATCCCTGCTTAGACTGCTGCCCCCGCGACCCGGCCCCGGATTAAGCGGAAGATGATGCGATGCGATGCGATGCGATCGAATGTTGAAAGTGAGACATTTTGTAATGTCATGCCAAATATTGGCTCATTTTGGATTTCATGAGAGCTACACATTCCCAAAAAGTTGGGACAGGTAGCAATAAGAGGCCGGAAAAGTTAAATGTACAGATAAGGAACAGCTGGAGGACCAATTAGCAACTTATTATGTCAACTGGCAACATGATTGGGTATAAAAAGAGCCTCTCAGAGTGGCAGTGTCTCTCGGAAGTCAAGATGGGCAGAGCATCACCAATTCCCCCAATACTGCGGCGAAAAATAGTGGAGCAATATCAGAAAGGAGTTTCTCAGAGAAAAATTGTAAAGAGGTTGAAGTTACAGTGCATCATCTACAATGCATAATATCATCCAAAGATTCAGAGAATCTGGAACAATCTCTGTGCGTAAGGGTCAAGGCCGGAAAACCATGCCCGTGATCATCGGGCCCTCAGACGGCACCACATCACATACAGGAATGATACTGTAATGGAAATCACAACATGGGCTCAAGAATACTTCCAGAAAACATTGTCGGTGAACACAATCCACCGTGCCATTTGCCGTTGCCGGCTAAAACTATATAGGTCAAAAAAGAAGCCGTATCCAAACAGGACCCAGAAGCGCAGGCGTTTTCTCTGGCCAAAGGATCATTTAAAATTGACTGTGGAAAAGTGTTCTGTGGTCAGACAAATCAAAATTTGAAGTTCATTTTGGAAAACTGGGATGCCATGTCATCCGGACTAAAGAGGACAAGGACAACCCAAGTTGTTATCAGCGCTCAGTTCAGAAGCCTGCATCTCTGATGGTATGGGGTTGCATGAGTGCGTGTGGCATGGGAAGCCAACACATCTGGAAAGGCACCATCAATGCTGACAGTTATATCCAAGTTCTAGAACAACATATGCTCCCATCCAGACGTTGTCTCTTTCAGGGAAGACCTTGCATTTTCCAACATGACAATGCCAGACCACACACTGCATCAATTACAATGTCATGGCATAGAAGAAGGATCCGGGTACTGGAATGGCCAGCCTGCAGTCCAGATCTTTCACCCATAGAAAAAATTTGGCGCATCATAAAGAGGAAGGTGCGACAAAGAAGACCTAAGACATTTGGGCAACTAGAAGCCTGTATTAGACAATAATGGGACAACATTCCTATTCATAAACTTGAGCAACTTGTCTCCTCAGTCCCCAGGCCTTGTCCCAACTTTGAGATGTGTTGATGCCTTGAAATTTAAAATCAACTTATTTTTCCCTTAAATTGATACATCTTCTCAGTTTAAACATTTGATATGTCATCTATGTTCAATACTGAATAAAATATTGAAATTTGAAACTTCCACATCATTGCATTCTGTTTTTATTCACAATTGTACAGTGTCCCAACTTTTCTGGAACATGCCGTACTTCAAAACCATGATCGTAACAAATAGTTCTGCTTTGTATTTTATTATTTCTCAAGATAATTTAAATGTTTAAACAAATGGTCTTTATTTCTGTGTAGGCTATTTGTGTATTTCTTTATAAAACATTTTGTAATTATATCAGTGATGAAGTTGCAACTAAACATTTTGCTTTTAAATGTGCTATATCCTGTTATGTTAGGAGAGCATTGTGAACACTGTGTGTACTGTCTTTTTGGAACCGATTTTCGAGAACAAATAGCATATTCAGTGTTCTAGCTCCCCGATGTGTTTGGAATGGTTCAATCACAGTTTGGCGCAATCTACCGCATGTTGACCTGAAAACGCTGTAATTAAACAAGCGACATCTGTATCCTCCTACCAGAGTGCAATGTCAGTTTCCAGTGGTACTCTACCTAGGATGAGCAACTGTCCCATTGTGATATCTTCTGTCACTTCAAAACAGAAAGTGTGGTTAACTTGACAGGTTAATCCCCCTGTAGGAGAAAAAGTAAATTTCACTGATGACACACCATTGAGTATTTGACACTCGGATAGTATAACTGTACACTCTCTACTATAGCCATGTAGAGAGTGTACAGTTATTTGTTTTGTATCGTTAAAGTTTGCAATTGTAATGTATGTGCAAATTACATACAGTGGGGCAAAAAAGTATTTAGTCAGCCAGCAATTGTGCAAGTTCTCCCACTTAAAAAGATGAGAGAGGGCTGTAATTTACATCATAGGTACACTTCAACAAAAAAATCCCAAAATAAAAAAAAATCCAGAAAATCACATTGTAGAATTTATGAGTTTATTGGTAAATTATGGTGGAAAATAAGTATTTGGTCAATAACAAAAGTTCATCTCAATACTTTGTTATATACCCTTTGTTGGCAGAGGTCAAACGTTTTCTGTAAGTCTTCACAAGGTTTTCACACACTGTTGCTGGTATTTTGGCTCATTCCTCCAGCATATCTCCTCTAGAGCAGTGATGTTTTGGGGCTGTCGCTAGGCAACACGGACTTTCAACTCCCTCCAAAGATTTTCTATGGGGTTGAGATCTGGTGACTGGCTAGGCCACTTCAGGACCTTGAAATGCTTCTTACGAAGCCACTCCTTCATTGCCCGGGCGGTGTGTTTGGGATCATTGTCATGCTGAAAGACCCAGCCACGTTTCATCTTCAATGCCCTTGCTGATGGAAGGAGGTTTTCACTCAAAATCTCACAATACATGGCCCCATTCATTCTTTCCTTTACACGGATCAGTCGTCTTGGTCCCTTTGCAGAAAAACAGCCCCAAAGCATCATGTTTCCACCCCCATGCTTCACAGTAGGTATGGTGTTCTTTGGATGCAACTCAGCATTCTTTCTCCTCCAAACACGACAAGTTGAGTTTTTACCAAAAAGTTATATTTTGGTTTCATCTGACCATATGACATTCTCCCAATCCTCTTCTGGACCATCCAAATGCTCTCTAGCAAACCTCAGATGGGCCTGGACATGTACTGGCTTAAGCAGGGGGATACGTCTGCCACTGCAGGATTTGAGTCCCTGGCGGCGTAGTGTGTTCCTGATGGTAGCCTTTGTTACTTTGGTCCCAGCTCTCTGCAGGTCATTCACTAGGTCCCCCATGTGGTACTGGGATTTTTGCTCACCGTTCTTGTGATCATTTTGACCCCACGAGGTGAGATCTTGCGTGTAGCCCCGGATCAAGGGAGATTATCAGTATGTCTTCCATTTTCTTATAATTGCTCCCACAGTTGATTTCTTCACACCAAGCTGCTTACCTATTGCAGATTCAGTCTTCCCAGCCTGGTGCAGGTCTACAATTTTGTTACTGGTGTCCTTTGACAGCTCTTTGGTCTTGGCCATAGTGGAGTTTGGAGTGTGACTGTTTGAGGTTGTGGACAGGTGGCTTTTATACTGATAAGTTCAAACAGGTGCCATTAATACAGGTAATGAGTGGAGGACAGAGGAGCCTCTTAAAGAAGTTGTTACAGGTCTGTGAGAGCCAGAAATCTTGCTTGTTTGTAGGTGACCAAATACTTATTTTACAGAGGAATCTACTAATGAATTCATTAAAAATCCTACAATGTGATTTTCTGGATTTTTTTTTCTCATTTTGTCTCTCATAGTTAAAGTGTACCTATGATGAAAATTACAGGCCTCTCTCCTATTTTTAAGTGGGAGAACTTGCACAATTGGTGGCTGACTAAATACTTTTTTCCCTACTGTAATTAGCAATCTCATCAATCAATCAATCAATCAAAATTTATTTATAAAGCGCTTTTTACAACAGCAGTTGTCACAAAGTGCTTTACAGAGACACCCGGCCTTAAACCCCAAGGAGCAAACAACAGTAGTGTTGAATTTCAGTGGCTAGGAAAAACTCCCTAAGAAGGTCGAATTTTAGGAAGAAACCTAGAGAGGACCCAGGCTCAGAGGGGTGACCAGTCCTCTTCTGGCTGTGCCGGGTGAGATATTAAGAGTCCAATTGGAATAATAAATAAATTTCTCTTGGCTAAATCCAGAGTATATTTGATTTTAGACTAGGTCAGAAGTATGACCAGGTGGACAAGGACAGGAACAGCAACGGTCCCCCCAAACCAGGTAATCCGCAGGTGTGGACCAGGACCTCATCTCCTTCTAAAATTTAAAATTGGAGGAAACTGAGAAAAGTTAGTAGTACATCCCTCATGTCCCCCAGCACAATAATATAGCAGCGTAACACCTTGGAAACTGAGACGACAGCAACTGCTCATGACAGCAAAATCTTGTAGTTACCAACATGTAGGTTCCATTCCCACAAAAGTAGCCAGTGAAGTGATCCCATTTGACAACTTGGTCATTAACGACAACACCTAACAGGTAAATTGAAAAGGAGTTTGGAAACGCCTGCTCTGGTATGACAAAATGAAAAGTTACATAGAAACCAATACAAACAACACATTCTTTGGAATTGAACATCATAACAGTTGTTAACGGTTCTGCATGATTAATACTCTGCATATTGCCAGCCAAGAACCATTTGTCTGTATCCTTCATGACTTGCCCGGTGAAGTGGCCACCTCGGTCTGATTCACAGCGATTCGGCACCCCCCAGAGAGGAATGATCAGGTTTGCCAGCACTCTGCTGTGGTGTGGGCAGAGTTATTCTGTGTAATGATGCATTCCACCCACTTGGAAAACTTGTCGACTATAACCAGCGGGGAAGGAGCCTGAGTTAGTGCGTGAGGTTGAGAGGTTCCGATTAGAGGTAGTCGGGATCACCTCTACGCACGGCTTGGGCGCTGGAACCACACTCCTTGAGAGAGGATGGACTCTTCACCACTCTGGAGTTGCCCATGGTGAGAGGCGGCGGGCTGGTGTGGGTTTGCTTATAGCTCCCCAGCTCTGCCGCCATGTGTTGGAGTTTACCCCGGTGAACGAGAGGGTCGTTTCCCTGCGCCTACGGGTCGGGGATAGGTCTCTCACTGTTGTTTGTGCCTACGGGCCGAACGGCAGTGCAGAGTACCCGACCTTCTTGGAGTCTCTGGGAGGGGTGCTGGAAAGTGCTTCGACTGGGGACTCTATTGTTCTACTGGGGGACTTCAACGCCCACGTGGGCAACGACAGTGACACCTGGAGGGGCGTGATTGGGAGGAACGGCCCCCCTGATCTGAACCCGAGTGGTGTTCAGTTATTGGACTTCTGTGCTAGTCACAGTTTGTCCATAACGAACACCATGTTCAAGCATAAGGGTGTCCATCAGTGCACGTGGCACCAGGACACCCTAGGCCGCAGGTCGATGATCGACTTTGTTGTCGTCTCATCTGACCTACGGTCGTATGTCTTGGACACTCGGGTGAAGAGAGGGGCGGAGCTGTCAACTGATCACCACCTGGTGGTGAGTTGGATCCGATGGCGGGGGAGGAAGCTGGACAGACTCGGCAGGCCCAAGCGTACTGTAAGGGTCTGCTGGGAACGTCTGGCCGAGTCTCCTGTCAGAGAGATCTTTAACTCCCACCTCCGGCAGAGCTTCGACTGGATCCCGAGGGAGGCTGGAGATATTGAGTCCGAGTGGACCATGTTCTCCACCGCCATTGTCGAAGCGGCCGCTCGGAGCTGTGGCCGTAAGGTCTCCGGTGCCTGTCGAGGCGGCAACCCCCGAACCCGGTGGTGGACACCGGAAGTAAGGGATGCCGTCAAGCTGAAGAAGGAGTCCTATCAAGCCTGGTTGGCTTGTGGGACTCCTGACGCAGCTGACGGGTACCGACAGGCCAAGCGGGCTGCAGCCCAGGTGGTTGTGGAGGCAAAAACTCGGGCCTGGGAGGAGTTCGGTGAGGCCATGGAGAAGGACTATCGGCTGGCCTCGAAGAGATTCTGGCAAACCATCCGGCGCCTCAGGAGAGGGAAACAGTGCCCTACCAACGCTGTTTACAGTAGAGGTGGGCAGCTGTTGACCTCAACTGAGGATGTCGTCGGGCGGTGTCGTCGGGCGTCGGACACTTCTCAGCCTCCCCGGGAAAGTCTATGCCAGGGTTCTGTGTGCTTTTCGTCCGGGCCGTGGAACACTGGACCAGCTCTATACCTTCTACAGGGTGTTGGAGGGTTCATGGGAGTTTGCCCAACCAATCCACATGTGTTTTGTGGATTTGGAGAAGGCATTCGACTGTGTCCCTCGTGGCATCTTGTGGAGGGTGCTTGGGGAATATGGGGTCCTGGGTCCTTTGCTAAGGGCTGTCAGGTCCCTGTACAACCGAAGCAGGAGCTTGGTCCGTATTGCCGGCAGTAAGTCAGACTTGTTCCCAGTGCATGTTGGACTCCGGCAGGGCTGCCCTTTGTCACCGGTTCTGTCCAGGTTGGTGGAGAGTGCCTGCCTCAAGTGGAGGAGTTTAAGTATCTAGGGGTCTTGTTCACGAGTGAGGGAAGGATGGAACGGGAGATTGACAGACGGATCGGTGCAGCTTCTGCAGTAATGCAGTCGATGTATCGGTCTGTCGTGGTGAAGAAAGAGCTGAGCCGCAAGGCGAAGCTCTCGATTTACCAGTCAATCTACGTTCCTACTCTCACCTATGGTCATGAGCTTTGGGTCATGACCGAAAGGACAAGATCCCGGATACAGGCGGCCGAAATGAGCTTTCTCCGCAGGGTGGCCGGGCGATCCCTTAGAGATAGGGTGAGAAGCTCGGTCACCCGGGAGGAGCTCAGAGTAGAGCCGCTGCTCCTCCACATCGAGAGGGGTCAGCTGAGGTGGCTTGGGCATCTTTTTCAGATGCCTCTGGAACGCCTTCCTGGGAAGGTGTTCCGGTCCTGTCCCACCGGGAGGAGACCCCGGGGAAGACCTAGGACACGCTGGAGGGACTATGTCTCTCGGCTGGCCTGGGAACGCCTCGGTGTCCCCCCGGAAGAGCTAGAGGAAGTGTCTGGGGAGAGGGAAGTCTGGGCATCCCTGCTTAGACTGCTGCCCCCGCGACCCGGCCCCGGATAAGCGGAAGAAGATGGTATGGTATGGTACATATGAGCATATTCGTGATACATTTTTATGATGGGCCTCTGCAGAGAACTTGGGACCACATACTTTCCATCACGGTGGACAATTCCCTGTACAACTGTGACTAACAAATCCTGTTTCAATTTAGCCCCCAGTTCCCCCTCTGAGACCTACAACTCATTCTGTAATTCTCTCAAATCCATAGGTGTGGCCTGAATGACACTGACGTGTGTCACCTGACAGTCCACCCCCCCAGGTCTCACCAGACGTCCAACGTCTCCAAAAACAGCTGCCATTAAGCCCCTATTAAAAAAGAGAACACTGGATGGATCTATAATGAACAACTATATACCTGTATCAACTCTTCCTTTTATAGCCAAGATCATTGAGAAGGTTGTCTTCAATCAACTCAGCAATTTTGTGACCTCAAGCGGTCTCTTAGACCGAGGCCGCCACCCCACAATATTGAAACGGCCCTGATTAAAGTTTTTAATGATATACGGCTGAATACTGATTCTGATAAAATAACAGTTCTATTAGATCTCATTGCTGCATTTGATACTGTAGATCATAGAACACTTATAGATAGCCTGGAATTGGGTAGGTCTCTCCGGGACAGTCCTTGATTGATTCAGATCTTATCTACATGGCCCGGAGTTACTTTGTCATGGTAATCATGAATCTGATAGGGTGGCTATCACATGCAGAGTTCCACAGGGATCAGTCCTCGGACTGCTTCTGTTCAATCTCTATATGCTACCTCTGGGCCAAATTCTACAGAACAACAACATTAACTACCACAGCTATGCCAATGATACTCAAATATATATGGCTCTCATATGACTCTCTGTGTCACTGTATAGAGCACATAAATACCTGGATGAACCAAAATTGTCTACAATTAAACCAAGATAAAACTGAGCTTATTGTGTTAGGCGACAAAAATAAAAGAACAAGTATTAGTAAAGAGCTGGATTCATGGGCCCTTAAAACCAGGGATCAAGTGCCTAATCTTGGTGTTTTGATTGACTTCGTCCTCACATTAAACAGTCATATCAAAGCGGTCACCAAAACAGCATTCTATCATCTAAAAAATATAGCCAGAATCAAATGCTTAGTGTCCCAAAAAGACCAAGAAAATCTCTTCCATGCTTTTATCTCTAGTAGGGTTGACTACTGTAATGGCCTCTTAACTGGACTCCCAGTTAAAACAACTGCAGCTCATTCAGAATGCTGCTGCTAGAATGTTAACCAGGACCAAAAGAACAGAGCACATGACTCCGGTTCTTAAATCTTTGCATTGGCTTCCAGTCAATTACAGAATAGATTTCAAAGGGCTGCTTTTAGTTTATAAATCTCTGAATGGTTTAGGACCCGAATACATTTCTGATATGTTTGAAGATTATAAACTGGGCTAGGCTCTTAGATCCATGAACAACTGATGGTCAGTTTCACACAGGCTGCACAGTGTGGTGTCCTCCTACTGTATGTGACACAAGTCAGGAATATTTGATCAAGTTCTCCTTCCATGTCCGCACAAGAGGCAGAACTCATAGCACTGCTAGAAGCCATCAGGACTCACCCTGAACCGTTATGTGTATATACACATAGCAGATATGCATTTGGGGTGGTGCATGAATACATGGCACAATGGATATTGCGCAAGTTCCTGGTCAGGCGATTGGGCACCAAGATATCATCTCAATGATTTGGAATAAGATTAAAAAACATGAAGTTGCGGGCTCATTGCACAAGGAACACAATGTTGTAACAAATTAATGTAATGTATAAAGTGAGTATTACTATTACAGTACAAATATCAAAGCTTAAAGTACACTGGAGGAAAATGCAAGAAGCCTTTTTCCACCTTCACTCTGGTTATATCTTAAGCTCAAGTAGTGGGGGTTGGTTAGCAGACCTAGAGAAAACAAAACCAGTTCTGTAGAATATACACCTTATCAATAAGTGACACCATCTGATCTGTTTCCTGGTGCTCTTCCTATCAACCAAGCAAAGCAATTAAAAGCAGCCCTTTTGTCCCTGCCTTCCGACCTTACAGAAACATCTGTTAACCATAAACATTCCAGTGACAACCTAATAGGACAGAAATACAAGAACCCAGAAAACATTTTTATACTAAGAAATAATCATTTAACTGGTAACTATATCGTGGACTGTACAGATCTAATGATCTGACTCCATATTGTTTGTAAACATACGCAATCATAAATGACCATGATATGCTGGAAGTTCTTAGAAAAGGTAGCTAATCTTTCGTCACAAGCCAAACATTTAAAAGATCTTATGTTTCACGGCCTACGTTATCCTCAAAGATCCTCATTAGTCATGTACAGAAAACAAGGGATTGTGTAGCAACCTGAACAGTCTGGTCACTTTGATTTACGTATGTATAAATGTCCCTATATCAGTGCTTATATCAGGCATGTAAACAAAACATTACAGTAGTCTAGCCCTTGTGGGACTAAGGGCCCCCCCCCTTTCACTACTTTTACATTAGGCTATAAACAATATGTAATGTTTATAGACCATCATGAATTTGTCTTCAAATCATGCTAAATAACCTCAACTAATATAAACATTAGGGGTGTAACGATCCATCTACTACATCAATGTATCGATTTATATTCGTATGATCCAACTACATCGATCTGTGCTCAGCAAGTTGGCCTTCCGGACGACATATATCGATCTAACATCGTTTTAAAATGTAATCAATCGATTGTATTGATACTAGGAAATAACCCATTGGATTTTGCAAAGACGGGGATGTTCTAAATAAGTCGCTCGCTGTTTGTAGGATATGTAAAGGTCAAGTAAAGTACAAATCACGACAAATCTCTCCAACCACCTACTAAGGCGCCATGGGATTTCACACAACACCGACCGTGTTGGTTGCACTTTATTCAGATAAAATGTGAATGCATTTGCCAATTAATTGTTGTTTACTTGTTTGTTTATATTCATAATTAATTGATACCTGATTCCCTTACAAGAAACAACAGGAATCTAGGAAACTTCACCTGCACTGTCCAGTATCCAGGTATTTATTTCAGTCACACTGGTTAAATTTTTGGCTGAAAAGTTACTGAATCGATTTCAAGTCACTGAATCGTTTCGGATCGTATCGTTCTAAATGAACCAATATCGGCCTTGAATCGTATCGACAACCACAAATCGTGATACGAATCGAATCGTTGTTAAAATGAATCGTTACACCCCTAATAAATATGCATGAAAATGTACTTAGAAAGGTAGTATTTGAATGATTATGCAAAATAAATTAATAATTTCAGAAGCAAAATCAGATTTTTTCTATGTATCATTGAATTCATTGAACACAACAGTCTCGATTCGTTTTTCCAACACAAATGTTTTCTGCAAAACCTTTTCTTACACGAATATGCATTGTATCACAATAAAAGTGAACAGAACAATGAAATAATTAACCTTTTGTGATTTTTTTTTCAACACAAATGTTTCCTGTAACATAATAACAGCTCCTTCAAATAGATGTAATGGCATGTAGTTAGTCATTTTCCATTTTCGTTCTGCTTTTCTACACGTCTTAAGGTTTCATATGTTTGATGGTCACTTTCGAAACTCCAGTTCTATGAGTGGAGCGTCGCCCATAGGGGCTTTGCTCCTATTGGTTTCCCCCTCTGCCAATAGGCAAGCACTGAAAATTTAAATATGCAAATCGAACCTCTCATGGCTATAAAAGAGGTTGTCATACTCTGTTCTGTCTCCCGACATACCTTTCTTCACGAGAAAAGCAGTCAGTGACCGGTCAGGGTATGAACCCTATGGGCCACGCTCCACTCATAGGAGTTAAGAAAGTAACCATCGTTCTATATCGTGAAGCTTTGCCCATAGGGGCTTTGCTCCTATTGGTTTAGGGCAAAGCGAGCGAGCCCAAGATGTACTCCCTGCCGGTCCCCTACCTCACAAACGAGATAAGAGCCAATAGGACGGCTCAGGCGTGGAACGACCTTGACACCTAGCCGCTTCCATCCTGCTCACACCAAGCACATACGTTTGCGCACTGACAACAGCCCCAAACTAATGCACTTACGGCACCAACCCAATCAGCCTTGACTGAAACGGAGCGTCCGAGGCCAGCCCAGAGAACACGCCGAGACCTGTGTGGGCATGTCACGCAAGTAAAACCGGACAAAAGGCAACAGCGAACCCCAAGACGCGGCAGCACAAATGTCCTCCACTCCCACGCCCCTAAACAGAGCGGCCGAGGCAGCCACCCCTAAACCCTAAACCCCCTAGGCGTAGGAGTGCCACCTGACTTGTAGGCCAGATCAATTGCCTCACACAACCAGTGAGACAGACGCTGTTTCGACAATGGCTGGGCCGCCTTGGGGCCACCGTGACACACAAAGAGCTGGGACGCAGCCGCACTGCGGCTGTGCGCTGCACATACTGTGCCAAAGCACGCACCGAACACAAAAGATGCAACCTCTTCTTCCTCACACCCATATGGGGAGGAGGAGAAAACATCCACAACACCATCTCCATGAAACGAAACAACGCCTTGATCACCTTTGGCAGAAAGGCTGGGTTAAGGAGCAACACAGCCCTGCTGCCATCGCCGTTGATGGTGAAACATCCAGGCTGTGTCGACAGTGCGCAAATGTCACTGACCCTTTTAGCAGATGTCAGAGCCAAAAAACGCACTGTTGTAAGGGAAGGCATGTTCAACGGTATCTGATCAATTGGTTCGAACGGCTTGTCACCCAGCGCCTCCAGAGCCAAATCCCACTGCGCAAACGTCCGCTGGGCCCCCGGCCAGAACGGTGGGACCTGGCCAGAAACCGTTTTACCAAGGGATGACTAAACACAGACACTCCATTGAACCCCTTATGACATGTTGAGATTGCACATGCGTACACCTTGAGCGTGCCAGGGGACCTTTGCTGCTCAAACAGACTGTGCAGGAACGACAGGACACTGCCTACGTCACAACAGAGGGGGTCAACCCCTGCATCCTCACAACAGCGGGCAAAGATACCCCAACGGCTAGTATAGCTAGCCGACGTGGAGTCCGCCCTCGTGCCCAGAATGGTTGTGACCACCTCCTCAGTCAGTCCCCGGCGCAGCAGCCTGGCCTTCTCAAGAGCCCCGATCGAGCTGTTCGTCTGTGACAACGCCCTGTGGCGGTAAGGGATCGGCCACGGTATCCCCACCGCCATCTGGGCCGCTTCTGCAAACCACAGGGCACCCGGGCGAAAAGGGGTGATCAGTATGAGTGACAGCCCCTCCGATTGCACCAGAGACATAACAGGGAGAATGCACTGTTGAGAGGGAAACGCATACAGCAGTACTCTTGGCCACGGCCGGTGAGCCAACGCGTCCACGCCCAACGGGGGCCTTTCCTGCGCTCGAAGACAATACCACAGGGGGCAGTTCCAAAGCGTCTCCAGACTCTACTAAGTACTAAGACTGCATTTGTGAATGTAACAAATGACCTTCTAATGGCCTCAGACAAAGGTTTCCGCATCCGTCCTGTTGCTTCTTGATCTTAGTGCTGCTTTTTACACTATTGATCACACGCTACGTGGACATGTTCTACCCTGGTTTAAATCTTATTTATCTGAAAGATATCAGTTTGTTAGTGTGGATGGCATATCCTCTGAAGTCAAAGGTATGTTTTGGTGTTCCTCAAGGCTCGGTTCTGGGCCCATTATTGTTCTCACTTATATATGCTGCCTCTGGGCGATGTAATCCGAAATCACAATGTACATTTTCACTGTTATGCTGATGACACACAGTTATATATTTCAATGATGCATAGAGAAGCCCTAAATTAGCTACTTTGGAAGCATGCGTTTCAGATATTAGGATGTGGATGACAGAGAACTTCTTGCTCTTAACCCCCTGAGGACGGATTAGGCTGTAGCGCCCACGCCTGGGGCGTATTTGCATAACAATTACATAGTATTACATATTTTCAAAACGGTTGTAATAGAGAGATTCTGTTTTCTTTGCTGTTTCAACGAGTCCGATGAAAACGCAGATGCGCTTTGTGTTTACTTGGCACATTTCCTTGTTGTTGTCATCCTGTCCAAATGAAACCAAAACCTTGTGCACCTGACCAATGGATGGGCTGTTGGGTGACAGCATCCAATGGAAGGCTGTTGCCATGCAGAATAGTTTATTTTACCCAATCTGGGGAAGGTATCTGTTGCGTATTTGATCCAATCATAAGGATGCTGGGTGGGACATAAGTTTTGTTTTCTTCATTTGCTCATTCTGACTGTAGAAGAGGATGTAGCAGTATGTCAGCTTAGCTAGCATGCTAACTTAGCATTAGTGAACGTTTTAGCATTGTGTCCTTGCGTAACGCTAACTTGTTGAAAAGACAAAGAAAGGATTTGTGTTTTCAACAGTTTTCTAAGTATTATTATTAGTATAAAATTGCAAAACATAAAAACACTTTTACTAAATGTAGCCAAAGTCCGTTACGGTTATCAAACGCTGGATAGCTGAGTTACCAGACAACAAAGGATGAATGCTAACAACAGGCTAATGCTAACGCAAGAACAGCCTGGTAACATCTAATAACCTATTTATCATGAAATAATGTAATACAAATGTGATCATTATAGATATTGTCTGCTTTGCGTATTTGGAATGGGAGAACTGTTCCACATGGCTGTGTGTGGTCTGAATTCAAATCATATAGAAAAATAATTATGGGTGTCATAATCATATTGTCCTGTATGCACATAAGGTGAAGTATTATTTAATTGTTCTGTTCACTTTTATTGTGATACAATGCATATTTGTGTAAGAAAAAGGGTTTGAAAAGTGTTTTTGGAATGTTTTTGGGTTGAGCTACCGGGGTGGTTGATTTCAGTGAAAATTTGTGTCAAAAACATGTTGGACAAAAGGCAAATTATTTCATTTTTCTGTTCACATTCATTGTGAAGCCTTTTCTTACACAAATGTGCATTGTGTTTGCACAGAACATTTGTATTGGGAGTATCACTCCATATGGGTGTGTTATGGTCAGAATTCAATGATATATAGAAAGAATCTGATTTTGCTTATGAAATTATTTACTTAATTTTGCATTTTTCCCTAAAACACTACCTTATAAGAACATTAACATGCAAGCTTATATTAGCTGAGGTAATTTGGAATAATTTGATGCCAAATACACAATGATCGATTTACATTACATATTGCCCAAATATAAAAGTAGTGACACCCAAACATTTTAAGTGTAGTACTGTTTTTCTTGAGGGTTAAACTCAAGAAAAACAGAAATGCTCGTTTTAGGTCCCAAGAAACAAAGACCTCTGACCTCTCCTTTGATGAACATATAAAATGTCTCAAGAGTTGCTTATTTTCATCTTCGAAACATTGCAAAGATCTGAAACTTTCTATCAAAAACTGATGCAGAAAAACAAATCCATGCTTTTGTTACTTCTAGACTAGATTACTGCAATGCTCTTCTTTACAGTTACCCTGACAAATCAATAAATCAACTTCAATTAGTGCTGCACACGGCTGCTAGAATCCTAACTAGAACAAAAATATTTGAACACATTACTCCTGTACTAGCCTCTTTACACTGGCTGCCTGTTAGGGTTAGGGCTTATTTTAAGGTTTTATTGTTAACCTATAAATCAATACATGGACTTGCTCCTACCTACCTTGCTGAAATGATCCAGCCATACATACCTACATGTAACCTACGATCGCAAGATACAGGCCTTTTAATTGTACCTAGAATTTCTAAACAAACAGCCGGAGGCAGGGCCTTTTCTCCTAGGGCTCCACTACTGTGGAATGATCTGCCAATTAAGGATAGAAATGCAAACTCAGTGCAAACTTTCAAGTGTCTACTAAAAACTAATCTCTACAGCACGGTTTATGATTAGGTGTAGCCTGACCTAGGGGCGTGAAGGTGACCAGAAGGCTTGCTACTGTCCACCCTTGCTGTCTTGCCAGGTGGGCTCTCGTCGCCACTGGGATGCTCTCCCCCCAATGCCTTTCGGGGGAGGAGTCACTGGCTTGTTGTCTCTCTGTTGCGCACTTGTGCAATTGGGCTGTACTCTGCTGGCAATACTCGGCCCTCATTCAGGGTGGTTGCGGTTGGTGGGTGTCCCTTTGGTTGATGCTTGGCAATATGGGTGGATTGATTTCCTGCCTGTTGGGCCCTGTCCGAGGCCTCCCCCGGGTAGGGCCACAGTGTCGCCGGACCCCCCATGTCTCAGTCCCAAGATGTTACGCTGCTATATTATTGTGCTGGGGGAGTAGGGTCAGTTCTCCTTCCCCACTAAGTTCTCCTTCTCCACTATAAATCATTGTTGATATGAGGTTGATATGAGGCATTTTCTGAGTTTTCCCAGTCTCCTCCTCCGTTTTAAACTTTAGGAAGAAATGAGGTCCTGGTCCACACCTGCAGAGTACCTGGTTTGGGGGTCCTGCTGCTGTCCCTGTCCAAAGTCCTCCTGGTTGTGTTGCAGATCAAGACGATATTTGACGATTTCAGCTGCCACTGTGCTGACACCTCCTCCCTCCCCCGTGTTGTTCCTGTCCTTGTCCATCTGGTCATGCTTCTGACCTGGTCTAAATATAAATAGACTCTGGATTTAGCCCACATGTATTTATTAAATATTCCAATTGGACTCGTAATATTTCACCCGGCACAGCCAGAAGAGGACTGGACTGGTCACCCCTCTGAGCCTGGGTCCTCTCTAGGATTCTTCCAAAATTTCGGCCTTCTTAGGGAGATTTTCCTAGCCACTGAAATTCAACACTACTGTTGTTTGCTCCTTGGGGTTTAAGGCTGGGTGTTTTTGTAAAAGCACTTTGTAAAAACTGCTGTTGTAAAAATGGCTTTAAAAATACATTTGATTGATTTGATTGAATAAACATTGGTCACTGGTTTTGTAAATCCTGACACAGTGACATTCTATTCAGTCCATCAAAGAATGACATGACGTATACTCATTAAAGCCAATGGCAACACCTTTAACCAAGTCAACCCTGTTTCAGCCTGTAGTTTTGCCAATTTCAATTTCAATGTGCCATTAGCACGCTCTACTGCCCCTCCTGACTGAGGGTGGTAACTACAATGTGTCCTTAAATCGATTTGCAGGACTTCTGACCTTGAGGTTATTACATTGTTCACAAAGTGTGTACCATTGTCTGATGTCAATCATGTGGGAATTCCCCACCGTGGGATTATTTCTCTGATCATCGCCTTTGGTACCACGTCCGCGGTGCTGTGCCTGCAAGGGAAAGCTTCTACCCATTAAGAAAACATGTCAATGATTACCAAACAGTATTTCTTACCTTCACAGGGAGTAAACTCAATGAAATCCATCATTAGATATTCAAAAGGGGCATCTGGTGAGGGCTGCGCTCCCACAGCCACACCTTTACCAACATTGTAAGCAGCACAGATGTGACACTTCTTAGAAAAATCTTAGCAAAGACAGTAAATCCTACAATATACCAATCTTTATTTACAATGTCAACCATCCCTCCTTTTGAGACATGGTCTTGGCCATGTGTCAACTTGGCAAGGAATGGGAAAAAGGACCTCGGTAGGGTCGGGCGAGAGCCCTCAGCCAGCCACACACCAGAGGCATCGCGCACACAGTGCCGCTGCCAGGCCTTCAATTCCCGTGCATCAGCAGTAGCCGGTAAAGCAACAACATCATTAATGGAGAAAATGTTTGGAGAAAGCACTAGAGGCATCTGGAAAAGAGGGGAGACAGAGGAGTGCACAGCACGTTTAGCACAAGATCAGCAGCCATATTGCCTAGGGAGACAGGATCAGAGTTAAGGGTATGTGCCTGACTTAATAACAGAGATTGACTTAGGAAGAAGGATAGAATCAAGTAACAAAGACATTAGAGCAGAGTGGTGGATTGGTTTACCAGTTGATGTAAGGAAGCCACGATGCTTCCACAAAGTTCCAAAATCATGCACTACACCAAACGCATAGCGAGAATCTGTATAGATATTAACTGTAGCTCTACTAGCCAGGATACAGGCTCTGGTAAGCACAAACTTGAGTTGCTTGAGCAGAGAGGTGCAAAGGCAAACGTGCACTCTCCACCAAATCATGAGCAGTATAACTGCATATGCAACGGTGGGATGACCCGAATCAGTACGAGAGGCTGATCCATCAACAAAATGCTTGTCAATAGGGACCTCAGTCAAATCGACACGAGGTGTAGTGGTCAACTCAATCAGTCGCGTACAGTCGTGATATTCACCGGCATCTGCTGTAGGGAGTAGAATAGCAGGATTTTAAAAAGTACAACGTTGCAATGAGACATGTGACAACAAAATGTTCTGGTATTTCAACAGCCGAGCAGGAGTGAAATGTGCAGTCTTGGCCTGATTGATAATAGAATGAACAGCATGTGGAACATGCACAACCAGTTCAGTCATTGCAACAAGATCAGCACAGGACAACACCACCTCAGTAGTTGCAGCAACTGAACGTAGGCAGGAAACAAGTTCTCGTATTACAGCATCCAATCGTTTAGAATAATAGCCTACAGCACGATAGGAATCACCATGGCGTTGGGTGAGTACAGCAGACATGAAACCATCTTTTTCAGAAACAAACAATGGAAAGGATGAGAGTGATCGGGTAAACCCAGACATGGCGCAGACAAGAGAGCACACTTTAGCTCCATGTTGGTGGTGTAAATAAGGTCTCTCAGCGGCTGTGTGAGGGCCGCAAAGTCCATAAGCCATGGACGGCAATACCTGGCCACACCCAAAACAGACATCATCTGCTGTTTGGTAATGGGTTTGGGCATGTTCTGAATAGTGTGTATCCTGTCGGTAGAGAGGGAGCGACACTCGGGAGTGACGTCATGGCCAAGGTACCTTAAGCCTCGTTCACATCAGACACGGCATAAAATTACCGTACGGTAAATTTTGCGTAGATTGAACGCAAACATCGCAATCAATCTACGCAAAAATTGCAATCAATCTTCCGCATCTTCATGACCAGTATCCCAAAGATGGAGGACATCCTCGTTTTGCTAGTGTCTAGCCACCCTTGTTTATATGATACTACCTCAGACGTTTACCGAGACCTAAATGTAAAAAATGCAGCGTGGAAAAGTGTAGCCATGCAAGCAAAGATGCCCGGTTTGTAGAGTTGTGAAATTCTTCATTTGTTATAGCTAGCTCACCATGCTGGCAACAGCAGCTCTTGTTTGTCACGTAACGTTGTATAGGCTAATAACCTGCTAGGTGTGGTAGAGAGCTAGAGAAAGTATGAGTAATCAACACATTTAAAGTGCATAAGATAAAGAGAAAAGAGAAGAGGAGAAAAAGAGGAGTGGGGCTGCAGCCAGCAGCGTTTCTTGCCAATTTTGTCATTCCTCGACCCTTTCATTAAGTCACGTCCCACAAGTGAAAACATGTGGATAGGAGAGGGATGGAGAAAGGAGGCCAAGAAAGAGAAAGGGAAGAGAGGGGGGGACAAGAGAGAGGAGGGGAGGAGAGGGGGGGACAAGAGATAGGAGGGGAGGAGAGAGGAGGGCGAGAAAGAGGAGAGCAGAAGAGCAGAAGATGAGATTAGAGAAGAGAACATCGAGCTGGAAAATTTTACTGTCCATGAGGAGCCCAAGTCTGATGAAGACTCATCTTCAGCCACGAGCTCTTCACAAGCTACCAGACCCCATATACGCAGGCATTGGACAGGACAAGCCACCCCCAACATGACGGCATTTCAGCAGCGCCTCCTGACTGCCATTGGGGTAGAAGCTACCATTCCACCAAGACACGATGATGAGGATGAGCTTTTTGCTAAAACCATTGTGCCCTCACTAAAAAGACTACCAACACAGAAGAAGGCTTATGCAAAAATGCTAATTCTCCAGCTGCTTTATGATGCAGAATTTAATTGTAAGTTATACACTGACACACAATATCAGAAATACAGCCCTGGGAAAATATTAAGACACCACTTCACATTTTTTATGAGGAAAAGAGCAAGAAAAGCTCTGAATTCTTCCAGAGTTTTCTAGTGCAATCTAATTTCATTATTTTTTGTAATTGCAGAGATTAAATGAAAATATGACGTCCCAGGATTTCCTTCTGCATGGTGCAACTGTTCCAGCCCTGCATCACACACACACATACACACACACACACAGAACCACATCAACTGGTGCAGTCCCATGGCAACAGAGAGGGTCCCAACGCACACTCCACCACCAACCTGGCCCGACTAAGCCGGTAATGAAGATCTCTGAGGAATCCCTGGTGCCTGTGGTCCTGCAAAGGCCTCATGAGGTTGGCCTTTAGAGGGAAGGCTTCATCTCCCACAAGACAAAAGGGACAGTCCCAATTATCAGCACCCTGGGAGTGTGGCTGGATACCAGAGTGCCGTCCCGGAGGGCTCGGCCAAAGGCAGAGTCCCTGAGAATCCCTCCATCACTTCCCCTGCCATAAGCCCCAACATCAATGACCCTGAAACAATAGTTTGCATCGACAACTGCCAAGAGGACAATAGAATAGGTCCCTTTATAATTGAAAAATTGGGACCCAGAACATGGCGGAGCCTGGATCACCACATGCTTCCCATCTATTGATCCGAGACAGCGAAAGTTCCATTTCTCCTGGAATTATTCTGCAATTGCTCTCCAGTCTTCCTCCTTGTGGACAGGCATGTACTCATGAACTAGCCCATCCCAAATGGCTTTCAACACTGTGGACACAATGTTTGACACAGTGTACCGACCAACACGGTAGCTGTATCCAATGGTACGGTAGGAGTCCCCCAGTTGCGAGAAATCTGCAAAGGAAAAAAAAAGATTGATTGGATGCGAATAGGATACTTTGTAGCAAAATGCACTTGTATATACATGTCAGGATAATAGGTAAAAGTGTATGCTAAACGGCATACATTATCTCAATTTCTTTTAAGATATTATATCACCCAGAATAAATTAATAAGACAATACAGAGTGTGAATTCACCATTTTACAACAAAGACTCAATGTAGTTGAAGGGCAATAAGTAAATATCAATACATTAGCAGTAATTCTCATTCATGTGTATACATTCACATAATCAATTGTGCAATTCCCCAGAATGTAAACCTTTTGTTATATCCCTCTATTTTAAATGAACTGGTTGACGATCCCGAGGGAGGCTGGAGATATTGAGTCCGAGTGGACCATGTTCTCCACCGCCATTGTCGAAGCGGCCGCTCGGAACTGTGGCCGCAAGGTCTCCGGTGCCTGTCGAGGCGGCAATCCCCGAACCCGGTGGTGGACACCGGAAGTAAGGGATGCCGTCAAGCTGAAGAAGGAGTCCTATCAGGCCTGGTTGGCTTGTGGGACTCCTGAGGCGGCTGACGGGTACCGACAGGCCAAGCGGACTGCAGCCCGGGTGGTTGTGGAGGCAAAAACTCGGGCCTGGGAGGAGTTCGGTGAGGCCATGGAGAAGGACTATCGGCTGACCTCGAAGAGATTCTGGCAAACCGTCCAGCGCCTCAGGAGAGGGAAACAGTGCCCTACCAACGCTGTTTACAGTAGAGGTGGGCAGCTGTTGACCTCAACTGGGGATGTCGTCGGGCGGTGGAAGGAGTACTTCGAGGATCTCCTCAATCCTGCAGTCACGTCTTCCATTGAGGAAGCAGAGGATGATGGCTCAGAGGTGGACTCGTCCATCACCCGGGCTGAAGTCACTGAGGTGGTCAAGAAACTCCTTGGTGGCAAGGCACCGGGGGTGGATGAGATCTGCCCTGAGTACCTCAAGTCTCTGGATGTTGTGGGGCTGTCTTGGTTGACACGCCTGTGCAACATCGCGTGGCGGTCGGGGACAGTGCCTCTGGGATGGCAGACCGGGGTGGAGGTCCCTCTTTTTAAGAAGGGGGACCGGAGGGTGTGTTCCAACTATAGGGGGATCACACTTCTCAGCCTCCCCGGGAAAGTCTATGCCAGGGTTCTGGAGAGGAGAATACGGCCGATAGTAGAACCTCGGATTCAGGAGGAACAGTGTGGTTTTCGTCCGGGCCGTGGAACACTGGACCAGCTCTATACCCTCTACGGGGTGTTGGAGGGTTCATGGGAGTTTGCCCAACCAGTCCACATGTGTTTTGTGGATTTGGAGAAGGCATTCGACTGTGTCCCTCGCGGCGTCCTGTGGAGGGTGCTTCGGGAATATGGGGTCCTGGGTCCTTTGCTAAGGGCTGTCAGGTCCCTATACGACCGAAGCAGGAGCTTGGTCCGCATTGCCGGCAGGAAGTCAGACTTGTTCCCAGTGCATGTTGGACTCCGGCAGGGCTGCCCTTTGTCACCGGTTCTGTTCATAATTTTTATGGACAGAATTTCTAGGAGCAGCCAGGGGCCGGAGGGTGTCAGGTTTGGGGACCACACGATTTCGTCTTTGCGGATGATGTTGTCGTGTTGGCCCCTTCAAACCAGGACCTTCATGCGCTGGGACGGTTTGCAGCCGAGTGTGAAGCGGTGGGGATGAGAATCAGTTCCTCCAAATCCGAGGCCATGGTCCTCAGTCGGAAAAGGGTGGCTTGCCCACTTCAGGTTGGTGGAGAGTGCTTGCCTCAAGTGGAGGAGTTTAAGTATCTAGGGGTCTTGTTCACGAGTGAGGGAAGGATGGAACGGGAGATTGACAGACGGATCGGTGCAGCTTCTGCAGTAATGCGGTCGATGTATCGGTCTGTCGTGGTGAAGAAAGAGCTGAGCCTCAAGGCGAAGCTCTCGATTTACCGGTCAATCTACGTTCCTACTCTCACCTATGGTCATGAGCTTTGGGTCATGACCGAAAGGACAAGATCCTGGATACAGGCGGCCGAAATGAGCTTTCTCCGCAGGGTGGCTGGGCGATCCCTTAGAGATTAGAGAGGGTGAGAAGCTCGGTCACCCGGGAGGAGCTTGGAGTAGAGCCGCTGCTCCTCCACATCGAGAGGGGTCCCGTCCCACCGGGAGGAGACCCCGGGGAAGACCTAGGACACGCTGGAGGGACTATGTCTCCCGGCTGGCCTGGGAACGCCTCGGTGTCCCCCCGGAAGAGCTGGAGGAAGCGTCTGGGGAGAGGGAAGTCTGGGCATCCCTGCTTAGACTGCTGCCCCCGCGATCCGGCCCCGGATGAAGCGGAAGAAGATGAATGAATGGTTGACATTCACGTAGAATTGCCGAGTTGTCATGAAGTGCTTTTACATACAGCAATGCAATGCAGATGTAGAATCTCAACTAACCGAAGACAAATGGCGAGCCGTTCAGCTGGACTGATGGGCGCGTGGTTGTTTGTCTCTGTCTGTGCCATTTTAGCTCAGATCTTGCAGAGCAACAGGTCGAACTGGCTCCGATCCTGCTGAAAGTAGGTCTGGAACTCCACCCCAAACAAGCGTAGTTCCATGACCAGCTGATGGTACTCTCCATGCCGCGTTCTACCCTGTAGCAGTGGGTGGACCCAGAATGATCTGGGGTGCCGCTGGACACACCTCTAGCAAGGCGATGAGCAGAAGCTTTCTCAATTTAGGTTTCATTGTAGTAGATGAAATGAAAACGTCATGCAGGCTGTATATATATATTTTCCCTCAAATATGTTTTAACCAATCGGGTCTAGGATATGTCCCGCTAAAATATTTAGCGTTTCAAACTTTGATCTGGTAGGCCTATTACAAATAATTAATTAGCTGTCAAATCAATTTTGCGATCCCAGTAAACCCATAATTAAAGCTACAATATTAGCTCTTCTTCGGTGGTACATCAACTTCCGTTTTCTGATACCGTACGGAAAAGCACTGCACAAGTTGGAAATTTCAACTCATGCGGCACACTTGTACCGCAACCAAATCTGGCCGAGTATGGTAGATTAGACCCAGCGTTGCGGATTGCTTCCATTGAAATTAATGGACTTAAAGATTGCTGTGTCTGGTGTGTAACGAAGTTTTACACTAGTTTGACAATGCTGAGCTTTGGAGCGTGAAACTTTGGAGCGTGCAACATAATTTCAACGACCTTTCTGCCAGTACTGCATTGGTTTTTCTCATCTAGAACTCAGGGTGTCATTTTTCAGTCCATTTAATCACAAAGCGCAATCGGTAACCGCATCAATTCCACATTTCTCCCCGTAAGGGCCTAATAATGCAACATCCCGCATTTTAACTTTAAGTCAACCCATCCTTTCTCCATAACACACAATTGTGTGTTATAACTGCCTTACAATGACCAATATACTTTCTTAAAATTCACAACTGCATTATATAAATTCACAATAATAAATATATTATTAATCATAAAACAAAATACATTCAAAAAGAAAGTTCAATTGGTCCAATATCAATACAACAACAATCGCTTCCCTTTACCAAATACACTGCAATACCTCCACAAGGTAATTATCTCCACACGAGGTAGGCCATGGCCTATATAATTATGATTAGAGTGGCACACATTCCCTGGGTCAATGAGATCCGATCCTCTGAAAAAGCCACTCAGGAAAGGGGTCCACCATCTATTTTTGTTAGATGGGAATTTATCCCTGCCTCATAGGGAGACTCTGCCAGCGAAGTTCCATCGCGTGCTATCCCAGAGAAGATACTCAGAGTTGCCCAAATGTAACCACATGTTATTTGAACACAGCATACATGTGTTGGTTAAACATAATAGTAGTATTTGCATTCAACTAATTTGCATCTTGTTGAATTTATATGTTTGTTTTTAGTTAATTTAGTTAAATCAATTTGAGTTTATTCTACATTTGTCAAATATTTCAGTAGAACAAAATCCCACCTTGACAAATCAACTCATATAAGATTTGTCAGTTATAGTAATGTCAGTGTTGTTGAATGAACTAATGTCAATCGTGTTGGTTTAATTAGTGTGGTTTTCATTACTAGGACAATAATGTATTGTATGCATACAAAATGACAACATGCAAATCCATTTTACATTTTTATTAATGCAACATTTGGCTTTATAAAACATTTTGCCTGCATTGCACACAGCAAGAGGGCCACACTTATCAAAGCGTTTAGTGACAGGGTGAGAAACACACACAGAATTAACAAGTTCTTCGACAACTGCCTGACCAATATTGAGGTTGTCTTTTACAAATGTCAGCAATTGCACACTTTGTGACAGGTACACTCGCTGAACTTAAAAAAATGAAACTCCTCCAATAACTCATCTAATCCTTTTGCTGGAATATGAAATATATGTTCTAATTTTAACAATATTGCTGCTATTTTCCGCTCAATTACTTCTGGCAGATTTTCAACAGGTTCACTATCACTTTCTGTCAATGTCTCAGCCTCAACTTCATCAAATGATACATCTGTAGTACAGCCAGCCCCCACACTATCAGAGGCTTCTGATACTTGGAGCAGTTCACAACGTTAACTACACTGGTTTTAAAATCTTTTAGTGTGTGTGGATGATGCTTCCTATTTTTGTGTGTGTAAAATGTACTGTCTGGAAAGAGCATCCAAGAAATACACAACCAACTGTCTCACAACTATGCAGATGTGTCCCACTATAAAAAAAAAAATCTCTTTCAGTAGAGAGGTCACTACATTCACATACCTCATATTTAAATGTTACTGAATTCAAAGCAGTCTGTGTAGGTTGCGATGAATGAGCTTTATAGACACGGGCATGCAGTCCAGTCCATGTCCTGAATGTGCATGGACAATTTACATATATGCATTGATATCAATGGCCTCTCCCATAATGATGATGTAGTTTATAATGTTTAAGTAATTTGTACCTCGTACTCTCGCTGGCGGCACAATGTTTGCACTGCTACATACACTTCACTGAAAGAAAAAGAACAAAAGATTAGCAAATTATTTTTTTAAGTGCTATATTTCTCCAAATACAAAATAGCCAACTACAGTTCAGCACTTGACTGTAACACATCTTCCAAGTTATAATCAGGAGTAGTATTTTTTTCCATTGAAATGCCAAAGGACTTAATTTTTAACTGATGATGAGGAGTTTGTATTAACAGCAAAATGCGAAAGTCGAACAAACCAAACTGGAGGAAATCGGCTAACAAGGAGGCTATATATAAGACCAAATATCTTATAAAGACTCACGCCCAATAGAATGAAAGTGATTTCAGTTTGCAAAAATAATTTAAACACCGCACTTCAGCTAAATCACTAATCCTCTAACGTTGATGTGTGTATATATGGCACCAGATAAACAAACTATTTGATAAAAAAATATAAATATTTTAACTTACCATGTATTTTATGTGGTACACGTCTCAGAGCATGGGGAAACAACATAATTGAAAAATAAATACATTTCAGATACATTTTTGGTGACAAAATGATAAACACTTAAGCAATAATTATGTTGCAAATAGGCATTTCAGTATCTATAGTTACACATAACAGACGTTACACATAACATATGCTACTCAACTAAATGCAGAGCATATATCAACCCAAATAGAAATAATGAAATTAATCATTTTATGAATAGCCAAATTAATTGCACGACTGACCAGTGAAAATGTAATACCAAGGAAACAATCATACTTATGATCTAGTCTTCGGTTAGAGGCAGAAAAACCACATATAATTAATTTTGAGGCTACAGATTTATCTTTAACTTTCTTCTTATTACCTTGCCAGAGATGCTACGACAGACCTGTTTACACTCCAGTTTTAATCTACAAACTTGGTTGTACGTTTTATTTATTTATCGCCATTTCTTTTTACATGCAGCAAAAAAAGCTATTACAAGAAATAATGTACCCGGAGTGTAAATTATTGAAACCTAGCAAGGCGCAGTTGAGCTAATGTCGACATTAGCTAACTGAGAAATGACAAAAACACAAATGATATTGTAACGTTAGCGAAGAGAAAGAAATTGCACTGAGAAACTTTTCACAAGGGCCAATGACTATTATCACTCACCAAGTTAAATTAAATAAATTCATGTTTAAATATATGTATTACTTACACTTGAATGGAGGATGGGAAACTATGCAGCTGTAGTCATCCTTGTCCGCTAATGTCCTGACTCCTTAACGTCAGCGTCATGTCCCCGCTTCCCATTCATTTCTATGGGAGCAGCCGTGCAATGCATTCTGGTAGCATCACGAGAAGCGGGAAGTCCAGTCGCCCGCTCATTCGAGAAGGGTCCAACTGCAGCTTGCAGCAGTCGCTCACGCCAGGCCCCCTGCTCACGCCGCGCCCGCTCACGCCGCGCCGCGCCCCCGCTGGCACGCAACTTCCGACTTTCAGACATGTACGGTTTGTTTACAAGACGCAGATGGACCATATTGCCATATTGAGTCATGGCGGCAACAACTCCCGGGAAGCACCTGGTAAGTTACTGATAATAGCAATATGGAGTTATTTAGCCCGTTACGGTTTGTTTAAAACCTGAAAAGTATGCTAACGTTAGCTAAAATTACCTATGTGTATGCACATGTGTGCTAGCGTAGTGTGTGTGTGTTAGTTTGAGTGAGGTACTTCGCATGATATTTTTGGCTTTGGCGACCGTTGTTACCATACCATCTTTAGGTTTCGTAACATGACAACAATCAGCCCTGTTCTGGGGCTTGTTCAGTATTGAAATCCTATAGAATTCATAGTACTCCAAAAATGCAGGTACAGATTGTCCAGATTTGGCCAATAACAAAATTCACAACCAACAGGTCTGCAACAGGGTACTATGATTTGTATTTGGATTCCATAAGCATGAAAGTAAAGCCTTGTTCAAAGGCTGTTTTAAAGTTTACCCTCGTTCAATGTTTATATAAGTTAGTTTATTTTGTTTGTATTTTTGTAACTCTTCTATTTCAATAGATACAGTGGTATTTTGAATATAAGGGAATCGAGTAATATGAATTGTCTTCAGTTTTCTGATACTATTACAAGTATAAGGGGTGTAATTTGTATTTCTGATTGATTTTGACAGTGACTTAGCTCATCACATTGCACTGGGCCAGTGGACAACTAAATTTGGCAAAGACATTGAGGTGCATCTCTCCAACAACTTATGTACCTGGATGCACATGTCTATATTTCTGATTTGAACCAAAAACTTTTATATTGCTTATTTAACACTTTGCCCAATTGTTGCAGGATTTCCCTCATCAAACTACTGTAAATTCTTGTGGCATCTTAATGTTGATGGTAAATTGCTTTGTAGTCTCTGATTAAAGTTTTTTTTTTTTTTTTTTTTATCTGAAAATGTAATAACCTCACAGATCTTTGCCTTTTACACTTTACAGTATGCACTCAGCCTGAGGTCAGTATTGTTCTTCTCACATAGGAGCAAGTATAAGAGGAACTTAAATCCACCCTAACATGACATTGACTTTGGTTAATTGTTTACAATTTCCAGAAGTCTAACTAAGCATGATCTATAAAGTACTTTGCACTACAGTATTAACCACACATCAAAGAACTGTTTGTGGGACTATTTAACATGGCTCTATAACTTTTTGTACTCTGCTGTAATTGACATGCCAATGGTTTGCAGACAAATAGTGATTTGTGACTGAACATGAACATTGCTCAACTTAAATATTCTATTTCTTTTAGAGGGACATGGCACGCATCTGAAAATGGTGGTGCATTAGTCTAATGGAACGGTTCCAGATTGACGGGTAAGACAACTCTAAATGTTACTTCCTACAATACATTGCTTCTACATTAGTTTACTTTTTTTATTATTTTACTAATATCTTACTCAAAAGCCATGGACAGAGGTTTGCATACTGGACTAATGAGGCCAGAGCATTGCTCCAAGGTTCACTGCAGCCGATATACAGGGTCCCAAAGGTCAGCAAGAGGAAACATGAGGTGAGCATGATGATGGCAGAGGACACCCAGTGGCCTTATCCTGTCTTGATTAATTCATTAAAAAAAACGTAAGGTTGTTTTATATATATAAAACAACCTTATGTTTTTTTTATAATATAATTTTCTTTTTTTTATATAATATCATTTTCCTCAAAAGGTTTCGATTAGAAAAGGATGACAGGTGCATCATATTGGAGGTAATGTTTACTTACTGCTTACACTGTTTACTGGCTATATTAGCCAATAAACATGGCACAACACCTCCCTTTATCCTTGCACTATTGGACTTATTTGCACTACCACCATGACACACACACTATAGAGCACCTTATGCACAATAATTGCCCTGTCACTGCAAGTCTCATGCTTATACATCCCTTAGTACAGTCATATCAATATCAGGGCAATGCGTTATGATAGATGTTCTCAACAATAATTGTTAATTTTCATATTTCTGCTATGATTGTTGCCATTTGTACAGGCAATAGTGTAGTCAGTGTGTTGTCTTTACTATGCTTGATTTTGCCTGACCTGTATTTTACAGTTACCAACGTGTGTGCTTTCTGAAATCCTAAATGAAGTGGTACTACAGGAAGGAGATAAGGCATACTTAAGATTGGCTCTTGTGTGTACCACCTTCAGGGACACTGTGTCCACTGACTCCTTCAGGAGACGGGCACATTTTCAGTGGCTTGACAGTAAGTGTTTAAATAAAGTGTGCTGTGGTATACAATTCTTGAGTACCTCACATGTGTTTTCACTAACCTTATGGAAATGTTCACTTTTGATTGATCATTTGTTTTTCACAGGTGTCGCTACATGGAGCAGGTTTTCTGAGTCCTAAAGAAAAGAATTCTACACCATGTACACCGTGGACACCTGTCGTGAATGTGGAATGCTTTTCAAAAACTGCACACCTGGTAAACATCTTAACACTGGATGGATTTGAATCTAAGTCATTACACTCAGTATTGATGTCATAACTACGCTTAGACCACATCCTGAGTCTAGTGGTCACTGGTCAGTATAATCATCATTCTGTTTTTTCTTTTTCTTTTACAGGATATGTTGGAACAGGACAAAGGGGTGTACTTGAAGCAGTTTACTCAGAAGACCCACATCCAGGTTACTGCGATCACTTTTGCCGCCAAATGCAATAGGTAAAAATAAGGTGTTTGTGTGTAACAAAGGGGTGTGGGGGAAAAAATAATTGAATATGTATTTGCTACATTTATTTACTTATTTTCTCTTTCAGTGAGAACGGACACGTATACTAACTGTTGGCAGACAACCCTGAGCCAGCTGGTGTTTTTCAAAGCTGCAGGCCCCCGTGACAATTTGTGGCTGGAAAACTTGGGATTGAATTTGAATTCTCCAGTGTTATTACAGACTGTTAATTAATTGTTTATGACAAAAAAGAGATGTCATATGTTGAAACAACCTTTGGGTGAACTTTTTGTATAATTTTAAAAATGTTAAAACTAACATCTATTGAGAGTCTACTTTATGCTTTTTTGGTTTTAATAACGTCCTGTTCAATGTGTAATAAAATTCAAATCCTCTGAATATTGAGTCCATTTCTGAACACTGTGTGTACAACTGGTGATCCGGTTTATTGAATGCATTGCACCAAAATGATTTATACCCAGAGCTGTACATTTATCATTTGTTAATATAATAATACAGACAGTCTGACTTTTCCATACCCACAGGATTAAAGGGCCTACATCTACGTACAGATACTGATCAGCATAAAGTCCTTTGGAATCACATGTAAACTGCAGTGGAGGATTCTTCTTTCAGTGCTTCGACCCAGAGAGATCCTTCTAGTCCTCTTGTGACCAGCCCACTATGTGACAGTACTGTCACATAGTACATAACTTACATCCACATCCACTTATTAAGACTTATTATTTATTGTCATGTGTTTTTGCTTACTTCTAAATAGTTTTGTTGTTTGCAGTTAAATTTATTATCATCATCATCTTCTTCCGCTTCATCCGGGGCCGGGTCGCGGGGGCAGCAGTCTAAGCAGGGATGCCCAGAATTCCCTCTCCCCAGACACTTCCTCCAGCTCTTCCGGGGGGACACCGAGGCGTTCCCAGGCCAGCCGGGAGACATAGTCCCTCCAGCGTGTCCTAGGTCTTCCCCGGGGTCTCCTCCCGGTGGGACGGGACCGGAACACCTTCCCTGGAAGGCGTTCCGGAGGCATCCGAAACAGATGCCCAAGCCACCTCAGCTGACCCCTCTCGATGTGGAGGAGCAGCGGCTCTACTCCGAGCTCCTCCCGGGTGACCGAGCTTCTCACCCTATCTCTAAGGGAACGCCCAGCCACCCTGCGGAGAAAGCTCATTTCGGCCGCCTGTATCCGGGATCTTGTCCTTTCGGTCATGACCCAAAGCTCATGACCATAGGTGAGAGTAGGAACGTAGATTGACCGGTAAATCGAGAGCTTCGCCTTGCGGCTCAGCTCTTTCTTCACCACGACAGACCGATACATCGACCGCATTAACTGCAGAAGCTGCACCGATCCGTCTGTCAATCTCCCGTTCCATCCTTCCCTCACTTCGTGAACAAGACCCCTAGATACTTAAACTCCTCCACTTGAGGCAGGCACTCTCCACCAACCTGAAGTGAGCAAGCCACCCTTTTCCGACTGAGGACCATGGCCTCAGATTTGGAGGTACTGATTCTCATCCCCACCGCTTCACACTCGGCTGCAAACCGTCCCAGCGCATGCTGAAGGTCCTGGTTTGAAGAGGCCAACACGACAACATCATCCGCAAAGAGCAGAGACGAAATCGTGTGGTCCCCAAACCTGACACCCTCCGGCCCCTGGCTGCTCCTAGAAATTCTGTCCATAAAAATTATGAACAGAACCGGTGACAAAGGGCAGCCCTGCCGGAGTCCAACATGCACTAGGAACAAGTCTGACTTACTGCCGGCAATGCGGACCAAGCTCCTGCTTCGGTCGTACAGGGACCTGACAGCCCTTAGCAAAGGACCCAGGACCCCATATTCCCGAAGCACTCTCCACAGGATGCCGCGAGGGACACAGTCAAATGCCTTCTCCAAATCCACAAAACACATGTGGATTGGTTGGGCAAACTCCCATGAACCTCCAACACCCCGTAGAGGTATAGAGCTGGTCCAGTGTTCCACGGCCCGGACGAAAACCACACTGTTCCTCCTGAATCCGAGGTTCTACTATCGGCCGTATTCTCCTCTCCAGAACCCTGGCATAGACTTTCCCGGGGAGGCTGAGAAGTGTGATCCCCCTGTAGTTGGAACACACCCTCCGGTCCCCCTTCTTAAAAAGAGGGACCACCACCCCGGTCTGCCATCCCAAAGGCACTGTCCCCGACCGCCACGCGATGTTGCACAGGCGTGTCAACCAAGACAGCCCCACAACATCCAGAGACTTGAGGTACTCAGGGCGGATCTCATCCACCCCCGGTGCCTTGCCACCGAGGAGTTTCTTGACCACCTCAGTGACTTCAGCCCGGGTGATGGACGAGTCCACCTCTGAGCCCTCATCCTCTGCTTCCTCAATGGAAGATGTGACGGCGGGATTGAGGAGATCCTCGAAGTACTCCTTCCACCGCCCGACGACATCCCCAGTTGAGGTCAACAGCTGGCCACCTCTACTGTAAACAGCGTTGGTAGGGCACTGTTTCCCTCTCCTGAGGCGCCGGACGGTTTGCCAGAATCTCTTTGAGGCCAGCCGATAGTCCTTCTCCATGGCCTCACCGAACTCCTCCCAGGCCCGAGTTTTTGCCTCCACAACCACCCGGGCTGCAGTCCGCTTGGCCTGTCGGTACCCGTCAGCTGCCTCAGGAGTCCCACAAGCCAACCAGGCCTGATAGGACTCCTTCTTCAGCTTGACGGCATCCCTTACTTCCGGTGTCCACCACCGGGTTCGGGGATTGCCGCCTCGACAGGCACCGGAGACCTTACGTCCACAGCTCCGAACGGCCGCTTCGACAATGGCGGTGGAGAACATGGTCCACTCGGACTCAATATCTCCAGCCTCCCTCGGGATCCAGTCGAAGCTCTGTCGGAGGTGGGAGTTAAAGATCTCTCTGACAGGAGACTCGGCCAGACGTTCCCAGCAGACCCTTACAGTACGCTTGGGCCTGCCGAGTCTGTCCAGCTTCCTCCCCCGCCATCGGATCCAGCTCACCACCAGGTGGTGATCAGTTGACAGCTCCGCCCCTCTCTTCACCCGAGTGTCCAAGACATACGGCCGCAGGTCAGATGAAACGACAACAAATTCGATCATCGACCTGCGGCCTAGGGTGTCCTGGTGCCATGTGCACTGATGGACACCCTTATGCTTGAACATGGTGTTCGTTATGGACAAACTGTGACTAGCACAGAAGTCCAATAACTGAACACCACTCGGGTTCAGATCAGGGGGGGCCGTTCCTCCCAATCACACCCCTCCAGGTGTCACTGTCGTTGCCCACGTGGGCGTTGAAGTCCCCCAGTAGAACGATAGAGTCCCCAGTTGGAGCACTTTCCAGCACCCCTCCCAGAGACTCCAAGAAGGTCGGGTACTCTGCACTGCCGTTCGGCCCATAGGCACAAACAACAGTGAGAGACCTATCCCCGACCCGAAGGCGCAGGGAAACGACCCTCTCGTTCACCGGGGTAAACTCCAACACATGGCGGCAGAGCTGGGGAGCTATAAGCAAACCCACACCAGCCCGCCGCCTCTCACCATGGGCAACTCCAGAGTGGTGAAGAGTCCATCCTCTCTCAAGGAGTGTGGTTCCAGAGCCCAAGCCGTGCGTAGAGGTGACTCCGACTACCTTCAGTCGGAACCTCTCAACCTCACGCACTATCTCAGGCTCCTTCCCCGCCAGCGAGGTGACGTTCCACGTCCCTAGAGCTAGTTTCCGTGTCCAGGGATCGGGTTGCCTAGGCCCCTGCCTTCGACTGCCGCCCGATCCTCTACGCACCGACCCCTTATGGTCCCTCCTGTGGGTGGTGAGCCCACGGGAAGGCGGCCCCACGTCGCTCCTTCGGGCTATGCCCAGCCGGGCCCCATGGGGAAAGGCCCGGCCACCAGGCGCTCGCGTGCGAGCCCCAACCCCGGGCCTGGCTCCAGGGTGGGGCCCCGGCTGCGCCATACCGGGCGACGTCACGGAACTCAAATAATTATTCATCATTAAGGGGTGTTTTGAACCGCTCTTAGTCTGACCCGTCGCCTAAGACCTGTTTGCCTTGGGAGACCCTACCAGGGGCATATAGCCCCAGACAACATAGCTCCTAGGGTCACTCGGGTACTCAAACCCCTCCACCACGTTAAGGTGGCAGTTCATGGAGGAGCTTATTATACATTAGCAAATACAAAAACGAATCCAATACAACATTAACAATTATAAATTATTATACATTAGCAAATACAAAAACTAATCCAATACAACATTAACAATGATAAATACATTTTTTGTACAGCCAAAAAAAGAAGGGGGCTTTTATTTTGAAGGCAAAGAAAACAAAGGGGCGCGGCGTGAGCGGGGGGCGCGGCTTGAGCGGGGGGTGCGGCGTGAGCGGGGGGCGCGGCGTGAGCGACTGGTGCAAGCTGCAGTTAGACCCTATTGTATATTCCGAACGAGCTGCCATTATGATTTTGAAATTCGGGAGAGTAGCAGAACCCACGTGACGCGTTCGTCCAATCAGCTGCCGGTCAAGGGCGTAGGACACGCGTTCGTTGTTTGGATTAATCCAGTTCTTATTGCATTGATCTGTATGATAATAATCCATCTGAATTTTCTTTAAATCAAGTTTTACTGACAAGAATTAATAATTTAATGAAGATAAACACTGTTGATTCATGTAATTTAAGCAAGATATTAATTTGCTAATCAAACACATGCCCAAGTTGATTTTTTGAGTGTATCAGGGATGGAAAAAGAGAATAGAGGGCTGAGTTGGAGTCTAACTAGTTCTGACCCCAGATGCGTGTGGGGAGGACTGCAACACATCACAGATTAGAAAGGGAGAAATAGCAATGATACCCGTCCTGCTGCCTCGCTCCCGGACGAGCTCAACACCTTCTATGCATGATTTAAGGCAACCAATTCCTTGGTTGGAAATTTTTTGAACTGATGTATACTTGGTCCTATACATGTATAAATGGGTTACTAGTTAAAGGGACTGAGTCCCCATGTTTGGATATGAAAAGGAATGTAGGAGAGGTGGATATGGTATTTGCCTAGGGGGCATTATTGACTGAAATCAGCAGATTATATAATGTTACTCGTAAATCTGTATAACCCATCAGTGTCTATCTGTTGTTTGTCCAGATGCTGTGAGTCTTCTCCTAGAGTTGAAGAGATTACCCATGTGGGGGAGGATAGCTTGCCCCTTGGGTGAAACCTAGGAATGTAATGGAACAAGGGGATGTGTTCTGTTGAGTTAGGACAGCCACTTACCACACCCCTTTTTCCATTATAAGTACTGATGACTGTTCATGTATTAAGTTAGAAACTCCTCGGATGATTATGTTTGTAAGCATTTGACGCGTCTCTCTATTTGCAAATAAACTTAATTATGCCAAAATAATTTTGTCTCTGTGCTTCCTCCTTTAAGAGTTCTGATCGATTGCCATCAAAGGACCAAGACGACTACACTCTGTCCCTAACCACGGCTGATGTGAAGAGAGTTTTTTGAAAAGTGAAGCCTCGAAAGTCACCAGGACCAGATGGCATTCCAGGCCGTGTCCTCAGGGGGTGCGTTGACCCAATAGTGGAGGTTATCATCTCCATATTCAACCTCTTCCTGTCTCTGTAGTCCCCTCCTGCTTCAAACAGACCTTCATTGTCCCTGTACCAAAAAAACCTTCCATCACCTGCCTGAATGACGACCGCCCTGTAGCACTGACCTCCACCATCATGAAGTGCTTAGAGCGGCTGGTCAGAACTCACATCTGCTCCACCCTTCCTGACACCTTGGTACCCTTTCAATTTGCATACTGCCCCAATAGCTCTACGGACAACACACGTGAGGATGCTGTTTGTGGACTACAGCTCTGCATTCAACCCTATTGTGCCTGCCAAGTTTGTTCCAAAGCTCAGGACCCTGGGACTACACCTCTCTCTGCAATTGGTTCCTGGAGTTCCTGACGAGCAGAATGGGCAACCTCACCTCCTCTGCACTGACCCTGAGCACTGGAGCCCCACAGGGCTGCATACTCAGGCCCCTCCTGTACTCCCTGTTCATGCATGACTGGGAGGCCATACATAGCTCCAACATCATCCTCAAACCTACTTATGACGCAACCATCCTGTGTCTCATCTCTGACAAAGATGAGACCACTAATAGAGAGGTAAAGAACCTGGCTACATGGTGCCAGGACAATAACCTCTTTCTCAATGTCTGTAAGACTAATGAGATGATCGTGGACTTCAGGAAGTGGCAGAGGGGCGTCATGCCCCCATACACATTGATGGAGCTGAAGTGGAGAGAGTCTCCGAATTCAAGTTTCTCTGTGTGTTCATCAAAGATGACCTCACTTGATCCAGACAAGCAAACTCAGCAGTGAAAAATTCCCAAAAATGACTATACTTCCTGATGAGACACAAGAAATTTAACAAAAACTCTCACCAACATCTACAGGTGCACCATTGAATGCATCCTCTCAGGCTGCAATACAGCCTGATACAACAGCTGCTCCACTGCAGACTGCAAGTCCCTCCAGAAGGTGCTAAAGTCTGCGGAGCGCATCATCGGTCGGCCGGACAGATTGCCGTAGTGCCTCGTCAATCCAACAGCTTGGAGGAAATAATTTCTTCAACACAGTACCTGCTTGCTTATCAGCCAGGTCTCAGCCTCAAACTCTGATTTTATATTTTTTTGTCTGTGTACATCTGCTTATCCTATCCATAACCTGTTACTGTTTTGCTGCCTCTGTAACTTATCATAATGGCTATTTTACTCCTGGTCATATTAGCCTTCACTGTTGCACTTCCTTGTAGACTCCCCTGTTCCCATCATCTTTACACATATTTCCCATTTGTCCCCTTGCCTATAATGTCTGAGATTTCTGATTTAACAAATATCCAGAAATGCAACCTCCTTCACCATTACCCTATACCTAGACTGACCTCCTTTGAGCACTCATCTTACCATATCCCCAGCTGCCCATACTGCCCTGAATCTATTTCACTACACTCAGAAATACACTCCCTTAACTCACTCCACCCAACGATTTAAATGACCAGTTCTCAAAGCCTTTAGCCGTATTATTGTCCTTCTCCTCCTATGCTCGTAGAGCTAAACCCTGGTCCTGTTACTGCTACCGCTAGTGGTATCCCTATTTCCCAAGTGCTCCCATTCCCTGAGTTCTGTAACCGTAAAAGTCCCTAAAATAGATTCACTCGCAGCCCTTGCACACTCAGCCTTGACCGATATCCTAGCCTTGTCTGAATCCTGGCTTAGGAAGTCCATAAAAAACAGAAATAACAATCCCTAACTATAATGTCTTCAGTCAAGATAGAACTACTAAAGGTGGAGGTGTAGCAATCTATAGTAGAGACAGTCTGCAGTGTTCGGTCACCTTATCTATCTCGGTCCCCAAACAGTTTGAGCTTCTACTGTTAAAAATCCATCTCTCCAGAAATAGGTCTCTTACTGTGGCTGCCTGTTACAGACCGTCAGCACCAAGCAATGCCCTGGACAGCATATGCTAATTGATTGCCCCCCATCTATCATCAGTATTCTTGCTGCTAGGAGACTTGAATTGGAATATGCTATATACCCCAGCCTTCCTTCATTCGAGGCTTGATGCCCTAAACCTAACACAAATTATCAATGAACCTACTAGGTTCAAACTCAAATCCATAAACAAGGGCACCCTCATTGATATCATCCTGACTAACATGCCCTCTAAATACACCTCCACTGTCTATAACCAGGATCTTAGTGATGACTACCTGATTGCTTGCATCCATAATGGGTCCACAACCATATGACCACCCCTCATCAGTATAAGACGCTGCCTAAAACAGTTCTGCAAACAAGCCTTTCTAAAAGACCTGGCCCTGGTTAACTGGGAGTGCATCAAACTTATCCTGGCTGTTCTTAAAAAGTGTTCTTCACCGCCCTAAATAAACACGCCTCATTAAAAAAATGTAGAACTAAAAACAGATATAGCCCTTGGTTGACTCCAGACCTGACCGCCCTCAACCAGCACAAAAACGTACCACACTAGCTTCTAACAATTCCCGAGATTTGCAACTTTTCAGGTCAGGAACTTGTACACACAGGCAGCTATTGCAAACCGAAATTTGCAGTACTAATTCCCAAAAATTCTGGGACACGTTAAAATCCATGGAGAATAAGAGCACCCCCCCCCACTTCTCTTTCACCCCTATCCGGACAGTCGATTTTGAGGGAGTTGAGTAATTATTGCACTACTGTGCAATCGTCTTCGTTGACCTATCCAAAGCCTTTGACTCAACCATTCTATTGTTATTGGTAGAATAGCCTTGGTTTCTCAAATGAATGCCTCGCCTGGTTTACCAACTACATCTAAGATACGGTCCAGTGTGTCAAATAGGAGGGCCTGTGGTGTGGACCTTGGACTGTGTCCATGGAAGTACCACAGGGTTCCACATTTTTTGGCCGACTCTATTTTCACTGTATATAAATGATGTTGCTCTTGCTGCTGGTGACTCTCAAATCCACCTCTATGCAGACAACACCATTCTGTATCCGGCCGTTCATTGGACAGTGTGCTTACAAACCTCCAGGAGAGCTTTAATGCCATAGAGCACTCCTTCCGTGAGCTCCAACTACTACTGAACTCAGGTAAAACTAAGTGCATGCTCTTCAATCGATCGCTGCCCACACCTGATTTGACTCACCACTCTTGATGGGTGTGTGTTAGAATACGTGGACACTTACAAATATCTAGGTGTCTGGTTAGACAGCTCACTCTCCATCTCTCTCATCTCTCATCTTCATCCGCTTATCCGTATCGGGTTGCGGGGGCAGCAGCTCCAGCAGGGGACCCCAAACTTCCCTTTGCCGAGCCACATTTGCCAGCTCTGACTGGGGGATCCCGAGGCGTTCATAGGCCAGTGTCGAAATATAATCTCTCCACCTACTCCTGGGCCTACCCCGAGGTCTCCTCCCAGCAGGACGCGCCTGGAACACCTCCCTAGGGAGACTTCCTGGGTGCATCCTGACCAGATGCCTGAACCACCTCAACTGGCTCCTTTCGATGCAAAGTAGCAGTGGCTCTACTCCGAGTTCCTCACGGATGGCTGAGCTTCTCACCCTATCCCTAAGGGAGAAGCCAGCCAAGTGGCTTCAACGAGAAAACCCATTTCAGCCGCTTGTACTCGCGATCTTGTTCTTTCGGTCATGACCCAGCCTTCATGACCATAGGTGAGGGTAGGAAGGAAAATTGACCAGTATATTGAAAGCTTTGCCTTCTGGCACAGCTCTCTTTTCGTCACAACGGTGCAGTAAAGCGAATGCAATACTGCCCCTTATGCTCCGATTCTCCGGCCAATCTCCCGCTCCATTGTCCCCTCACTTGCGAACAAGACCCCAAGATATTTGAACTCCTTAACTTGGGGTAACGTCTCATTCCCTACCCGGAGAAGGCACTCCATCGGTTTCCTGCTGAGAACCATGGCCTCAGATTTAGAGGTCCTAATCCTCATCCCAACCGCTTCGCACTCGGCTGCGAACCGGTCCAGTGAGTGCTGAAGGTCACAGACCGTTGATGCCATCAGGACCACATCATCCACAAAAAGCAGCGATGAGATCCCCAGGGCACCGAACTGCAACCCCTCCCCACCCCAACCATGCCTCGATATCCTGTCCATAAAAGTTACAAACAGGATTGGTGACAAAGCGCAGCCCTGGCAGAGGCCAACACCCACCTGGAATGAGTCCGACTTACTACCGAGAACCCGAACACAGCTCTCACTTTGGACCTACAGAGATTGGATAGCCCTCAAAAGGGACCTCCTCACCCCATACTCCCGCAGCACCTCCCACAGTATCTCCCTGAGGGCCCGGTCATACGCCTTCTCCAGATCCACAAAACACATGTAGACAGGATGGGCATATTCCCAGGCCCCCTCCAGGATCCTTGCAAGAGTAAAGAGCTGGTCGGTTGTTCCACTGTGGAGTTGTTTGACTACCTCAGTGACTTCTGCCATGGAGATTGACGATGCTTCCCCATCAGCCTCCAGCTCTGCCTCCACTAAAGAGGGTGTGATAGTGGGATTTAGGAGTTCCTCAAAGTGTTCCTTCCATCGCCCAATTACCTCCTCAGTTGAGGTCAACAGTGTCCCATCCTTACTGTACACAGCTTGGATAGATCCCCGTTTTCCCCTCCTGAGGTGGCGGATGGTTTTCCAGAAACACCTTGGTGCCAACCAAAAGTCCTTCTCCATGGCTTCCCCAAACTCCTCCCACACCCGCTGTTTTGCCTCTTTCACAGCAGAGGTCGCAGCCCTTCGGGTCTGTCGGTACACTGCAACCGTCTCCGGAGTCCTCCGGGATAACATATCCCGGAAGGCCTCCTTCTTCAGTCGGACGGCTGTGTGGTCTCCCCGCCGCAGCTTCGGCAATGGAGGTTTTGAACATTGACCACTCAGGTTCAATGCCCCCAACCTCCACAGGGATGCCAGAAAAGCTCCGCCGGAGGTGTGAGTTGAAGATCTTTCGGACAGGGGCCTCCTCCAGACGTTCCCATTTCACCCGCACTACCCGTTTGGGTTTTCCCAGTCTCTCCAGAGTCTTCCCCCACCCCCTGACCCAACTCACCACCAGATGGTGATCGGTTGACAGCTCCACCCCTCTCTTTAACCGAGTGTCCAAAACATGCGGTCTCAGATCCGATGACACGATCACAAAATCAATCATCGACCTCCGGCCTAAGGTGCTCTGGTACCACGTACACTTATGAGCATCCTTATTTTTGAACATGGTGTTCGTTATAGATAATCCATGACTAGCACAGAAATCTAACAACAAACGACCACTCGAGTTCAGATCAGGGAGGCCGTTCCTCCCTATCACGCCTCTCCAGGTGTCTCCATCATTGCCCACGCAGAATTATGGAGTCCCCTACTGGAGCCCCATACAGGACTCAATTCAGGGTCTCCAAGAAGGCCAAGTACTCTGAACTGCTGAACTCTCCATCTAGGTCCAAATAAACCATCTCCAGTCCAAAATTAAGTCTAGGGTTGTCTTCCTTTTCCACAACAGGGCCTCCTTCACTTGTGCTGCCAAGCTTGCCATGGTGAGAATGACCATTGTACCAATCCTAAACTTCAGTGATGTCATATATAGAACTGCCTCAAACTCTCTCCTGAAGAAACTCGATGTGGTCTACCACAGTACCATCCGTTTTGCTACCAGAGCCCAAGTTTTCAGCTGCCAAATGACTGGAACAAATTACAAAAAAACCTGAAACTAGAGACACTCATTCCCCTCACTGCCTTTAAAAAACATCTGTTAAGCTAATGACCATTCATTGTACGAGTTAACTCTCCAGAAAAGTGTGTATATGTGATAACTCATAAAGTAATTCGTTTTTTTGTAATAAATCATGTACACAAGTGTACAATGGTTAAAACCCAGGCTTAATCCTGACACTTTAAACATGCATTATTGATCTGTGACTTTTGTCTTGTCATATGGTTATCTGCTTAATTGGAGATGTGTTAAAAAGGTACCTCTGCTAAAAGAAAAATTACGTTATATTTAACCAGGTTTACTCTCAATGAGATTCAAAATGTTTTACCCCAAAAAGCTGAAAATTGTAAGGTTCTGTTCTGTTTTGGTTTGTGAATGTACCCTGTTGTGTTTGGTTTTTGCCTTTATGTTCTTTATGATTTATGAATCCGATTTATGATTCCGATTCCGAGGAGGACCCCTACTGTCACCCACTGAATCGCTGGCCATCCCTGTGGCCACCCCAAAGCCCTGCCCAGTGACGACCACGGCTACGGCAATGAGCCGCCCCAAGTCCTGCCTGGCATACTCCACGCCCTGTTCCTCAGCCTCCCCACGTGTGGTCTGGCCAGGCAGTAGGCTGGCCATCTGGCACCCCAACCCCGCTCCGAGGCCTGCCGCCTCCCCGGTCCCCGCTCTGCGGCCTGCCGCCTCCCCGCTCTGCGGCCTGCCGCCTCCCCGCTCTGCAGCCTGCCGCCTCCCCGCTCTGCGGCCTGCCGCCTCCCCGGTCCCCGCTCCGCAGCCTGCCGCCCAGGTCCCCACTCCACGGCCATCCCTTGCCTGGAGAACCAGAACTATTATATTATCCGAATCAGTATTCAGCCATATATCATTTAAAACTTCAAAGCAGTTTCAGTACTGTGGTAAGGTCGGAATCCTGACTGCTTGAGTTCAAAAAATTGCTGAGTTAATTGAAGACTTTCTCAATGATCTTGGCTATGAAAGGGAGATTTGATACAGGTCTGTATTTGTTCAATATAGATGCATCCAGTGTTCTCTTTTTGCTGGACGCATAAGTGAAGCCTAAAAGAGCAAATGTCTCTTACTGACTGACCAACCGCCCCACCGTCCCTTGTTAAATAGCATATTGGTTAGAGAAGCAGACTATGGACCAGCAGGTCTTGTGTTCTACTCCCATCACAGTTAAAACGTGTTTGTGTGTATATGTGATAACTCTTACAGTAATTAGTTTTTTTGTAATAAATCAAGTACACTGGTGTACAATGGTTCAAACCCTGGCTTAATCCTGACATTTACATTATTGAAATACATTATTGATCTGTGATCTCTGAATCAGCGTTATGCCTTAGGATTTGTACAGGAAAGACAAAAACTTCACTGGCTTCAACATTCAGTAGCTATGTTATAGGAAGCCTAAAATAAAACAGTTCTGGTGGATATTAGGATTTGTTCAGGATAGACAAACACTTCGCTGGCTACATGATTCTCTCGTCTTTTCACTTAACGAAAAAGTCAGTTATCGTCACATATATTGATAGTTATTTTATCAATGTCATACATGAATGGCTAATAAGCTGTTAAAACGGACAATGGCAAAAGCCATACAGTTCATAGATGCTATTTGTGTTGGAGGTAAACTTAATAAAAAATGTTACTCAGTTTAACACAATGCTTAATGGTGTCTAGTGAGATATTCATACTCGGCTTGATGTTAATGCGTTACAAAATGATCTAAAGTTTAAATGCTACACCAACTCTCAAACATTGTACACAGTGAGGGATTTCTTTTTATCCCCAGCTGATTTTGTACGTTTGCCAACTGACAAAGAAATGATCAGTCTATAATTTTAATGGTAGGTTTATTTGAACAGTGAGAGACAGAATAACAACAACAAATCCAGAAGAACGCATGTTCATCGCCAAGCAGCTTGGTGAGAAGGTGACAACAGTTGGTTTGATTATTCACGAATGGAAGAACCACAAAATAACTGTCAATTTCCCTTGGTCTGAGGCTCCATGCAAGATCTCAACTCGGGGAGTTGCAATGATCATAAGAATGGTGAGGAATCAGCCCAGAACTATGCGGGAGGATCTTGTCAATGATCTCAAGGCAGCTGGGACCATAGTCACCAAGATACAATTGGTAACACACTACGCCGTTAAGGACAGAAATCCTGCAGTGCCTGCAAGGTCCCCCTGCTCACAAAAGCACATGTACAGGCCCGTCTGAAGTTTGCCAATGAACATCTGAATTTCGAGGATAACTGGGTGAAAGTGTTGTGGTCAGATGAGACCACGCTCTTTGGCATTGACTCAACTCGCCGTGTTTGGAGGATGTTCAAATAAACTAAACTTCAAATCCAGTATGACATCCATAAACAAAGCCTTGGTAGCATTAACTAAGAGTTACGCAGGGCTAGACAGCAACATTTATCAGGAATGATCAACAAGAATCTCAACAATACCCGCACTGTATTTGCCATGGTTGACAAGCTTACAAACCACCTAAAGCCGATAGCATCAGAACTCATGTCCACTGTGAAATGTCAGGAATTTGTGTTTCTTTAGTGAAAAAATTAGACGGACCATTCAGAACTACACAGTCTAACAATATCGCTGTACCATCATTATGACCACCAAGACAACTTGGTTATTATGTTGCAATTTAATAAAATGTATCAAAAATCCCAAGAATAAACAGTTCAACATCTTGAAAGGAACCCCAACTAGTACGACATGTTGGCCTTAAGATAACGTGGGTGTCAGCTATAAAAAAAGGTGGTACAAAAACACTCCAAATGTTTTGGGTTTTGTTAAAAAACGCTGAAAATCCCGCCATGGTTATGTATGTCTCAATGCATTCTAGGTAATGATGTGTATAGGTTGTACCAGCAAGTGTTTTTCCAACGTACCAGCGAGATGAACACGTCTGCCGTTCAACCTTTTCAGTTTGAACCTGAGTGCACCGTAGGCTTAAATCAGGAGAATAACGTGGAAGATGGTAGGCCTACTCAAGCGTTACATGATGAAAATGAAGTCTATCAGAGTTGAGGAAGCGAGAGTGGGGCAAAACCGTTGGTGTCTGTGCGGCAACTGCTTCCCAATGCCATGTGAGAATGAGAGCATTTGCTGTAAAGAGCTCCACATTTTGTCAGCAGCTGTCCAGGGTAGGCTAAGATCAGACTCTTATTATCGGTATAAATAATTTCCTAATCATTACCACCGTCGTTTGCTTAATGAGAATATACAGTAAAACGCTAAAACAAGATGCTTTGATTATCCGACTGGTTTATATCTGTCTGTGTTGCTGCATCGGTCATACTTGGCGAACACTGTAGGCCTACAGTTATGGATTCATTAACAGCATCTGGTGGATTGTCGGTTACCTCCATGATCGGTGTAGTGTCCGATGATTCGTCTTCCATGACTGAAACTGTAGGAGAGGGTTGTCTACATCCTAGCAGGAGAGTGTCCAAAGTCTCTTGCCTTAGACGTTTGTTAGCACGGCTTTCACTCACTATGCGCGGACGTTTAGGCTCCTTGTGGGTCTTTAGGGAGTTGTATTCGTCCACAAGCAACTTCCCACTGTTTTCTTATTTTCTTCTCGTGAGGAAAGGAGTGGAGGCTTACATCACTCCCCTTGTTGCCTTTGGACTGGAAATTACAACCAAACGCTGCACAATGTGGCATAATATTCACTTTTCGGCTGCAGCTACAGTTCAAATTAGCTCCATTAGCTCACCTCTCAATCTGAACACAACCATTACAAGTCATCGACCCAGAATGCATTTTGCCCGCAAATAGTAATAGCTGCCTTCGTAGGTCAAATTCTGCAATACACTGTGAGGATTCTTTTAATAACTAAAATATTTTATGTATTTCTAAATATGTTTTTTTTTTGGAGAGAGGAATTGCAGAATATTAAGGCCTATGTATCTTAATAGTCAGGGTTCATTTTAAAGCTTCCACATGCTGTCTCAACACACTGCCATCTGATAAATGTAAACTATATCAATGGATCTACAGCAAATAGTTAATGGCACTCTGCAATCAGGCATTTTCCCAACTTCTCTAGAAACAGCTGCCATTAAGTCCCTATTAAAAAAGAGAACACTGGATGCATCTATATTGAACTTAGTTCAATATAGTTGTACTTGTACCAAATCTCCCTTTTATAGACAAGATAATTGAGAAAGTTGTCTTCAATCAACTCAGCAATTTTGTGAACAAAAGCGGTCTCTTTCAGTCAGGCTTCCGACCTCACCACAATACTAAAATGGTTCTGATAAAAAATGTAAATGATATACGGCTGAAAACTGTCTTGGATAAAATAACTGTTCTGATTCTGTTAGATCTCAGTGTAGCATTTGACACTGTAGATCATAGAATACTTGGTTCAGATCTTATTTAGATGGCCAGAGTTACTTTGTCACCATTGGCAATCATGAATCTGATAGGGTGGCTATGACATGCAGAGTTCCCCAGGGATCAGTTCTCGGACCGCTTCTGTTCAATCTCCATATCCTACATCTGGGCAGATGATACTCAAATACATATGGCTCTCGAATTGTATGACAACATCTCAATGGACTCACTGTGTCACTGTATAAAGCACATAAATACCTGGATGAACCAAAATTGCCTACAATAAAACCAAGATAAAAGAGAGATTGGCAACAAAAGTAAGAGAACTAGTATTAGTAAAAAGCAGGATTCTCTGGCCCTAAAAACCAGGAACCAAGTGCGTAATCTTGGTGTTCTGATAGACTCAGAACTCACGTTCAACAGTCATATCAAAGCAGTCACTAAAACAGAATTCTATCATCTAAAAATATAGCCAGAATCAAGGGTGTCGCAAAAAGACCAAGAGAAGCTCATCTATGCTTTTATCTCTAGCAGGGTTGACTACTGTAATGACTACTGTAACTGCACTCCCCAAAAAGACTGTAAAATCGCTGCAGCTCATTCAGAATGCTGCTGCTAGAATGTTAACCAGGACCAAGAAAACAAAGCACATCACTCCGGTTCTTAAATCTTTCCACTGGCTTCCGATTAGTTACAGAATAGATTTAAAGTGGTGCTTTTAGTCTATAAATCACTGAATGGTTTAGGCCCCAAATACATTTCTGATATGTTTGAAGAGTATTAACCGAGCATGGCTCTTAGATCCATGAACTCAGGTCAGCTAGGAGAGCCTAGAGTCCAAACTAAACATGGCAAAGCTGCGTTTAGCAGTTATGCTGTTCACAACTGGAATAAACTACAAGTTCTTAGACGTTCCCCAAACACAGGGACGCCGACAGGAATGACAGGGCCCAAAAAATGTTTTTTGGATTGCTTACACACTAAAATTACAGTTTTTTGGATTGCTTACACACTAAAATTAAAAGTAGTACACTATTAGCAAAACCCTACACTCAAGAAGCAAAACATCAGCCCATATTTGCACAACTATAAGCACATTGTCAACCTCACACTTGTTGCAAAACTCTACACACAGTGATTTGCAAAACACTAAACACACTTAACATACATTACACATAAAAATCTATCATGAAGTCACTTCCTTGCAATACCAAAGCACTGACAGTCAAATGACCGCACCGTCCAACCAATTGGTTCAACACAGTCATCAGGTGTGCAAACACTTGTTTGCCTAATTGTAAACACACCAATCAGGTGTATAAGCACTATAAAAAGCAGCAGGTGAGTTCATCGGTCTTCAAGCACAATGGAAAGAGTCAGAGAAAGAGTAAGACGAGGAGGAGAAAGAGGAGAACGTGGAGGACAAGGAGGAGGAGGAGGAGGAAGGGGAGGAAGAGGAATCAACTGAGGAGGAATCAACAGAGGAAGAGATGGAGGCCATGCTGGAGGTAGAGGAAGACAAGAAGGTGTTCACAGAACAGCAAGAGAGGGAGATAGTAAACATGGTTTTGGCCAACAATGCTATAACACTCAATCAGCTCCAAACTAACATTGTCAATAACCACGCCAGTTTCAACGATATCCATCAGGTCTCAACATCAACACTGGCACGCATCCTAAATAAAAACCATATTCAAATGAAGCAAATTTATCGAGTGCCTTTCGAGCGCAATTCCGAAAGGGTGAAACGACTGCGGCATGATTATGCAGAGGTATGTATTCACTTTAGCATTGTGATCTTGCATACTGTCTCATAAACTTTTACTGTAATATGTATACTACATCTACACTGAACTACACAATTTTGCCTGACACTGTTCTTCAGAGAGTTTTACGAATGGATGGAGAGGAGATCCAGCATGAATTAATATACGTAGATGAGGCTGGGTTCAACCTGACGAGCACACGAAGGAGGGGAAGAAACATCATTGGCCACAGGGCTATAGTCAATGTCCCAGGGCAACGTGGGGGTAATATACAGGTTTTTACAATCGCTATGACAGTTTTTTCAATACATTTAACAAGTTTCCTAAACTCTTAACGCACCAACACACCTAAAACACACAATTGGCAAAACGGTTAATTTCATGCTCAAAATCACACACTGTAAACTAAACTCCAAAACTAATTTACAAAATACAATAATACACTAACACAATACACTATGTCTAACAAAACACTGCAAACATGTTTCAAAATCAAATAATTATTCAAAACACTACAGTTTTTTTGGATTGCTTACACAATAAAATTAAAAGTAGTACACTATTAGCAAAACCTTACACTCAAGAAGCAAAACATCAGCCCATATTTGCACAACTATAAGCACATTGTCAACCTCACACTTGTTGCAAAACTCTACACACAGTGATTTGCAAAACACTAAACACACTTAACATACATTACACACAGAAATCTATCATGAAGTCACTTCCTTGCAATACCAAAGCACTGACTGTCAAATGACCGCACCGTCCAACCAAATGGTTCAACACAGTCATCAGGTGTGCAAACACTTGTTTGCTTAATTGTAGACACACCAATCAGGTGTATAAGCACTATAAAAAGCAGCAGGTGAGTTCATCGGCCTTCAAGCACAATGGAAAGAGTCAGAGAAAGAGTAAGGCGAGGAGGAGAACCAGGAGAACGAGGAGGAGGACAAGGAGGAGGAGGAGGAGGAGACAGGGGAGGAAGAGGAATCAACAGAAGAGGAATCAACAGAGGAAGAGGAAGAGATGGAGGCGATGCTGGAGGGAGAGGAAGAGGAAGACAAGAAGGTGCTCAAAGAGGACCGAATCTGACAAATGAGATCCGTGCAACACTGGTTGACCACGTTGTCAACCACGGCCTGACGCTGAGGGAGGCTGGACTGCAAGTACAGACAAATCTAAGCCCATACACAGTGGCAAGTGTGATAAGAACATTTCGACTGGAAAATAGGTATTGTAAAAATATCATCATATCAAAAACATCTGCACAGTTTCAGTAACTGCTTACAGTACTGTATTCTATGCACTATCAGCACTTCTGTTACCTTTTCCTGTGAAATTACTGTACTATTGTATACTGTTTTTTTTTCTACATAGGATTGAGGGTCAGGAACGACAAGGGGGAAGGCCTCCTATGTTCACAGAACAGCAAGAGAGGGAGATAGTACACATGGTTTTGGCCAACAATGCTATAACACTCAATCAGCTCCAAACTAACATTGTCAATAACCACGCCAGTTTCAACAATATCCATCAGGTCTCAACATCCACACTGGCACGCATCCTAAATAAAAACCATATTCAAATGAAGCAAATTTATCGAGTGCCTTTCAAGCGCAATTCCGAAAGGGTGAAACGACTGCGGCATGATTATGCAGAGTTATGTATTCACTAGCAGTGTGATCTTGCATACTGTCTCATAATCTTTTACTGTACTGTAATATGTATACTACATCCACACTGAACTATACAATTTTGCCTGACACTGTTCTTCAGAGAGTTTTATGAATGGATGGAGAGGAGATCCAGCATGAGTTCATTTACGTAGATGAGGCTGGGTTCAACCTGACGAGCACACGAAGGAGGTGAAGAAACATCATTGGCCACAGGGCTATAGTCAACGTCCCAGGGCAACGTGGGGGTAATATAATACTCTGTGCAGCCATTACACAGAATGGGGTCCTCCACCGCCATGCCCATATGGGCCCTTACAACACAGCACTCATACTTACATTCTTGGACCAAATGCACAACAAAACAGCAGCAAATCAAATCAATCATATGCAATACATTGTTGTCTGGGACAATATGTCTTTCCACCGTTCTGCTCTGGTTCAGAACTGGTTTCAGCAACATCCACATTTCACCGTCCTATATCTTCCACCATACTCTCCATTCCTCAACCCTATAGAAGAGTTTTTCTCGGCATGGCGGTGGAAGGTATATGATCTCCGTCTCCAGGCTGAGGTACCCCTCATCCAAGCCATGGAGGAGGCCTGTGACCAGATGGAGGTAGCAGCAATGCAAGGATGGATTCGTCATTCAAGACGTTTCTTTTCAAGGTGTCTTGCTAATGACAACATTGCCTGCGATGTTGACGAAATTCTCTGGCCAGATCCAGCTAGGCGAAGAGAAGATGTCTATATTTTATTTTTATTTTTTACAGTAAACTTACAGTACAATACGTAAAGTGACATTTTGTTACAGTATTATGAATCTCCATGTCAACATTTTGGGTGTGTTGAGAAATGAATGAGTTTCTTCAGTCTGCAACATTGGTCTTTTGTAGTGTTTGGTGTATTTACATTATATTTGTACTTTGTTGATGGTAGCCTACTCTAATCATAGGGAAGTAGAAGTGCTAAAAGTGTTTTAGGTTTATCACAGCAGACTGTAACTCGTGCAAACAGAGTATAGTAATGTGAAACATGTTTGTTTCATATCGTAACAAAGTGTGGTTTTTAAACAGAAGTGTATAGTTTTTACAAGAGTGTTTAATTATGCAAAGGATCTGTAGTGTTTTGCTAATTGGGTCTGTGGTTGTGCTTATTGTGTGTAGTGTTTTGAAAACACGGGCCCTGTTTTGAAAATCGTGCTTAAGCAATCCAAAAAAACTGTAACACATGTTCTCTTCCAACAGGAACATTTAGTCAATCATAACACAATAACAAAAAAAACACTATCATCAGCTGAAATTACAGAAACTGCATTATTTTATGTATCAGGTCTGCCCTTATACAATAGACAGTATATTGTATTGATCATAGATTGTGTTTTGCACTGCAGTTTCTTTTGATGCCTCTCTACATTTTTGTTTTGTTGGGTTTAGTAAATGCATGCATTTTGTTTCTTTTGCTGCAGAAATTCAATACAAAAAATGAATAACCATCTTAGAGTAGCTTTATAGAATGTACAGTTTATGAAAAAAAAAAAGCCAGAGACAGAATTGCTGCAGTAAAGACTTTATTTGCAAAAGGACATTGCTGCAAGATATACAAACAGAAAAAGCACTGGAATAATAATAACAAAAACAAAGTAATCTTCTAATCTGCCCGGTCTTCTGCATTTGGCCACATGTTCTCATCCACATCACACCTGATATCTTCATTGGCAAGGCATCGTGGGAAGAATCGTTTTTTGCATGCCTTATCCACCCCTGTCAGTGTTCAGCTGTGATGTCTTGGCATGCAGCATCCATTGCATCCAGGAGGGACATTTGGTCATGTGGACGATGGTCAAAAACTTTCCATCTCCAGGCTGAGAAAAACTAGGCTGTGACTGCCCGGGAATGGTGGAATGCCACATTGTCCCATATGATCACATATATTGGCAAGTGATCTCCCACCTGTCCCCTTTCAACCTCTGGCACCAGTCTTTCGTGCAGGTCTTCTAAAAACAGGAGAAGGCAGACTGTGTTGTAGGGGCCAATCTCACATTTATGCAGGAGTGCACCGTTGTTGGAGATTGCGGCGCACATGGTAATGTTGGCTCCTCTCTGGCCCGGCACGGTAACTGTGGCCCTTTTGCCAATTATGTTTCTCCCACGGCGACGCCTTTTTGCCAAGTTGAAGCCAGCCTCGTCAACATAGATAATTTCATGTGGGACTTGATTGGCCTCCAACTCCATGACTCTCTGAAAGTAATTAGACACAGTGTATGTAAATGCTGTGCTGTACTGTATATCTACTGTATGTCCTAATGTACTCCAGGTTTATATAGTAGTTTACTGCAAAACAGAGTGTGTATATTACAGTAATGACTGTATTGCATAACCTTACCTGGACGTATTGGTGACGGAGTTCTTTGATGCGCTCACTGTTCCTTTCAAAAGGAACTTTGTATAGTTGTTTCATTCGGACTCTGTGTTTAGCTAGAGTCCGAGAAATGGATGTTATGCTGATTGCTGCAATGTTCCCAAAGACATGGTTGTCCTCTACAACTCTGGACTGAATGTGCTTCAGTTTTATTTCATTGTCAGCAATCACCATGTTGACAATAGCACGTTCCTGTTCTTCATTCAGGAGCTTTCCTCTGCCCCCTGAGGGAGGTAGACGTTGAATCCTTAGAGGGACAAAATACAGTTACATTTTAGAGACCGGAGGCATACAGTCACTCTAATACTGTAAATGGTAAAATTACTGTATTTACACTTTGCTGTAGGAAAAGCAATATCCTACCTTTTGGTTTCTCTGAAAATACGGACAATGGATGCCACTGTGTCCCGGCTGAGATTTGGCTGTACTCGTTCACCAGCCTCTCTGTATGATAGCCTGTGGTTTATGACATGGTCAATGATAGTAGCTCTTATTTGATCAGTTACCCTAGCTCTGGTCCTTCTTTGAGCGCCACCACGCATTCTAACTCCTCTCCCTCTACCTTGCCCCACTCCTCTCCCTTGTCCTTGCCCCACTCCTCTCCCTTGTCCTTGCCCCACTCCTCTCCCTTGTCCTTGTCCCACTCCTCTCCCTTGTCCTTGTCCCACTCCTCTCCCTTGTCCTTGTCCCACTCCTCTCCCTCGTGCAGGCATTTTTTTCTTTCTTTCTTTCTTTCTTTGTGTTGCTCCATATTGTTCCTTTTCCACACAATATCAGCCCAAAGAGTACTCTTTTAGAACATATGATCATGCGATTGAAAGAACCTCAACACCTGAGTGTGCTTCCTAGATGGGAATCAGCTGTGATTTATATATTTGCATAACTTCAATAAGCTGTTTCTCATTAGCAATGGAATAAGATACAGGGAATATATTTGTGTTTCGATTCACAATATTGTCTCTGGCCCCCTCCCAGCTAGGGGTGGTGACGAGCTCTACAGCAGACTTGCGCAACTCAATCACTGGCTGAAAACGGAGTTCTGCCTGTCGCAGGAGGTAGAGTTTGTAGATAACTGGCCTTCTTTTTGGGACTCTCCCAGAAATAGGGCCAGGCCTGATCTGCTGAGGAGCGACGGACTCCTTCCTAGCTGGAGTGGTGCTCTTCTTTTGTCTAGGAACATTGACAGGAGTCTCACTCCTATAGCTTTAACATGAGATAGGGTGCAGGTCAGGCTGCAGGCTGTTAGCCAGCCTGCTAGCATAGTGGAGTCTGTCAATAGCATAGCCAGTGTAGTTAGTACAGCTTTACCTATTGTCACTGTGACTTGTTCCAGGCTGAGAAAAAAGTTAAAAAAGGTAGTGCTAACAAAAACAACCTTATTAAGATAAAGCCTTCCTCCACCTCGGTCAAAAATAAAAATAATTGTATCACTTCGCATCTCAAAATGGGACTCCTAAATATTAGATCTCCTGCTCCAAAGGCAGTTGCAGTAAATGAATTAATCTCTGATCATAAACTAGATGCTATTGGTTTATGTGAAACGTGGCTAAAGCCTAATGAATTCACTGCCTTAAATGAGGCCTCTCCTCCTGGCTATACTAGTGATCATATCCCTTGTGCGTCCCGAAAAGGAGGGGGTGTCGCTAATATTTATGACAGTAAATATAAACTTACTCTCAAACATATCACAGAGTTTCATTCTTTCGAAGTTTTACTCATGAAAGTTAACCAGGCCGATAAATCATTTTACATAGCTACTATTTATAGGCCCCCCGGGCCATACACATTGTTCCTCAATGAGTTTCCAGAATTCTTGTCTAACCTTGTAGTCATGGCAGATAGTATTCTAATTTTTGGCGATTTCAATATCCATATGGAAAACCCCAATGATCCTCTTCAAAAAGCCTTTCAAGCCATAATTGACTCAATGGATTTCATCCAACATGTCTCAGGTCCAACACATAGCCACAATCATACCTTAGATTTAGTCCTGTCACGAGAAATAGATATTGTAGATCTAATAATTTACCCCCAAAATCCTGGATTATCGGATCACTGTCTTATTACATTTACCGTTAAAACAAGAAATCCACTTGCCCCCCAAACAATGAGTTTCAAAAGCCGTACTATAAATTCTCGGATTACAAATAAATTCCTTGATATTCTTACTAGTTCGCTCATAAATGACAGAGTAAATAAATCTGTAAACGATCAAATCGAGGATCTAAACTCAATACTGCGAAATACATTAGACATAGTTGCACCACTAAAAACTAAAGAAATACGCAACAAGAAACTTGCTCCTTGGTACACCGACAATACTAGAGCACTTAAGCAAGCCTCCAGAAAATTGGAGCGAAAGTGGCGCTCCACCAAGTTGGAAGTATTTAGACTAGCCTGGATAGACGGTACAGTACAATACCGAAAATCACTCATGTCTGCTCGATCAGCTTATTTCTCCAACCTGATTGAGGTGAACAAACAACAATCCAAAATTTCTCTTTGATACAGTTGCAAAGTTAACAAAAAAGCAAAGCTTAGCAAGTGAAGTGGGTCTTCACTTTAGTTGTAATGAATACATGAACTACTTTGATGAAAAGATCGTCACCATTAGAAAACAAATAACTGACTCCTTAAATAGTTATGGTCCTCAAAATCTCAGTTGTCCAAAACATTTCCTGAACCTCCCTGACCCAGGTGTCAATGGGGACACTTGAATTTTTTGATACCGTATCGCTCGACACATTTACAAAATTTGTAATGAGTTCTAAACCCACAAACTCTCAGCTAGACCCGATTCCTACAAAATTACTTAAGGAGTTATTTCCTGTGCTAGGTCAGCCAATGCTGAACATAATAAATTGCTCCCTTTCCTCCAGATGCGTACCAAACTCACAAAAAATTGCGGAAATTAAGCCTCTTCTAAAAAAATCGAGTCTAGATCCCGACATATTAAACAATTATAGGCCAATATCGAACCTCCCGTTCCTCTCAAAAATCTTAGAAAAATGTGTTTCCCAACAACTGAATGCCTTCCTAAAGACAAAAAACATTTATGAAATATTCCAGTCCGGTTTTAGATCCCATCATAGTACTGAGACTGCACTCGTGAAGGTAACAAATGACCATCTAATGGCCTCAGACAAAGGATCTGCATCCGTCCTGTTGCTTCTTGATCTTAGTGCTGCTTTTGACACTATTGATCACTCCCTTCTCTTAAAGAGACTGGAAACCAATATTGGGCTACGTGGACATGTTCTAGCCTGGTTTAAATCTTATTTATCTGAAAGATATCAGTTCGTTAGTGTGGATGGCATATCCTCTGACAAGTCAAAGGTATGCTTTGGAGTTCCTCAAGGCTCGGTTCTGGGCCCATTACTTTTCTCACTATACATGCTCCCTCTGGGCGATGTAATCCGAAATCACAATATTAACTTTCACTGTTATGCTGATGACACACAGTTATATATTTCAATGAAGCATGGAGAAGCCCCTAAATTAGCTATTTTGGAAGCATGCGTTTCAGATATTAGGAAGTGGATGACAGAGAATTTCTTGCTCTTAAACTCAAATAAAACAGAAATGCTCCTTTTAGGACCCAAAAAACAAAGAGCGTTGTTAGCAGATCTCACTGTGAACCTCGACGGCTGCATGGTCGTATCCCAAAAAACTGTAAAAAACCTTGGCGTTACCCTTGACCCTGACCTCTCCTTTGAAGAACATATAAAATATGTCTCAAGAGTTGCTTATTTTCATCTTCGAAACATCGCAAAAATTTGAAACTTTCTATCAAAAACTGATGCAGAAAAATTAATCCATGCTTTCGTTACTTCTAGATTAGATTACTGCAATGCTCTTCTCTCTGGTTATCCAGACAAATTAATAAATAAACTTCAATTAGTGCTGCACACAGCTGCTAGAATCCTAACTAGAACAAAAAAATTTGAACACATTACTCCTGTCCTGGCATCCTTACATTGGCTGCCTGTTAGGGTTAGGGCTGATTTTAAGGTTTTACTCTTAACCTATAAATCAATACATGGACTTGCTCCTACTTACCTGGCTGAAATGATCCAGCCATACATACCTACACGTAACCTTAGATCGCAAGATGCAGGCCTTTTAATTGTATCTAGAATTTCTAAACAAACAGTTGGCGGCAGGGCCTTTTCTCATAGAGCTCCACTCCTGTGGGATGATCTGCCAATTAAGGTTAGAAATGCAAACTCAGTGCAAACTTTCAAGTGTCTACTAAAAACTCATCTCTACAGCACGGTTTATAATTAGGTGTAGCCTGGCCCGGGGGCGTGAAGGTGACCAGTAGGCTTGATACTGTCCACCCTTGCTGTCTTGCCAGGTGGGCTCTCGTCGCCACTGGGATGCTCTCCCTCCAATGCCCTTCGGGGGAAGAGTCACTGGCTTGTTGTTGACTCTCTATTGCGCACTTGTGCAGTTGGGCTGAACGCTGCTAGCAATACTCGGCCCTCATTCAGGGGGGTTGCGGTTGGTGGGTGTCCCTTTGGTTGATGCCTGGCAATGTGGTTGGATTGATTTCCTGCCTGTTGGGCCCTGTCCGGGGCCTCCCCCGGGTAGGGCCACAGTGTCACCGGACCCCCCCGTCTCAGTTTCCAAGGTGTTACGCTGCTATATTATTGTGCTGGGGGACATGAGGGATGTACTACTAACTTTTCTCAGTTTCCTCCAATTTAAAATTTTAGAAGGAGATGAGGTCCTGGTCCACACCTGCGGATTACCTGGTTTGGGGGGACCGTTGCTGTTCCTGTCCTTGTCCACCTGGTCATACTTCTGACCTAGTCTAAAATCAAATATAATCTGGATTTAGCCCAGAGAAATGTATTTATTATTCCAATTGGACTCTTAATATCTCACCCGGCACAGCCAGAAGAGGACTGGTCACCCCTCTGAGCCTGGGTCCTCTCTAGGTTTTTTCCTAAAATTCGACCTTCTTAGGGAGTTTTTCCTAGCCACTGAAATTCAACACTACTGTTGTTTGCTCCTTGGGGTTTAAGGCCGGGTGTCTCTGTAAAGCAATTTGTGACAACTGCTGTTGTAAAAAGCGCTTTATAAATAAATTTTGATTGATTGATTGATTGATAAACAGCTGTTTACCTTGACTTTAGCCTGTAAGGTTAGGTTTAGAACATGGTGTTATCTGTTCTGACATACAGTGTGAAAGCATTTGTAGATTTGACTGTAAAATTACATTGTTTTGGTCTTGGTTGAGCTTGTGTGTAAAAGAAGTTCAAGCATTTTAAATTTGTGTTAACTGTATGCATTTTGTGTCAAAGCAACAAGAAATGTGTTAATTGTATAGCCTACAAAGATGGATGTTGTGCTAGCCGTGTTAAGAGTTTAGGAAACTTGTTAAATGTATTGAAAAAACTGTCATAGCGATTGTAAAAAACTGTAATACTCTGTGCAGCCATTACACAGAATGGAGTCCTCCACCGCCATGCCCATATGGGCCCTTACAACACAGCACTCATACTTACATTCTTGGACCAAATGCACAACATAACAGCAGCAAATCAAATCGATCATATGCAATACATTGTTGTCTGGGACAATGTGTCCTGGTTTTTCTTTTCCTGGTTACAAACGCGACCCCCCCACCGGGTAACTAAATGTCTTCATACACACTCTTTCAATTGGGTACTTGGCAGTGGTAGAGAGTAATGCTTGAGCGTGTCTAAGTTTCACGGTTGGTCTTTACCACCGACCATCCTAACCTTTATGTCAACGCTGTTTAACATGAGTTTCTCTTGAAAGATATCGCTCTGAACAGGGCCAATCATTTGAAATGTTGTACTATCCGCTGAATAGGCAGCCTTTTTTGTGAGTTCATCATTCTCGCTTGCAGGATCCGTAACATCCATGTGACCTGCAGCTTCCTTGTAAAACAAACCAGCTGAAAACTGTCTTTAATGTATCACATCCTTAATTCAGAATGCTCTCTATAACGGCTCTGTACGGGCATATGTTGCTACACTGACTAATTAAACGATCACCCAAGGAGACATCCACATGTGATAGGGTGGCTATCGAGTAGTTGATAACCCCAACACGTGCTCCGACATCAATATTAGTTCCATCCGGTTTAGTGACTTTTATACGTAGGTACAACAAAGTATTGTTTAGATCAACATAGTCTCTGCCATTTCCTGCAATAAAGTACTCCAGAGGGGCTGCATCTAATATTGCTGATAGCGTTGATATTTCAATGTATGTATTTTTCTCAATAGATGTCTGTGTGAAAGGAACTGTGAATAAATCCAACTGTGTCTTCATATATTCACCAGACATGTGCCATCTTTCTAAAATATTTTCTTAATCAACTTTGCAGAGTTCCTTTTGTGTCCTCTGAGCTGTAAGCCTTCTTTTAACCGTGGCTCTTGTTTTTGTTTCATTCTTGCATTTTTCACTCTTTGCTCCTCCTACCAGGTGGTCTTTTTCTAACACCTCGAGTCATAACCATCAATCCTGATCCGTCCTGCTGTTTTGTGAATTTCTGAGGCTGCATCATATAGTCTAAAAGATAGTTTGACGGGTCTGAAGTGCAATTTTGCAATCACCTTCCCCACTACGAATGAAACCTGGCGATTCTGATCAGATTTTACTTCAGTACAGATCTCATCAAATTGACTCTAACTAAGAGGTACGTAGTGTGGCTTGTCGTACGTCACTGTGACAACTTCGTTCTTTTTCCCTGCAATATGTACAGTTCTCAACAGTGAGACATGACTGTCACCAACTCTTTGATAATCAATTATATCTGTGTAGATGTATAGGGTGTTAAACCCAGCCAGAATATCTGTGGGGAATGCCCCGTACCATGGGGCGTACCACCGATCGCCTGGTTTTAAGTCTAACATCTGTTCCAGTTTTGCACTAAATTTCAAACTAAAATGGGGCTCGCCTTTTACTGTAGAAACATTCTATTTTTAAATTAATCATACCCCGCCCATACACCATGTGGTTTTATATAAATGTTGATGTCTGCCACAAGTTTTCCTATGCCGTTGTAATAATCGGTGTTGAGTTCACATTAAGTTTTGTCATGTTTCTAGTCATGTAGTTCAAATGCGTTTTCACCCCATGTAAAAGTCTCCCACGTATGCGGGTACTGGAATTCTATCAAAGTTACTTCCCAATCACCTTTCAAATCTATCTTTGGCAAATTTTGTGGTATGGCTTGAACTCGAATTGTTTGCATAGACATGTCTTGACGAGTTACTGGGCAGCATTATGTAGAATCCTCCGTCACCCATGCTGATCGCAGTCAATGTAAATGACTGTGTAAAAGCTGTGAGAAACATCCACATTGGTGATTTAATTGTTTTATTAAATCTCTCAATCATACTCGCTTTGACATCATTTCCTGTAGCAAACATTTTTATGTTGTACTTCTTCATTAACATTTCAAAATGTGAATTAAAAAACTTCAAATACTCGCTTTACCTCAACAGCGCTTTTATTTCTCCGCACACAAATCCATGCGTATTTTCTTAATACATTTATGCATGTTAACATACATTTCATGTTATCGTTTTCCACACTATAAGCACTCATGTCAACCAAATCCAGCTGAAATTGTGAATTTATATCATGAACAATTACTATATTCCTTTGAAAATGTATAGCTACATGCCTTTTTAGCGTGTATGTATCTTCGGCGAGTAGCCAGTCATCTGCCTTGACATTTTTGAGGATCTCCCCAGTTTTCTCCAAGTATGCTCTTTTCAATCCCTCTCTACCCACACAAGAACCAGGGTTTTCCAGTTCGTAGTAAATACTTTTCATAATGAGAAGTAATACGTTTAACATCGTTTTAGTTGAGTTTTCAAAATTACACATCGTCCAAGAAATTCAGAAAAGTTACACAAACATTCAAATATCTGCTGATTAGAAAATCTGTAAACTATTTAGAAATACAATCTACATCCACAGCATCATTATTCAACAATTTATCACACAAACATCTGTTACATACGTAAACAAACATAACAGGTGCCCAATTTTAAAATCTTTGTTGTCAAAGACAATCACCATCAGCAGGGACTGCGTGGTTTAAATACACAGACCACACCAATCTGCCCATAAAACATGAAAGGTTAACACCCACTGGTTGTAGGACATCTATTGTACCATTTGTCAGAACATAAAATGCTGAGGGGTTTATAGAATTGCTGAACCCTGGCGCCCTTTTGTTAAACATTTAACATCTTTTCGCTGATATAGCACTTATTTATTGCCTGGGAATTTAACATTCCGGAACCCTAAGACCCCCATTGTTAAACTTCAAACATATCGCACCTATTATAACACTCGTCCGGGGTGCTCATCAGTCTTTGTAAAACATCAAACATGGACACATCAATGCAATCATAAATTACAAAGTCACCGGACATGCACACATCATTCCAGAAGTCCTGCCCTAACACACGTCATACAAAAAGTCCATACGTTATACCGTCAAATCAATCTGGAAGCCCCGCTCATCAGGGTCATACATCACTTAAGTGACACAATTTTACTGTCTAATTTTACCGTCTGGAAAGGTGTTATAACAATGTAACAGTTGATATCTGGTGGCATGACAAACTTGGTTGATGCATTCCTCATCTGTGCAGAGGACCAAGTGGTGTAGGCGTTGCCAGTGAATGAATGACAGCTGTCTGAAGACATCTAATTATGTTTTTGGGATAGTGGACAAACCAAAACTGTTTATAAAAATAGAACTGAATTCAGCATTAAGGCCTGCAGTGTAACCTGGTCATCCAATCATTACTGTGGACAAACTAAGTCATGTATCTCACCCAGAAGAGGACTGGCTACCACTAAGAGTCTGTCCCTTCTCTAGGTTTCTTCCTAGGGTTCTACCCACTAAGGAGTTTTTCCTAGCCACTGTGCATTAACCTGTTGTTGCTTGCTCTATGGGGTTTCAGGCCTGGTATCTGTATAAGCACTCTGTGACATCTGCTGATGTTAAAAGGGCTATATAAAATACATTTGATTGATTGATTTCATTATCAGTGTTATTCCCTTCAGCTGTCAGTGGTTATAATGTTATGGCTGATCGGTGCCATGTGTCCTTACAGCAACAGAATAATTATCTCTCGCCTGAATCAACAGTAGCCTTTTTTGTCATTAAGTTCAGCACACAGGGATAAATGAAGTCAATGGGGCTAGAATGAGGGGGCTTTTAGTACTACATCCCTTATCTTTTGCAGAAATAACATGACATCAAACAAATGAGTATAATTATTATGTGTTAATCAAAATAACCTAAAAAAGTAGGCTACCTAATAAACATTATGCTGTTATCTGGGTAGTAGACGTTAGCTACTGTAACCGAGTTGAATCGTCTCGTTTTTTTCTCAGAAGAAGACTAGCAAACTAGCTAGCTGTCTTCAGAGTCATGAATAGTAAAGAGTGAGTACTACATTTACATAATAAAAGATGGAGCATGCTACAGTGGTAAATTTGTAAGCGTTTATCTAGAAGGCGTTGGTAACAGGTGTAGGCGTTAGATTAACAGGCATAGGCATTAATCTAACAGGTAGTATGGAAGGCCAAGTGAGTCAAAAACATGACACATTTTGGCATTGCACGTCATCAAATGACACGCAAAATATGCCATTCCCCAGTAAACCACCGTCCAAAACGCCATTCCTCCAGCATACCGCTGTCCAAAACAATGTTTTCGCTGTTGTAAAATGGCGTTTGTGCTGCAACAACAGCGTCTTCACTCACTCATGTCGCCGTCCAAAACGCTGTTTTCCCTGTTCTACACAGTATTTGCAACGCTGTTGTTGATGTCAATAAGCGCAGTAACTTACGGCGTTCAGTATCACTTAACGCCGTTATTTATGTCTGTTTGGTTTCGATTCCTTATTTGGATTTTGAATCAATCACATGGCTAGATTTCAACTAATTGCTGAGGAAAACAACTTTGAAACACAGAAAAATAACAAGAACAGCAGCAAGTAAAGTTGTTGTTCACGATCCCAAGGGCCAATGACTCAAACATGTATGTCCAGGAAGTTGGCTTGTGTGATGATGATCCTCCTGACTTGTAGAGGGATGTATATGAAACTTTTTGGTCAGGGTTCTCTCCCTAATAGATCCATAATTGGATGCAACACCATCTCTGTAAACAGAGGCAAGTATTTGATACACTGCCGATTTTGCTGGTTTTCCTACTTACAAAGCATGTAGAGGTCTGTAATTTCTGGACAAAAATCCAGAAAATCACATTGTACGATTTTTAAATAATTAATTTGCATTTTATTGCATTTTACAAAGTCCCATTTCTCATCATACACATAAGCAAACAAGTAAACAAACAAGTAACTGTGTCACTTCAGAACATAGTCCTCAAGGAACCTGGGAGGCCTAACTGGATGTTTCCCAGGGCGTAGCTAAGAACCAGCACCTTGAGGAGTGGAAGAGGGGACAGTGTCAAACTGGCGTACTGGGCCAGAGGGGGGGGCAGACCAAGACTGAGTCAGGGGAGAGCGGGATTGGGGCTGTGGTCTGGCCATCCTCCTACTGGCCATCCTCCTACTGCGGATGGCCAGTAGGAGGGGCAAATGAGGGAGTACTGCTGTGGCCAGATAAGTTGTAGTTCTTCGTGGCTGCCAACCTTGAAGGCTTAAAGGGCAAAACACCTGACAATGCAGTCAAACGAGGGAGTTGAGGCTGCAAAGAGTCACATGTAGGTGTCTCATGTCCACGATCCGGCACAGGAGCTTGGTAGCATGGTAGCATTGTAGTGGACAATCTGGGACTTATCAGACTGATCCAGGAGGTATTGAATCCTATATGTCACTCCAGGAGAATCCACATCAGATCCAAGGCACTCCAATATTTCAAAGGGGCCTTTCCAGTGAGGAGCGAGTTTTTGTTTTGCTGTAGTGGGGTAATTTAATCAGACAAGGTCCCCAGGAACATAGGGAGTGTGCTTCACACTTGTCATACTGTCATTTCTGCTGATAGTGGGCACAATCTCTGTTCCATGCAGCCGAACTGAAAGCGGACTGAAGTTTCTGCGTCAATTGTGCAACATAGTCAGCAGGAGAACCTGTAGTAGACGAAGATGGTGTGTTGTTAGGTAACAGCATGTCGACAGGCATCCTGGCTTCATGACCATGTGTGAGGAAGAATGGCGTGAAACCTGTTGTAGAGTGAGGGTTGGTATTGTAAGCCAAAGCAACTTGGTTGAGGCAGTCATCCCATTCACCAGGCTGTTGGAGAAGTGTCTTGGCTGTGCCCTGTTGATCAATAAGTGCCCTGTTGAACCTCTCAATCATGCCGTCACACTGAGGATGATATGGGCTGGTTCGTGTTTTCTGCACGCCCAGCAGTTCACACAGATATTTCACCAGGTCAGACTCAAACTGACGTCCCTGATCAGTGTGAAGCATCTCCGGGATGGCATGTTCACAGATGAAGTTTTCAAACAGACATTTCGCAACTGTTATGGAGCGCTGGTCTGGAATGGCATAGAGGTTGACATACTTGGAGAAATAGTCTTGGACAACAAGCACATATCTGTTTCCACGACTTGATGGGGAGCTCAAGTATGTCAGCTGCAACCTTTTGGAATGGCTCAGTAGCAACAATTGTTGTCATTGGAGCTCTCTGATGAGGTGTGGAGTCTTACTGTTGTTCCTTTTTGAAATCATCTTCAGGAAGCTGAAGCAAAAATGTGGAGGAGACAGACTGTGAAACACACTGTGAGGCTGGAGGAGGCTGTGGTCCAGTCAGGTTACAGCAAATTGGCTTGGTATCAGTACTGCAGAGATTGTGCTGTACATAACTGACAAGACTAGACAGACTCACAGGACTTAGACTAGAATGTCTCTTGTCAGAGCGTGGATTATCAGGAGCACTGGAGAAGGTGCTCTGATCTGTTGGTCTGATGTCAGCAGGGCGACGTGACATTGCATCTGCATTGAGGTGACTATGGCCATCCTTGTGAATTAAAGTCCATTCAAAAGGATCAAGAGACCAGCGTGCACGACGACCAGTTCTGTCATTGTCAATGGCTATTTTTCTGAGACCCAGGAGAGGTTTGTGGTCAGTGACAATAACAAAGGGCTGTTTGTAAAGGTAGTGGCGGAAATGTCGCACGGACCAGACAATGGCCCAGAGTTCTCTGTCGTTTGTTGACCATTTTCTTTCTGCTTTGGTGAGGACATGACTAGCATAAGCAATCTATTTTTCTTGATCCCCTTGTCTCTGAGCAAGCACAGCACCAATAGCAGAGCCTGAAGCATCTGTGTAGAGGGAGAATGGCACAGTAAAGACAGGGAATGCAACCACTGGAGGGTTTGTGAGTGCATGTTTCAGGTAAGTGAATGCATCCTGACATTGAAAAGTCCATTTGAAAGGTGCATTCTTCTCTGTGAGGGCATGTAGGGGGACACTGTGATGTGCAAAGCTTCTGATGAACTTGCGGTAATATGAACAAAGTCCAAGAAATCTGTAGCTGACCGTGGAATAGGCCAGTCTTGAACACTTTTCACATTTTGCGGGTCTGGCTGAATGCCGTCTTTGGATACAACATGTCCCAGAAACTGTACCTGATCTCTGGCAAAACAGCATTTTGAGGGATTCAGTTTCAGGCCACTTAAATGTAATCTGGAGAGAATTTCTTCCATGTGCTGGAGATCGAAAGAGCTGCTGTAGATGAGGACATCATCCAAATACACCAAATACACTAGGCAGGTTTTCGATGGAAGGGCTCGAAGTACCATTTCCATCAAGTGCTGGCATGTGGCTGGAGCGTTGGTGAGACCCATAACTTAACTTTAAAGTGATAAAGGCCACTACCTGTTGTGAATGCTGTCTTTTCATGGTCTTCCTCCTCTAGCTCAACTTGCCAATAGCCATGTTGCAGGTCCATTGTGGAGAACCAGACTGAGCCTGACAAAGCACCCAGTACGTCGTCAACTCTTGGAAGAGGGTGGGAATCCTTGATTGTCACTGCATTGAGTTTTCAGTAGTCCAGGCAGAAACGCCATGTGCCATTTTTCTTGGGCACCAAAACAACTGGCCAGGTTCTGTAGCTTTCTTCAATCTGCTTTAACAGGTTTTCAACTTGAGTTTGTATTTAAGCTCTCTGTTCTGGTATCACTCTGTAGGCTCTCTGTTTAATTGCTGTGGCATCACCGGTGCGGATTTGATACCTGATGATGCTCGTGCTTACTGAATACTGCTGAGTATTTCTGAAGCAGTGAATTCAGAGACTAAACTTGGGAAGGTGACAGGTCGTTGTCATTTATCTGGACAGATGGAGCGAAAATATGTACAAGGGAAGTTGCCCAACATGTCCCTTCACTTGATATGATGTCAACAGATGAAGCTGAATGAAACTCACCCAGTTGTTGACCTGAATGCAGCTCAATGTCATCTCTGGAGGGATTTAAGATTTGAATGACAGTTGTGCCATTTTGAACCTCACTGAGAGAATGTGCCACAATGATGTCACACGATGGGTTGGACACATTACAGCAGGCAGCCACTTCATGTCCTTTGGACAGGAGAGGAATCTTCATGTCCCAAAGTTGCAGCATTTTGTTTTTGATGTCCAGGAGGGCATGGTGTTTCCACAGAAAATCGAAACCAAGAATGACTGGCTGGCAAGCACATCTGAGAATTTCTAAGTCCTGTTGTCCTACCTGATTTCCAAGTCTGATCCCAATCGTTAACTTACCTAAAATGTCCAGGCACTGTCCATTGACTGAGCGAGCTGGCAGAGAGGAGGGTGTCAAGGGGTGTTTTCTTAATGCTGGGTGAGAGTTACGAAAATCTTCGCTCACAATAGAGACAGTAGAACCAGAGTCAATTAAAGTGCACACTTCAATGCCCTCAACAATAGCCAGGATTGTAGAAGATACACAATCATCAAGTTGTGAGTCATTATTGTCAGGCATTACCTTGGGGGAATCATTCCGGGGCTGTGAGACAGTAGCTGATGTTTGCCCCTCAACAGCAGCTAAGGGAAGTTTCCCTGACGGTTGGAGAGTGGATATCTTTCAGGCGACTGGAAGCGAACATTGCCTTTAGTGTGTTGACTTGCATCTCTGTTTCTCTGTAGAGCAGGACTAGGGCTGTATCTGTTTGTGTCATCACTGTCATGGCGACCATACCTGGAGCGCTGATAGGACTGGTGTGAGGGAGAGCGATGCCGGTCACATCTGTCATTGTCATGCCACTGATGGTCTCTCTATGCAACGGGGAAGGAGGACGTTCATAGCAGGACCCTGGATCATGACTATGATGCTTCTCAGGTGAGTAATTGTCTCTGCGGTGTTGTCTGTTATGGTAGGGTTGTGGAGAGACACTGCATGCACTGTATCGAGCATCGTTGGAGGAAAACCTTTCAGGTTTGGAGTCTACGCGCTGGGCCAGGTAACTGTCTTTCTCTCGTAACAGGTGTACTTCACTTTGTAAGCTGTTGACAGTAATAGTCAGCAGCTCAACTGCATGTCATCAGTAGGTTTAGGACAAACCATAGCTACCTGCACTGAAGATTGAGTGTGTGTAGACCCTACAGTCGTCAGTTGGAGCGCTGCACGTGCTCTCTCACAGCAGCTGGCAATACGCAGGGCTTCCTTAAGATCCTCAGCACCCATCTCATGGACTTTTGACTGAAGATTTGGGTCCAAGCAGGCAACAAAGCGGTGACATTTCTCTCCCTCTAGTGCACTGTGATCATAATTGGGAAAAGCTTCTAGTACAAGACGAGTGATGTCTGCACTGTACACATCCAAACTTTCACCTGGTTTTCGAGGTCGAGCATTCATGTGTCTGGAAGAATGGCAGGGAGTATATTGGTCCAAAAATGTCTATGAGTTTCTCCTTTACTGAATCATAGTCAATCAATCAATCAAATGTATTTATAAAGCCCTTTTTATAACAGCAGTTGTCACAAAGTGCTTTACAGAGACACCCGGCCTAGTCCCTCTGGGTCGAAGAAGGAAGGCCATCCCAATACAGAAATGCAGCATCTGCTAGGCGAATAGGGAGGACGGAGGCCATCACTGCAGGCAGACACGTATCAGTTCAACTCATAGCCTGCACTGCCACTTCAAAGCGTTGAGACCAACTTGTGAATGATTCAGTCCCATCTCCTTTAAAAGCAGGTGGAAGATAAATTTTCAGGGCACTGGAGACAGCATGTGTGGCTAGAGAAGCAGCACCTGTCCCTGTAGCATCATGCCATCATTGTGAGGGAGGAGACTGCAGCACAGATTCACTTTCATCAGCCGAAATGGTGACAAAATGTCCCATCCATAAATCATAAAAAGCACGTAAAGTAGAAAAACAATATACTCCAAAAGTCCATTAATATCTCCAAACTAATTTTTAGTTAATCCACTGCTCTCAAAGAGTGTAAAATCCAGATGGCACAAAAAGTGACTACATCCACAGTTGGTAGGAATAAAACTCACCAAATGTGCAAAGACCATCAAAATAACACCACGCTGCCACCAAATGTAACATGAGGGTTCGGTATGTGGTGGTGGATCAATCTTTATGAGAATAAACAACAGGATGGAGACGGAGGACTTTCTCAAGATACTTTACTGAACACCACTCACAACAACCACACTTCCTTGTTCGGACCTTCCACGTGACTGAACTAACCAATCAGAAGCGAGACTGAGGTAAACATGAGGGAATCAGAGGCAGATTCAACAGAATATCCAGACTGTGTTAAATATTTAAACATGTTAATATGTAACTAATAATTGTGTAACAAATGTGTAAATGATTAACTGACTAAACATTGTGAATACATTTCTAGTAAACTAACTCAAATATAAATTATATTAAATTCTGAGCCTTACAACTTTCAAATATTAATTAACTCCACTTCTAAACCTTACACCAGCTTTCCCCAGGTCACGAAGATGACAGACACTAAATTTAACACAGAACGTTCCACACAACACCTTAAACCAGTGTATGCATTTGGACTCAGCCTGTTGGCATACAAATAAGGGCAAAGTAGACAATCTAGCTACTTAATTATAAAACGATTACATTAACCATCAAGCTAGCGAGCTAACCAGTTGTAGTTAGATAAAAGTTGCTGCCATTTAATGTAGAGCTGAATGCATAAATAATGTTCTGAACGCATAAATAATAAATAAAATCCTTTGGCGTTCCATAGGTAGAACAACCAGGAAGAGTCCACTGTGGCGACTAGTGATGGCCAAATGAGGCTTCTTTAGCATTATTTTAGCAGCAGGATATTATGTGGACAGCCCTCAGATTTTCTTTATCACAATAAAAGCCATAATTGAAATGTATACGCAATATAGTTAACATTGTAGTCTGTAAAACAGAACAGACACAAACAATATTGGAACGACATTAAACATAAATTGTACATACTAGATTGCTAACAATATTGCCTTTATACATTTCCAAATGATGGGTTTTATTTTGAAAAAGAAACTCTTAGTTACCCCTCCATGAACTGCCACCTTAATGTGGTGGAGGGGTTTGAGTACCCGAGTGACCCTAGGAGCTATGTTGTCTGGGGCTATATATCCCCTGTTAGGGTCTCCCAAGGCAAACAGGTAAACTAGCTCGTGCGTGAGGTTAAAAGGTTCCAAGTAGAAGTAGTCGGGATCACCTCTACGCATGGCTTGGGCTCTGGAACCACACTCCTTGAGAGAGGATGGACTCTTCACCACTCTGCAGTTGCCCATGGTGAGAGGCGGCAGGCAGGTGTGGATTTCCTTATAGCTCCCCAGATCTGCCGCCATGTGTTGGAGTTTACTCCGGTTAACGAGAGGGTCGTTTCCCTGCGCCTACGGGTCGGGGATAGGTCTCTCACTGTTGTTTGTGCCTACGGGCCGAACGGCAGTGCAGAGTACCCGACCTTCTTGGAGTCTCTGGGAGGAGTGCTGGAAATTGCTCCGACTGGGGACTCTATCGTTCTACTGGGGGACTTCAACGCCCACGTGGACAGCGACAGTGACACCTGGAGGGGCGTGATTGGGAGGAACAGCCCCCCTGATCTGAACCCAAGCGGTGTTCAGTTATTGGACTTCTGTGCTAGTCAAAGTTTGTCCATAACGAACACCATGTTCAAGCATAAGAGTAGTTAATATAGGGTATAATGTGTCAGAATGGTAATAAATTACTTCAAATAAAATAACTTGTACTTACAACAGAAACGATATACTCCGCGCTTGAAACAACAGCTGACTTCTGTGGATGCTGCGGGTTTAATTACTGTCTTTACATCGCAGGCGGGGGGCCTCCAGCAAGTCACGCCTCTTAACTTTGTCATTGGTTACATGTCATCGTTCTTCACGTTAGATTCAAATTGTGTTAGAACTATACAGGCTGCAATGATAAAAATTCTGGATAAAACGTAACTATTAAGTTCTGATTATTGTTTGCCGTTTGACAACCAAATATATTGATACATCCTGTCTGGTAGAACCGCCATTCTCGTTAGTTTTCGCGGCTCAGCCGTGACATCACGTCATATAATTTTATATATTAACGATAAACTAATCTGCTTATATATAAACGCTGGCGATTGTCAACATATCGCCATTTATCTGTTCAACATTTAACAAACACAAGGCCGTAATACAGCAATCAAAAATCAGATTTCAAGAGTCGGTCATTACGAGAATGCAGATACTACAGTATTTTTTTTTTAACCAACGTTGCCTATTATTAAACATTTCTACCAATGTGTGGAAAACAATCTCACGTTGATCCCCGTTGTACAATTTAAAAAGACGCCTTTACAAATGTTTTAATTACCTGAAATAACATATCCTGACATGTCAACGATTTGCCGTTGTTCATGCAAATTTATACGCTACCTGGTGGGTAACATTGTAACGTTTTTCCGTATAATAACCCAAACCGTGACACAATCCACCTTTGCGTAATGTGTGGTTGGCCCTGGCCATGACTATTCCTTCAAAATAATAGCATTGCTCATGCGATGTTAGTTTGCTGTAATGCTGTGTTGGACTTCAAACTGTGAAACACGGGATGATTTTTGACCTGCATATACTACAGTTTGTAATAGTGGTTATTAAGGGGCCATTACTACAGGGCAGATATCATCTTAAGGCCCATTTCCTGATAAATGGGCTTAAACTCTCCAAAATCGTAATTCCCTACACCCTTCTTTATATCTTACACAAAAAGCATGTCTCTCATGTGTAACTCTGTGCATGTGGAAAAACACCATGTTACACAAACATTGTAAAACATGGAACCCTGGGACCCTTTTGTTGAACACCAAACAACTTACCGCCGACGCAACACTTATTTATTGTCTGGGAATTTAACATTCCGGAACCCTAAGCCCCATTTGTTAATTAACATTCCGGAACCTTAAGGGCCATTTGTTAATCATCAAACATAACCCACCTGTTATAACACTAGTCTGTTTTGCTCATCATTTGTAAAACATCAAACACGTCACTCCTGAAGTCCCGCCCGTACACACGTCATACAGGAAGTCCCACCCTAACATACGTCATACCGGAAGTCCCACCCTCCAGGGCCATAAATCACACATTTTACCCTACATTAACTACTCATAAGGGTGTCCATCAGTGCACGTGGCACCAGGACACCCTAGGCCGTAGGTCGATGATCGACTTTGTTGTTGTTTCATCTGACCAGCGGCCGTATGTATTGGACACTCGGGTGAAGAGAGGGGCAGAGCTGTCAACTGATCACCACCTGGTGGTGAGTTGGATCCGATGGCGGGGGAGGAAGCTGGACAGACTCGGCAGGCCCAGGCGTACTGTAAGGGTCTGCTGGGAACGTCTGGCCAAGTCTCCTGTCAGAGAGATCTTTAACTCCCACCTCCGGCAGAGCTTCGACTGGATCCCGAGGGAGGCTGGAGATATTGAGTCCGAGTGAACTATGTTCTCCACCGCCATTGTCGAAGCGGTCACTCTGAGCTGTGGCCGTAAGTTCTCCGGTGCCTGTCGAGGCGGCAATCCCCGAACCCGGTGGTGGACACCGGAAGTAAGGGATGCCATCAAGCTGAAGAAGGAGTCCTATCAGGCCTGGTTGGCTTGTGGGACTCCTGAGGCAGTTGACAGGTACCGGCAGGCCAAGCAGACGGCAGCCCGGGTGGTTGTGGAGGCAAAAACTCGGGCCTGTGAGGAGTTCGGTGAGGCCATGGAGAAGGACTATCGGCTGGCCTCGAAGAGATTCTGGCAAACCATCCGGCGCCTCAGGAGAGGGAAACAGTGCCCTACCAACGCTGTTTACAACTGGGGATGTCGTCGGGCGGTGGAAGGAGTACTTCGAGGATCTCCTCAATCCCGCCATCACGTCATTGAGGAAGCAGAGGATGAGGGCTCAGAGGTGGACTCGTCCATCACCCGGGCTGAAGTCACAGAGGTAGTCAAGAAACTCCTCGGTGGCAAGGCACCGGGGGTGGATGAGATCCGCTCTGAGTACCTCAAGTCTCTGGATGTTCTGGGGCTGTCTTGGTTGACACGCCTGTGCAACATCGCGTGGCGGTCGGGGACAGAGCCTCTGGGATGGCAGACCGGGGTGGTGGTCCCTCTTTTTAAGAAGGGGGACCGGAGGGTGTGTTCCAACTATAGGGGGATCACACTTCTCAGCCTCTCCGGGAAAGTCTATGCCAGGGTACTGGAGAGGAGAATACGGCCGATAGTAGAACCTCGGATTCAGGAGGAACAGTGTGGTTTTCATCCGGGCCATGGAACACTGGACCAGCTCTATACCATCTACGGGGTTCTGGAGGGTTCATGTGAGTATGCCCAACCAATCCACATGTGTTTTGTGGATTTGGAGAAGGCATTCGACTGTGTCCCTCGCGGCATCCTGTGGAGAGTGCTTCGGAAATATGGGGTCCTGGGTCCTTTGCTTAAGGCTGTCAGGTCCCTGTATGACCGAAGCAGGAGCTTGGTCCGCATTGCCGGCAGTAAGTCAGACTTGTTCCCAGTGCATGTTGGACTCCGGCAGGGCTGCCCTTTGTCGCCGGTTCTGTTCGTAATTTTTATGGACAGAATTTCTAGGTGCAGCCAGGGGCCGGAGGGTGTCAGTTTTGGGGACCACACAATTTTGTCTCTGTTCTTTGCGGATGATGTTGTCGTGTTGGCCCCTTCAAGCCAGGACCTTCAGCATGCACTGGGACGGTTTGCAGCCGAATGTGAAGCGGTGGGGATGAGAATCAGTACCTCCAAATCCGAGGCCATGGTCCTCAATCGGAAAAGGGTAGCTTGCCCACTTCAGGTTGGTGGAGAGTGCCTGCCTCAAGTGGAAAAGTTTAAGTATCTAGGGGTCTTGTTCACGAGTGAGGGAAGGATGGAACGGGAGATTGACAGACGGATCGGTGCAGCTTCTGCAGTAATGCGGTCGATGTATCGGTCTGTCGTGGTGAAGAAAGAGCTGAGCCGCAAGGCGAATTTACCGGTCAATCTACGTTCCTACTCTCACCTATGGTCATGAGCTTTGGGTCATGACTGAAAGAATAAGATCCTGGATACAGGCGGCCGAAATGAGCTTTCTCCGCATGGTGGCTGGGCAATCCCTTAGAGATAGGGTGAAAAGCTCTGTCACCCGGGAGGTGCATAGAGTAGAGCCGCTGCTCCTCCACATCGAGAGGGGTCAGCTGAGGTGGCTTGGGCATCTGTTTCGGATGACTCCAGAACGCCTTCCTGGGAAGGTGTTCCGGGCCCGTCCCACCGGGAGGAGACCCCAGGGAAGACCTAGGACAGGCTGGAGGGACTATGTCTCCCGGCTGGCCTGGGAACACCTCTGTGTCCCCCCGGAAGAGCTGGAGGAAGTGTCTAGGGAGAGGGAAGTCTAGGCATCTCTGCTTAGACTGCTGCCCCTGCGACCCGGCCCCGGATAAGTGGAAGAAAATGATGATGAAACTCTCAGTTAGCGCTGCTATCATAATATCCTGCTGCTAGAAGAACGGGATTGAAGCCTCGTATGGCCATCACTAGTGGCGATGAGCAATGGAGAATACATTTAGTTTTATGTGTAAGTGAAAATAGTTTTTGAAGTTCATATAATATGAGTTTTAGCAGGAGTACTCCGAACACTGCAACTACGGCCAGCGTCATAGTTTGGTCTCCTGAGCCCAACGGAAGTGACGTGTACATAACTCCCAATTCTGCCCTTAACAGCTTCAGGCCCTTGCGCACTTAACGGAAGACCTTAGGGGCGTAGTGCGGATATTGTGAAAGGCCCTAACCTATTGTTTTACAGCACAAAAATGGCGCGGAAACCTGTAATGCTACATAGATAGCTAGCTCATGTCATTTACGGCTAACTTGGCTAGATATAATAAAGACAGCTAGCTAGCTACGTAATTTTGAGGGTAGCTAGATAGCTAAACTAATGATTTACAGCACAAATACCTGTAACGCTAGCTACATAGCTACTGTAGCTCATGTCATGTACAGTATGTCATGGCTAGCTAATCCTCTAGCCCAGTGTTTTTCAACCCTGCTCCTGGTTTAAGATCTCTCCCTGCTCTATCACACCTGTCTCAAATTATCAGCTCATTATCAAGCCCTTGATGAGTTACATTAGGTATATGAGGACAGGGAGAGATCTAAAACATGCAGGGCAGGGTTGAAAAACACTGCTCTAGCCTGAATCTATGTACTGTACTGTAGCTAGCTAACAAGTTTAACAAGTTTTACAGCCAGAGCGCCACCATGGAAACACACCACTCTCTTACCTCCCAATTGACATGGTGATGTCTTTCCCCATTGACTTCATGCACCAAGCCTGCTTGGGGGTCACCAAGAAACTTCCAATGATCTGGTGTAGAGGAGAGAAAGGAATGAGAATCTCTGCTGGCCAGGTGCAGGAGCTGAGCACCAGACTCCTACAGTTCTGATCATTGATTCCATCCATCTTTGCCCGCAAACCCAGAGGTCTCAATGAGCTAGAGAATTGGTAGGCAACAGAGTTCCACCAGTTTCTCTTATACACAGGGAAACTAGTGGTCAAAGGAGTGCTCAGAGAGGACCTCTATCAACATTTCCTGACATTCAGTATTGCAATTGGGTTTCTTGTAAGTGCAATACTTGTACAACAGCATAACAAGTATGCACACAACTTGCTGCAGTACTTTGTAGAAAAGGGACTTGAACTTTATGGGGCCACTTTTCTTGTCTGCAATACACATACCATGCTGCACCTCACAGCAGATGCTGTCAGGTTTGGAGGCCTTGACAATTGCAGTGCTTTCATATTTGAAAATCATATGCAGAAAATAAAGGAGATGGTGCGATCTGGAAAAAGTCCCCTGGCTACAGGAGTCTGACTAGACCTCTCGCACAGCCTAAAAACACAATCACAAAAAAGATCAAGGAATCTTGGAAGATGGAGAGAGCTGTGAGCTTGTGGAAGTTGCTGAGAAACATGGAAAAGTACATTGTTAACTGTACCTCCTTGATTTGTGTGTACAAATACCACAGAAGAAACACTGTTTTAAAATGGATACCAACCATGGTGATCAAACGTAGAGCCAAAAAAATGTTTTATGGCCATACTACACCAGGTCTAAAGATACAGGGTTGGAACTCTCTGGTGATCTTGATGCCTACTGTGGAGATTAACACACACTGACACACACATGGACGTTGAATGAGCTGAGTAATATTTCGTAAGAACACAAAAAATTTACCTGAAAGTTTGGGGTTACCTAGAAATGTTGTCCATTAAAAAAACATCAAGTTGATCAGCAATACAGTGCTTATGTAGATTAGAAAATCTGCCATTTCCAGCTACAATAGTAATTTACAACATTAACAGTCTACACTGTATTTCTGATAAATTATTTTAATGAAAAAACAATTTGCTTTTTTTTTCATTAAAAAGTACATTTATAGGTGACCTCTAACTTTTGAATTGTAGCGTATGTCAGAGTGCCATAATTGTGTTGGTCATTGATCTAATTTGTCTGTTACCAACTCTATTCCTTCTCATCAACAGAATGTTCTTGATTGTAGAGTTTCTGGGAGAGGAAAGTGTAAAAGTAGTGTCAGAATGCTGGCTCTATGAAGAAAATAAGGTACAGTAATATTGATATTACATCTAATATTGCTTTGCATTATATATTTTCTATAAGGGGGGCATGCAAATAAATAAACAGTTAACTTATATTTACTTCACATATTATAAATGCATTTGAAATAACAATCAATCCATCAGAGCCAAGAAAATGGAGGTGCCTTATGTGAAAAGCTGGACTGTGAGGAGTGTCAGGATTTTTGCCAGTACAGGTACGGTTGAACCTACTTGTTATTTGTTAGCTTAGTAACAATAAACAAACAGTCCCTATACTAATCATGAAGAAGGCTAATGAAATTGCAAATTTAAACAGTTTTCCTTTCCATTATTATTTTATTTTCATATTTTTAAAATGACTTTACGAAAGCTGTTAGGTGGGCTAAAGTTGCCGAAGTTAAGTCAGCTGTGGAAAGTGCAGAGGAAACACTGCCTGACAAACGGCCAGTACAATTGCCCAGGAAATACTGGGACAGTAGCAGCGATGAGGGTATGGCACAATCTCCACTGGCAACAGAAATCTACAGAATTTTAACCAATCTCTGTGTCCTCTGGCTTATTGAAAAATAAAAACTATAGGTATGATTATAATGATATATCTTCAACATTTGTACAAAATCACATGTTGTTCATAGAAAACAGGATTCTCCATGCTACCTTCATGTTACAAATTTTATTTACATGACATCAATGGACTACGCACACTAGCCAAGGCGACATTGAAGAAAACTACCAAATCCACTGAAGGTATGATTGCACAAAGTACTTCTTGACCAATTTGAAACTATGTTTATCTTCAATATTTACATTTTAAAAATATACAGAGAAATAGACAAATACAAATTAACATACTAATTAGTCAATTTAATTGCAGTGCAGTGTATTTTTATTTTTTTTATAGATACATTTTTCTCCGAATTGCCTCTTTCGAAGCCTAAGCTAACCAGCCCCCTCATGCACCCTTTCTTCACAAAGAACGCACATTAAATGTATGAGAAAATTTTTGAACAAACATAAGTATCCACAATATCAACATAAAATTGTCACGTGTCCATTGCATGGACACAATTCTGCTCCTATGACATTACTTACAACAATGGGAAGTAATTACTAATAACTGTACTTTTCCACACAGCCAAAGAGAACGATGGACCCTCAGCATCTCTCTCTCAAGCTTCAGGTGCAAACTACTGCCAGACAGACATGTTGGATGGTATTCTTAAATGTAATTATTTAAAGAACAAATGCAAACATAAGATTTAACATAAATGCTGACATTCTGTACATTATCGTGGAAAGAATAGATGCAATGGGACAAAGCACAGACACGTTTTCCTGCAGAATTATTTCCAAGACAATTTACAAAACATCAGCATTTATATTCAATAACTTGTTCAACTGTTTTAAATATGGAAAATGAATCCCCATTCTAAGGACCACTTTTAACCAATCAGGAATGAGTGTTCAACAATACTGTGGTATAATTGAAAGTATTTCAAAATCAGCAACAGTTTGGAGTGTGCAGCTTCACTGCTTGCATTGTCTACCTTCATGTGCAACAGATATGACAGTCCCTTTACTGCTGTCTGATATACAGTGGGGAGAACAAGTATTATTCTGTCCCTCTGTGCATCTATAGCATTTTATTAATTCGCTGGTGCATTTCTTTATTTTCCCACTAGGGGTCAGTATCTCCGTTAGTGTTTCTTTGGGGTTCTTCTATTATATATTGCGTGCGCTACACGGAGCTTGTGGTGATGTGCTGAGGCAGCAGGTTAAAAGTTTGTTACACGCAGTGTGAGAAAATGTCCGGAGGTGCTGACATGCTTCACTCCTCTCATACCTCTTATATCTTCGGGAAGCTTGACATGCCATAATCTGTAAGTAATTAATAGCTAATCTTGTTTTCTAAACGTTGTGTTACCTTTCTGTTACTTAAGAGGTTATTTTAACTCTTACAAGCAAAAGGCTGCTCGTGATCTTAGCCAAGCTAATGTTGCTAGCTTCTGTTTAGTATGTGGTGCGCAATATCTTATAAGTCGATGTTAACACTGCTTTTCACACTACTCAGGTCGTTAGGTTGTACATTCAGGTTGTCAAAAGTAAACAAGTAGCTTTGTTTTACGTGTAGCTTTCACGAAGGGTTGCCGAATTCATGTTCTACTAAATCTAACTAAAAAGTCCTGTTATACTGTGTGCTGAAACTGCAATTAACTGTAGCATATTCTGCAATCACATGGTAGCAAGCTGACACAAACTGAATTATTTAAAATGTAATCTTGTGATCCTTATATCTTGAATTTTGAACATTTCCAGCATTTAAATTCACAGCAATGTGTCTTGGTTTGTTAAATTTATTTTTAATACATTTGTTTGTCTTGGTTTGTTAAATGTATTTTTAATACATTTGTTTGTATGTTCACAGTTTTACAAATCAATCAAAAAAGAGAGGTCTTCAGTAAAGGCACTAAGAAAAAAACTGTTCTGTCATTCCTGGAACCATCTTCTCTTATTGTATGTTTAGCTCGCTGCATAGGCTGAGTAGCCACACACTCAACCGAGGGCAGAAGAAGTATATGATACACTGCTGATTTTGCAGGTCTTACAAAGCATGTAGAAGTCTGTAATTATCATTAGGTACACTTCAACTGTGAGTGACGGAATCTAAAACAAAAATCCAGAAAATCACATTGTATGATTTTTAAATAATTAATTTGAATTTTATTGCATGACATAAGTATTTGATCACCTACCAACCAGTAAGAATTCCGGCTCTCACAGACCTGTTCGTTTTTCTTTAAGAAGCCCTCCTGTTCTCCACTCATTACCTGTATAAAAGACACCTGTCCACACAATCAAACAGACTCCGACCTCTCCACAATGGCCAAGACCAGAGAGCTGTGTAAGGACATCAGGGATAAAATTATAGGCCTGCACAAGGCTGGGATGGGCTACAGGACAATAGGCAAGCAGCTTGGTGAGAAGGCAACAACTGTTGGCGCAACTATTATATTTTTGCGTAATTAATTAGCATTTTATTGCATTACATAATTATTTGATACATCAGAAAAGCAGAACTTAATATTTGGTACAGAAACCTTTGTTTGCAATTACAGAGATCATACGTTTCCTGTAGTTCTTGACCAGATTTGCACACACTGCAGCAGGGATTTTGGCCCACTCCTCCATACAGACCTTCTCCAGATCCTTCAGGTTTCAGGGCTGTCGCTGGGCAATACGGACTTTCAGCTCCCTCCAAAGATTTTCTATTGGATTCAGGTCTGGAGACTGGCTAGGCCGCTCCAGGACCTTGAGATGCTTCTTACGGAGCCACTCCTTAGTTGCCCTGGCTGTGTGTTTCGGGTCGTTGTCATGCTGGAAGACCCAGCCACGACCCATCTTCAATGCTCTTAATGATAGAAGGAGGTTGTTGGCCAAGATCTCACATGGCCCCATCCATCCTCCCCTCAATACGGTGCAGTCGTCCTGTCCCCTTTGCAGAAAAGCATCCCCAAAGAATTGTGTTTTCACCTCCATGCTTCACGGTTGGGATGGTGTTCTTGGGGTTGTACTCATCCTTCTTCCTCCAAACACGGCAAGTGTTTATTTATTTTTGTCTCATCAGACCACATGATCTTCTACCATTCCTCCTCTGGATCATCCAGATGGTCATTGGCAAACTTCAGACGGGCCTGGACATGCGCTGGCTTGAGCAGGGGGACCTTGCGTGCGCTGCAGGATTTTAATCCATGACAGCGTAGTGTGTTACTAATGGTTTTCTTTGAGACTGTGGTCCCAGCTCTCTTCAGGTCATTGACCAGGTCTTGCCGTGTAGTTCTGGGTTGATCCCTCACCTTCCTCATGATCACTGATGCCCCACGAGGTGAGATCTTGTACCCAGACCGAGGGAGATTGACAGTCATCTTGAACTTCTTCCATTTTCTAATAATTGCGCCAACAGTTGTTGTCTTCTCACCAAGCTGCTTGCCTATTGTCCTGTAGCCCATCCCAGCCTTGTGCAGGTCTACAATTATATCCCTGATGTCTTTACACAGCTCTCTGTTCTTGGCCATTGTGGAGTGGTTGGAGTCTGTATGATTGAGTGTGTGGACAGGTGTCTTTTATACAGGTAACAAGTTCAAAGAGGTGCAGTTAATACAGGTAATGAGTGGAGAAAAGGAGAGCTTCTTAAAGAAAAACTAACAGGTCTGTTAGAGCTGGAATTCTTACTGTTTGGTAGGTGATCAAATACTTATGTCATGCAATAAAATGCTAATTAATTATTTAAAAATCATACAATGTGATTTTCTAAATTTCCAGTCGGTACTTCGTTTGGATGCCTTAGAGCCCTTGAGTCGGTTTGTTTTAATGTCTAAGGATTTTTATACTGACAAAGGTGTATGTTTTAACTGTGTATGTGTATGTATGTTTGCATGTTTTATATGTACTGAATTTATATATGTCCCGTTTGTTTGGTTTGGCAAACTTGTGAATTTCCAGGGTGAATTGGTCCCCCTGGTTAAATAGAATAAAAAATGAAATTCATACTTGAGTAAATACTGAAATCACATATGTTGTCTAATACACTACACACATTCTTTTCCCAACTGAAGTCTTGATTTTACTTATGTTACGTTACAGATTAACTATCTCAGCTTGATTGGCAAGGCTAATCCTGGAGACTGTACCAGGCGAATAATATGGACCCTTGCCACCAGTCAAGTTTGGAGCTGCTACAGCCTGCAACGGAAATGGGGGGAAATTGCCCTTATTGACATGAGTGTCTACAATATCATCAAACGTTCAATTATAAAAGAATAACTTGCTAGCAAACATTAGTATTAGATTCTTCCAACATATTGTTTCATTGGTTATTAAAATTACATTTAAAAAAAGTGCATTACATTTGGTCAATCATTAATTAGAAAATAGAGCTTTCTGCAGTTCAGTATGTGGACAGAAGCTAGTAATAAATTGCAGAACCTATAATGGCTGAAACTCCAGATCTAATCCAACATTTGTCCAGGTGAATGCCCCTTTTGTTGACTAACATGTATTGGAATTTCACTGACAAGCTGATATATCAGAAAAATAAAATAATGTATATTCTTTACGTTACAGGGGCTTTCATGCGGTGCTAGGCTGGAGGAGAAGGTGGTGGAGTCTCCCATTTCAGAGGTCCTTAAACAGGCACCAGCCCACTGCCAACAGCAGCAGGTAACTACCATTAATTAGTGATTATTACAGTTAATAACTATTTTTAATAATGTAACATGAGTTAATTCACCAATGATCTCAGATACCCTTTTCTCTTTATTGTCGATGATCAGGCACTGCGAGTCCAAGAGAAAAAAAGCTGTACAGCCAGAAGATGACAACACACTTGCCTTCCCAGACAGAGAGAAAGAGTGACCGAATAAGACTATTCCTATTTCATATCAGCCAAAATCTGAAAAACATGATGCACACCCTTCATTGTCTTGTTAAAGGATAAAGGCAGATTACTGTTCAAAGTTCTGAAATTGTATACAGCTGTGGAAAAATTAAGAGACCACTGCACCTTTTTCTTTCCTTTCGAAAAACATTGGAGTGAGGAACAGAAGGGTTAAAATGTTGTGACTCTTAATTTCTTCTGGAGCTGTATATTTTGCAACTGTTATTCATACATTTTTCCTGAGCTCTGTGTGTGTGTGTTTGAAGTTTTTAATAAACATTTATTATAATAAAACATTTCATAGTGAATTTTATCTACAGTACTATGTGTAATTGAAGATTATGCTCTTTTAAGGGGTCAGAAAATTATGGATGAATAGTTGGATAAACAAGAAAATGTAAACTGTTTTCAAGACTGCTTGTAGATGAATGTGCCCAAGGTTATAGGTAGTGAATTTTATCTACAGTACTATGTGTAATTGAAGATTATGCTCTTTTAAGGGGTCAGAAAATTATGGATGAATAGTTGGATAAACAAGAAAATGTAAACTGTTTTCAAGACTGCTTGTAGATGAATGTGCCCAGATCTAGGTTAGCCATACTGAGGCTTGTGTTTGGCTTTGATATATGCCAAATTTATCTGTGAATGGACAGAATGTAAAAAAAAACTGGCCTCTGTAGAATCCTTTTTTAAGTACAAAAAAGGCGAAGTCAAGACTTACAATATTTGAAAATTACGAAATGACCTAAAAAACACAGCATTGTCATAATGCACTAGAAAAGAAATTACAGTGTAAGCAAGATATGTTGTAACAACCAAATAAGCCTATTCACTTTTACATTGTAGGTACGTAACTGTTAACCAGTACGAAACCAGCACCAATACATACGTTGTCAGTACGTCAGGACAAAAATTGTGTTTGCTGTCTTTTATGCTGCAATTGTTTGTGCCAGGGGACAATGGTCAGTCTGAATTCTGAGGTATCCTTTTATATCTAAGAAATGCCCCTGTTAATTACTGTGGTTTCCTGTTGAATCTTAAGATAACTTAAGTCCTTGGACTGTGTTTTAGGATTACCTGGCCTGATGTCTCCTAGTTGTCCCTGGTCAAAGTCCACCTGGTTGTGTTGCAGATCTACACAGTGATGATGGGCCACCTGGTCATCCATCTTAGTTCAACTAGTTGTGCAGCTGATCTGGAATCTGCCTAAGACTCTGCCCATCTGTATTAAACTGACCCGCCAGTAATCGTAACATGCAAAGAAATTCCTCCAAAAAGTCCATATATGCTTTACTCTCTAGTAGGGTTGACTACTGTAATGGCCTTATAACTGGCCTCCCCCAAAAAAACTGTAAAACAGCTAATTCAGAATGTTGCTGCTAGAATGTTAACCAGGACCCATGAACAGAGCACATTACTCCGGTTCTTTCATGGAATATACCACGGAATCTACCATTTAGTTTTTATTTAGTTTTTATTCTATTTTATTTTCTTATTCTATGTTATGTTATCATGATGTTGTTTTATTATTAAGGTGATTAGAGTCCCTTTTGTTTTACTATTAAGGTGGTTAGAGTCCCCCTTGTTTAATTATTAAGGTGGTTAGAGTCCCCCTTGTTTTACACTGAACAAAATGATAAATGCAACACTTTTGTTTTTGCCCCCATTTATCATGAGCTGAACTCAAAGATCTAAGACTTTCTCTATGTACACAAAAGGCCAATTTCTCTCAAATATTGTTCACAAATCTGTCTAAATATGTGTTAGTGAGCACTTCTCCTTTGCCAAGATAATCCATCCACCTCACAGGTGTGGCATATCAAGATGCTGATTAGACATCATGATTATTGCACAGGTGTGCCATAGGCTGGCCACAATAAAAGGCCACTCTAAAATGTAAATCAATTAAACTATGATTTCGTTATATTTTCCTACTGTTAGCGTTCCTCACTCATCCCAATCCAAGTGCATGCAACACAGTCCTTTGGTGAATCATATTTAATATGAACTACATATCATCCAGAAATGAGAAAATACATCTTGAAGACATACAATAGATATTTAACTTTCTGAAAATAAATGAAATAAATAAAAATGGCTTAGTAATTACATTAATTTGTTTCATTGTGGCTAAACAAATATAGGTACTTCATCTGTTCAACAGTTCCTCTAAATTACCAGTTCAACATTAGTACAAAACAAATGTAAAAAAGGATATACCCATCGAAAGAACCAGCTAATAATGAGTTTTAACAAGGCCACATTAACAGGTTTTTCCTCACAGTTTCCAGTGTAAGACACATTTGTGTAAAGTTATTGAGTCCAGCTCCAAATAAAGTACCATGAATTATCACACATACACTGGACTCAAATGAGGGTTGTTCTTTTCTAATATGATGTCCTTTTTGCGGCAGCAGCGTTTGTAACACACAACAGTTAGAGTGACGAAGATGATGAGAATAGCCAGCATTAGCCCACTGGCACCTGCAATCGCACCAACAGTGAATTCTGAAAAAAAGAGACAAGTATTTAGTACCTGATAATTACTTTTCTACAGTTCTTGAAGTTGCTAAGCATTGTTCTCTACATGTAACTGATCCAGGGTAGCTCAGTTGACATAGCGTGACACATGCACTGCCAGGGCTGAGGTTTTAAGAGCATATGCTAAATGATTTATGTTCAAATGTATTTAACAAGGGCTATTAACATTTGCCCAGATGCATTTCACATTTGTAGATCATATTTTCTGTAGTAACTCGATCCACTACATGTTTAATTGACTCTATTTAAATGTGTCTGTCATAAGTTCCCTCCACCCCCAAAAGACCTTGTGCACTGTAGGGATTCTTACCATCAAAGAGGGTCTTCCTCTCTCTGGGTGAGCATTGCGGCTTGCTCCACTGTCCAAGTCTCTTTGAGCGAGATGGGATATAGGCTGCAACCATGAGGCAGTAGCTCTCTCCTTCATCCAGACCAGTCAGCTCTACATCCATAAGGTTTGATATCTTCTCTTTCTGTTGACAAAAGGTGTAATTAGACACAGGATTATCACTCAATAGACCAGCAAGGGGTTAATGGAGGGAATAGTTATCATGGGCAAACATTCACAAAAAATGCATGTCTGGCTGTTCAACTCACCCTTCCTGTGCTCCCGGCTTTGCTGTATATAATTTTGTACTCCAGTTTATTTTTGAAGATGTCTCTGATTGTTAACTGTAGGCCATCTTTGTAGAGGGGAGTGAGAGGGTCTTGAATTTGGAGCATGATCTTAGTTTTGTTTTCTTTCTGTACTATCTTAAAATCAGGTCCTCCAATTTCAGCTGAAAAAAGGAGATACATGAGAGACGCTTAATCTGGAATTTAATTGTGTTCCCGTATGAGCCTAAATGCAATAATATTGGAATGACACTCACTGTCTTTGTAGGGGCAGAACCTCTCCGCCTGGCTGAAGGGGAACTCCACAAGATCAGAGGTCACACCAGGTAGTGGTTCTGATAGGATGTCGACTGTGTATGTCTTATTCAGGTTTCGCAGCTCATTGGTAAGGTCACACTCTGTAGCGGAGGTCCGGATACAGTAGGGGTTTCTCTGTCTGTCTTGGCCAACCCTGAAGACAACACAACAGTTCATCATCAGTGAACTTGAACAGATTTTTCTGTCATTCACTTCAAGTGGTAGTTGTGTTTTATGTGTTATGTTTGTAAACTTTATTGAGGAGATATTCAGCGATTTGTGTCTGCAAAGATTGCAGAGACATGATGTACTTACACTGAGTATTCCACTGTATATGTGTAATTGATAGGTTTAGGGCTCCATGTTAGAAATGTCTTGAAGTTAACGGACACCCATCGAATATCTTTTGCCTTAGGGAAATAATCCTCACCTGTCACCCAGAAACAAGAAACAACCCTTGATTAGTTATGTGTTCTGCATGATACACACTCTTCTTACCTATTTATTTGTTTGGACCTTGAAGAAAAATGTTCAATGTATGCCATCAGTTGGAATCTAAGTTCTAATGTTTCACATTAGAAATCAAAGCCCTTTATGTATCTAACTCCATATATTTATATGTATGGCACAACAATCTAAAACAACTGAAACAAACTGCAAATGCATTATACCAGTACATACGGTCACAAGTAATGACCAAATACTAGACTACTTAAATACAAGTACATTTGTCGAAATACATATTAATCCTTTGAATGTGTGGCTTGATACAGAAAAGTGCTTTTATTTCTAAACGGTAAACCCTGTCTGGTTTTAAATAACTCAAAACAAATTACTATGCTGTCTCCAAAATAGAAAAATACATTCATAGAGGATTGTATATAGGCATATTGACAAAAAATGTATAATCAAGATATTATCCGCAGAGCAGCCCTAAATATAATGTATCTGTATTTAGATTAACTTATTTTTTCGCATTGAGAGCCAAGGCTGGTTGTGCATCTGAGAGTAGAATGCAAAACTTGGCAAGGGATTATATCGAATCGGATAGTCAGTTTAATCTGAAAAAGTTCCCTATATGTTTTTGAGATATAAATTCGAAAAATTTAACTTACATGATGCTTCAAATGTGAATAGTACCGATGAGAGTAAAATTGCAAATTGAACAAAAGTCTTGACTTCCATGATGGTGGTAATCCGAATCGTTACAGTTGACACTTAACTATAGAACGCAAATGATGAACACCGAATTTATACTGGCGAAAACGCGTGATGCTATCTATGTTCGACAAAAAATCAATGCATCAGATAACGGCATACAGCTCCTAGTGTCTGGCTTTTATACAACAATGAGGACCAGTGGAAATGCCGGTTGACTCACATCAGTAGCTCCACCTCACCACTCGAGCATGGGGTTTTGTCACTGGCTAAGCACGCTATCCATGTATTCTGTCATATCGGTTATTGTCCATATATGGTTATCCGGATTATGGACATTACCCGTAACTTGCCGTGGCAACGTTATAGCAAGGCGGTAATTATAATATACATTCGGGGAAAATATCTCCCCAATTTTCAGATATGCTGGCAACCACGCACCGCGGTCCGAAATAATCATTAGCAAATGTAATCATAATTATAACTAAACTCAACACATTGCCATTATTATTACTACCGGTTCTAGTATTAGAGTACGGCAGTTCTGCGTGTGTTTTGTCCAAGTGGTGTTGCCGTGTATGTGGATGATAATTAAGCTTAGAAGAATACACAATAAGGGAACCAAATGAATGCAATTTATACTTTTTTAGATATTTGATCAAATGTTGTTTCTAAAAAATATATTTTTCTTTTTACTGGGTTAACTCCTCCCCCATGGGGTAACTGGCCCCCCCAGGAACAATGTGTACTTGCGGACACCAACATTTTTTATTTTGAGGTGGAAATGGTATGTGGATGATGATTATAGGCTTATGGATGCAATTTATACATTTTCGATATCTGATGAAATTAGAAAAATTATTATTGTAACTGGCACCCCATGGGGCCCAGGAGGGTTAGTTACCCCAATAAGGCTTTACAGGTTTATTAAAATCCATTTAATCTGTTTTATGCATACATTTCTTGTAATTAATACTAATAGCAAGCACAAACTGAGCTCAAGATTGTACAAATGACAAGAATAACCATAAAGGATTTTCCCTCTAAACAAGTGGATTATTTAACTGAAGGCTTTACTACTAGTACATATAAAAAAAGATATATCTAACGTAATAGAAACATATACGAAAATCTTTAAACATTTCAAAAAATTTGTTCAACTAACGTTTGAAATGTTTTGTGGAAATATGCAATAAGTGAAACAGGACACCCTTTTGCACAAGTTTATACAGGATTATAATTAATGCATTTTACATAGATTCAACATATTACAAAAATGTGAACATGTGGTGGACCTGTGAGCAACAACTCAGCTAAACTGTTCTGAAGGTCGTTTGCCTAGACCTGTGGGTTCTGCTGTGTAGATCTGACCAGTTTTCATGCAAATCATTGTGATTTTCTCTCCTTACTTTCACTTGCACTTTAACAATGTTCTAGAAAGTTGAAATTGGTAACTGGAAGTGTTGAAGTTTATATAGCCTGTTGCAGAAAGGAGGCAACTTTCACTTTGCACCATGTAGAGGTCAGGTAAACATCTGTTTACAGAAATAAATAAAATTCCGGGGGGGCCTGGAACAAGTACATTTTACAATTCTAGAGTAATGATGTGGTTATGGACTTACAACATTGTTGGGAGGAATATAATGTCTGATACATGTCTTGGAATTGATTATCTGATTGAACCATTATCATAAAAGTTTATTCAATAGCATAAATTACCAGTACAACAGGTCCAAAAGAGCACAACAGACATTATTGAAAGTCCCATAATGTAGTCCAAAATCTTCAAGTTAATGGCATAACCTAAAAATACACATTTAAATGATTTGCCATTTAGTCAATTAAACATTTAATAACCCCATCAAATATTTAAAACATTACATTCCAACACTGACAAAACTGTTTCTTTATGTACTGTGTATTCAGCTTTGCCCAGATTCGGTAGGCTTTGGTTACATCCTATCATCTTGTATGGCCAGGTGAACACTTCCAAAACACTTTCCAGTTTACTCTTAATAAAAAACGTATGTTTCTTGTCTCTTTGTCTCATGAAACTACACAGCTACACTGCACCTTTTTATTTCCTTTCTAAAAAAGTCAAAAAGGAAGGTTTTGAGTGAGGAACGGAAGGGTTCGAATTAAGAGACCACTGCGCATTGAACGCTTCTGTTCTTCACTCATCACTGTACCATGTCAGCCTGGCTCGATCGAACGATCAGACTGGGTTATCTGGATCAGTTTCACTCAGCTCTCAGTTCAGGTTTGCCTTTCAGGGCAGGGTCTACGAGTATACGAGGATTCCATTCAGCTACGCTCTGGCTCCATGCACCCTCTCCAAAAGTCTGGAAGCGGTGCTGGAACCCCTACACAGGGAAGGCATCAATATTTTAGCCTATCTAGACAACCTCCTGATTTTGGCATCGTCCATGGAATTGGAAAGGATACACACTGTTTGATTGTTGTCCCTTCTCACGCGATTAGGTCTCGCTGTGAATTGGAAGAATAGCATGCCGTGGCCAGCCCAGCAGGTTTCTTACCTGGGTCTGGTCATGGACACATTTACAATGAGACCAAGCATTTCAGACACGTGGGCTTTTGATCTCCTCTCTGCCCTCAACCTGTGACGGTTTGGGCCGTCATGTTCCTGTTGGGTATGATGGCCTTAGCGCACATGGTAGTCCCCCTGGGCGTACTGCACATGCGCAGCCTACAGGCCTGGTTCGCTTGCCAGTGGGTCGACCCAGTATGTCATAGAAGCCGGACTTAATCTCTGCCCACCCACGAGGGGACCTGGGCTATTGGAGGGACCCCTTGGTGCTCTCTTAAGGCACACCTTTGGGCAGGGTGTCGGAGTGCGTTCAGGTTTTCACAGACGTCCCTCTCCACAGATGGGGCAGTGTGTGCCAGGATCAGGCTGTTGGAGGCGTGTGGCCTCCCGGCCCTCGCCACATCAACCTGCTGGAACTGGACACAGTTTTATTGGTGCTGACGCACTTCACGGACCTAGTCAAGGGCCGCGATGTCCTGGTTCGCTTTGACAACCGGGCTACGGTCGCGTACATCAATCGCCAAGGGGGGATCAGGTCTCCTGCTTTCCACCGATCTGCGACACGTCTTTGGCTATGGGTGCATTCCCACCTCCGCTCCCTGACTGCGACTCACATTCCGGGCCGTCTCAATGTGTGCGCGGACATGATGTGTCGGGGTGGCCTACATCACGAAGATTGGCGTCTCCACCCAGACATCGTCTCCCTCATCTGGCAGAGGCTCCTTTACGCGTTTCCCCCGCAGCGCTGCATAGCGCGTCTGCTGGCTCAGATCAAGACGGAAGGGCTTTGGGTCATCCTGGTGGCACCCGTTAACCCTGCGGCTGTTTGGTATCCAGAGATGATCCATTTGCTGGCGGACCGCCCGTGGTCGTTTCTGCTCAGACAGGATGCACTGTCCCAAACGAAGGGCTCGATTCCATACCCTCCATCGCTGTCAGGAACTCTCCAGGTCTGGCTCCTAAGCGGGACAGGCTTCTGAATAGAGGTTTGTCTGCTGCCATCGTCCGCACCATCCAGGGTGCTAGGGCAGCGTCTACATCCAAATTGTATTCCTCTCGCTGGAATATGTTTGTGTTGTGGTGCACACAGAGGTCCGCGGACCCTTCGTGCTGTCCTGTGGAGATTTTCTGCAGTATCTCTTTGATATGGATAGGTCTCCTTCGACTCCTACGAATCGGCCATCTCTGCATGTCATGAGGGCTTTGCTGGGCGCTCTTTGTGGACCCCCATTCAAGCCCTTCCAGCAATCTTAAGTTGCTCTCCCTTAAGATTGCCTTGCTCATCGCTTTGTGCTCTGTTAAGCGAGTGAGTGATCTCTGTGCGCTCTCTGTGCGCCCGGGCTGCCTGGCTATCAGAGAGGACTTAGATTGAGCTATCCTGAGACCTAATCTGTCCTTCGTTCCCAAGGTTATCACCAGGTCTATTCGGTCAATGACTATCGATTTACAGGCCATCTTCCGTCCTCCGCACGTTCGTGAGGAAGACGAGGCTCAACTGTCTGTGCCCGGTACACGCTCTTGCCCTTTACGTAGAGCGCACAAGGTCTATCAGACTGACTCCCGAGCTGTTTATTTGCTTTTCGGATTCCCGGCGTTGTGGTTGTTGCCTTCGCCGTTCGTGCGTTTCTTTTTACTGGACGTGTCTCCGTCATCCCTTGTTCATTCACTTCTCGGTGCTGCTGCCCGAGATCTCTGAATTTTGCTAGGGAATCTTGTGCTTTTCCTTGATTCTATCCTTCCCCTAAAAGTACAGAATCCGGTACCCAGATTGGTTCAGGGGTATTGTCATTGCCTGCCAATATACTTGGTGTGAGTTTGCCTCCTGCTTGGGGCTTTCCTCATATTATTTTTTTTTTATTCCCATACCCCTCATCTCATGATTTGTGGTGCATGAGTGTTTTTTGTTGTGCTTATGTGGAACGAATACATGTCGCTTGAGCTCAACATCCTTTCTCCCTGGGGTGGCCTATGTGTTCATGGACCTGTTCTGTAGGGAGGATTCCATCATTAATGCATTCGATCATCCCTTTCTGACCTTGTCAGCTCTGGTATGTTTCGTCTTGGGGTTTTAGGGGAAGGGTTCTACTGGACCCTGCAAGTCTTACTGGTGGTCCGGCAGGGAGTACATCTTTGGCTCGCTCGCTCACTCCGCCATGAACCACTAAGAGCTAAAACCCTTCTAGGGGGTGGAGCTCCACGACATAAACCGTTAGTTACCGGGAATGTAACTCCGGTTATATGAGTGGAGCGGACCTGTTGCCCTGTCGTCCCAAGAGTTATGATGAATAAAGTCGGGAGGTCGTTCTCTGGGCTCACGGGTCCTATATAGGGGCAGGCGTGCCCTGATTGGATGTCGCATCTTGCATAATGAGTTTTCAGTACAGCCACGGACACGGCCAGGGTAAACCACTAGGAGCTAAAGCCCCTCTAGGGGGCTCTGCTCCACTCATATAACCGGAGTTACATTCCCAGTAACTAACGATCTAAGTATCTAACGATCTAAGTATCTTAAGGTCGCTGGTTATTTAGGCATAAAAAAAATAATGTTTGGTTCTGGTTGGTTGTCAGCTGAGGTCATTAGGGATTTTTTTTTCTTTTTCTTTTTTTTTGTCCTTCTAGTAGCGGCAAGAAATAGGTAGGATTATTTTCTTTTCTTTACAGTAGCGATGGATACTCAATTTTTTCATAGCCTACCTGTAGTATACTCACAGAACCACCTTGTGTGTCCCAACACACACACACTTTTGTACCATAAAAGTATGGTACAAAAGGAACACTAACGCCACAGGTCTTATGTTGACAGAAATAGGAAACTCCGAAGTCAGTCGTAATATTTAGGCTAACGCTGTTGCGCTAACGTTAACAAACGTCAGCGTAGCGTTTAGCTAGCTGTCTAAACTTGTAAAAAGAAGAACAACGTCCCGTTCAAGCTGTGTTACCATTCAAATATTATTGTTCACTTACCGTGAGCAAAAATGAGCCTTGGATTGAATTGCAGAATAACTCTTACTTAATCTCCTTCTACACATTACATATTTACTGTGCATATTGCGTTCTCGCCACCTACTGCCAAATATTCAAAACAAAACAAAAGTTACCAGTGCCTTTGTAAGTGACGACAATGTTTTGGTGAACGAACGTGTAGATTAGTATTATTTCTTCCCTAAGCTCATAAAGTAAATTTGGGACGCACATAAATTGACAGGGTTGCTCGCAAACTGGAACCAAACAATTATTTTTGTTATGCCTTATGAACTTTAGGTAATTCTAGCTCATCCTTAGGAACTTCCCAAAAGTGATGAACACAGCGGAGTACTTTTTACACCTCTGCATAGAAGATGGCCATGACAAAATTATTATTTTGTTTACATCTCTAAATAATGACAACATTGTGTATATGAAGCTACAAAATAAATTGATCTTGCCTGCTTGCATATAGTGACAGGTGGATCAGTGTCATCATGCCTCTTTAGCTAGTTATAACGTACCCCAATTGACTAGAGCTGGCTAACAAGTAGCCTACATCGCTGCATAGCTAGCTAACTTTAAATGGAGCTGGAGCTGTAGTTGTAGTTACGGTTGTAGTGATTTCTGTGTAACTAGCAAGCTATTATAGTTAGCACAATATACAGTAAGTTATGTTATTTCAAAGGACATACTATGTAATGTATATAAAGTAGCAATATATTTGTGCCAAATGATAAATATCAATTTGAGTCCCCTTGGGTCATTTGGGTGACGAGAATTACTGAAGTAGTACATAACATTCAGGAAGTATCAAAACTCGACTAACAAATCCAGGCATTGACTCAAATGTACCAAGTTTGAGTCAATGTCTGTCTTGACTGACTGTCTCGACATTTATGCCGCGGCTACAATATAAGGCCAGAGCCATGGAGTCAACATTGGGGGGGACCAAATCTGCCAGTGGGTCTAGGGGTCCTCCCTGAAAAAAATACTTTTAACCATCAATATATCAGATATCACAGTGTTGGTGTTGCTCCTAAGAAATTATAATTCATGTTGCTAGAGAACCATCATTTGCAACTGACCTGTAGTTACCTCTTACCCCAGTCCAAAGACAGAATATTCCCCTGCCCCCCACCCTTTGACCTAACCCTAGCCACAGAGACACCTGTGCCTAAATCTAACCCTAGTGTCACCAGTGCCTAAACCTAACCTCAGTTGTGCCAACATGAATTATGACAAAGACGGCGATATCAGATCTGTCATCAGTATTTGCTCCTTTTCTCACTCACCTCCATGTCACCTGCTCTCCCTACACTGTCGGCATCTTCATGCTCTTTATCTCCCACTCTCTTTACTCTTATTATTTTATCAAAAAAACTCACTCTTCTCTTGTACTTCTGACTGGTCCCATTTTTGACACTGCTCTCAACTTACTTTTCTTCTTTTCTGAGGCTGGCCAAAAAACTGATGTCACTGCCACCCTTCCTCTTGTTCACGATGACACTCCCTTGTCCCTCATTCATCATTCTTGCGTAGAAACGGGCGTATATGTTGGCATAAGATTTTGCTTACACTCCTCTCACCGCCTGATTTATGAAGCTGTGTGTACCTTTAAAATCCAGGTGTACGCAATACCTGCCCTTGATAAATGCCGCGGCTGAAAACGATCGTCATTAGAATAACACGCCCCTATATATTCAAGTCTCCTCTTCCCCCACGCCCTAATTTTACACCATGGACACACGGAAGACGGCAAAAAAGAGAAACTTCTCTGACGTGGAGATTGAGACGATCACCAGGGAGGTAGAAAGAAATAAAATTGTTTTATTTGGCAGTTTAAAAAGTTGAATAAAAGGCGCCCACAAAACCAAAATATGGACCCAAATTACGAGTGCTGTTAATAGTGTGGGGGTTGAGAAGCGCACTCCAGCAGAGGTAAGAATGTTTCATTGCTTAATACAAGTTAAGCATGAGTTTTCTTTATTCCTTAATATAGGCCGATCAAGTTAAGCATGAGTTTTCTTGTTTATTGTAGGTGAAAAAAAAGTGCTCCGATTCAAAGATCGCCACAAAGAGGCGCGTCTTGGCACTAAAAAGGAGCCAGAGTCAGACTGGGGGAGGCCCACCGTATCCAAGTCTCCAGCTGACACTGAACGAGGAGTGGGTGGCAGCCCTCATCGGAACGGTGTCTTTGGAAGGTATCACCGGTGTGGGAGATTGTTTTGCAGATGATGGCACTGCAGGCCCCAGCGCCCTCGAGGCATCTCCCCCTCAGCCCATCCAGGAGCCTGAGCAGGTGCAAGCGGGGGAAGCCGAGTCCCGTCCACCAGCCTCCCGCGTGCCACGGCCAAAGGTCCTGACGGATGAGGTCCTGGAAAGACAGACAGAAATTTGTAGACCACTGGTCGAAATTAACCATTCATTAGTGTCAATAAATACGACATTAAAGTAAATAAATGAAAACTTAAAAAAATAAAACAATGAAAACGAAATGTTATTTTAACTTACCCTTAAAACCGCCGAACAAGGTCCCGTCTGAGCTGAATAGCTCCTAAAGCCGGTGGTGCTGCCCACTGCTCCACTGGCACTTCTGGGTCTGGGGCCAGCACGTCAAATGGCACACGGTTTACCTCAGCCATGTTGTGCAAGACGGCACATGCCAAAATGATGTTGCACACCTTATTTGGCGAATAGAGCAACGTGCCCCCCGCATGTGCCAGGCAGAGCCATCTACCTTTTAGGAGCCCCACGCAGCGCTCCACAGTGGCTTGTGTTTGTGCGTGCGCGTGGTTGAAGTTGCGCTCCTGATGCGTCACACGATTTGGCACAGGGGTGATCAAAGAGTTTAAAAGAGGATAACCCCTGTCACCTAAAGGGGAAAAGAGAGGTTAGGAAATAAATAAATTTGCTCTTAGTACTCACCTAAAAGATAACCATGACCCCTCAATGCGCCCTCCTTCAGCCGTCTGCGCACGCTGCTGTGCTAAAAAATGAAGGCATCGTGGGTGCCTCCAGGCCATCGTGCCACAACATTTAATAGTCAGAGTCTGGCTTCACAAATAATTTGCACATTGACTGAATGATAATTTTTGCGGTTGATGTATGCGTAATCATTAACCGATGGTGGTTTCAGACGCACGTGGGTACAGTCAATTGCACCTATGCAATTGGAATCCCAACAATCTCATAAAACCCCCTTTTAATCATTGTTGGGCATTGTCGTATGGGAATTTTATGTAGTGTGGGATGAGAGTCCTGATGGCAGCCAGCACGGATGACAGCACGCGGCTCATGGTGGGTTGGGATATACCAGACCTGTCAGCAATCTCCCGTTGAAAGGTTCCAGTGGCCAAGAACCCCAGTGTGGAGAGAACCTGGACTGGAACAGGTAAGGCCCTTGACCGCCGGGTCTCACGTTGGAGGTAGGGCTCCAGGTTATTGCACAGCTCCAGGAGAAGATGCCTTGGAAGACGGAATCTGCTCATCAGCCATTCATCCACTACATTCAGAAGATCTCGCCTATCTTGAAATACTCTTTCCCTTCTCAAGGGGGCATATGCGTCTTCTAAAAGCGCCAGGTTAGCCATCATTGAGAATTGTTGTACGGTGGAAATCCAGTTTATAAAGCTGTTTGGATGAGCAAATGACCAATCACAATGCATTTTACAGCACACGTTTGAAACAATTAGCATTTAATTCATATCACGTATTGGGGTGTTCAATAGTGATGATGATGATGTGATGTGGAGTACCATTCATTCACATTAATAATTGCATGACAATTTGTAATATTCGTCTTATTATTTTATGATTTTTATTATTAATGACGTTTATTGTTATTTAGAAGAAGAATGTCGTTATTATTATTATTTCTATTATTATTATTATTATTTAAAAGAAGAAGAATGTCATTTTTATTATTTTGTCAATCTGAATTATATTTTGGTCATTAAAAGCCATTTATTACTGAACCCAGTCCGTGCGCAACTGCCGGGCCTAACCCTGAAACGTAATGTAATGCGCACAGGCTCGCATCTGAAGGAATACATATAAATCAAATGCTTTGGTAAAGTCACACAAATTAAACATTGAAGTCCATGTTGCACAAAAATAAACACTGAAGTTTATAATTATTATGTTGTTGTTGTTTTTACAGTGGGTCATAATATATCATATCTTTTAGTTTGTCAGTGCGTTAGGATTTTTTTTTCTGCGCATTTCCGCACTGATTCAAAACGTGCGTACACCACCTCCTGAGCTGGCGTAGGATTTGAGAGTGCCGTACGCCAACGTCCATATTGATAAATCTCAAAGTCACCGTGGTTTTGGGTGTACGCCAGGTGTACGCTGGAAATTTGGTGTACGCACTTTTGATAAATGAGGGCCACTGTGAATGAAAGCTGACTGTAATCAAACTGCTTGCACTTTAATCAAACAAACACTGAGAATGCTATTTATCATAAACACGTTATACAGTGTACTATACGAATATGCAATAAATGAAAGCTACTATATTGTCAACATAAATTACACATGCTGCGCAAAATAAATGATTGACCCTTTACTCAGACTTGGGCTTTCTGACAAATTTCTGACAAAATAAAGATATTAACGTGTTGAATACACCCGTAAGCACCATTGTTGGTCGCTGGGTGAATGTGTGGTTAATTAACTTTCCAGGTAACTTAGTTATGATGGCTACCTTAAGTGATGGTTGATTAAGTAGCACTCGCAAATTGGCACGTTTTCACTAAAAACATTTGTTTCCACATACAATTACTTTTTAGTAAAACATTATTTTTTTTTATTTTTTTTTTTATTTTTCCCACAATTAGAGATTCCGCACAAAATTAAACATTGACATTCTCATTACAACAATAATAATTGACAGTGATACAGTACATCCCCCATATCCGCGAGGGATCGGTTCTGCGAACCCTCGCGGATGTGGAAAATCGGGGATAAGTGATGCACCCTTAAAAATCCCTCCCTAACACCCAGTTACCCTACACAAAATACCCCATTACCCTTTCCATGGTCTTATTGCATGATAATATTGTAAAATCATTGTGATTGGCAACTGGGATCGCTGTTTCTTTATGTCTTTCAACATGTCACTATAAACGGCGACAGATGATTATAGTACAGAAGATATAAAACACTTATAAATACATTAAATATACATAAAACAATGTGTTTTTATGGGGTTTTTTTATAGAAAAAATTCATGCAATTAACCGGATCGACGCTTGTATGGCTGAAATTAGCGCGTTTTTAGAATTTCTGACTTCTTGAAAAATATCTGTGGATACTTGAGTTTGCGAATGTGGAACTGCCGATAGCTGGGGGAATACTGTATAGCCGATGTAATGTTTAAGGTAAGATGGGGTAACTTGCCCGCCCCCATGTAATTCACAAAAATCCCACAAGGTGTGACCAAATATTTTAGCCAACACTTTCCCTGGCTGCCACTGACATTGCTAAACTAAAAATGTTCTCTATGTCATCGCAACTTTTGGACATATTTTGAGAAGGGTATATTAGCAGACTGCAAGTCTTCATATGGGGGTTCCTTAAAATTGAGTTACGCCCACTGACATTTTCCGTTGGTCTGGTGTTTTTGATTAAGTGCGTGTGTTTATGAAGGATGAATTAGAGGGTCAATGATGAAGATTTCGGTAAGTGCTCCCATATAACAACCCCTAGCTATATGTGACGGGTTGAAATTATATCTTTACTTTTACAGTTGAAATGTCACCAAATCCTGATGAATATTGTTTTTATATGTTTAAGATGTGCTTTATTGCCTATGTTTATGCTTATGTTTATGTTTGTGCTGTCATTCAGGGGCTTCTCACCGTGCCAGACTAGCTGAGAGGAGGTAATGTATTACTTTGCTCGTCATCTTTAAAAATGTATTTCAGGTTTTGGACGATGCAAACTTTGTTTTATGCATGTACAAATGTTAGTTTTTAGGTTGTGAACATGCAGTTAATGTGTCAATTGAATATAATCCTTATAAGCAGACATTTTATAAGCTTTAAAGTAGACATGTTTGCACGTGCTGGTCCACAGGGTTTTATGTATGTTTATCTGCTAACAGGAGCTTAAGACTGTGTGCTGTGTGGAGGAGACTGCATGTTACAGAGCCTTAGGTGTTTTTCTTACACTAGTTGTATTAAGCATGTAAAAGAAATTCCTGTTGTCAAATACATTGAGCATTCTACAATTTATTTAATAAATTTTCACATTTTCATTTAAAAGTATTTGTGCTTTGTTAATACTAAAAGTTTTATCAGTCACGTATGTATGTGCAGTTCGCGGCAGACTAGCTGAGAGGAGGAGCTTAAGACTTGTGTGTTCTGTGGAGGAGACTGCATGTTACAGAGCCTTAGGTGTTTTTCTGTTTATTTGTACAGACAAATCCACTGTTCTGGCTTCATTAAAAGAGTGTCCAGCAGCTGGTCGTGGTCCGGGTCCTTCTTTCACACAGCACAACATAGAACACAACGCAGAAAATACAGAGATTAATGGACGTGCATCCAGCCTAATATGAAACTGTTAAAGACGAGGCACGCCCGTAACATATTTAGGGATAGGTAACGTGTTCACTAAGGTTGCTTATCTACTTGAATCTGATATTCGAATAGCTTGCTAGTTAAGGTAGTGAGGGTTCCAGAAAGACAATAACCCAAAACACATATCAAAAGCAGAAAAAAATGTATATATTAACTGCTCTGGAGTGACCAAAGTTAGGAATAGTCCCACTCAATCACTTCATAACCTATAGGAACATCTGAAAACAGCCTTTGGTGAAGAGAACCTCTGAAACCTCTGAGCCATTTTCTGCTTAAGAGTGGGACAAGCAGTTCATTGATGGGAACAGAAGGCATTGGTCAGCCAAAGGCGATGCAACCAAGTTCTACACATAGCCTAAATTATTTTCTTTCTTCATTATGTTCTAAATTCAATTTGTAAAATTAAATGTATTTACAGTATACACTCACCTAAAGGATTATTAGGAACACCATACTAATACTGTGTTTGACCCCGTTTCGCCTTCAGAACTGCCTTAATTCTACGTGGCATTGATTCAACAAGGTGCTGAAAGCATTCTTTAGAAATGTTGGCCCATATTGATAGGATAACATCTTGCAGTTGATGGAGATTTGTGGGATGCACATCCAGGGCACGAAGCTCCCGTTCCACCACATCCCAAAGATGCTCTATTGGGTTGAGATCATATCTCGGTTGTGACGAGTAGTTATTTTAGTCAAAGTTGCTCTTCTATCAACTTCAATCAGTCGGCCCATTCTCCTCTGACCTCTACCATCAACAAGGCATTTTCGCCCACAGGACTGCCGCTTACTGGATGTTTTTCCCTTTTCACACCATTCTTTGTAAACCCTAGAAATGGCTGTGCGTGAAAATCCCAGTAACTGAGCAGATTGTGAAATACTCAGACCGGCCGGTCTGGCACCAACAACCATGCTACGCTCATAATTGCTTAAATCACCTTTCTTTCCCATTCTGACATTCAGTTTGGAGTTCAGGAGATTGCCTTGACCAGGACCACACCCCTAAATGCATTGAAGCAACTGCCATGTGATTGGTTGATTAGATAATTGCATTAATGTGAAATTGAACAGGTGTTCCTAGTAATCCTTTAGGTGAGTGTATTTTATATGTTCATCAAAGGGGAGGTCAGGTTATATATAGTGACCCAGAGGCAGCATATATAGTGAGAACAATAATGGGCCCGGAACCAAGCCTTGAGGAACCCCAAAACATACCTTTGAATTGTCCGAGGATATGCCATCCACACATTGATTTATTTCAGATAAATAAAATTTAAACCAGGTTAGAACATGTCCACGTAACCCAATATGGGTTTCCACTATCTCTAAGAGAAGGGAGTGATCAATAGTTTCAAAAGCAGCACTAAGATCGTTTTTTTAGAAGATTTCCGCAATTTTTTGTGAGTTTGGTAAACATCAGGAGGAAAAGGAGCAATTTATTATGTTCAACATTGGCTGTCCTAGCACAGGAAATAACTCCTTAAGTAATGTTGTTGCAATCGGGTCTAGCTGACAATTTGTGGGTTTAGAACTCATTACAAATTTAGTGAGTGTGTCGAGCGATACGGAATCAAAAAATTAAAGTGTCCCCATTGACACCTGGTCAGGGAGGTTCAGGACATTCTCAGGACATCTGAGATTCTGGGGACTATAATTAAGGAAGGGTCAGTTATTTGTTTTCTAATAGTGATGATCTTTTCATCAAAGTAGTTAATGTATTCATTACAGCTAAAGTGAAGACCCACTTCACTTGTTGAGTGTTATTTTTTTGTTAACTTTGCAATTGTATCGAAGATATATTTTGGATTGTTTTTGTTCACCTCAATCAGTTTGGAGAAATAAGCTGATTGAGCAGATGTGAGTGCTTTTCGTTATTGTAGTGTACTGTCTATCCAGGCTAGTTTGAATACTTCCAACTTGGTGGAGTGGCACTTTCGCTCCATTTTTCTGGAGTGCTCTAGTATTTATTGTCTGTATACCAGGTAGCAAGTTTTTGTTTTTAGTGGTGCAACCGTATCTATAGTATTTCGCAGTGTTGAGTTTAGATCCTCGATTAGATCGTTTGCGGGTTGATTTACTCTGTTGTTGATGAGTGAGCTTGTAAGAATATCAAGAAATCTATTTGTAGTCTGAGAATTTATAGTACGGCTTTTGAAACTCATTTTTGTGGAGCAAGTGGATTTCTTGTTTAACGGGGAATGTAATATTCCAGGATTTTAGGGGGAAATTATTAGTTCTACAATATCTATTTCTTGTGACAGGACTAAATCTAAGGTATGATTGTGGCAGTGTGTTGGACCTGAGACATGTTGGATAAAACCCATTGAGTCAATTATGGCTTCAAAGGCTTTTTGAAGAGGGTCATTAGACTTTTCCATATGAATATTGAAATCGCCAAAAATAATTCTGGAAAGTCATTGAGGAACATTGTGTATGTCCTGGGGGGCCTGTAAATAGTAGCTATGTAAAACAATTTATCAGCCTGGTTAACTTTAATGAGTAAAACTTAAAACGAATGAAGTGCTTGAGAGTAAATGTATATTTACTGTCATAAATATTAGCAACACCCCCTCCTTTTCGGGATGGATAGGGTATATTATCACTTGTATAGTCAGGAGGAGCTTTGGCCACGTTTCACACTAGCCAATAACATCAAGTTCATGATCAGAGATTAATTCAATTACTGCAACTACCTTTGGAGCAAGGGATCTAACATTTAGGAGTCCCATTTTGAGATGCAAGCTGATACAGTCATTTTATTTGTGATCGAGGTGGAGGAAGGCTTTATCTTAAAAAGGTTGCTATTTTTAGCACTACCTTGTTTAACTTTTCTCAGCCTGGAACGAGTCACAGTGGCAATAGGTAAAACTGTACTAACTACTCTGGTTATGCTATCGACAGACTCCACTATGCTAGCAGGTAGGCTAACAGCCTGCGGCCTGACCTGCACCCTATCTCATGGTGAGATAAAAGAAGAGTACCACTCCAGCTAGGATGCTCTTCCGCAGATCAGACCTGGCCCTATTTCTGGGAGAGTCCCAAAAAGAGAGCCAGTTATCTACAAACTTTACCTCCAGCGACTACCTGACTACTAGCTGGGAGGGGGCCAGAGACAATTACTCGATGCCGACACATCTTTCTAGCTAGTTTACCCCCTGATGATATGTTCTGCTTCGTATCAGAACATTGATGGCAACATGAATAACAATATCTCTGTGCTCTCTATACTTGCCAGTTTTAGACTAGGACCAACCCCAGATATGCGGCAACGTCTGTGGCTCTGTCACCCGGTAAACAGTGTACGATCGCCAGCTGATTCTTTAGTCTAATACTGCGGGTAATGGAATCGCAGATGACTTAAGTTTTTCTGGGCCACCGGTAGAAAATGCCTGCCGATCATTCCCCTCCGAAGACGGTTTGGGCCTTGACTCCGACTCCAGTGGGGAAAACCTGTTGAAAATCTCAGTCAGCTCTAGCAGCGACACAGGTTTAACAGGTCGACAGCATTTCATCCCACTGACCAAGATAAAGTTCTTGCTTGGCTGCAGGAGCTGTGCCTGGGGGCTAACAACACTGTTGTTTCTTCCCAGTGGCATAGACATTTTTTATTTTATTTCTACACTAACATAATCTCTTCCTGACATTTGCGTCTGATGCCGAGCCTCTAACTCTGCTCTCTTTACCTGAAGATGATAGTTCTCCTCCGTGTGGTAGCTACAACAATTACAGTGATAAGGCATAATAATGTTACTTTGGGTGTTCATGTGTGAGTTGTTCCGTTAATTATGTCCAAATAGAGTCCCGGTGTAGAAAAGTTGGGTAAAAAGTAAACAGATAAGAATATTGCGTTGGTAACCTCTTAAAGTAGAATCTAACCAATTAGTTTACATAGAGTAAATTCAAAAAAAATTGTCAGGTAGCCAGGTAGCGTACAGCACGTCAACAATCCCACAATGCACACAGAGGATTTAAGATAAGAGTACAGATTTAGTTTCCACAAGTGTACGCAAATTAAATTTTTGGCAAGCTATGTGTTCAATTGGTTATAGGCTATTCCTATTTGTTTTCTAATGCCTCTTCATGTTAAAGTAATCTAAAAGTAATTCAAAGTAATAGGATTACGTTACAGAGTTTGAGTAATCAAAAGGTTATGTTACTGATCACAAATGTGGACAGGTAACTTGAAACAGTAACGGATTACATTTAAAAAGTATCCTACCCAAACCTGATTATGTAGGTGTCATAACCAGTCATAAAAAAACTCATAATATTTCAAAATATGTCATTAGTGTTGTGACCATGTTATGACAGGATATGACATGTTATGTCAGCTCACATGACACATTATGACATAGTTATGGCAGAGTTATGACCATGTTATGACAAATCCCATCAAGTAAAGTGTTACCACAAAATGTACAGATCAAATTGTTGATACACAAAGTTATGAATTTGATAGTCGTAGACTTTTTAATTTCCAAGACAGTGTCAGTATAAAGCATTTTAATAATTTGAACTAGCATATGGTGTTGAATCAAATGCACTAAACAACTTAATGTATACATTTCAAACAGTTTTAACTGCTGACAACCAAGACTTTAAAATGGGTCACATGTTATGTATGTTTTCGTATGTAATAGATGTTTGTGTGATAAAAGTGCTGAGTTATGAAGCTGTGGATATAGATTGTGTTTCTAAAATGTTTACAGATTTTCTAATCAACAGAAATCTGAATGTTTGTATTTCTGTTCTGAAATTCTTAGATTATGTTTATTCCAAAGGCTCTAAAAGAATTATTGACCCAATGCTCTATGATGTCTGAACAGGTTATGAAAAGTATTAACTACATGTCAAACCCTTAGATGGGTAGAGGCAATTTGAAAAGAGTGTACTTTTAGAAAACCGGGGAGAGCCTCAAAAATGATGCAGCAAATGAGTGGCTAATGGCCCAGGATACTTACACACTGCTAAGGCCTGAAGCAATACATTTTCAAAGAAATAGAGTCATTGTTCACAATATAAATTCACAATTTCACTTGCATTTGGTTAACATGAGTCATAGTGGGGAAAACGATAACATGAAATTTATGTTAGCATGTATAGATGCATTAAGTAATTATGTTTGGAATTGTGTGCAGAGAAATAAACACTATAAGTGCATTTGAAGACATACAAAAAGAAGGAATAATCCTCAAAAACATCCAAAGATATTTTTTATTCACATTGTGAATTGTTAATGATTTGTGAATTGTTACATTTTGCTACAGGAAAGGATGTTAAAACAAGTATCGTTGAGAGACTGAATAATACATTTAAATCACAAATGTGGCGGTATCTCATTGCTGCCAACACTCATTGTTATGTTCATGTTATTGAAGATTTAGTTAATGGTTACAATCATAGCTACACCGCCCTATTAAAATGAAGACTGGTTCTCAGGAACTTACAGTTAGGTCTGCAAATAATTGAACACTGGCAAAAGTTTTGTTATTTTGGCTGTAATACATTAAAGTTACAGTTAAATAATGAATATGGGCTTAAAGTGCAGTCTCTCAGTTTAATTTGAGGTTATTCACATTCAAATTGGTGGAAGGGTTTAGGAATGAAAGCTCTATAATATGTAGCCCCCTCTTTTTCAAGGGACCAAAAGTAATAGGATTAGTTGACTCAAATGCTGTTTCATGGACAGGTGTGGGCTATTCCTTTTTTATTTAATGTGCGAAAACATATTTGAACTATATGACTCGAAACACAACCATGTCCCGCTGTGTACATAGGTTGTCACAGTGATTCATGACAAGCCACACCATGCACCTCTTAGTCAGAGTCAGTTTGATGAGATATGTATTTAAGTAAAATCTGATCAGAATCAGTTGGTTTCATTCGTAGTGGGAAAGGTGATTGTAAAATTACAATTCAGGCTTGTCAAACAATCTTTTAGACTATAAGATGCAGCCTCAGACACTCTACGATGACCCACAAAGGTATGTTGAATACTACACAACAAAGACTGGTAACGGTTAATCAGGTATCATGGTAGGGCTGCAATGTATAGGGCTGGTCTAGGGGGCCTTTTCTGAGGGCTTACCTGGATGGCTATACCTTTGTTGAAGCATGGGTTCTAAGGAGCAAAACCACATTTGAAAAATGCAGCGAGGAATATAGTTAACGAACAGCAATGTCATGGTTTACGAACAGCAATGTCATGGCACGCCAAACATGGCCAATGCCAGGTGGGCTCTCGTCGCCATTGAGATGCCCTCCCTCCAATTCCTTTTCGGGGGAAGAGTCACTGGCTTGTTGTTGACTCTCTGTTGCGCACCTGTGCAATTGGGCTGTACGCTGCTAGCAATACTCGGCCCTCATTTAGGGGGGTTGCGGTTGGTGGGTGTCCCTTTGGTTGATGCCTGGCAATGTGGGTGGATTGATTTCCTGCCTGTTGGGCCCTGTCCGGGGCCTCCCCCGGGTAGGGCCACAGTGTCACCGGACCCCCCCATGTCTCAGTTCCAAGGTGTTACGCTGCTATATTATTGTGCTGGGGGATATGAGGAATGCACTACTAACTTTTCTCAGTCCTCCAGTTTTAAATTTTAGGAGGAGATGAGGTCCTGGTCCACACCTGTGGATTACCTGGTTTGGGGTCCCGTTGCTGTCCCTGTCCTTGTCCACCTGGTCGTACTTCTGACCTAGTCTAAAATCAAATAGACTCTGGATTTAGCCCAGAGAAATGTATTTATTATTCCAATTGGACTCTTAATATCTCACCCGGCACAGCCAGAAGAGGACTGGTCACCCCTCTGAGCCTGGGTCCTCTCTAGGTTTCTTCCTAAAATTCGACCTTCTTAGGGAGTTTTTCCTAGCCACTGAAATTCAACACTACTGTTGTTTGCTCCTTGGGGTTTAAGGCCGGGTGTCTCTGTAAAGCACTTTTTGACAACTGCTGTTGTAAAAAGGGCTTTATAAATACATTTGATTGATTGATTGATTGATGGTTATGACTCAAGGTGTTAGAAGGAAACAGCCTTTTAGGAGGGGCCTACCAACATATCGTTCAGAGGGCACTTAAAGGGAACACTGCAAGACTGATTAAGAACATATTTTAAAGGAAGATGGCACTCCTACACCGTATGTCTGGTGAATGTATGAAAACAGAGTTGGATTTATTCACAATTCCTTTAACACAGACACAGCTTTCTGGAGTTCTTTATTGCAGAACATGACAAAGACTACATTGACCTAAACTATAATTTGTTGTACCTACACGTAAAATTCACTAAACCGGATGGAACTAATATTGATGACGGAGCAAGTGTTGGGGTTATAAACTACCCAATAGCCATTCTATTTTCACAATTGGGTGTCTCCTTGTGTGATCTTTTAATTATCCAGAGTAGCAATACATACCCATACAGACCTCATATAGAGAGCATTCTGAATTATGGAAATTACACTTTAAAGACACAATTTTCAGCTGGTTTGTTTTTCAAGGACGCTGCAGGTCACATGGATGTTACAGACCCTGCAGGAGATAATGATGGACTCACAATAAAGGCTGCCTATTCAGTGGATAATCTGGTTTTAATATTCATAGGTTTGTGTTTGAGTATAAGGAACAGTTTTGTTTTATTCTATGAACTACTGACAACATTACTCCCAAATTCTAAATAAAAATAACAATTGGTCAATAACCAAAAAACATGCATGGTTTTCAGACCTCAAATAATGCAAAGAAAACATTCATATTCATTTTTCAACAACAAAATACTAATGTTTTTACTTAAAAAGTGTTCAGAAATCAATATTTGGTGGAATAATGCTTCTTGGCAGGCTCTCCACCAGTCTGTCACATTGCTGTTGGGTGACTTTATGCCACTCCTCGCACAAAAATTCAAGTAGCTCTGCTTTTTTTGATGGCTTATGACCGTTCATCTTCCTCTTGATCAAATTCTAGAGGTTTTCAATGGGGTTCTGGTCTGGAGATGACAATGACAGGGTCTTGAACTGGTGTTCCTCTATCCACACCTTGATTGACCAGGCTGTGTGGCATGGAGCATTGTCCAGCTGGAAAAAAGATTTGGGGAACATTGTCAGAGCAGAAGGAAGCAGGTGTTCCTCCAGGATAACCTTGTACTTGGCTTGATTCATGCGTCCCTCACAAAGACATATCTGCCCGATTCCATGTGTTGGGCAAAGCTGTAAATTTGACTCGTCAGAGAAGATGACCTTCCTCTATGGTCCAATCCTTATGGTCTTTTGCAAACTTCAGCCTGGTTCTTTTTTGCTTCTCATTAATAAAGGGCTTTTTTCTAGCTTTACACGACTTCAGCCCTGCCCCTATGAGTTTGCTTCAAATCGTCCTTGCCGTGCACTTCACCCCAGCTGCTGTTTGACATTCTTTTTGTAGGGTCACTTGATGTCATTCTATGGTTGTTGAGTAACATTCGAATGAGTTGACGGTCATCTCGGTCAGTGGACAGTTGTTTTCACCCTCTGCCAGTCTGTAGCTTTGTTGTCCCCAATGTCTGTTGGTTGACCTTGTTCTTATGAACCAGCGTCTTTGAAACTTTCAGGATGGAAGCAACATGACGCACACTGTATCCCTCTACCAGTAAACACAGAATTTAACCCTTGTTTTACTCCCTCTAAGCTTTTCTTTTCAACTATTTTGTCATGCTGAATAGTTATTTATTTAGTCAAATTACCTTTGAGGTTCTACTGTTTTTGCCATCCAGCTCGTCCTATTGTAAGAGGATAGTGATACTTTTACTCATTAAATTAGATTTGGTTCAGGTAATCAATACCTCATTAAGTAAAATGTGGTGTGACTGTGTTGGAATTTAACAGACACTGGAATGGAATGGCATTCACATGTAGTGATGCAGACTTAAGAAAAAATTGGAGTGGTCTCTTTAGATCCTTATTAAACAAGCGAAAATAGCTTGTGTTATTTTTTTCGTATTCTTGTTTCATAAGAACTCCAATTAAAAAACTAAACTCTTCATATAATTCTTCTAAAAGCACTAGTGGTTCTAGTGTTAATAACTGATTTGGCATGTGACAGTACACGTTTCCTAACAGGTGGTTTGTTTCACCCGGCTCTCTTCTTCGGGTAACGTGTAATTAATGAGTAATTAACAGTAATTCGTCAACTTCAGTCCATTGTAAATGAAATAATTACTTGTTCTGTCCAAACATCATTTTATTACAAATTATAGGGAAAAAAACTATCGTTATTTACCTCTGAAAATATTAACAAAACAATGTTGGCCTGAACGTGTAGCCTATTGCCCATTTAACAACAGAAATGTCCTTTATGTAAACACGCTATGTTTTAACTATATTTTCGTTTGGCTCTACTGTGGCATATTATACTTTATCAAAGAAATGTGGTGGGAAAAAACATTGTATACAAAAAATCTGAATTATGATTCAGTAATGTCAGTTGGTGCGTGACAGTTGGGAGTTTATGGAATCAAATACAGCGACATAGAAAACCATGAATAGGATAATAGTAGACAATATTCTGCAGATTTTAATGTTTTATTATGGCCATATAAAAACACAGGCTTGATTTAAAAGCAGTAAACACTTCAATAACAGCAGTTTCAGGCGGATGTGGACATTCTCACAGATGGTGGCCATTCTTATTTTTTATTTAATGTTTTTGTCCATGCCGCATGGCCCTGTAACGTGCCGCAGTATACCACAGTATAATGTTTACCCTGTCACGGACCGCCCCCTTGGAGCTGGAATTAGATGAGCGACATCTGTAGAATACAAAGATTAAAATTCTAAGGTAATTTAGTAATAATATAGTGGTCTATAGACTTAGCAATAAGGGGATAACTTTGTGAAGTCATAGTTCAGTACATTTTTGATATAGCAACTAGTTTCATTGTCAGCCCTGTTCAGAAGTATGTTCTAGTCTTGAGATTTACTGACAAGTAAATCCAATGTATGGTTTCAGAAGAAGAGTTTTAAAAGCATTTATTAGCATTAGCTTGTGTTGAATATTGTCAGAGTTCTGTCGACTCCCGTTTCGGCGTCCTTTGAGATATCAACAAACAAATGCACACGGTGTGATAAGGGGGTGGTAATGGAATGCACAATGAATATGACATGTATAGGTTATTGTTCCATAAATCAATGCAGACATGAATATTTTGCTTACTTATATTGTACAGTAATTAGCCATTTCTCCGCCATCTTGCAAATATGTAAGATGGCTGTGGATGCGGTTTTGAACATACAGCTCCAGAAAAAATTAAGAGACCGCTGCACTTTTTTTTTTCCTTTCCAAAAAAGTCGAAAAGTAGGATTTGTGATGGCAATTTCTAAAGTCCAAACAATTTACGAAAATGGAGGGTAAGACAGAGAAAAACTAAAATGCACAATAAACAGTTTTATTCTCGAAAGGAGAGATTACGCAGGTTACAAAGTAACAATGAATAATCTCTAAATTAACACAGGACAATCATCAGTATTTAAAGGGAGAAAAGAGGTGTGGTAAGATGTGTGTCAATAAAACACATTGACATGGTTAACCTTTTCAACCTTTGAGGAGTCACAATGTCTGGACACCCAACAGATAGACCCTAAAAGGGATATACAGATTTACTAATTTACGAGTAACTAATCCACTGGTGCCGGTCAAGGATGCTGGTCAAGGATGTCTCCCCAGGCAAACACCAGATCCCCCTCTAACTACATTCCTTGTCTCATCCAAACATGGGAACTCAGTCCTTTAATCAGTAGGAATACATCAATAAAATAAATTTCCCTGCCAATCCGCCCTATATCATGAAATGTCATGTAATACTAACATGCAACGTTTAACCAATCAGATCATTTAACATCAATTCATTAAGCTTCAGACTATTACAAACACTACTCTTGAACAACATGATCTTTTATGATATCATCATCCCAGTAATTTGGGAACTGAAACATATCTAAAATGTCTGAATCCTCATTTACATGCTTCTGGACCATTACCTGTGTTGCAAACTTAGAAACACACATTTTTATTAAACAAGAAAAAAATATACCACAAACAATCAAAATGGCAATAGCAGCTAAGGCAGTAGTCAATAACTTGTATATTGTCATCCCCCAGGGACCAACCATAGAGGACAATCCTGAGAATGGGTCCCACCCATGAACTGTATGAAGCTCTTCTATTCCTTTATTAGTTTCTTGGACTAAATTAATTACGTTTTGTGACACATCTGAAATGTATGTACAACACTCGGATCCCACCACTTTACAGACACCGCCTTGGGAAGCCAAAATCATTTCTAGTGCCATTCTATTCTGCAGAGCAATTGAACAGGTGCCTATTGCTGCAATTGTGTCAGTTGTCAAATTCATGTGTTTTTCCAACACTGTGGACAGGGCCATTATCTCTTCCTGTAAGGTGTATGTGCCATATCCTGGGATCAGTACACTGAATATATGTTGAGTTCTAGTAAGTGTTCGCTTATTGCGAAATTGGGACTGATATAAGGCTGCCATTTCCCCGTGTTCGGCTCGCCTAATCAAAGGGACCAAGTACGCCATGTAGCATACTCCACCTGCGAATGCAACTATGCTTTCCCACCATAGACTATATAGACCTGCTCCGGCATAGGCCCTAGAGCCGCGAAATCGGTTTGAGTTGTGGTGGAGCAATCCCTTTGTCCTAAACTCTGTGTGGCTCCTGAAGCACCTGTAATACAGAGCGAGACATTGTGCAATTCATAAACAGGTATTGGACAAGAACAAGAACTGCCACCTTAACGTGGTGGAGGGGTTTGAGTACCCGAGTGACCCTAGGAGCTATGTTGTCTGGGGCTATATGCCCCTGGTAGGGTCTCCCAAGGCAAACAGGTCTTAGGCGACGGGTCAGACTAAGAGCGGTTCAAAACCCCTTAATGAAGAATTCAATTTTGAGTACCGTGACGTCGCCCGGTATGGCGCAGCCGGGGCCCCACCCCGGAGCCAGGCCCGGGGTTGGGGCTCGAATGCGAGCGCCTGGTGGCCGGGCCTTCCCCCATGGGGCCCGGCCGGGCTCAGCCCGAACGGGTGACGTGGGGCCGCCCTCCCGTGGGCTCACCACCCACAGGAGGGACCATAAGGGGCCGGTGCAAAGAGGATCGGGCGGCAGTCGAAGGCAGGGGCCTAGACAACCCGATCTCTGGACACGGAAACTGGCTCTAGGGACGTGGAATGTCACCTCGCTGGCGGGGAAGGAGCCTGAGTTAGTGCGTGAGGTTGAGAGGTTCCGATTAGAGGTAGTCGGGATCACCTCTACGCACGGCTTGGGCTCTGGAACCACACTCCTTGAGAGAGGATGGACTCTTCACCACTCTGGAGTTGCCCATGGTGAGAGGCGGCGGGCTGGTATGGGTTTGCTCATAGCTCCCCAGCTCTGCCGCCATGTGTTGGAGTTTACCCCGGTGAACGAGAGGGTCGTTTCCCTGCGCCTACGGGTCGGGGATAGGTCTCTCACTGTTGTTTGTGCCTACGGGCCGAACGGCAGTGCAGAGTACCCAACCTTCTTGGAGTCTCTGGGAGGGGTGCTGGAAAGTGCTCCGACTGGGGACTCTATTGTTCTACTGGGGGACTTCAACGCCCACGTGGGCAACGACAGTGACACCTGGAGGGGCGTGATTGGGAGGAACGGCCCCCCTGATCTGAACCCGAGTGGTGTTCAGTTATTGGACTTCTGTGCTAGTCACAGTTTGTCCATAACGAACACCATGTTCAACCATAAGGGTGTCCATCAGTGCACGTGGCACCAGGACACCCTAGGCCGCAGGTCGATGATCGACTTTGTTGTCGTCTCATCTGACCTGCGGCCGTATGTCTTGGACACTCGGGTGAAGAGAGGGGCGGAGCTGTCAACTGATCACCACCTGGTGGTGAGTTGGATCCGATGGCGGGGGAGGAAGCTGGACAGACTCGGCAGGCCCAAGCGTACTGTAAGGGTCTGCTGGGAACGTCTGGCCGAGTCTCCTGTCAGAGAGATCTTTAACTCCCACCTCCGGCAGAGCTTCGACTGGATCCCGAGGGAGGTTGGAGATATTGAGTCCGAGTGGACCATGTTCTCCACCGCCATTGTCGAAGCGGCCGCTCGGAGCTGTGGCCGTAAGGTCTCCGGTGCCTGTCGAGGCGGCAATCCCCGAACCCGGTGGTGGACACCGGAAGTAAGGGATGCCGTCAAGCTGAAGAAGGAGTCCTATCAGGCCTGGTTGGCTTGTGGGACTCCTGAGGCAGCTGACGGGTACCGACAGGCCAAGCGGGCTGCAGCCCGGGTGGTTGTGGAGGCAAAAACTCGGGCCTGGGAGGAGTTCGGTGAGGCCATGGAGAAGGACTATCGGCTGGCCTCGAAGAGATTCTGGCAAACCATCCGGCGCCTCAGGAGAGGGAAACAGTGCCCTACCAACGCTGTTTACAGTAGAGGTGGACAGCTGTTGACCTCAACTGAGGATGTCGTCGGGCGGTGGAAGGAGTACTTCGAGGATCTCCACAATCCCGCTGACATGTCTTCCATTGAGGAAGCAGAGGATGAGGGCTCAGAGGTGGGCTCGTCCATCACCCGGGCTGAAGTCACAGAGGTGGTCAAGAAACTCCTCGGTGGCAAGGCACCGGGGGTGGATGAGATCCGCCCTGAGTACCTCAAGTCTCTGGATGTTGTGGGGCTGTCTTGGTTGACACGCCTGTGCAACATCGCGTGGCGGTCGGGGACAGTGCCTCTGGGATGGCAGACCGGGGTGGTGGTCCCTCTTTTTAAGAAGGGGGACCGGAGGGTGTGTTCCAACTATAGGGGGATCACACTTCTCAGCCTGCCCGGGAAAGTCTATGGCCAGGGTTCTGGAGAGGAGAATACGGCCGATAGTAGAACCTCGGATTCAGGAGGAAACAGGTGTGGTTTTCGTCCGGGCCGTGGAACACTGGACCAGCTCTATACCCTCTACGGGGTGTTGGAGGGTTCATGGGAGTTTGCCCAACCAATCCACATGTGTTTTGTGGATTTGGAGAAGGCATTCGACTGTGTCCCTCGCGGCATCTTGTGGAGGGTGCTTGGGGAATATGGGGTCCTGGGTCCTTTGCTAAGGGCTGTCAGGTCCCTATACAACCGAAGCAGGAGCTTGGTCCGCATTGCCGGCAGTAAGTCAGACTTGTTCCCAGTGCATGTTGGACTCCGGCAGGGCTGCCCTTTGTCACCGGTTCTGTTCGTAATTTTTATGGACAGAATTTCTAGGCGCAGTCAGGGGCCGGAGGGTGTCAGGTTTGGGGACCACACGATTTCGTCTCTGCTCTTTGCAGATGATGTTGTCGTGTTGGCCCCTTCTAACCAGGACCTTCAGCATGCACTGGGACGGTTTGCAGCCGAGTGTGAAGCGGTGGGGATGAAAATCAGTACCTCCAAATCCGAGGCCATGGTCCTCAGTCGGAAAAGGGTGGCTTGCCCACTTCTGGTTGGTGGAGAGTGCCTGCCTCAAGTGGAGGAGTTTAAGTATCTAGGGGTCTTGTTCACGAGTGAGGGAAGGATGGAACGGAGATTGACAGACGGATCGGTGCAGCTTCTGCAGTAATGCAGTCGATGTATCGGTCTGTCGTGGTGAAGAAAGAGCTGAGCCGCAAGGCGAAGCTCTCGATTTACCAGTCAATCTACGTTCCTACTCTCACCTATGGTCATGAGCTTTGGGTCATGACCGAAAGGACAAGATCCCGGATACAGGCGGCCGAAATGAGTTTTCTCCGCAGGGTGGCTGGGCGATCCCTTAGAGATAGGGTGAGAAGCTCGGTCACCCGGGAGGAGCTCAGAGTAGAGCCACTGCTCCTCCACATCGAGAGGGGTCAGCTGAGGTGGCTTGGGCATCTTTTTCGGATGCCTCCGGAACGCCTTCCTGGGAAGGTGTTCCGGTCCCGTCCCACCGGGAGGAGACCCCGGGGAAGACCTAGGACACGCTGGAGGGACTATGTCTCCCGGCTGGCCTGGGAATGCCTCGGTGTCCCCCCGGAAGAGCTAGAGGAAGTGTCTGGGGAGAGGGAAGTCTGGGCATCCCTGCTTAGACTGCTGCCCCCGCGACCCGGCCCCGGATAAGCGGAAGAAGATGGATGGATGGATGGATTGGTGACCAAGTGTGGGCACAATCACGCAACCTGAGTTTCTCAGGTATAGCAGGAGTAGAACAATTATGTATATTGATGGTCACTGAATCTAGATTAATGTATCTTTCCCATGGGATATAGTCAATCACTGCATCAATACGAATAGAGAAACCGGAGGGTAAGGGATTACAGGTCATACCTGATCTGACTTCATTCTCCTCAGTACGACAGTCTGTCTGCACCAAGGTCATTTGTATCTTTACAAATGAGTCACGTGCTCCTATTCACTCGGAGTAGGTTAACCTAAATAATTTGGATATATTCACCCCCACAGGACGACAGTGATTGTTAAATTCTACTATCACCATATAGACCAAATCTAAGTTAGCTCCACCCGGCTGGTCAGGAATGGCTGACGGGTTATAACAGTCCTTATCTGGCGGCGTCATTTGTGCTGCCACCTCGGTCCAACCATGCGTCTCCCAGTCTGTTACTGAAAATGGGATAGGGCTTGTCAGTACATAGCAATCCCCATCCGGGGAGCAGTTCATCATGTCACAAGAGATTAATCTAGTCTGTTCAAAATCAGGCCCTAACGGTCGTTTGGACCTTCTCTCATGGTGTACAAATGTGTCTTTCTTTGCTTCATTAGATGTCATATTTATAATCTATCCATGATCATCATAATGCGGTTTGAAAAACCACACCATTGGTATGACAACGACAATACTTAAAATCAGCAGGCACCCGATGGTGGATCTCATTCCTCCAGACCTCCTGAATGGGTTCCATGGTCCTTGTCTCTCTGGCTCCATGGTCACAGGCTGTGTTGGTTAGTTACTAGCACCACAACCCACACCGCCCTTAAGTAACTTCAATTTACCTATTCTTTCGTCGTATCTTCTAACGCTGGAGCCTTCTTACAGTATGTGGCGTGGACCCAGGTTCCTCGTTCAGCAACTTTGACAGCAGATTGAGTAACCAGTTGAACTTGGTATGGACCCAACCAGCGTGGCTTGCTCCAGTGCTTTCTCTTGCAGTCCTTGATGACACCCAGTCTCCAGGCTTGATGTCGTGCAGCGGGCCGTCAATGGGAGTTGGTAGGCAGCTCTCACACTCCTGTGGATGTTGTTCAGAACCTTTGACAGATTAGTGCAGTAAGTTAACATTGTATCATTCACATGTTCTGTGGTGAGGTCTGTGTGAGTAAGGGCCGTCTAGGCCTGTGTTCATTGGTCTTCTGGTGATGACCTCATGAGGGTATAGGCCTGTTTTCACCCTGGGCCTTCTTCTCATGTATGTTAGCACAAGGGGGAGTGCTTTAACCCAGTTCAACTCTGTCTCTTCACCCAACTTTGAGAGTTTCATTTTAATTGTTCCATTTTCTCTTTCCACTGCGCCTCCACTCTGAGACACAGTGAGTCTTCAGATCAACTCCTAGATACTGAGACATCTTCTGAATGGCTCCGTTCACAAAATGTGATCCATTGTCACTTGACAGTTTCTTAGGAATACCCCTTCTGGGTATGATTTCAGTCAATAGTGCCTTAGCAACTGCTGATGCATCAGCCTTCCAAGCTGGGAAGGCCTCAACCCATTTAGAAAACATATCAACAAACATAACACAGTATTTCTTTCGCTCGCAGGGGTTCAACTCAATAAAATCCATCATCACATGGTCAAAGGGGGCATCAGGGGGAGGATGGCTGGACTGGGATACTGCTTGTCCCCGCCCTACATTAAACCTCAAACACATTAGGCATTTTGAAAACAAATGTTGAGCATAATTTGTAAAGCCCTGTGTGTACCAATACTTATTTACCATATTTACCATCCCCCCTTTTGAAGCGTGATCTTTACTAAGTGAGAGCACTGCATAAAAATGAAACAGACATTTCGGTAAACAGGGGTTACCATTAGGACCTATCCAAACCGTATTCACATAGGATGTCCCTGCTTTTTTCCAGGCGGTTCTCTCTTTGGGTGAAGCCTGAGATTGCGCTTCAACAATGTCAGAGAAGGAGACCGTAGGGGTCAGATGGGTAATCTGCAGAGCAGATTGAGGGGGGGCCTGCTCTGTGATTACCAAGAGAAACAACATCTCTGCCTGTGGTATGGGCCTCACATTTACATATGGCCACTTTCTTAGGTAATTAGACAGCTTCTAACAGATTACGAATAAGTTGGCCATGTTGGATCTGTGTACCAGAAGAAGTAATGAACCCCCGCATTTTCCACAATGTACCAAAGTCATGTACAACACCAAAAGCATATCTACTGTCTGTGTAAATGGTAACACTTTGGCCCTCAGCCAGGATGCAAGCCTGAGTGAGAGCAAACAGTTCTGCAGCTTGAGTGGAGAGATGGTGTGGCAGTCTGTGACCCTCAACCACATCATGATCAGTGACAATGGCATAACCTACATTATTGACAGAAGAAGTAGGAGATTTACTAGCAGACCCATCAACATAAAAAACAAGGTCACTATTGAGTAGAGGTTCATCAGACAAGTCATCACGAGGGGTCCACTGTTGATTAATAGCAGAAAGGCAGTCGTGCGGCTCGCCATCCACCTCCGTGGGGAGGAAAGTGGCTAGATTCAAAACAGGACTCCTTACAACAGCGACATGGGGTAACGACAGTAAAATGTTATGGTAATGCAGAAAACTAGCACCTGACAGATAACTAGTCTAGTGTTCTAACAAGATGGAGGCAACAGAGTAAGGAACTTCCGCTAACCTAGGATCTGTAGCAGCCACCTGGACTGCACAGATCTGACGGACTCAGTCATCATGCGGCACAAGATGTACTTCCCGTTTACCTAAAACGGTGCACCCAAACCTCTCTCTTTAGGCCTGGGCTGCCACAGAAAATTCCACTCCCACCATGTGACAAGGGACCCAGTCCACTACTTCATTGCACCCCCTCACCCAAGGACTCAAGCTTGCCCACGTGCCAAACACGGGTTTAGCGAGGGGGACATGGGGGTCTGACCCCTCCACATCAAAAAAGTGAGACACCTCTCTCACATTTCACACAGACCATGCACAAAAACATTCCGAAGACCAGTATACATATTCACCTGTCAAAAAATCACTTTTACCATTTCCAAACCACACTTTCTCAAAACCAAAATCCTGACTTTCTGAAACATTCGCAGAGCAACGCAAGTCGCCCATATCCATAAACAGAGCTGAACCCCTCTCTATTCTGTTCATCGCCTTATTTACCAACTCCTGTGAAACAGCTCTATGTCCTGTTTTTTCTAAATCCCATGAATAACAATAATCAACAGGCTGCACACCATTTTGAACTGCTTGCAAAACAGTACATTTAATTTGCATGCCTGTGTCTGAACATTTTAGTGTGATCCCTTACTGTGTCATCAAGTCCCTAGCTAACAAATTAACTGGACAACAATTGGAAAACAGAAATTAATGTCTTGGGTAATGGTGGCCCTCGTCGTCTACAACCGACAGAGGGGTAGTAAATCGCTCAGTGGTCTGTCCTCCACTAGCCCCTACCGTAATTATAGTTCTACCACTCAATTTCGGAAGCGGGTCCCATTCCTAGGCTCTAAGCACAGAATATCCCGCTCCAGAATCAACCAAAAATTCAATCTGTTTTTACCATTAATTGTAAGAAACATTGTGGGTTTAACTTGGTACTCTACGAAATCCCCAAAACTCCCAGAGATACAATTTCTCACAAGTCCAAACACCATACATGTCTTACATGTCTTACTTATCTGCTGGCCCAACGTTACTACGAGGGACGTTCAATGGTTTACTGCCACACTTACCCATGTTCAGAAAAAACCTGGCAAAAGAAAATTAACGTGGCGAAAAGCAAGATCTATTTTAGTCTAAATAATGTGCCCTAACACATATACCTGCGTCCTAACGCAAAAAGGAGCCCTAACCCTCGTATTCTTGCGCCCTAACGCAAACTAAAATGCCCTAACAATCTTATCTCAATTAATAGACCGGTTAATAGACCCATCTGCCCGTAAGTGAGATAATATAACTGCAGATTTAAAATGTGCCCTAACACATATCCAATGGCCTATTCCTGACTGTATTGTGCTCTTACCACCAAATTCAATTTCCACGGGAAACCTGTACTGATCAGGCACGAGTCTCAGCTCCAGTCAGGCACTCTCAACCTTCTCAACCCCTCAAAGGATAGCCCTCTTTTGGGGGATACTAGAGCTCCAGAGACATCACTCTGGCCGTGCATGGTTAGCCTGTTTGGAAAAAGTCCAAACAATTTACGAAAACGGAAGGTAAGACAGAGGAAAACTCAAATGCACAATAAACTGTTTTATTCTTGCAAGAAAATACGCAGAATACAAAGTAACAATGAATAATCTGTACATTAACACTGCACAATCATCAGTATTTAAAGGGGAAAAAGGGGTGTGTTAAGATGTATGTCAATAAAACACATTCACATTGTTAACCTTTTCAACCTTTGAGGAGTCACAATGTGTTATGGGTCAGCTGCTCTCCCCTGCCCTGAGTGGGCTGTCTTTTCTTTTATGTCCTGTCTGTTTTTGTCTGTGTTTGTCTTTTCGGAGCACTGGAGGCATTCCCAGAGGATAGTAAATCAAGGGGTATGGCTGCATCAGCCTTGCGCAGCCGTTTCTTCACAGCTGCAGCCACTCTCCATGATTCAACACTGCAGTACTTAAACCCGGGCTGATCACCTCTTCAGTGCCAGTTCGTTAACTACAAACCCATGTGGTAACTAGGCACTAAGCTCCTGTTGTTTTGTTTTGTCCTTGCGTTTTAGTGTTTGAACTTACCTTGTGTTTCCGGCTCCACCGTCAGCTCCCACTTCCTCGCTAGTAATCCTCCCATGTACAGCCTTGTACTCACCGCCTGACTTCCTCTTGGCTCCATTACACCTCTGACTTCCTCTTGGTTCATTAAACTATATTTCTAACCGCTAACGTTGCCTGTGTGTCATCTCTGCATTCTGGGTCAGAACAGCCTCTAACACAATATCTGGACACCCAACAGATAGACCCTAAAAGGGCTATAAAGATTTACTGATTTACGAGTAACCATCTAATCCGCTGGTGCCGTTCAAGGATGTCTCCCCAGGCAAACACCAGATCCCCCTCTAACTACATTCCTTGTCTCATCCAAACATGGGAACTCAGTCCTTTAATCAGTAGGAATACATCAATAAAATACATTTCCCTGACAGGTTTTGAGTGAGGAACAGAAGGGTTAAAATTAAGAGACCACTGCAAATTGAATGCTTCTTTTCCTCACTCAAAACTTTCCTTTTCATCTTTTTTGGAAAGGAAAGAAAAAGGTGCAGTGGTCTCTTAATTTTTCTGGAGCTGTATATGCACACTACTACCACAATGATAATGGAATAAAATGTCTACTTGGTCAATACGTTGGTCAACATTTGTTATCTATTGACAGATGTCTTCAAATACTGTATAAGCCAGGCAAGGGTGGCAAAAAACATGGCTGCTTACCAATGGTTTTGAACATAAACGCACACTACCACAAGCATAATGGTGTTAATTATAATTATACTTGGTGAATATTTTGATAAAGATCATATGACAAAAATTACTGCAAGCTATTTTATGTCCACCACACGTGGGCACAATTAAGGTTTTCCATGTTTGCAAGCTCACTGCACTCACCCCATGTGAGTTAAAGATTAGTCCACCTCCTCACGAGGAACATAATTGAAAGTGGGACCCAATAGCTCAGCCCTTATGGTTTCTCAGCCATATTGAATATTTGAGACACGCTTCATAAGCTACTCCTACAGCATGGGATGTCTGATATTCACATACTTTGACATGTGGCATCTATTTACTTATGTCTTCAGACGCTCCATAAGCCAGGCAAGTGTGGCAAAAAACATGGCCGCTGTTGACCAGTGAACATGCATGAGCGCAGTTTTCAAAATATATGGACAACTACTACAGGAATAATTGTATTATAATTCTACTGGGTGAATATGCTGACAATGATAATATGGCAAACATTACTGCAAGCAATATTTTATCAATCACACAGGGGCAATGTTGAAGCAGACACCTTTGGAAGCTCATGCCATTCATTCCGTTTGACACAGAAAAGGAAAGAAATTGTGGACTACTCCACGTCATCACAGGGAGTATATTTGCAATTGGGACTCATTACCTATGCCTTGATGAATGGCTGCAATCACAATTGAATTGACATGTGTGACTCTATCATTTCTAAGGCTATGAACCTCAAATGGAATATCCCAGAGCTCTGCAGCTTGCTATTCTGGTAATAACCTAGGCTAGGATTATATTACGATTAACAGGTTCACAATAATATGCTTAAATGTACAAAACCTTACATTTAGGTAATAGTCAATAGCTACCACATTTTTGACATACAGTCTCAGCTTATACATATTTTAAAGAACTTGGTCTGCAGCCTAATACCAAGAGACATGAAGGTGCTATAGGAGTAGCAGTTGAAGAGTTTTTCACTTATTCAATATGGCGATCCATCAAGGAGGAGCTAATGTGTTCCAGTGGCAAATATGTTTCTTGTGAGGAAATGTACTTATTTACCAGTTTTAGTCTCTCTATGTCAAAAGGAGTTAGGTGCGTTAGCTTGTGAAGTTGTTAGGTTCACCATCACCCCCTTGTGCATAGTTGGAAAATACTGGCAACCTATGTCCTGTCAAGGTTCTGAACATCTGTATCTAGTTGGATTGTAAAACGCTTAACGGTTTCTCAATAATATGCTTATATGTACAAAACCACGCCCACTTGAAGGTTTATGGGTCAATAGCGCCCTCAGTTTTTCACATATAGGCTCGGCATATACGTCTTTTACAGACCTTGGTTGATATAAGCTAAATCTAAAAGCAAGTGAAGATTGGACATTTGGTGGTATAAGAGTTTTAAGTCTTTTTCACAAAATGGCGAAATTGGAGGCTTATTACAGCTCCATCATGAGTTTGATTTGCATACCACTTCACCAGAAGTTGTGGCCCTTGGGCCTGTATTAGCATGCAAATATCTCACAGGAATTTGCAAAAAGGACTGAAAACACCATAATAATAATAATAAATATAACTGCATGAATGTCACGTCTTCGCAGGCGGAACAAGGAGGAGCAGGAGAACAGCGTAATGGTCACAGTCTTTTAATATGTTTAACAAATGAATATAGGTGAGCAAAGCGTGACCCAGCTCTTTGGGTATACAGAGACAATTACACACAAAGACAGGGGGAGCAGAGGGAACATATATACTGGGGGGGATGATGAGAATGCTAGTGCGCTAAACAGGACACAGGTGAAATGCATAATGAGATGGACGGTGGTGTCAGGCCGGTGGTGTCAGGCCGGTGACGTCGAACGCTGGAGCCCGTCTGCTGCAAGGGGAGGTGAAGCAGCAGAGGGCGCAGTTGTCACAATGAAGCAATTAATGGTTCCAAGCTATAAGAATGCTATACAAGGATAGGCCTTACAGGCCTGATAGGTTCTATATGCCTGTTTGTGTTCAGGATTAATTAGCTAATTTCATGTGATTTTCTGGAATTGTGCCCCCAAATGGCCAATTGACACCACACACTGCACGTATCCTTACCTTGTCATACAAATGATGCATACCAAATTTGGTGGCAATCAGACAAATGGTTGTGGAGATTTGCTTTCACTTTGTGTGAAATTATAGGATTCAGGAAGTTATTGACATATGACATCTGCCCAGATAGCACACATACGTATTTCCGATGTCGGCATGAGATCGGAAGATCGAAAGCAGTTTAGAGCGTCGAGTGGAGGTCGGCTATAAGTGTGAAAGATCTAAAGAAATGTATTAAGTCCGAAACAGACCTCATCCGGTGACATGATATTTTTGCTACAAAACAATTTTCATAGAACATAAGGTGAGTACACAAAATGTATTTCGAAATCTAGTTAGCTAGCTTAGTTATATGCGTAGGTAAGCCAATTGTGTTTCTATCTAATAATGTGAACTACAACAATGTGCTAGCTAGCTAGCTAACTAACTACACTGGTATTTATTTCACCTGGGGCTTTCTATGCATTTTGGCCTTTCGTCCAAACGCAAACTGTGTTTTAGGTAACTGAAAACAGACCTTTTGAAAAACTAGTTTCAGAGTGAAGATACTCAGTGTTTACAGAGAAAACTTTACGTCGTTTGTATCGTCGGTGTGTGCACCATTCTCTTGTTTACATGAGGCGATTTTGTGCAATTGCGGACATAGCCAAAATATTGCTGGTTTTAATCTTGCTAACAAGACTTTACATGTTTACCAAAATGTACAGTTACTCTCCCACTGTGTTGAGGAACATTCAATTCACAGACCCCCCCAATACAGTGAATCTGCACGTTTTAGAGTGGCCTTTTATTGTGGTCACTCTAAGGCACACCTGTGCAATAATCATGCTGTCTAATCAGAATCTTGATATGCCACACCTGTGAGGTGGATGGATTATCTCGGCAAAGGAGAAGTGCTCACTAACAGATTTAGACAGATTTGTGAAGAATATTTGAGAGGAATAGGCATTGTGTGTACATAGAGAGTCTTAGATCTTATGATATATGGGGGCAAAAACAAAAGTGTTGCGTTTATAATTTTGTTCAATGTATGTATTTACTACACATACATAACATTAACTGTGCATGTCCCTTGTCATCTGGTACAGAATATTTTCACAAGATTGCAGAGCGGTGGGAAAAGTCATGTGTGACATCAGACCTCAACACTGACCAGCAGCAAGAATGCCAAAGAGGTTGACAACATATCAAGTGAGAAAGTAGTTTTTATTTCATTACTTTAGCCTGATGTAGGAAAGTATCAATTCATATCTGAGTAAAATATATACAAATAGACAATTACTCTAGTAAAATATCTTGACAAAAATCTAGTAAAAAAGGCTTCAACTAATTTGTAGTTCATTCATACATAAATCAAAAAGACTCCGGTCATCATCCTCCTCAACAGCCTCAGGAGGAGGAAGATCATCTTCCTTCCAACACATCTCAACCATACCTCTTGACAAATTGGTTGTGAGAGCAAACACAAACCACCAGAATGGCATTAGTAGTGGCAAATGACACAGAAGGGGCAACAGGGTCAGATATTAATTAACATTATACTAAATGTGATGTTTGTTCTTTAAGTCACTAGCCATCCAGGTCCAAGTTCCTGGCCAGACCAGATCACAGGCCAGAACATCATCTGAAAGGAATTAACTTAAATAGACATGGTGATTAACCTACCAGAGCACAGGTGGGCACAGTGAACATACACATGCCATGATCCAGGGCTCCTTGGAAACCAGAGCATGGCACCTGGACCGTGACAAAGCTTGACCACTATTTTCATATCTTCTATTTGTGTCCCAACAGCGAGTTGAATGGAAGAAAGTAACACTGTAGGATGAATGAGTATAACACAAAACAACCTTCCTGTAGTCCTGTTATACTTTCAATGTCCCACCAAACTCTACAGGTACTTGTTGTTTAACATCATAAATAAAATGACTGGAGGGTCCCTTGGAAATACTTTTAAAGACTTTGCACCTACTTCAAACACCTGATTCAACTAAAATGTTAAAGTAGTATGACAGCCCCTAACAGCTTTGTTTGCATTTCAGACCTCAAAGTTGACCTCAACCGGGGACAGACTGTTAAGCAAACCATGTGGTGTGTTCGAGAAGGTCTTCATACTGGACTTGGCAACACAACTGAATTGGTGCGGGAGGGGGCAGAAGACTGTCATCCGGTCAATGCCACTGAAGGATTCTCTCTTCCCTCCCCTTAATCTTTTTCCATCCTCACTTCCTCTTCTGTTATCTCCACCTCTTCTTTCCTCTGTTCCACTATGGTCTACTCTCTCCTCTTCCATGTACCTTGTTGGCACTCTACTTTCTGTACCATTCTGTCCCTCATTATCAAGACTATTGTCTCCCCTACCTACTGAAGTAATGCATGCACTTCTTATAAAAACGCAGAGCATAAACTTTAAGAGATGGTAAGAATTTCTCCCAATTAATAAGGTCATTCAGATTCAAGTATAATACATCAACTTTAATCCAACTTTAAAGTGGCCTGGCACTTATCCTTGCTCCCCCATTCTCCTTTGTTGCAACAGCCTAAACGGTTTACTCCTGAAGAAAATCTCATTGAAAACCAATGCATTTATGTTGCATTTAATGTTGGATGAACAATCATGGATAAGCATGGAAATATTACTGTTAGTGTTAGCTAGCCAAACTTGCTTTACCTAACGTCTGTGTTTCTCAGTACGTGTCAATATAACTGGGGATACAATTGTGGCAGCAATATTGATAGCTACATCTTCTGGTGACTGGCCTTATCTCACGTGTGTTCCTATGATGACTGGACCGATCCTTCTGTATCCTTCCTGCTGGCAAACACTGATATCATTTGTTTAGCTTAGGGAGAACGAGAGTGGTTTGGAACGCGATCAGGACGTCTGTTTTCCTATTTCAACTTATCTGCTTAGAGCGTATTGGTAGCTCTGACTGTGACAGTGTGATCTGTGTTTCTCAAATTGCATGCAGAAAATTGATCAATGCGCTACATACCATAAGAACAGTTTTGTACACTGACAAATTGTATATGTTGTCTGACAAAAAAAATATTTCTTTACATGGCACCATCACGTTAAAATGAATGCTATATAATCACTATCATACTTATTGCAATTGCTTCATGTTTTGTCATTCAGGTTCTGTTCTTAAAAAACATTTTTGCCAAGAATTACTGAGATCGAGGTTGAAAGGGCGGGGACGGCATCTGGAGGGAGAGACCTGCGGAAGAAGAGGACGATTTATTTAATGCACATTTGTTGGGTGTTTTTGTTTTGGCTTCTTTTGTTTTTTCTATGTTTGTTAAATTGTACACTCTGTAAATAAAGTTAATACCTTAGTCTTTATCTTGTCTCTTCACTTTTCGTCGGCAGTAGATTATTTAAACGTGGGCAGTAGAGCTATTAAACGGCAGCTGTAGATCAATTAAACATCGGCAATAGAGCTATTGAACGTCGGCTGTAGAGCTATTAAATGTCGGCTAAACGTCAGGGGAGAAGCGGGAAGCGTGGTTTAAATCGGCGGAAGGTAAAAATCAAAGTCTACTTAGCCAACGTCTATACTGCATTCCGCTGACATTTCGTGTGTATGTCGGGCTGACATCGTTAAGATGTATGTGTGTTATCTGGGTGGTGTGTTTTGAAATATCAAATGTTTTTATAGTTATTGATGGGCAGTATCCACAGATGCTATTTGTGAAGTTTCTTGGAAATGACACTAATGGCCTAGGACTATTTCTCCAAGGTAGTTTTTTCTGAAAATTCTAAATAGTGGAGAATGTAGTCAGGAAGAAATGTAAATGGCCTTTTGCAAAGTTGTAAAGCACCTGTTTCCACATTGTGAGGTTCTCACGTCATTCCACATCCAGCTCCTCCCCGTCACGCTCCGCACCTGCCACTGTTACACTCTCACTTCCCGATACGCATGAACGCACCCAGCAATCCAGAATACTGAACACCTGTGCCCTGTTCGCCTCTCTATTTAGCCTGTTCTCTGCCTCCACTAAGTTGTGAGGTATTGTTCGTAGTGGACCTGCCAAGCCTTTGAATCGCTCTTTGTATGTGCCTTTTGACTCCCAGCCTGTTGTTCTTGCCCTTGCCCTTGCCCTTGCCCTTGCCCTTCCCGTTCCCGTCCTATCTCGTTATCCAGAAACCTGCGTCCTGACCTGCCCCTTGGATTCTCCTACCACCTAACCCTGCCTGTACTGTCGCTTTCGCGGACTGATCACCCGATATTCCGACCTGCCTGCCTGTCCCTGGATTCTCCTACCATCTACCCCTGCATGTACTATTGCCTTTGCGGACTGATCACTCGGTATCGTGACCTGCCTGCCTGCTTCTGGTTTCTCCTCCGATTCCTGCCTGTACCTTTGCCTACGTAGACTGATCTCATGGTTTCTGAACCTAACTGCCCATCTCTACAGTTTTTGCTCCTGTCTGCTCCCCTGTACACCGATAAATCGACAGTTGCGTTTCTGCAATTAGAACCACACAACCCCGTTCTCGGTGTTCATTACAGAATAATGCAATAAAATGAAAATTCATTACTTAAAAATCATACAATGTGATTTTCTGGATTTTTGTTTTAGATTCCATCACTCACAGTTGAAGAGTACCTATGATAAAAATTACTGCCTTGTACATGCTTTGTAAGTGGGAAAACATGCAAAATCGGCAGTGTATCAAATACCTGTTCTCCCAAGTTTTACGTTGACCATGCCGATGCAATGCTGGCATTTATACAGGTGCTGGTCATAAAATTTTAATATCATCAAAAAGTTGATTTATTTCAGTAATTCCATTCAAAACGTGAAACTTGCATAATGTATACATTTATTCCACACAGACTGATATATTTTGAGTGTTTATTTGTTTTTATTGTGATGATTATAACTGACAACTAATGAAAATCCCAAATTCAGTATCTCAGAAAATTTGAATATTACTTAAGAACAATACAAAAAAAGTATTTTTAGGAATTTTGGCCAACTGAAAAGTATGAACATGAAAAGTATGAGCATGTACAGCACTCAATACTTAGTAGGGGCTCCTTTTGCCTGAATTACTGCAGCAATGCGGCATGGCATGGAGTCAATCAGTCTGTGGCACTGCTCAGGTGTTATGAGAGCCCAGGTTGCTCTGATAGTGGCCTTCAGCTCTTCTGCATTGTTGGGTCTGGCGTATCGCATCTTCCTCTTCACAATACCCCATAGATTTTCCATAGGGTTAAGGTCAGACGAGTTTGCTGGCCAATTAAGAACAGGGATACCATGGTCCTTAAACCAGGTACTGGTAGCTTTGGCACTGTGTGCAGGTGCCAAGTCCTGTTGGAAAATGAAATCTGCATCTCCATAAAGTTGGTCAGCAGCAGGAAGCATGAAGTGCTCTAAAACTTCCTGGTAGACGGCTACGTTGACCATGGACCTCAGAAAACACAGTGGACCAACACCAGCAGATGACACGGCGCCCCAAACTATCACTGACTGTGGAAACTTTACACTGGACTTCAAGCAACATGGATTCTGTGCCTCTCCTCTCCTCCTCCAGACTCTTGAGACCTTGATTTCCAAAGGAAATGCAAAATGTACTTTCATCAGAGAACATAACTCAGCAGCAGTCCAGTCCTTTTTGTCTTTAGCCCAGGCGAGACGTTTCTGACGCTGTGTCTTGTTCAAGAGTGGCTTGACACAAGGAATGCGACAGCTGAAACCCATGTCTTGCATACGTCTGTGCATGGTGGTTCTTGAAGCACTGACTCCAGCTGCAGTCCACTCTTTGTGAATCTCCCCCACATTTTTGAATGGGTTTTGTTTCACAATCCTCTCCAGGGTGCGGTTATCCCTATTGCTTGTACACATTTTCTACCACATCTTTTCCTTCCCTCTCTATTAATGTGCTTGGACACAGAGCTCTGTGAACAGCCAGCCTCTTTAGCAATGACCTTTTGTGTCTTGCCCTCCTTGTGCAAGGTGTCAATGGTCGTCTTTTGGACAGCTGTCAAGTCAGCAGTCTTCCCCATGATTGTGTAGCCTACAGAACTAGACTGAGAGACCATTAACAGGCCTTTGCTGGTGTTTTGAGTTAATTAGCTGAAAAAAATGTTTGAGCAGACTTGAGAAATTGACTGTTGCAAAGTGGGGGGATCTTCAGAGTGAGGTGAAGTAGCAGTATTAGGCATTCTAGAGTCAAAATGGGTGGGCCAGGGTTTGTTTTTGAGACTGTCTTGTCTGGCTTGATATAAACAAAGGAACAAATGCTGTATGTCTGATTATGTGGCTTGTTTTAATCCCAGACAAAGGAAAGCACATGCTGCCAAAGATATTGGGTCTTTGCTTTCGTGCAGAAACACCATGTCATAATGGGATAACTTTGTTGAAATGTAACCCATGTAACTGTGGGACCCTGGCCTTTCATAAATGTGTGTATATTTTATTCTAACATTGTTGTTTTATTAAAATTGCACCAAGTATTTCTGAGGTTTTCTAGCTTGAATGGCCATAACGGTGATAATAGGCTATAGACAGTGTATAATTATTGTGTTTGCTCCTTTTTCCCTGCTCTTGAGAATGCAGGTCACCAAAACAAAGGACACTTTTGACAAATGTCACAGGCTAGTGTGTGGGAGCTGCACATGGAAGGTAGAGATGACCTGTGTTGACTGTGAGTATTTGATCCAAAAATGTCAGGGGAATTGATGTGCGTTGTTTGCCCCCACAAAAACAATGCCTGGTTCAAGTGAGCCCACTTTGAGAAAAATACTTTTATTATAATTTTACATCATGACATTTTTACTCACTGTAACAAACATTGGTTTCTAAATCAGTTTATTTTCCTGCAGTTTACCAAGTTGTCATGTTCTTTTCCTGTGACTGTCAGATTACAGTTTTTTTGGATTGCTTAAGCACTTTTTTCAAAACAGGGCCGGCGTTTTCAAAACACTACACACAATTAGCACAACCACACAACCAATTAGCAAAACACTACAGATCCTTTGCATAATTAAACACTCTTGTAAAAACTATACACTTCTGTTTAAAAACTACACTTTGTTACCATATGAAACACACACGTTTCACATTACTATACTCTGTTTGCACGAGTTACACATGCTGTGATAAACCTAAAACACTTTTAGCACTTCTACTTCCATATGATTAGAGTAGGCTACCATCAACAAAGTACAAATATAATGTAAATACACCAAACACTACACAAGACCAATGTTGCAGACTGAAGAAACTCATTCGATTCTCAACACCCCCAAAATGTTGACATGGAGATTCATAATACTGTAACAAAATGTCACTTTACGTATTGTACTGTAAGTTTACTGTAAAAAAAAATATTTTAAAAACTAGACATTGTCTCTTCGCCTAGCTGGATCTGGCCAGAGAATTTAGAATATAGGACGGTGAAATGTGGATGTTGCTGAAACCAGTTCTGATCGAGAGCAGAGCGGTGGAAAGACACATTGTCCCAGACAACAATGTATTGCATATGATCGATTTGATTTGCTGCTGTTATATTGTGCAATTGGTCCAAGAATGTAAGTATGAGTGCTGTGTTGTAAGGGCCCATATGGGCATGGCAGTGGAGGACCCCATTCTGTGTAATGGCTGCACAGAGTGTGATATAACCCCCACGTTGCCCTGGGACATTGACTATAGCCCTGTTGCCAATGATGCTTCTTCCCCTCCTTCGTGTGCTCGTCAGGTTAAACCCAGCCTCATCTATGTAAATTAACTCATGCTGGATCTCCTCTCCATCCAATCGTAAAACTCTCTGAAGAACAGTGTCAGGCAAAATTGTGTAGTTCAGTGTAGATGTAGTTTACATTTTACAGTACAGTAAAAGATTATGAGACAGTATGCAAGATCACACTGCTAAAGTGAATACATACCTCTGCATAATCATGCCGCAGTCGTTTCACCCTTTCGGAATTGCGCACGGAAGGCACTCGATACATTTGCTTCATTTGAACATGGTTTTTATTTAGGATGCGTGCCAGTGTTGATGTTGAGACCTGATGGATATCGTTGAAACTGGCGTGGTTATTGACAGTTAGTTTGGAGCTGATTGAGTGTTATAGCATTGTTGGCCAAAACCATGTTTACTATCTCTCTCTCTTGCTGTTCTGTGAACATAGGAGGCCTTCCCCCTTGTCGTTCTTGACCCTCAATCCTATGTAGAAAAAAAAAAAAACAGTATACAATAGTACAGTAATTTCACAAGAAAATATAACAGAAGTGCCGATAGTGCATAGAATACAGTACTGTAAGCAGTTACTGAAACCGTGCAGATGTTTTTGATATGATGATATTTTTACAATACCTATTTTTCAGTCGAAATGTTCTTATCACACTTGCCACTGTGTATCGGCTTAGATTTGTTTGTACTTGCAGATTCGGTCCTCTTTGAGCACCTTCTTGTCTTCCTCTACCTCTACCTCCAGCATCGCCTCCATCTCTTCCTCTTCCTCTGTTGATTCCTCCTCTGTTGATTCCTCTTCCTCCCCTTCCTCCTCGTCCTCCTCCTCCTCCTCGTTCTCCTCCTCGTCTTACTCTTTCTCTGACTCTTTCCATTGTGCTTGAAGACCGATGAACTCACCTGCTGCTTTTTATAGTGCTTATACACCTGATTGGTGTGTCTACAATTAAGCAAACAAGTGTTTGCACACCTGATGACTGTGTTGAACCAATTGGTTGGACGGTGCAGTAATTTGACAGTCAGTGCTTTGGTATTGCAAGGAAGTGACTTCATGATAGATTTCTGTGTGTAATGTATGTTAAGTGTGTGTAGAGTTTTGCAACAAGTGTGAGGTTGGCAATGTGCTTATAGTTGTGCAAATATGGGCTGATGTTTTGCTTCTTGAGTGTAAGGTTTTGCTAATAGTGTACTACTTAATTTTAGTGTGTAAGCAATCCAAAAAAACTGTAATTCAAATTTGTGTCTGTAATTACAACAGCAGGTTCTGTGGTTGTTGATTAACTAATACATTTTCACATTCATTAGAAAAAAGAATGAGTGTCCTGATGTTTCTCATTACCTATCCCAACATTGCAGATGCATTTATTCATATATTTTATATTGATTATTGAAATGAAATCATGTATGAACGGTCAAAATGAACGCTATGGCCATTCTAGCAATATAATTCCTGTTTGTTACAGTTTTTTCTGAATGCTTAAGCGCTAATCGTGATTCTTGTAGCACAATTTCTAAAACTATTAATACGTATAGCAAAACCACTCACTGAGTTTGCAAAACTAAAAGCACAAACACTGCTTTGCACTCAATTTGCAATTTTGTAACACACACTTTGCAAAACTGTAGGCACAATTCACTGCACAACACTCTTTTTGCAGAACTTTAAACACAACTCACTGCTTACACTCAATCACCAAATTTCCATCACACTCCTAGCAAAATTATACACATGTATGGCTATCATTAACACCATTTTGCCAACTGTCTGGCACACTTTCACATGTGAAAACTGTTTTAGATAATTAGTTCACTTTGCAATCAGACTAAGCACTATAAATAAGCCACAGGTAAGCTGTCTGTGTGGAGTACAATGGAAGGAGCAGTAAGAGTGAGAAGAGTGAGAATCAGAGGAGACAGAGGGAGAGGACGTGGAGGTGAAGAAGTTGGAGGAAGAAGACGTGGAGTTGAAGAAGCGAGAGGGTTAGAGGAAGAGGACAAGGAGGAGCAAAAAGAGGACGAGGAGGGGAAAGAGGAAGGGTAAGAAGAGTAAGAAATAGAATAACTGATGACATCAGAGCTACAATAGTGGACCATGTCATCAACCATGGGATGACCCTGAGGGACGCTGGCCAACGGGTTCAGCCTAATCTGAGCCGCTACACTGTGGCAAGCATCATTAGGACATTTCGAAATGAGAATCGGTAAGTACTTTGTAGCACTGCCATACTCTAATGAGAAACACAACAGTACCATACATGCAAAAATACTGAAATTGTTACTTTACAGAATTGCTAGACATCCAGATGGGGGCAGAGGAAGAATGTTCACTCCAGAGCAAGAGACCCATATAGTGAACATGGTGATTGCCAATAATGCAATAAGACTGCACGAAATACTGCAGCGCATAATTGATAATGACACCATCTTTCAAAATATACACAGTGTAAGCATTTCTGCACTAAGTCGTGTACTTGCGCGCCACAGAAGGAGAATGAAGCAAATTTACAGAGTTCCTTTCGAGAGAAACACAGAACGTGTAAAGCAACTGCGATGTGACTATGTGCAGGTAAGCTATAGTGTCATTGGTTCTGAATTTGGAAGTGCATACTGTAGTGCTGTGCATGGGCCTGATGTGTTGCATTTGTTTTGTCTTGTCCAGAGAGTGATGGAACTAGAAGCAGATGCCATGGGACATGAGCTACTTTTTGTAGATGAGGCCGGTTTTAACCTCAGTAAAACCAGGAGACGTGGCAGGAACATTATTGGACACCGTGCCATCATCAATGTCCCAGGACAACGTGGTGGTAACATAACCATGTGTGCAGCTATAAGCCTAAATGGTGTTGTTCACCATCATGCAACCATAGGCCCATACAACACTGCACACATTATTGCATTCCTGTACACCTTACATGACATGCTCACTGTTCAGAGACCCGAGCATACCCGATATGTCATCATATGGGACAATGTTAGTTTCCATAGGGCTGCTTTGGTCCGCAACTGGTTTACAGACCACCCATTCTTCATGGCACTCAACCTCCCTCCATACTCTCCATTCTTAAATCCCATCGAGGAGTTCTTCTCTGCCTGGCGCTGGAAAGTGTCAACAGGTCAACAGGTAGCTCTTTTACAGGCAATGGAGGAGGCATGTGGAGGTATTGACCAGGCATCATGTCAGGCCTGGATACGGCATTCAAGGAGATATTTTCCCCGGTGCCTTGGACTGGAGGATATATGTGGACGAAATTTTGTGGCCGGACCCAGAAAGACGACATGATGTAGGCTGATTGTCTTTTTTTTTGGTGAAATTACTATTTTGTGTTCTGACTTTGTCTTGGTTTTGATGAGTGTGAATAAACACCAATACTTGAAGTTTGGATCCTTGTATGTTTACATGACACTATGACAAAAGTATGACCTCAAATTGACATCTGTACACAGAGAAAGCAAAAGCCAGATGTGTTTTGTATTCATACCAATAGTGTGTAGTTGGCACATTGTGTGCTTAGTAGATGATGGCTTGTGTTTACTGTATGATACGAAAACACAATTTTTACAAAGGTGTGAAGAGTTAATCTAGCTGTGTTCGCTTTTGCAAGAGAACTACAATGTTTTGATAATTGGGTGAAAGGTTAGGGTTAGTGTGTAGAGTTTTGCAAAAATAGCCAATAGTTACAAAAAATGTGCTTGAGCAATCAGAAAAAACTGTAATATCTCGGTTTTGGCTATAGGTGTGGAAGTGATGCCTGATCTTAAGAATCTCTGAACATGCTGGCCTGTGCCTGTGATAGAATATTCTGAATGTGTCATTACAGTTTTTCTCATTTGCTTAAACACAAAAACTGGTACATGTAGCACAAAAACCCATACCTTTACATAATTCCCAAAAACATACACATATTTCCCATAACTGTAAACACTAATCACCTGTTACCACACGTTTCATTATTCTAAACACTTTCTGCAAAACCTTACACAAGTGAGGACAGAAATTATTTATTGCACTACCTATTCATTCACCAATCATATGCTCTCAATATAATTAACTCAAGTCATCACAAACAAACCACACCTTTCTCCAGGTGCAAACACTAAGCCTGAAAATTATTAACACACGGAACACAATCAGAATTGCAGGATCAATAAATATGACCTAGTGGCATGTCCATGTGGTTTAGAACAATGGATTCTAATAATGCTGAAATTGCAAGACAACAGAGAGGAAGAAGAATAGGATGAGGCGGTGGAGAACACTGATGCCAAGTAACCTGTAAATTTGCTGCATTTGGAAATAACGCTTTTGGAAATTGTGTATTTTATTTCATATATTTCTTATATGTTTTGTCAACGTGAGAGTTCAAAGGTCTGGTTTTTGACCAAAGCAGTATACGCACTTATATTCCCTAATGCGCTAATGTAATTTATTACAGTACTGTTTTGAATTTCATTCACCAGGGTGTTCCTGAAAGGTTTATCTGGACAGTCAGTGCTGTGATTTTACAAAGTTCCAATTAATTTCTTTTAACATCTGTTCTAAACATTTTGGTACCAGTGTTCTGAATTACAGTTTTTCTTGATTGCTAAGACATGTCTTGAAAGCTGCTCTCCTTTTCTCTCAAGTGTGAACACAAAACCCAATTTCCAAGCTGCATTCATAAAACCTCAGACTCTTCATGCAAAACCAAACTTTCACCTCAAAACAGTCCAATCTGTGCTCAAAACTGAACTATGTTGTCAAATCGTGCCCCGAGTCAATCAAAATTAAAAACACTACTGAACAGTCACTAAACACTACGTAGAAAAATAGAAAATAAAATACTCAGGACATAATAAATGTTTATTGTTCACTGTAGGCTAAATTCATGTTGCAAAACAAAAAGAAAAACTGTGCATTTAGCACAGAAATCTTATGCATTTGCCACTTGTGTACAGTAAGCCCATGTAAAAATAAAGTACAAAAATATACAAATAAGTGCATTACTCAGCCACAGCATCATGTCTCCGTACTGGGTCAGGTCACAGGACTTCATCCACATCACAGCCCACATTTTGTCTGGCCAGGCAACGGGGGAAAAACCCCTGGCATGCCATATCCAGGCTTGGCATGCCTCCACACCTATGTCACCACAGGCAAGTCCCATGGCTTGCAGGAGATTTACCCTGGTGTAAGGTTGGCGTTCATATACCTTCCACCGCCATGAGGAGAATAATTCCTCAATGGGGTTTAGGAAAGGGGAGTACGGTGGAAGGCAAAGACTGATGAAACCTTGGTTCATATTGAACCACTCTCTAACCTGGAGGGCTCTGTGAAAACTCACATTGTCCCAAACAACAACATAGATGGGATGCTCATCCTGCTGCCCTAACAGAGCATCTCGCATGTGATTGAGGAAATGAGGAGCTGGTGAGTGTTGTGGGGCCCCAGGTTGGCATGATGGTGGACAACCCCATGATTGCTGATGGCAGCACATAATGTGACATTGCCACCACGCTGCCCAGGAACACCAACAATGGCCCGTTGGCCAATCACATTACGGCCTCTCCTTCTCCTTTTGGTGAGATTAAACCCAGCTTCATCCATGTAGATGTATTCATGGGGTCTTTCCATTGCATCCAATTGAAAAACCCTCTGTAGAAATAGATATAGTTTTGTAAGTGATACGGAAAAAGTGATTTAGGCCACTACAGTAAATCACTACTTAGAGTAATCAACATTGAATGTGTCTGGATATATGCCAACCTGTACATACTGGAATCTTTGCTCTTTGACTCTGTCTGAGTTGCGATCAAAGGGCACTCTGTATAGCTGTTTCATGCGCAGTCGGTTGCATTTGAGGACACGATCAACAGTAGAGAGGCTGACACTGTTGATACCCTTAAAATTCTTTCAATTCTACAAAAAGAGAACATGGATTTACAAAAAATATACATGGAATACTAGGCCTACAAACAGTTAGACCAACCCTCCATTACATTACTACAGTACATTTGTACAGTTTTGTACTGAAACATATATTAACTTACAGTATACTGTGGTACAGTATATAGTATGTCATACAGTAATTGCTGTCAACATTTACATACTGTACTATAATGTCAAAAAAAGGTAATTACCTGTTCTCTTTTCTAAATCTTCGGATTATGGTGGACACAGTGAATCTACTGATGTTTGGTTTTACCCTTTGTCCAGCCCCCCTCATGCTCATACCATGGACAAGAACATGGTCAATCACAGTAGCTCTGATTTCATCAGATATTACTGTTCTTTGTCTTCGCTGACCACCTCGACCTCCTCTCACACGAACTCTTCCTCTCAGATTTCTATCCATTGTAGGGCCTCACAAACCAGTGCTCTCTGAACTGGCTTACTGTATATGTTCCCTCACATCATTAGCCACAAGTGTGATCAATTTTGAGTTGTTGTGTTCAAGTGGTGACACCTGTGCTTTAATTGTGTTTGACTTTTGTCACCTGTGCTCACCATTATGCAGCACGGGTGCATTACAATGAAAATGGTGAAAAGTGCTTATGGTTTTGCCAAAAGAGTGATTGATTCAATCAGTGGGTTCAGGCAACTGAGCATTTGGTTCAGACAATAGGGTTTGGTGTTTTAGCAATTGAGAGAAACTGTAATCCCTCCAGTGTGTAACTAACAGTCATGTGGTCTCTGTTTTTGACAGCTTGTGTGTTGTCTGAGGGCAACGTTTGATTTGGGACCCAGGATTAGATGTTTGGACCGTTGTATGTACATTTTGTGTATGAAAATTTGAGAAAATGTGTGTTATTCCAGGAAATGTGTCTAAGCAATTGAGAAAAACTATAATGTGACAGAAATTATGGTTACTGTTTGAAGTTGTAGCAGCCAACCGCCAACGTTTGAAAGTTTAAGAGCTTTTCCCGACCATGGTTGATCATGGGAGTGTCATTAATTTTGATATGGTGTTTTTCAATATCTAGCAGTTCTAAGCGGCCTGTGCAAGCTGAAATGAATCATCAGAGTCATGCTTTGCATTTGACAACAGTCTGGCATTAAATAGGAAAAGTAACAGCCAACCTTAATGGGGTGCAATGACATCAGAAATGCAAACGTAGCTATATGCTTGAAGAGTGTAAGCATTTATCACATTTGCACTTTTGTACTGCTTGTTTTTGTCCTCGCACTATATGTTTATCAGACCAAAGCATATTACTTGTATGTGAATTATTACTTGGTAATAAATCTGTTTCTGATTATGATTCGTGGTACTATACTGCTTGAAGTGATATCCGAGATATTATTAGAAACAGTATAACAAACAATAAAGTGATTATACAGATAGAAGAGATTATACAGTTGGTCTATGTCTCTAAACATTTGTGAACCACATACAGAGGTCTGTCTCCAATATTCAATTACAATATGATACACATTTTGAAATATATTTTCAATATATTAATATATAGGTAACTGTACATAGGTCAAAGGTGTTCAAGGATATGGTTGTTTCAAAATTTTGATTTTTTGGCAGTTATAAGCCTTTAAACTAAATAATCATATAACGGCCCCATATTCCCCATCACTTTCTATAAGACTGTGGGTGACAACTTGTCATTCAGCTTAATGTCACCTATTTGACACCTTATCAACATTCTGACTGTTTAAGATAATGTCCACAGTGGGATCCTTCAGCAAATTTTCAGGTCAAAGCATGACTGGCACAATTAGATTTGAGCCTTAATCTCTCATGCGTAAGAACAAACACATACTTGGTAAGCCATTAGCGTTAAAGGCATATCACTATGTTTGAGATGATCTTAAGGTCTCAGAAATTAGTGTATAGGCTTTATAGGCCTTTTAACCACTTTAAAACCCTCCCAGGTTTGAATCCGTAGATCTGTGGATTTAGCTCATTTGCATAAATCAGCAAATTTATGCGAAACAATTTACATTTTTATTTTATTTTTATATCTAGACATCAATGTGAGGCATTCCGTTTGTGTTCCTATGGGAATCACCGCCTGAGAGGCGACTGGAGAGGCGCACCAAAACTGACTGAGTGCACATTTCAATAAAACGTTATTACTATAATCATCCGGCTGAATTTTGTACATATCTAGATATTCTAACGAAGCTATTTGGACATAGATTGTGTTATATGGGTATAACAGCCTGCGTGAGAGAAATAGTAGAGCATACCCAACTGGCCACACAAGTTTACATGCCTCAAAATACCACAAACTGGCAGAATAAAAGGTAGAATCGTCCATAACTTATATCCAGAAAACTCCCCAAAGCAGATCAGTAAGTAGAATAATTTCCAAAGTTGAAAAAGAGAAAAGAGTATAGTCCACAAAATGGTCACCAACTGAAACGCAAAATGTAGGCTACATTTCTATGCATATCTTGACAAATAAATTACAGAACCAAACGGCTGACTTCTAGGCATTCGTACGAAGATAACTGCGGTACGTTTTTTATCATAGGACTGACACAGCCTGCGTGATTGGTAAAATGCCACTGGTGACCGAGCACGTGCACCCTGCATTTCCACACATGTAGGGTGGTAGATCTGGCCAAAACCGGTCACCATTACGCAATGGAGTTCCTTGTGTTTGTTACTCGCTGGAATTCTAAAATGGAGACTTGCTCTCGTTTATATAAAAAATATTTGACCTCTGAACTGTATGACGATGGGACGTAATACTGTTCAATCCCATGGTAACGCAAAAACAATATGTCCCCGTCCATCTAATACCTAATCAATAATGGCGATGATCAAATTCGTTTTCGTTCCATTTATGCAAGATAGCTCTTTGTTTTCATCCAAAACATTTTAGAACATATTTGCTTGTAATCAAGAGGCCCGAGGAAGGTTATTCTGTCCAGGAACACTTTCTACCAGGCAACGCAAAATGGACCATTCATGACCCATGCGAATGAAAAGTGATTACAACGGTATTTATGTTTATTTTTTTATTAAAGCCCCAAATTACGTTGTTTGTATTATAAAAATGTTCTTCTGTCAGCATAGTATGAGGATCTTCTTGAGTATCTGGACAGAATTGGTCAAAAACAGTTGTCGTGTCAACCAAGACAGCCCCACAACATCCATAGACTTGAGGTACTCAGGGCGGATCTCATCCACCCCCAGTGCCTTGCCACCGAGGAGTTTCTTGACCACCTCAGTGACTTCAGCCCGGGTGATGGACGAGGGAGCCCTCATCCTCTGCTTCCTCAATGGAAGATGTGACGGCGGGATTGAGGAGATCCTCGAAGTACTCCTTCCACCGCCCGACGACATCCCCAGTTGAGGTCAACAGCTGCCCACCTCTACTGTAAACAGCGTTGGTAGGGCACTGTTTCCCTCTCCTGAGGCACCAGACGGTTTGCCAGAATCTCTTCGAGGCCAGCCGATAGTCCTTCTCCATGGCCTCACAGAACTGCTCCCAGGCCCGAGTTTTTGCCTCCACAACCACCCGGGCTGCAGTTCGCTTGGCCTGTCGGTACCCGTCAGCCGCCTCAGGAGTCCCACAAGCCAACCAGGCCTGATAGGACTCCTTCTTCAGCTTGACGGCATCCCTTACTTACCACCAGGTTTGGGGATTGCCGCCTCAACAGGCACCGGAGACCTTACGGCCACAGCTCAGAGCGGCCGCTTCGACAATGGCGGTGGAGAACATGGTCCACTCGGACTCAATATCTCCAGCCTCCCTCGGGATCCAGTCGAAGCTCTGCCGGAGGTGGGAGTTAAAGATCTCTCTGACAGGAGACTCGTTCCCAGACGTTCCCAGCAGAGCCTTACAGTACGCTTGGGCCTGCCGAGTCTGTCCAGCTTCCTCCCCCGCCATCGGATCCAACTCACCACCAGGTGGTGATCAGTTTACAGCTTCGCCCCTCTCTTCACCCGAGTGTCCAAGACATACGGCCGCAGGTCAGATGAAACAACAACAAAGTTGATCATCGACCTGCGGCCTAGGGTGTCCTGGTGCCATGTGCAGTGATGGACACCCTTATGCTTGAACTATGGCCTATATTAAAGCCTACAAAAGTAGCATGTCATGGGACCTTTAAGTCCTGCCCACGTGTCAAATCACTTGTGTGAAAGAAGACAATCAATCAAATAAATCAAATGTATTTATAAAGCCCTTTTTACATCAACAGTTGCCACAAAGTGGTTTTATAAAACACCCAAAATGATGAAGCACAGTGGCTAGGAAAAACTCCCTAAGAGGGGCCAAAATGTAGGAAGAAACCTAGAGAGGAACCAGGCTCAGAGGGATGACCAGTCCTCATCTGGCTGTGTCATTATTACAACTTGTAATAATTAGTTAATGCATTTGGGTTGTGTCCAGAGTCTATAAAACCTAATCCAGGTCAAAGGCATGACCAGATGGACAAGGACAGGGACAACCAGGTGGAGGGGGTGCTGGGGGGGCATTCCTTAGGTTTACAGTGGATTTACAGTTGAGAATACCTGTTTTGAAAGAAAGTGGTAAGTTTTGGTATCTTACTAAGCACTTGATCTTTTCTAGCCTTTTTCAATTGATGTTGTTTTCTCTTTTTTGGTCTGCTAACATATTTTCTTGTGGTCTCAAGAGACATGTTGCAAGTCTTTTTTAACAGACACATACAGTAAACTGAAACAAATTATGTGAGAATTGCTAGCTACTTTAATAACATAATGTATAGCTAACCAGTGTTTAATTTGTAAATCAGGAGGTCCCGGAACACATTGGGGCATGCGAGAGAGTTGGAAAATCGACATGAATAGGCAACAGCACATCAGTAGTGCAAATAGGGGAAAACAAAAAGCTAAAACTTTCACAGTCTTGTCAGGCAGTGTTGAAGCTGCAGGAATAGTCAACCTTATGAACTCTGATTGCTTTTAGTAGAATGTTTACAGTGCAAAGCGAAGACAGTGATGGAAAAAGACAAATCATATGCAGCAGACCGGATCTGTGTAAGGTAGGTGCTGGAACAAACTGAGGACAACTCACTCACTTACTAATGTATGAATGTACAGTTAGGCCAAAACTCCACTTAAAATGCGACTCAAATTCCAATGAAAATTCCCATTTTCCCGTTTTCATGAAATCACAAGTGAAGTAGAAAAATAAAATGCAAAAGTAACATGTACAGGTGCAAAAATGAAGTGATTGATTTAAAATGATTAACGTTGTTCATTTATTTTTTTGGAAGTAAATATACTTCTAAAATTACTAGGATACAGTGGACTACTGTAGGCACTTAATTCTCAAAGAATTGACTGGAAAATCAAATTTGCTGATACATTAGAAGAACAAGCAGTGAGTAAGACAGGCCTCTTATAGAAGCATAGGACTTCTATGGTATTGTAGTTATACTTAGTTACATGAAACAGTGAACATTTCTAAGAATTGGCTACTAATGAAATAATAGGACTTCAGAGTCAAAACTTTTTATAAACCCAGAATGTAAAGCATACATTTTTAAGTCGACCTTTAGCACCAAATTTTCCTCTAATGTGGTAGGATGATGACATCACGTGTTTCCATCAGACCAACTAATTGATAGCCCTACTCCTTTTAACAGAAAATGTTCTCAAAACATTCTTTGCCTCTAATGTGTTTTACTATATATTTTCTCAACAGGAAATGTTTTTAAAAAATCTCAGAGGATGTTGTGCATAACGACCTAATGTAAAAAAAAAATTACCTGAAAGGTATACAGTTGGATATCTTTAATCATGTTACATTAAAGAATAATTTTACATATTGTAATTCCATTTATAATGGATAATAAAAGTTTAGCTTTGTCATAGTTCTGCAATGCAATGTTTTTTTCCATTATTCTGCCATCACTGTTACAATGTTTCATAAATATGATATTACATCATACTTTAATTTGTGGTAGAAATAAAAATATCTTCCTCCAAAAATTCTTCCCTCAAAGAACTGTTATAATAAGGAAAGGACTATGGGAGGCAGTTAGAGAATTAGAACTATTTTTGTTTCATTGAATCATTATCATTGTTTAGTCCACCATTTAATCATAATTTGGATGTAGGGCTAAGCTGTTGCCATTAAATTCTCTTTTCTTAATCCCCTTTCTCTTTACAAGAACCAGCACAGGAAGTTGATAGCAAGAAATAGAAACTAGGGCATTCACAGTTACAACAAACCATATGCTTGTGGTACATTTCTAAAATGCTGCAATCTATGTTTCATCACTGGTACTAATCACATGGCTTGAAATGCAAGAGCCCTTTTGTTGTCAGATAATCTGATAGATTGACTAGTAATGTTACATAAGAAGTGACCAAACAGGATGTGGGGGAGTGGACTTCATAATTTTAGACAATGTTCATAGTTATTGTTAAGCAATCACGGTAAATGCCAGCTGTATGATTGCCATTCCCTTATTAGTCTGGTTCCTGAAAAAGTTGTTCATTCTTTCCATTCTCTTTAAATAAACTTACCAATGTTTCCAAAGTGGTTCTAGATGGAATTTTAGCTTTCAGACAATTATATTCTGGTTCATATTGCTAGAAAAATCTTCCTATTGTCCTACAGAGTAATGTTGATATAATTGAAATGGTACATTAACATTGAATTCTGAATTTTATTTTATACTGACACTTAAAATGTATTATTGTATGTTTAACATCTGCTCTGAGTGTCATGACGTCTCTCCGTCCTCTCTGACTGTCACAATGTGTAGGAGAAACCAGGCGCAGGGTCTTGAACTCAGTAGTGTCCAAACACATAGGAATAAATCTTTATGGGTAGAACACAAGTGGAAACTTCCACTGAAGCAAAAACATGTAACATGTAACATTGACAAACACATAATGAGGTTCAGAAGAGACATATATACACTGATGGAATAATGTGAACCAGGTGTAATGATGGGGACAAGAACAAGTGGGATTAACCCTTTGGCGCGTACGATCACACCAGTGTGATCAATCTTGAGTGGTCCCTGGAGCGTACGATCACACCGGTGTGATGAGAACGTCATGTTTAGAACGCACCATTAGCATACCTAGCTACAAGTAACGTAACAATGGCTGGTAAAACCGCGCTATTATTTACTCACATTTAGCTCAAACAGTGTTTATAACTTTATTTCCTGATTGTAATTGTTTCAAGACCATACTATGATATTAACCAGGTAGAAAGCATTCAAATCGGGACAAGAAGTGTTAGTTACGTACCAACAGACAGCCAACACTAATGCACAAAAACGAATTATATTAGCGACTACTACCGATCAAAACCATTGCAAAAACTTTCTAGAAGTTACGTTCCCCGTTGTATGCATTTTATATAGTTTATTCATTTTCACTGCATTGAATAACTGGTCACGATTTGTTAGCTAGCGGGCAGCTGATGTTTGCTAGCGGTTAGCTGACGTTTTCTAGCTAGCTACAGTAATAAATCAACCAACTTTTGTAGCTCTTAGAATTCGAGTCAACGAGAGAAGCTTGCAATGCAATGCATGTAGTGTTCCTTACCTAGCAAGGTGACTGTTCAAAGGCTGGCATGAGTTCAAATGCTGCAGAGTACCGAAGTCACGTGCAAAAAAACTCACGCTGGGGGGTCGGTAAGGAATATTTGAAACTCACGCGTGAAAAGGTTAATGGAGGCGGTGGCAGCTAGAAGGCCGGTGACGTCGACTGCCGGAGTCGCAACTAACCAGACAAGGGCAGCAGAGATGGACGTCCCCCACAAGGGATGGGTCGAGGATGTCCAGAGCCAGAACCCAACACCGCTCCTCCAAGCCATACCCTTCTCAATCTACAAGGTACTGGAGACCCCCCGCGTGGAGACACAAGTCCAGAATGGAGCAGAAGGAGTACACTGTTCTCAATGTCAGTAAACAACTCACGATCCCCAACACTGTAATTTTACTCAGCTGGGTTTAGCTTCTTTGAAAAAAAGGGCGGAGTTTAGGTGGCATATCGGTCTGTTGGGACTGTATGGATCCCACCCCGACCTCAGAAGTGTCTACCACACAGCAAGACTGGGTTAGTACTGGAGCTGAGGAAAACACTCTTCAACAGGGAAGTGAATGGAGCTGCTAACTTGCCAAAGCCCAGATTAATTAAAGCTAAAGTCTGTCCAACTAAATATTACAGTGTGCAACTTGTTTTTTGGCCAGGCATTGTATTGATTACTCATAAATACCCCTAAGTAAATCTGTCATATAAAAAAGGTTAGGTTATTTGAGTGAAGTTAATTCTGCTTTCATAAACATTAATTTAAAACATTAAATTAATACAGGGCGTAGGTTTATTTTAGTAAATGATTTAAATAACACCAGAGTATCACAAGTTAATAATGATCGGATGGGATTAGCAAGGCGTTCACGGCCACCCTGGGCTTCAGCAAAGTTCACTTGTTTTCATGTGATGGTAGACAAACAAAAGTGTTAAAAAGGAAATATCACACATTATTACATCTTGTATATTTTTTACTAATAGCTATTTTATAACGAGGGGCCGGGTCGCGGGGGGCCCGGCCCCGCGGGGGCAGCAGTCTAAGCAGAGATGCACAGACCTCCCTCTCCCCAGACACTTCCTCCAGCTCTTCCGGGGGGACACCGAGGCATTCCCAGGCCAGCCGGGACACATAGTCCCTCCAGCGTGTCCTAGGTCTTCCCTGGGGTCTCCTCCCGGTGGGACGGGACCGGAACACCTTCCCAGGAAAGCGTTCCGGAGGCATCCGAAACAGATGCCCAAGCCACCTAAGCTGACCCCTCTCAATGTGGAGGAGCAGGGGCTCTACTCTGAGCTCCTCTAAGGGATCGCCCAGCCACCCTGCGGAGAAAGCTAATTTCGGCCGCCTGTATCCGGGATCTTGTCCTTTCGGTCATGACCCAAAGCTCATGACCATAGATGAGAGTAGGAACGTAGATTGACCGGTAAATCGAGAGCTTCGCCTTGCGGCTCAGCTCTTTCTTCACCACGACAGACCGATACATCGACCGCATTACTGCAGAAGCTGCACCGATCCGTCTGTCAATCTCCCGTTCCATCCTTCCCTCAATCGTGAACAAGACCCAAACTGTCCCAGTGCATGCTGAAGGTCCTGGTTTGAAGGGGCCAACACGACAACATCATCCGCAAAGAGCAGAGAAAAAATCGTGTGGTCCCCAAACCTGACACCCTCCGGCACCTGGCTGCGCCTAGAAATTCTGTCCATAAAAATTACGAACAGAACCGGCGACAAAGGGCAGCCCTGCCGGAGTCCAACATGCACTGGGAACAAGTCTGACTTACTGCCGGCAATGCGGACCAAGCTCCTGCTTCGGTCGTACAGGGACCTGACAGCCCTTAGCAAAGGACCCAGGGCCCCATAATCCCGAAGCACTCTCCACAGGATGCCGCTAGGGACACAGTCGAATGCCTTCTCCAAATCCACAAAACACATGTGGATTGGTTGGGCAAACTCCCATGAACCCTCCAACACCCCGTAGAGGGTATAGAGCTGGTCCAGTGTTCCACGGCCCGGACGAAAACCACACTGTTCCTCCTGAATCCGAGGTTCAACTATCGGCCGTATTCTCCTCTCCAGAACCCTGGCATAGACTTTCCCGGGGAGGCTGAGAAGTGTATCCCCCAATAGTTGGAACACACCCTCCGGTCCCCCTTCTTAAAAAGAGGGACCACCACCCTGGTCTGCCATCCCAAAGGCACTGTCCCCGACCGCCACGCAATGTTGCACAGGGGTGTCAACCAAGACAGCCCCACAACATCCAGAGACTTGAGGTACTCAGAGCGGATCTCATCCACCCTTGGTGCCTTGCCACCGAGGAGTTTCTTGACCACCTCAGTGACTTCAGCCCGGGTGATGGACGAGTCCACCTCTGAGCCCTCATCCTCTGCTTCCTCAATGGAAGACGTGACGGCGGGATTGAGGAGATCCTCGAAGTACTCCTTCCACCGCCCGACGACATCCCCAGTTGAGGTCAACAGCTGCCCACCTCTACTGTAAACAGCGTTGGTAGGGCACTGTTTCCCTCTCCTGAGGCGCTGGACGGTTTGCCAGAATCTCTTCGAGGCCAGCCGATAGTCCTTCTCCATGGCCTCACAGAACTCCTCCCAGGCCCGAGTTTTTGCCTCCACAACCACCCAGGCTGCAGTCCGCTTGGCCTGTGGATACCCGTCAGCTGCCTCAGGAGTCCCACAAGCCAACCAGGCCTTATAGGACTCCTTCTTCAGCTTGACAGCATCCTTTACTTCCGGTGTCCACCACCGGGTTTGGGGATTGCCGCCTCGACAGGCACCGGAGACCTTACGGCCACAGCTCCGAGCGGCCGCTTCGACAATGGCGGTTGAGAACATGGTCCACTCTGACTCAATATCTCCAGCCTCCCTCGGGATCCAGTCGAAGCTCTGCCGGAGGTGGGAGTTAAAGATCTCTCTGACAGGAGACTCGGCCAGACGTTTCCAGCAGACCCTTATAGTACGCTTGGGCCTGCCGGGTCTGTCCAGCTTCCTCCCCCGCCATCGGATCCAACTCACCACCAGGTGGTGATCAGTTGACAGCTCCGCCCCTCTCTTCACCCGAGTGTCTATGGCTGCAGGTCAGATGAAACGACAACAAAGTCGATCATCGACCTGCGGCCTAGGGTGTCCTGGTGCCATGTGCACTGATGGACACCCTTATGCTTGAACATGGTGTTCGTTATGGACAAACTGTGACTAGCACAGAAGTCCAATAACTGAACACCGCTCGGGTTCAGATCAGGGGGGCCGTTCCTCCCAATCACGCCCCTCCAGGTGTCACTGTCGTTGCCCACGTGGGCGTTGAAGTCCCCCAGTAGAACGATAGAGTCCCCAGTCGGAGCACTTTCCAGCACCCCTCCCAGAGACTCCAAGAAGGTTGGGTACTCTGCACTGCCGTTCGGCCCGTAGGCACAAACAACAGTGAGAGACCCTCTCATTCACCGGGGTAAACTCCAACACATGGCGGCAGAGCTGGGGAGCTATAAGCAAGCCCCGGCTGCGCCATACCAGGCGACGTCACGGAGCTGAACTCAATGTACACAAAAGGTCTATTTCTCTCAAATATTGTTCACAAATCTGTCTAATTCTGTGTTAGTGAACCCTTCTCATTTGCCGAGATAATCCATCCACCTCATATCAAGATGCTGATTAGACAGCATTATAATTGTTTTAACGGTGCTGGCAGTCGTACACTTGACAACCTCTGTACCCTCCTTCCTTCACCTCCATCTTGCACCCTTCTCTGCCTCATCTTTTGTCTTGCTGCTTTTGTCCTCCACCCCGAGCAGCTCCCTGCGAGCTCTCAAATAACTGCCCAGACAAGGTCACAACAGGATGTATGTGTTTAGGGGTGGGGCTGTCCCAGCTCGTAGCTTCTAGAATCTTTCAGAAGCTAACAGCTATTTCTGTTGTGGTCATTGGTTCAACTCTGATTTGTGGGGTGTGGGCACATTTGTGCCACAGCTTGTATTCATGCTGTTTGTACAGTAAAAATATTACATATGACCCCTGTGATATTATAGTCATGAAAAGTAAAGAAATTAGGTTTAACACAATGCATGGGAGTACCAACTGAAACTGCACTAAGGAAAGGAGGTATAACATCTGGTTCCCATTCATGACAGGGCGCCACACATTCTTATATGTGTGTGTGTGTGCGCGTGTGTGTAGAGCCAAGAACTCTAAACCTTCATGTGAATGTCATAAGACCCATGGATAGACTAAATGGACACAACACGAGGGAGAAATATAGTGTACACATTTATGATTGGAAGAAGTATAGACTGTGTAGGGGTTTAAGGACCACTGGTTGGCTAGATAATAACTGTCTTGACCACCTCTGTATTCTGGCATAAAAGACTGTTAACCATATTCCCACTGAGAACACTTTAACAACAAGAAGATAATATCTTGAGTACTCAAGCTAATAATAAATAGTGTTTAGTTAACCAGCCCTCTTCACTGGCCACATTCCAAGACTTGTGTAAGGGACTGTAGGAGTAGGTACCATCTGCTCAGTTAAACATGTTGCACAAGCTAATAGCAAACACCATTTCCCCCTTTGAATCCTATGGGATACCAGTTCCACAATGTTGTACAGCCCCACACTATAATGAATAATACAGACAAGTCAGGTGGTTGTGGATCCAGGTATAGAGCACACAGTTTATTCCAAAGGTACTGGGATCAGGCAACAAGAGTAAACAAATCAAACAAGCAAGGTAGAGAACTCAGGGTGTTCAGGTCAAGGCAAAGGTACAAGACAGTCGGCAAGCATAGTAATCCAGGTGACAGGCAGAATGGTCAAAGGGACTGTTCACAGGCATTAATACAGACAAGGATTAGGCAGAGAAAACTATGTGCAAAAACACAGTACACAGAGAGACTAGGTTGATAATGATTTCAGACAGCAGGTTCAGTATGCATGCAAAACAAAACCTCACAAAGAGCAATGAACTGAGGGAAAACTAAATAGTGGGAGGTAATGGGAAACAGCTGTCTAGTATTCCAACCTGGTCTCAGAAGGATGACATAGACTATTTTACGTAGATTTTAGGCATTTCTTAAGATATATTACGTGCAGTAAAACAAAGTCGGAATGGAGGAAGAAAAAAAAACGCAGCCCCGGTTCAAACCTGCAAACTTCCGCATCCTAGACGGGCATGCTACCCACTGCTCCAATGTGGTAACCAGTCTTGGCGAGTGGTGTTGTCACAACATAAATATGGTTGGAGTTATTTTCTTTGTAATCCTAGCCCAAACCATAACTCTAACCTTAATCCCAGTGCTGTGATACCTAACCTTACCCTAACCTGAACCCCAGAGCTGTGAGACGTAACCCTAACCAAACCTTAACCCAACCTTTTTTGTTTCCTAACCGTAGCCCAAATCTTATTGTACATGTTTAGAAAAGGTGTGCATTAAAAGGTGTGCATTTTTTGATACAGTTTAACTTTTACTTAAATTCATTTAAAAACAACCCAATATGTACATGAAACCTACACTGCGAATTTTGCAGATGTTCCTACTTACAAAGCATGTAGAGGTCTGTAATTTTTATCATAGGTACACTTCAACTGTGAGAGACAGAATCTAAAACAAAAATCCAGAAAATCACATTGTATGATTTTTAACAAGCGGCTGAAATGGGTTTTCTCAAAAGGGTGGCTGGCTTCTCCCTTAGGGATAGGGTGAGAAGCTTAGCCATCCGTGAGGAACTCGGAGTCGAAAGGAGCCAGTTGAGGTGGTTCGGGATGCCCCCAGGACGTCTCCCTAGGGAGGTGTTCCAGGCACCTCCAGCTGGGAGGAGACCTTGGGGTAGGCCCAGGTGGAGAGATTATATTTCGACACTGGCCTGGGAACACCTCGGGATCCCCCAGTCAGAGCTGGCAAATGTGGCTCGGGAAAGCTGCTGCCCCCGCGACCCGATACGGATAAGCGGATGAAGATGAGATGAGACCATTTAACATAAATTCATTAAGCTTCAGACTACTACAAACAATGCTCTTGAACAACATGATCTTTTATGATATCATTATCCCAGTAATTTGGGAACTGGAACATCTCTGAAACATCTGAATTCTCATTTACATGCTTCTGGACCATTACCTGTGTTGCAAACTTAGAAACACACATTTTTATTAAACAAGACAAAAATATACCACAAACAAACAAAATGTTTAACGCAGTAGTCAATAACTTGTATATTGTCATCCCCCAGGGACCAACCATAGAGGACAACCCTGAGAATGGGTCCCACCCATGAACTGTATGAAGCTCTTCTATTCCTTTATTAGTTTCTTGGACTAAATTCATTACCTTTTGTGACGCATCTGAAATGTATGTACAACACTCGGATCCCACCACCGCCCTGGGAAGCCAAAATCATATCTAGGGCCATTCTATTCTGCAGAACAACTGAACGGGTTTCACTCAGCTCCGTGCCTATTGCTGCAATTGTGTCAGTTGTCAAATTCATGTGTTTTTCCAACACTGTGGACGGGGCCATTATCTCTTCCTGTGAGGTGTATGTGCCATATCCTGGGATCAGTACACTGAATATACGTTGAGTTCTAGTAAGTGTTCCTTTATTGCGAAATTGGGACTGATATAAGGCTGCTATTTCCCAGTGTTCGGCTCGCCTAATCAAAGGGACCAAGTACGCCATGTAGCATACTCCACCTGCGTCTCTAGGAATGCAACTATGCTTTCCCACCACAGACTATATAGACCTATAAGACTATAAGCCCCTAGAGCCGCGAAATTGGTTTGAGTTGTGGTGGAGCAATCACTTTGTCCTAAACTCTGCGTGGCTCCTGAAGCACCTGTAATACAGAGCGAGACATTATGCAATTCATAAGCAGGTATTGGTGACCAAGTCTGGGCACAATCACGCAACCTGAGTTTCTCAGGTATAGCAGGAGTAGAACAATTATGTATATTGATGGTCATTGAATCTAGATTAATGCATCTTTCCCATGGGATATAGTTAATCATTGCATCAATACGAACAGAGAAACCTGAGGGTAAGGGATTACAGGTCATACCTAATCTGACTTCATCCTCCTCAGTGCGACAGTCTGTCTGCACCAGGATCATTTGCATCCTTACAATGAAGCCACGTTCTCCTACTCGCTCGGTGTAGGTTAGTGGTGCAGGAGTAGGAACTACAGTAGTATGTGCAACTGTTAAGGGACATATCATAGCGGGTCTACCTTTAGGGTAGTCAGATGATCTGCAAGGGGTGTTGTCTTCGTCAGTGCTGAAGCAACAGTAATCCTGGACTACTCCTAGAGGTTTGGAAATTGTAACAGTACAATAATCATTATCATGACATCCCCACCTGATCCCATGGTTGGTAGAAAAGTACGAGGAGGGAAACATGTGCTCCCTCCTGTATTTAGGTGAGTCCAATACCACTTATTATCCTTCAACACTGGGCTTGTCAGTACATAGCAATCCCCATCCGGGGAGCAGTTCATCATGTCACAAGAGATTAACCTAGTCTGTTCAAAATTAGGCCCTGTCCATTGTTCGGGCCTTTTCACATCGTGTACCAATGTCTCTTTCCTTGCTTCATTAGGTGTCATATTTAGAAACTGTCCATGATCATCATAATGCAGTTTGAAAAACCACACCATTGGTATGACAATGACAATACTTAAAATCAGCAGGCACCCGATGGTGCATCTCATTCCTCCAGACCTCCTGAAGGGGTTCCATGGTCATGCAATAAAATGCAAATATGACACCTAATGAAGCAAGGAAAGAGACATTGGTACACGATGTGAAAAGGCCCGAACAATGGACAGGCACCCGATGGTGCATCTCATTCCTCCAGACCTCCTGAAGGGGTTCCATGGTCATGCAATAAAATGCAAATTAATTATTTAAATGGTCTGATTGGTAAAACGTTGTATGTTAGTATTACATGACATTTCATGATATAGGGCGGATTGTCAGGGAAATGTCTTAAACTGATGTATTCTTACTGATCAAAGGACTGAGTCCCCATGTTTAGATAAGTAGAGGAATGTGGGAGAGGGGGATCTGGTATTTGTCTAAGGGGGCATCTGTATAACCCATTTTCCATTATTGTGTATTTTGTAGTTTGTCCAGATACTTTAAGTCCTCCTCAAGGGTTGAGAAGGTTACCCAGGTGGGGGGAGGACAACATGTGCCTTGTGAGATGTGATAGAACGAAAGGAATGAGTTGTATTGACATAAGACAGATGGGCAGCATCTTACCACAACCCTTTGCCTCCCTTAAATACTGATGGTTGTCCTGTGTTACTTTAGAGATTATTCATTGTTACTTTGTAACCTGTGTATTCTCTCCTTGCAAGAATAAACTGTTTATTGTGCATTTGAGTTTTCCTCTGTCTTACCTACCATTTTCATAAATTGTTTGGACTTTGGAAATTGCCATCACAACCAGTAGTAACACACTACGCCGTCATGGATTAAAATCCTGCAGTGCACGCAAGGTCCCCATGCTCAAGCCAGCACATGTCTAGGCCTATCTGAAGTTTGCCAATGACCATCTGGATGATTCAGAGGAGGAATGGGAGAAGGTCATGTGGTCTAATGAGACAAAAATAGAGCTAAACTCCACTCGCCGTGTTTGGAGGAAGAAGAAGGATGAGTACAACCCCAAGAACACCATCCCAACCGTGAAGCATGGAGGTGGAATCATCATTCTTTGGGGATACTTTTCTGAAAAGGGGGCAGGACGACTGCATCATGAGATCTGCAATGTATCATGAGATCTTGGCCAACAACCTCCTTCCCTCAGTAAGAGCATTGAAGATGGGTTGTGGCTGGGTCTTCCAGCATGACAACGACCCAAGACACAGAGCCAGGGCAACTAAGGAATGGCTCCATAAGAAGCATCTTAAGAAAATCTTTGGAGGGAGCTGAAAGTCCGTATTGCCCAGCGACAGCCCCGAAACCTGAAGGATCTGGAGAAGATCTGTATGGAGGAGTGGGCCAAAATCCCTGCTGCAGTGTGTGCAAACCTGGTCAACTACAGGAAACGTATGATCTCTGTAATTGCAAACAAAGGTTTCTGTACCAAATATTAAGTTCTGCTTTTCTGATGTATCAAATACCTATGTCATGCAATCAAATGCAAATTAATTACTGTTAATTTTCTGGATTTTCTTTTAGATTCCGTCTTCACAGTTGAAGAGTAATAATTACAGACTTCTACATGCTTTGTAAGTGGGAAAACCTGCAAAATCGGCAGTGTATCAAATACTTGTTCTCCCCACTGTAAAAAGTCTACACAACCCTGTTAAAATGCCAGGTTCATGTGATGTAAAATAATGAGACAAAGATAAATCATGTCAGAACTTTTTCCACCTCTAATGTGACCAAACCGTTCATAAATCTTTGAGGGAGAAAATTTAAAAACAAAAACTCACAATACCTTGGTTGCATAAGTGTGCACACCCTTAAACTAATACTCTGTTGAAGCACCTTTTGATTTTATTACAGCACTCAGTCATTTTGGGTAGGAGTCAATTAGCATGGCGCATCTTGACGTGACAATATTTGCCCACTCTTCTTGGCAAAAGCGCTCCAAATCTGTCAGATTGCAAGGACATCTTCTGTGCACAGCCCTCTTCAGATCACCCCACAGATATTCAATTTGATTCAGGTCTGGGCTCTGGCTGGGCCATTCTTCAGCTTTCTAATGGACGCCTAAAGGTTTTGTGCCAAAATTGCCTGGTATTTGGAACTGTTCATAATTCTCACCACCAAGGCCACGGTTCCAGCTGAAGAAAAACAGCCCCAAAGCATGATGATGTCACCACCATGCTTCCCTGTGGGTATGGTGTTCTTTAGGTGATGTGCAGTGTGGTTTTTGCGCTAAACATAAAAAGTTCTACCTTGGTTTCATCAGACCATAACACAATTTCAGCCGTACTTGGATGTTTTTCTTTGTAAGAAAGGCTTCCTTCTTACCACCCTACCCCATAGCCCATTCATATGAAGAATACGGGAGATTCTTGTCACATGTAGGACACAGCCAGTACTTGCCCGAAATACCTGCAGTTCCTTTAATGTTGCTGTAAGCCTCTTGGAAGCCTCCCTGACAAGTTTTCTTCTCGTCTTTTCATACATTTTGGAGGGACGTCCAATTCTTGGTAATTGGTAATTTTGCATTTAACATGAGTTTGAATGTGATTGGTCAATCTTTTATCTTTGTCTCATTCTTTTACATCACAAAAACCTGCCATTTTCACAGGGGTGTGTAGACTTTTTATATCCACTGTATTAACCAAAGTTAGTGGTGCAAAAAATACTGAAATGCATCTGTTCTTGATGAAAAAAGAAAGTCACATAAGCCTACAACTTTGGTTCACAATCAGTGTCTGCCACAATAACAGATGGTAATTGTGTGACATTATGACCAAACATCAACACAAACACACAAAATACTAACTTGGTTTATAAAATCAACACTTTGATGGTGTGTAGACTTTTTATATCCACTGTACATTATACTTTATAATTGTACATTTTTGTCCTCCTCTATATGCCTACATTGCACATTTAGAAATGTAATTAATGCATTTGCATTCATTGCACATCTATACATTCCACTTGTGACATACATATACTTCATACTTCTATTGCCCTCTTCTATTTGCCCTTCTGGTTAGACGCAAACTGCATTTCGTTGTATTGTACTGTACATTTCGTTGGTCTTATTCAGTGACAATAAAGTTGAATCTAATCTAAAACCCTAAATCTAATTTTGTGTATTTTTTATACTAGCAGCCATGACACAAAATGCATTCTGAGCCTTTCCAAAGGTGTTGGTTGAGTTTTTGCATTTCAGCGCATGGCATAATGGGATGTTTTAATCAATCTAATGATCATTAGATTAATCTCTCAAACTGATATCCCATTTAAAAACAAATGACTTCCCTATATATATCCAAACTATGCACTCATTTGAAAATAGCATGTTCCTAAGTTTATAATATTTGAGTAACGCCATATTAAATGTGTCGACCCCTTCCCCGTAACTCCTGTTTGTTTGGTGTGCATGTTGTTTTCGTCGTTGTGTGTTGATATGTGTGCCTTGTTCCATGTCTGTCCTTGTGTTGTGTTCCGGTATCCTGGGCAACGAGGCAAGGACGGGGCGTTCCCTCCATGGGCTGAGGCTGTTCCCACCTGACCGTCATTATCCGCTCCCTCACCTGTTCCGGATCAGCAATCCACCACAGTATTTTGAAGAGGACCTGACTTCCAGCCCCAGCCAGATCGTTAAGTCCCAACCATATGTTGAACTTTTTTTGTGTCTTTCAGAGTGGGATAGTTTAGTATCACATCCAGCTTTATTTTCTATTTGAAGTATTTTTTGACATCAAAGTTGTATTTTTTTATTCACTTATCACCCTAAATGTTCCGGTAAACTCTGTTTACTGTCACTATCAATGTGCCTGAAACCATATTGATACAAAAAAGCATAATCTCAAAAAATAAACCTATTTTAAAAAAACACTAAGACATTTTCAGAGAGTGGATTGTGCTTTTTGATGGCTACTCTTTTTCAGTATGTATATAGACTTAATTGTCTGAATGCCCACTCCACAACTTAATGTTTTCTGGGTTTTTGATTATTGTTTTTTTAATGTAAAATCTGTAGTATCTAACATTTCTGTACTCAAATATGTTTTAGATTTTTTTGGGACCCCTGGAAGTGTAGCTGCTGCATGTGCAATAGCTTATGGGGAACCTAATGACCTAAACACCAGGAATACTCTATACAGACGGTAGTATTCTATGAATTGACTGTGGAGGATATATGTGCTTAGATATTGCTACACATCTTTGTGAGGTTTTTGCTTGGTGGAGAGTGGTACTGATATGAAAGAAATTATGAGAACTTCACTCTTATCACCAAAGCCTTCAATGGTCTTGTAAGGTGTGATTCTATAAGTTCTTTAGTAGTGGAAGCTGAAGTGTGACTTCCACAGTTGTGTTGTATCTTGTTGTTCCCTCCTTCAGGTTGTAGGATATTAGCCTTTTTCGTATAGTGATCACTTTAATTCTCTCTCCCTTTTATTCTTAATAAAATTGTTTATTGAAATGATCACAGTATGTTTTGTGTCTTAGGTATTCATCTTGATCTCAGTTAGGAAATGTCAACACACACTCATTTATACAGAGGTCGTAACTACCCAGAATTCAACAGAGTACCATAAGCCCATTGGTTAATTACAGTTGCGAGCTTTGACAGAACAGAACTTTCTTTCCGCCAGTCGCACAGAATATAGCCTACAGTTACAGTCTCTAATTAAATTTCCTTTTCCAATGGATACCTATTTCATGATCAAATTTAGAGCCTGCACTCGTACTTTGTTAAAGTATGTGGTATTGAAACAACTGGATGTAACTAGTATATTTTGTGGTATGAAACTGTTGTGACTTTCTATCTGCTATATGTGTCGGAGGACATTCATAATCATTTTAACAGAACCCAAAACAAACCTTTGGGATATTTGGAGCTTTCTGCTGGAAGGCATATGGCCCGAGTTTGTTTTGGAAAACTGTCAACAGACTACTAGATAAATGGTACACAGAGTTTCCTTTTTCCTCAGATAGCCTACTAATATGACTACCTCAGTAGTACAACCACGCAGTCATATTTCAAAGAAGAGACTTTCACATATATTGTCCACAAATCTAATTCAGACCATGACTCGTTTCATTCTCACATGTGTAATCCAAATGTATGTCTTCATCTGCAGTTCTAGAAAAAATGGCACTGCACATTCCTGTTAACTCCCTCTTTCTTGGTGCACACACAGTTACATTTTTAACAAGGCTGAACTATGGCCAAGATGAATAGACAACTTATTCACACAAAGGGAATACATTTTTGTTTAGGTTAGTGTTAATTCTGTTGATCAATGTTTAGAGATCCCATTCCAATTGTATCTAACAATTGGAATATAGGTAGGCTTCATGTTTTTGAGTTCAAGGGCGGCGAAGTTAAATTTACCATAGGAAAAACCAAGTAGTCCTTTGCTGTGTACCCCAGATGCACTTTACGTAATAATAACCACTCCCTAACATCCCATTCCAGAAAGAATGCAGTCCCAGCTGTAAGATCTTAAACCTCCGGAGTCTAATTGGCACCAGGCCTTGTGTTTATTCAATAAAAAAAATTCCTCTATTATGAAAACAAATAGAAAAGCTGCGTCTACAAATCTGGTTTCCCATGCCTTATATATATATATATATATATATATATATATATATATATATATATATAAATATATATATATATATATACAGGTGCTGGTCATTTAATTGGAATATCATAAAAAAGTTGATTTATTTCAGTAATTCCATTCAAAAAGTGAAACTTGTATATTATATTCATTCATTGCACACAGACTGATATATTTCAAATGTTTATTTCTTTTAATTGTGATAATTATAACTGACAACTAATGAAAATCCCAAATTCAGTATCTCTGAAAATTAGAATATTACTTAAGACCAATACAAAAGAAATATTTTTAGAAATGTTGGCCAACTAAAAAATATGAACATGAAAAGTATGAGCATGTACAGCACTCAATACTTAGTTGGGGCTCCTTTTGCCTGAATTACTGCAGCAATGCAACGTTGCATGGTGTCGATCAGTCTGTGGCACTGCTCAGGTGTTATGAGAGCCCAGGTTGCTTTGATAGTGGCCTTCAGCTCTTCTGCATTGTTGGGTCTGGCGTATCGCATCTTCCACTTCACAATTTTCTATAGGGTTAAGGTCAGGCAAGTTTGCTGGCCAATTAAGAACAGGGATACCATGGTCCTTAAACCAGGTACTGGTAGCTTTGGCACTGTGTGCAGGTGCCAAGTCCTGTTGGAAAATGAAATCTGCATCTCCATAAAGTTGGTCAGCAGCAGGAAGCATGAAGTGCTCTAAAACCTCCTGGTAGGCGGCTGCGTTGACCTTGGACCTCAGAAAACACAGTGGACCAACACCAGCAGATGACACGGCGCCCCAAACTATCACTGACTGTGGAAACTTTACACTGGACTTCAAGCAACATGGATTCTGTGCCTCTCCTCTCTTCCTCCAGACTCTGAGACCTTGATTTCCAAAGGAAATGCAAAATTTACTTTCATCAGAGAACTTTGGTCCACTCAGCAGCAGTCCATTCCTTTTTGTCCTTAGCCAAGGAGAGACTCTTCTGACGCTGTGTCTTGTTCAAGAGTGGCTTGACACAAGGAATGTGACAGCTGAAACCCATGTCTTGCATACGTCTGTGGATGGTGGTTCTTGAAGCACTGACTCCAGCTGCAGTCCACTCTTTGTGAATCTACCCCACATTTTTGAATGGGTTTTGTTTCACAATCCTCACCAGGGTGCGGTTATCCCTATTGCTTGTACACTTTTTTCTACCACATCTTTTCCTTCCCTTCGCCTCTCTATTCATGTGCTTGGACACAGAGCTCTGTGAACAGCCAGCCTCTTTAGAAATGACCTTTTGTGTCTTGCCCTCCTTGTGCAAGGTGTCAATGGTCGTCTTTTGGACAGCTGTCAAGTCAGCAGTCCTCCCCATGATTGTGTTGCCTACAGATCTAGACTGAGAGACCATTCACCTTTGCAGGTGTTTTGAGTTAATTAGCTGATTAGAGTGTGGCACCAGGTGTCTTCAATATTGAAACTTTTCACAATATTCAAATTTTCTGAGATACTGAATTTGGGGTTTTCATTAGTTGTCAGTTATAATTATCAAAATTAAAAGAAAAAACACTTGAAATATATCAGTCTGTGTGGAATGAATGTATACATTATACACTTTCACGTTTTGAATCGAATTACTGAAATAAATCAACTTTTTGATTATATTCTAATTACATGACCAGCACCTGTATATATATATAATATATATTTTTTTCTTTCTTTTTTTTTTTTTAATATCAAGGAATAAACAAGGAATGATTGGTCAATTTTTTTGTCTCAGAGCAGTGTATATAGCCTTTAAAAATTAAATGTTATCAATAAAAAGTACTTCATCTATATTTTCAATGCAAATAATAGCCTACACCTTAGGCCAAAACTTTTAAGAGGTGCTTGTGTTGGCCATACTGCACATGAACACCATAATTATTATAAATAATTCTAGCATGTACCACTGTGAAGCTGCAAATGGATGAATGGATAGACACATATCAGCTTAGGCTATTTCCCACCTTAGTGAATTAACTTTCTTGCCCAAAATCAATGCAAATCGGAGATCCATTTTCAAGTAAATTTGACTTGAAACAAAGCTGAACACTTGTTTAATTACCTGCATTTCTCTTGGCCTTTAGTTTTTTTATAATATTTTTATGTGACGATATTGTACATTATGACAATCTATTCTAGCACCCATTCAACTTCAACAATCTTTTAAAAAAATGTATATGGGTGCATGGTTGCCAGATTTCATAGACAGTCTAAGGAATAATAACTCCACTAAAAACCTGACAAAATGTTATTTGTGCTAGAAACTATATCTAGAATTATAATCTCATCAACCCACCTAAGCACATTTCTTCATGCACATTGTCAGTGAAAATATCCTAATACAGCGGGAAACCTCCCCATCTGGCAACACTGCGCTCGCGCTGGCTATTGTAATTTGGATAAAAAGTGATCCACAGGTATGTGTCCTACTGCATAGAGAGTAAAACAAAATCATGTTTTTTAAAGAGAATACTGCATGATATACAATGGCTTGATTAGCTGATTTGATTTTCATTAGATAGTGTTGTAAGCATAATTCTTATAACCAAAGGCACCAGGCTCAGTTCAACCTGACACTTCCTTTGTTCTCGTTTTGTCAAATGCCAGCTACAGAGCAGTAAATGCAAAGCCTACAATCACAATATGAAAGTTGACAATCAGCACTTTAATCATTATGTAAATAAAATCTGTTTGTTTCAAATCAGTTCAATGTATAAAAAATATTCACCCATTCCTTCAGGTTAATTTACCAAAATTCTAGACTACAGAATTCCTGCCAGGCAGGCAACAGAGCCTCTATTATTTGTATATATTTCTCAGCAAACTCCACAGATTTTTTAGGATAATTAGTTTCAAGGGTTGTTTCAATTTACACAGTTTCTCTCTATCCCTAGCAGCGATTTTGAAGACTTACATTGTATGTGAATAAATTATACAATCTTTGGATTTTCAACTGGGCATCTCAGTCTTCGGTCTTGAACCCCATTGCAAATCTGGCCAAATGAGGTATTGAAGGTACTGAAAACCTGTGTCAGAATAACTGTGATCACTTTAATCATTACATTGTTGGGACAGCAAGTTTTTACTAAACCATTAGCATGGTAGGACCAATGGGACATTCAGCAAAATTCCATAAGGAAAAAATCTGCTTGTCTACGTATGTGAGAATACACTGATGAGCCAATACGTTATGACCACTCACAGGTGAAGCGAATAACATTGATCATGTCCTAACAAGGGCACAAATCCTGGGAGGATTATATGATAAGCAAAACACCAGTTATTGTAGTCAATGTGTTGGATGCAGGAGAAACGGGCAGGAGTAAACTCTGATTGAGCATCTGTGGGATGTGTTGGACAAACAAGTCCAATGCACGGCGGCTCCACCTCACAACTTACAGGATTTGAAGGATCTGCTGCTAATGTCTTGGTGCCAGATACCATAGGACACCTTCAGGTGTCTTGTAGAGTCCATGCCTCAGCAGGTAGGTGCTGTTTTGGTGGCATGCAAAAGATCAACACCATTTTAGGGAGGTGGTCATAATGTTTTGGCTCGTCAGTGTATATCCTACATTAGCATTGAAGCTTGTGCTTCAGTCTGCTTATCTTATAAGACACATTCCAGTACTGTTCCCTGTTTAGGTCTGTAAGTTCTGTACAGTCTCACTAGGTTGCCTCCATGTTCCTTGAGGTAACATAAACTCAATGCTACTAGCAGTTTATTTCCCCCCAGTTCAGGTGTTGAAAGATACTCCAGATAATGCTGTGAACGGTATTCAGTCAAGTTATCTGAACGATATGCAATCTCTGGATTCTTGTAGATGATACACATTGTGAGTGGGAATCAATGTTATTTTCTTTTGTGACTGTGAAATGTATGCAATTTCTTTTAAACGGACAACAGGGAAAGACGTTGCCATGGGTGTAATACATTCATGTCATAATGTTATTCCCCTTTTTTGGAGTATTTCTGGTTCTAAAATGTTCAGTACTAGTAGCTTCTGGAGATCTGGGGGTTAGGATAGTACCTTTTTGTGAAATGGTTTGTCGACAGTTGGACACGGTTAAATCATAAATGAGCCATAGGCACTAAATCAACATTATACTTTTTTGAAAAAGGCAGCACAGTATAGATATAACCCTTGTCTTGTCTTTTTAAATTAATTCCCTCTATCCTTCTCCAACAGTTAAACAAATCAGCCCACCAGGCCTTTAGTAGTCCACCTCCTATGTTCTACACTCTAACACTCCCTTGTGGTAGAAATGGAAAGTGTTTTTCCAGAAAGAATTAAGCCAGACGTTTTTCCAACATAGACTTAAAGTATGAAGGGCTATACCAGTATTAGTTGGCTGGTGCCAAAAATGTCACAACCAACTGATAATAATAATATTCAAGACTACAAATTATTTCTACACATTAATCACACCCCCTGTACAGCAGCACCCTGACTTACATCCAAAAGAGCATTATGTAGCACTGCTTAGTCCCAGGGAACAGTGTCATGTTTTATTACCTCAATAATTATTTCATTAGCTTGACGTTTCTGTTTGGAGCTAGTTTAATTTATTTTGAAATTCAGTGTGAGGAAATAAAGTTAATATGGGGGATTATCACAGAAAACACAGGAAGCAGGGATTGGATTGGATTGTGTGCAATGCTTCTGGAATGAATGACTTGAAAGCATCGCTAAATTGGTTCAAACTAGCCAACTACCTGACAGATAATAACAAGTTACAAGGAGAAGATAAACTAGCATCATGGTGGACTCTACCAAAGATTTGTCTTTGTGCATGTGCCTCCTTTGTGTGTAATAAATACAACAGCCACCAGATGTCAAAAGAAACAGTAGAAAAGGTACAAGAGAGGGTAGGGTACAAGAGAGAGTAGTCTAAAGCACCACTGATTTGCAGTACTTTTTCAACCTGTGTTAAATTCCTGCTCACACAATACCGGTTGTGACTGGGAGTCCCACATGGATGGAAATGCCAGGGTTGGATTTGCAGGTTGGGGAAATTATGACAGAGGTTAATGGCAAAAAAAATGTTGTACAAAGGGGATTAACATGAGAATGTTGTCTACAAATTGGTAGAATTGTTTAACAGGCAACGATGCCTGTATTGTTTGTGAGTTACTAAATACCTGTGTGTCTGCGTGCGTGCGTGTGCGTGTGACTTCCGGGTGTCATGAATTCAGATTTTTGTATGCTGTATTTTGGACCTATATTATGTGTGTCATAACATGCTGAGAACTGCTGAGAACTGCTGAGAACCATGGCCTCAGATCTAGAGGTACTAATCCTCATCCCAACCGCTTCACACTCGGCTACGTACCGGTCCAGTGAGTGTTGAAGTTCACAGACCGATGAAGCCATCAGGACCACATCATCCATAAAAAGCAGCGATGAGATCCCCAGCCCACTGAACTGCAACCCCTCCCCACCCCGACTACGCCTCAATATCCTGTCCATAAAAGTTACAAACAGGATTGGTGACAAAGCGCAGCCCTGGTGGAGGCCAATCCCCACCTGGAACGAGTCCGACTTACTACAGAGAACCCGAACACAGCTCTCACTTTGGACTTACAGGGATTGGATAGCCCTTAGAAGGGACCTCCTCACCCCATACTCCTGCAGCACCTCCCACAGTATCTCAGCAGGAAACCGATGGAGTGCCTCCTTCGTGTAGGGAATGAGGCGTTACCCCAAGTAAAGGAGTTCAAGTACCTCTGGGTCTTGTTCGCGACTGAGGGGACAATGGAGTGGGAGATTGGCCGGAGAATCGGAGCAGCGGGGGCAGTATTGCATTCGCTTTACCGCACCGTTGTGACGAAAAGAGAGCTGAGCCGGAAGGCAAAGCTCTCGATATATCGGTACATTTTCACTCTTACCCTCACCTATGGTCCTGAAGGCTGGGTCATGACCGAAAGAACAAGATCGCAAGTACAAGCGGCTGAAATGGGTTTTCTCAGAAGGGTGGCTGGCTTCTCCCTTAGGGATAGGGTGGAAAAGCTCAGCCATCCGTAAGGAACTCAGAGTAGAGCCGCTGCTCCTTTGCATGGAAAGGAGCCAGTTGAGGTGGTTCGGGCATCTGGTAAGGATGCCCCCAGGACGTCTCCCTAGGGAGGTGTTCCAGGCACGTCCAGCTGGGAGAAGACCTCGTGGTAGGCCCAGGACTAGGTGGAGAGATTATATTTCGACACTTGCCTGGGAACGCCTCGGGATCCCCCAGTCAGAGCTAGTAAATGTGGCTCGGGAAAGGGAAGTTTGGGGTCCCCTGCTGGAGCTGCTGTCCCCGCAACCTGATACCGGATAAGCGGATGAAGATGAGATGAGATAATATCCTCCTTGACAGACTAGTCTCTATTGGTATAACTGACACACCTTTGGACTGGTTTAAATCCTATCTCTCTGGCTGCACCATTCACCTAACATCAACGGTCTCCGTCTGTCTCTCACACCCACTAGTACAGCCACTCTCGTTCAAACCCTGGTTACATCCCGTATCGATTACTGTAACTCTCTTCATTTTGGTCTCGCTTTCCATTTTCAAAACCTGTCTGAAAACGTATCTTTTCACACTGGCATATCTAACATGATGACTTTTCATCAGCTTATAGCAATGTTCATCATAACGATTCATTCTGCTTTTAGCATTATTCTGTTTGTTTTTATCTTTATTGTGATTTGTGTCTTGTATGGTGACCTTGAGTGCTTAGAAAAGCGCATAAAAATAAAATGTATTGTTATTATTATTATTAAATGTTGTTTTGAAAATTAAGTTAAACGCTGGCAGGTGCATGAAAGTGGATGAGACTGTCATTAATAGATAAAATGAAATGGGTAACACTTTATATGAAGGGGTGTGCATAAGAGTTACATGACACTGTCATGATACTGTCATAACAATGACATGACACATGAAGGAATCATTTTGAATGTTTATGAATGTTGTCATTAGGTGTTATTCAGTTGATTCTGTCATTTTTTATGCAAGCTTGTCATTGTTTGGGATGTCTTTGTTATGACAACTTGACATTAACTGAGATAACATAACCTGTCAGTGTCTTTTTTATGACAACATGACAGTAACCAAGACAACATAACCTGTCAAAAACATGGGCCTAATTATCAAACTTGAAGAAACTATTTAGCCAGTATTCTGTCATAAAAGGAACCTTGGTGATCCTGAGACTGGTGCTAGTACTCAGCATATTGAGCGTGCATGGTAGAAATACATATGGAAATATGGAGTCATAGAGGTAATTGCAATCCTGAGTCACCTCAAATGATAGAGTGGCACCACTGGTTAGCCATACACCATTATAATGGTGTCTTGGGCAGACTTTTCCATGATATGAAAAAAGTCAAGTTAATATCAAAGTTTTTTGCAGGAACATAGTTTGTACTGTCATTTTGTTATTGTTGATGCAGGACATCCATTCATGTAACTAGTGGTTTGCATGAACAATAGGCTAAGTAAATACATTATTGAAGAGATAATATAAATAATCCAACTTGTTAATATGATTACAGTGCGGGAACCATTATTAATAATGTAGACTGGCTACTTGTGTCTTCAAATAGGTGTGATGCAAACAAAATGTGTGGTCGCATTTGGGGTTGATATAGAATTTTGAAAGACACTTATGTATTGAAGGACACTTACTACGGTTGGCATATAGGGGGCAGTTTGATGTGGTCGTGTGGCGTTGGGACTATAAATGATCCAAACACCTGCGCGTTCTCGTAACTCTTCAAGGAAAAGCCATGTCTTTCTCATAATTCATCCTGTTTTCTAGTGTTGAAGTCTAACACTTCCCCGAGTTGGTTTGTTGGAAAGGAGAATAAAACACCAGGAGTCAGGTCAATTACCGTACCGTATATTCTGTTTATTACAGAAGCTTCTGCAGACAGTGTCGCCGCAAAATGTCTAAAGATCAATCCGTCACATCAGCATTATTTATACTTCAAACACGCCTAAAAGTGGGGGGGTTGAATATGCCAAGCATGTGTGCCATTGGTCCAGTTTATGTTCTATACCTTATATGTGTAAATGCAGCACAAACGTCATCTTTGCACTTTGTGGTTTCTGTCTTATCTATTCTTAATTCAGCCATGTCCAGACTATGTGTGTGCGTTGTTAATCTGTTTCCTGTTCTTCTGAGACATACAAGCTAAATCGGCTCTCTCCCCAGCAACAGCCTAAATAAGATTTCCTGTTTTCTACTTGCAACTTTCAGTTTCAGCTTATGCTACAGACATTCAACGTTTTGCTTCAATGCTCACAACAGTTTGACAGCTTATACACTCAATGTATCCACAATTCCCCCTTTTGATCTCTCCCCAGAGAGATCACCCCTATTCGCCAAGCTCCAGTTCCCCCGGGTCATGCTGCTCCAGTAGAGGCATCAACATCCCTGGTGACGGTCCTGGAGCCTTCTCAATGGCTGTAGAGATCACCCTCATGGCGAGCCCTCTTATGCATGGGCTACAACAACACCCACAAGTAACCATTATAGCACAAAATGTAGCAAGCGATAAAAGAACGGGCATTAACAAACTTTTCCACTGGCCGAACATCGAGGTCATCCATTCCTCCAGCGGGTTGTCTATCCCAGAATGCTCGTATGTGACCCCTTGACATAGTCCAATTCAATGCCCCCAAATATCCTCAAGCAGGTGTCCTCAGGTGGGGTCGCAAACCTCTTCGCTGGGGGAATGAAGACCCAATGCAAACTTGGGAAACCTGTAACAACATATCATTATTCCACCAATTCCCATGTACCACTTAATTCTATTATCATCTCCCCAGACCTTTCTCTGTAACCCTGTCATCTTGGTACGAGTGGTAGGAGCCACTCGGTGTCCTAAACCCCCTTTTGTAACAGTATTCTTAAGTTCCTTCCCCGAAAAGTCTATTCCCCTGGCGCCGTCCTTTGTCTCCTTCTCTCGCTTGTAGTCCCGCAGTATCCTGGGGTTCGCTCCTGGCACCGGTCCGGCTGGTTTTGGTCCTCCTTCCGTCCACACTGGGGCAAGCACCTCCTTCCCGGTTTGGATGAGGTCTGTCAGCGACCTCCCTGGCTCCTGTGCTGGTGTACACTGGCTCAAATGGTACCACGTCTCTCCTTTGTCCCTCAGGCGGACCGCATGGCTCGTTCTCTCCACCACCTGATGAGGACCCATCCAACTTGGCTCCGACCACTTTCGCTTGATGACCTTCAGCAGCACCCACTCCGCCTGGGGCATATTCTGGTCCAACGGGTGCAGGTTCCTCCGTTCTCCGACTCTGTTGGTGAATTCTGAAACGAGAGCTCGCAGTTCGTCAAAATACACTCTGATCTTTGGGACACTTTTCCCCGCGGCTGGTCCTGGAAACAGTCTCCACGTCAGAAGCTCGTATGGGGTGAAACCGGTGGTCTGGTTTAACGAGCATCGAATCGTCATGAGTGCCAGTGGCAGTGCATGTTCTTTAAATTTTGGTTCATCCTTTCTACCTTTCCCTGGGACTGTGGGTGGTATACAGTGCCAAAAGCATGTTTTAAGCCCAATAAGCTCTCTACCTTCTGTAAATCACTGTTCTTAAAGTGAGTCCCATTGTCTGACCTGATTTTCTCTGGGAAGTCGTGTCTGGGAATGTACTGGTTCACTAAACACTTGATCACTGTCTGACTGTCCTCCTTTCTTGCCGGCCAGGCTTCTGGCCACCCTGTGAACATGTCCCCACACACCAACATGTAACGGCACCCCTGTACTGTTTCCCCCATGTCCGTGTAGTCTATCACTATCTCTTGTCCAGGTCTCGTCGTCATGGGGAACGCCCCCATCTCAGGTTTAATCGTCGGTTTTGGATTGTGGTGAGTGCAGATGGTGCATGTCCTAGTGTAGTTGCGTACCATGTCTACCATAAACGGATGCCACCAGTGGCACAAGTTTCTTAACAATTGAGCCGGCCCTACATGGCCCAGCCCATGGGCTTCTGCAAATGTATCTCCTCGCATAGCTGGTGGAAGTATTACTCTACCGTATGGTCCTCTCCAGAGCCCTCGTGTCTCTTTTGCTCCTCTCTGTTGCCAAATTGTTTTCTCTTGTGGGGATGCCCCCTTTTGATGTCTCACTAGCTCGTCTCTCTCAGGGCCTTCTCCCCACCACACTTCCTCTTCTGTTCTTACCACCATCACTCCCGGAGTGTACCCTGCTGCTTGCTTTGCTGCTGTGTCTGCCGCTTGATTTCCCTGGGCCACTGCACTATTTGAGTTATCGTGTCCTTTGCATTTTATGATTGCTACCTTTTCGGGCAGGTCCAAGGCCTCGGCTAGTTCTCTCATCTCTGCCTCGTGTTTAATCGGTTTGTCCCCTGCTGTTCTAAACCCAGCTTTTAACCACTGTCCTAGCACACGTGCGCTGTGCCTACTGCGTATGCTGAATCTGTGTAAATGTTTACTCTCTTCCCCTTGGCCTGCCTGAGTGCCTCTATCACTGCTCTCACTTCTGCTCTCTGGGCTGACTGCAGCCCCTGGAGCCTCTCTGCTTTCACTGTGACTAAACCCTCTGGTGTTAGTTTCACTACCGCAAAGGCCACCCTCAGCCCATCCTGTTCGTGTCTGAAACAGCACCCATCAGTGAAGAGGTCCTCTGCCCCTTGGAGGGGTTCTGCCTCCAGATCGGTTTGTGTCTTGCTCTCCCTCACTACCTCTTGTGCGCACTCATGTGGTAGCCCCGTCCCCATCCGGTCTGCCATATTTATCGTGTGTGAAAGTCAAATTTGGAGCCCCGAGAATTTTGCTTAGGTGTTGTTACCTGAGGGAAGTCATAGTGAACATCTGTGAATTTACATATGCCACTACACTGTGTGTTGTAAGTATCTGAAGTTGATGTCCCATTACTATGTGTGCGCATTTTTGAATGAGTCTCGCCACCCCCGCTGCATGCTGTGTGCAGGTGGGGTGCCTTTTTTCGGTTTTGTCAAATCCTACGCTTATGTACATAAGGATGTTCCTATCTCCCCCTTTTTTCTGAAACAGGACCCCGTTCATGACTTGTCCTGTTTCAGAAACATCTAGAAAAAAGGGTTTTGTGTAGTCGGGAATTGCCAGATCAGCTGCGGTGGCTAGTTGTTGTTTCAGCAAAACGAAGGCCTGGTCGGCCGGGCAAGTCCAATTGAGTGTGGCTTTAAGTTTACGCATTCCCTGTAGTTTTTCTTTCGACACCTTGAACCCTTTCTCAGCCAATCTGGTGAGGACCGTCATTGTAGCTTGGATGCGGGCGGCCACCGTCGGGGCCGCCAGCAGCAGGTTGTCTACGTACTGGACCAAAGTTACCCCTGTCGTCAGCGAGCATCCCTGCAGCGCTTCTCTCAGTACCTGGTTGAATATGCCAGGGGAAAGCGCGAACCCCTGTGGTAGTCTTGTGTGTCGCCATTGTCGACTCCTATGTGTGAAAGAAAAGATGTCACGAAGTTCCTCTGCTAGTGGGAGACACAAAAAAGCATTAGCCAGGTCAATGCAGGTGAACCATTTTTGATCAAGGGTCAAATTAGTGAGTGCTACATACGGGTCAGGTACCGGTATGGTGGGTGTGAGTAAAATGTCGTTAATGGCTCAGGGTTTATGGGCCATACGGTATTTCCCTGTCCCATTCTTTTCTCCCGGTAGGATAGGCGTGTTCCACGCGGAACATGACTCCTCTATCACCCCTGTGGGCCAAAACCATTCAGTGTTACATCCTACCCTTCCTCTCCCCGGCTGATTTTAAAGGTGACCGGTGGGCAATCGGTGAGCCCCACATCCGTGGGGCCCTTGGACCACAGTGAGTCCGGCAACTCATTAAGTCTTGCCGTGGCTACAGGGTGATCCATCTTTTCCCTCCCATGATCCCGAGTTATCTCCCTTCGCTCTAAACATACCCAATCGGTCCCGGGTGCCTCTAACCGATATGTCTTACAGCTGGGTGAGTACCATACGTTTGACGCCTGAGTGGTTGTCCAATCATTGCATTCGACCGCCCTTTTAACCATGGGCCCCAGGTCTTTTGCTTAGTGTTTAGGATGTAGGGCCAGTGACCCAGACTCCTCCGCCATCATGTACCACTGTTCCTGCTCGTCAGTCAACTGTACATCCGCCACTACCCCTTCAGTGCCTACATATGCATCCCCAAACCCCTCTCTATACACCTCGTTACCCTGCCGATCATAAAATAGGGGCACGTGAGGGGGGTCTAGCGGAGGGTCCACGGCCTCCACTTGAAGTACTGTGACAAAATGCCCTGTTAGTCCAGCTTTTCCGGTATCAATAGTCCCCAGTATATCTCAGCTATTTCACCCTTCACCGGTTGTACCAGGTACTGCCCTTTGCGTGTGGTTTCAGGTCTGCATACCGTCGACGTCCCGTCCGGTAACGTAACAGTTAGTCCATCTGGAGAACATAAAATAGTAGCCCCCAGTTTTATTAGTAAATCTCTTCCCAATAGGTTCACTGGTGTGTTTGCCGACACCACATACGAATGGCTGAGGGCCTGTTTACCCAGTATTGTTTTAAGAGGAAACGTCACTGGCAAAGTCTGTCCCACCCCTTCAAACCCCACAACCTCCACTGTCTTAGAGGATAATAGTCCTGTGGCAGGAGGGGCGGTGATGGTGGAAAAAGTGGCACCTGTGTCGACCAGAAAGGGGAAGTCCCTCCCGTCGACATTCAGGGACAGCATAGGGTCTGCCTTTCCCCCGCTGTCCCCTCCCCTCCCTGTAGACCGTCATTCTAGGTCCCACCCTCCCTCATAAGAGAGTGGGTACTGGCCAGGTGCACTAGGTGGTGGGACGGCGTGTGGGTTGGGAACTGGAGCTGCCCCTTGGTTTGGGTATCCTCTGCCCCTCCCAGCGTTCTGTGGGCACTCTTTGGACCAGTGGTTTGGGTCCCCACACGTAAAACAGGCTCCGTATGGGATTTGGGATCCTGGAGCCCCTCTACCCCGGCCCCTCCCCCTACCGTAACCTCCCCTCGGAGTCCTTGGTCAATAGGGCGCGGTGAATGCCCTCCGGCCACCGTGAGGTTGGGGTGCCCATGTGGGAACAGGGTATAAATCGGGTGTGTCTCTTTCAGTTCCTCTATCTGTTTCCTCTATATCTTTCTCTGTCTTTTTATCTATAGCCCTCTGTAAATGATGCACTACGTGTCTTTCCCATACGTGTGATTCACTGCCCGGCAAGTCAGGATTTGCCATCATTGCCTCTTTTATTTTCTCTGGAAGTCCCTCAAAGACCGCACTTCTAAACCACTCCTGTTGCAGACCTCCCTTCCCTGGGTGGTGCCCTGTGTGTTTGGTCCATGTTTCTTTACATGCTTCTAGATACTGTCTAGGGTGTTGGTCTTTTTCCCAAGGTAACTTGGGCATCGGGGCCCCAGCGGGCAAGGGAAATCATTCCCTCAGGGCCGTGGCTATGCGCCCGACCACCTGACTGAAAGTGGTGTCGTCAGGGTTCCGACCTAGTGGCGGCCCCTTTTTCTATCTCAGTCATAGCCTGGGCGGACATGGCTCGGGCGGCTACTGCCCTCCAGTCCCCCAATGCCAACATTTGACCAGCTGTGAGTTTATCAAATTGTGCCAACCATAGTGCACTTCCCTCTCCCATCGGGGGTAATTTATCTACCTGCCTTTAGCACTGCCTGACCTTTTCTTCCTGATTCCTTTAACCTCACTCTGTTTGTTCACTTTCTTGCTCCTCTCCTGATACCTTCCATACTCTCTCTCTGCCCTTGCCTTAAACGGTTTCACTTCCTCCTCAGTGTCTGTCTCGCTCTCTGACTCTGCCTTCCTACTCAACTTCCTCTTTTCTTGCTTTCTAGTCAACTGAGCTACTGGCTCGCTGTTCTGTGTGTCTATGCACAACCTTCCTTCTTCTAAGCGCAGCACTGGATACAGTGGTACGGGCGGTGCGGTAGGCGACACCGGGTCGTCCTGTGATGGCAATTTCTAAAGTCCAAACGATTCACGAAAATGGACAGAGGAAGACAGAGAAAAACTCAAATGCACAATAAACAATTTATTCTTGCAAGGAGAGAATACACAGGTTACAAAGTAACAATGAATAATCTCTAAAATAACACAGGATAAGCATCATCATTTAAAGGAGGAAAAAGGGGTGTGGTAAGATGTGTGTCAATAAAACACATTCACATGGTAAACCTTTTCAACCTTTTAGGAGCCACAATGTCTGGACACCCAAGGATAGACCCTAAAAGGGTTATACAGATTTACTAATTTACGAGTAACTAATCCACTGGTGCCGGTCAAGGATGCTGGTCAAGGATGCCTCCCCAGACAAACACCAGACCCCACTCTACCTACATTCCTTTACTTATCTAAACATGGGAACTCAGTCCTTTAAGCTACAGCTAGTCCAGCAGGAAGCCATAAACTGACACCAGAGGGTAAAAGTCTCAGTGCAGACAGAATAGAAGCCATTGTTGGCATCCCAAAACCTCTTACTAAAACTCAACTTCTGTCTTTTCTGGGCATGACAGGTTTCTATAGACAATGGGTTCCTGAATATGCACGTTTGGTATGACCCTTACAGGACATGGCCCATGGCCAGAAGCTTGCATCTCATGATAGGGTAGTGTGGACCCCTGAGGGAGATGCTTCTTTTAGGTCCTTAAAACCGGCCTTGGCTACCTCTCCCACTTTAGGGCTCCCTGATCCTAAGAAGAAGTTTGTTCAAGCAGTTTGTGAAAAGAATGGTTATATGTCCTCAGTCTTAATGCAGAAACATGGTGATAAGTTGAGGCCAATTGCATACTTTTCTTCTAGACTGGATGCTGTGGCACAAGGCCTTCCCTACTGTCTGAAGGCTGTGGCAGCGGCAGCAGATGCTGTTTTGCGGTTTCAGCCTCTGGTGTGTTATCACCCACTTGAGATACAAGTTCCTCACTCTGTTGCCTCTATTTTGTTGGAACACAAGACTAGTCATTTGTCAGGTGCTAGGTTTCTGCATTATCATAACGTTTTACTGTCTTTACCCCATGTCACTATTGTAAGGAGTCCTGTTTTGAACCCGGCCACTTTCCTCCCCACAGAGGTGGATGGTGAGCCGCATGACTGCCTCTCTGTTATTAACCAACAGTGTACTCCTCGTGATGATTTGTCTGATGAACCTCTACCAAATTGTGATCTTGTTTTTTATGTTGATGGGTCTGCTGGTAAATCTCCTATTTCTGCTATCAATAATGTGGGTTATGCCATTGTCACTGATCATGATGTGGTTGAGGGTCACAGACTGCCACACCACCTTTCTGCTCGTTAACTTTTTGAAGATCTTGTACAAATCGCCAAGCCACAGGTTGCCCAACCACTTTGGCTTTCTTTACTGGGAAAATAGGAGTGCGGCAGGGGCTGTTTGGACATGGAACAATTATGCCTTTCTCCAACAATGCTATAAATACGGGAGCTATCCCTTCAATAGCCTCCGCTTTCAGTGGATATTGAGCCTGGCATGGTCTATGGGGTCCTCTAGGTGTAACTACAAAAGGCTGTGCATTGTTAATCAACCCAACATCATATTTATGCAGTGACCACAAGGAGGGTGGAACTTTCGCTAACCTAGGATCTGTGGAAGCCACCTGGACTTCACAGAACTGACGGACCCAGTCATCATGCCGCACAAGATGTACTTCCCGTTTAGCCAAAACGGTGCACCCAAACCTCTCTCTATAGGCCTGGGCTGCCACGGAAAATTCCACTCCCACCATGTGACAAGGAACCCAGTCCAATACTTCCTTGCACCCCTTCACCAAAGGACCCAAGCTTGCCCCCGTGCCAAACACAGGTTTAGCAAGCGGGACGTGGGGGTCTGAACTCTCCACATCAAAAAAGCGAGACACCTCTCTCACATTTCGCACAGACCATGTACAAAAACCCTCTGAAGACCACTATACATATTCACCCGTCAAAAAAATCACTTTTACCATCACCACACCTTCTCAAAACCGACATCCTGACTTTCTGAAACTTTCGCTGAGCAACGCAAGTCGCCCATATCCATAAACAGAGCTGAACCCTTCTCTACTTTATTCATTGCCTTAATTACCAACTCAAGTGAAACAGCTCTAGGCCCTGTTTTTCCTAAATCCCATGAATAACAATAATCAACAGGCTGCTCACCATTTTGAACTGCTTGCAAAACAGTATGTTTAATTTGCATGCCTTTGTCTGAACATTCCAGTGTGATCCCTAACTGTGTCATCAAGTCCCTAGCTAACAAATTAACTGGACAACAATTGGAAAACAAAAATGAATGTTTTGGATAACGCTTGCCCTCGTCGTCTACAACCGACAGAGGGGTTGTAAATCGCTCCATAGTCTGTCCTCCACTAGCCCCTACCGTAATTATAGTTCTACCACTCAATTTCGGAAGCGGATCCCATTCCTGGGCTCTAAGGACAGAATATCCAGCTCCAGAATCAACCAAAAATTCAATCTGTTTACCATTAATTGTAAGAAACATCGTGGCTTTAACTTGGTACTCTACGAAATCCCCAAAACCTGTCCTGCCCCCTCCAAGTGTCAAAACCCCTCCTCCTGGTAGCCTTCGTTTCTCCGAGTTCCCCTTGGATTGTTCACTGTAAATCCACTGGAATTAAAATTGTCTCTATTGTTTTGTTCATCATGTGTCTTTTTCAGGACCATCGCATACCCAATGTTCAATCGAGCCACACCGATAGCAACCTTTGTCATAGTTGTATCGGTTAGCAGACCCCTCGTCCTCTGCCTCTAGTCTGTGTTCGTCCTCTCGCTCTACCCCATCCTCGGCCTCTTTGGTCGTAGCCGCATTAAAAACCTAGTTGGGCCATCTGTAATTTTGTTTCACGTTTCCCTTTATCGGTTTGTCTCTTGTCCTCTTGGTCTCCACAGACTTTTTCAGCGTGCTTGATATACAGCCAAACGATTTCCATGCGGCCCTCGTCCAAGGCCACACAGAGCTCCTTTACATGTTTCTGTAATGTTGGGAGCAGACCCGCAAACAGTCTCATCTCACACTGTTGTTCCCAGGGAGAATCATTATCGATAGTCTGTAACTTTTTCTCCCTGTTTCTGTTTGCAGTCAGAAATTTTCTCCCAGTTCATTCGTCTTGGGAAAAAAGCACCTATCTGTCCACACAGCGCCATGATTATTAACCTGTATTGAGAACCAACGGCCCAATTTTACTGGCCATTATGCACGGGCCAGTCTCCTTTCACCCTACCCCACCGTAACTGTAATGCTTTCATCATTACCATTTCTACTTCAACTATATTTGGTTTATATTGGTCAAGCATCTGGAGGAAAACACGATTTAATTCCTCTCCACCTTCTTTTTCCGGGTTGGGCAGCGAACCGGCTACGTCTTTCAGGTCGGCAGTAGACCATGGGCGGTAGACGAAAATAGTTGGGGGCGTGTCGCCTTCACCTCCTGCGGCCGGATTTGCAACTTCTACCATCGGGAAACGACCTTCAGGCTTCCCAGATATTGTGACGCTCCTGGTCCCCCCAGTAATTAGGGATGTCGCACCAAGGTCGGCCACGAGCAAAGGATAAAACTTCCGGGCAGGAGGGGGACTATTTTGAGACAGCTTCGGTGGCATTTCCACCCGTGATTCAGGAACAGCTGCAGACTTTCGCACAGTGTTATAAGGAGGAGGTCGGGGAGGGCAGTCCAGGTCCACATCCACTCTAGTAGGAGAAGCCAGAACACATTGATCAGTAGTCCCTACACTACTCTGCCTAAATCTTTTATCAGTCTCTTCTTTCCATATACCATAAGCTTTCCAATCTACTTTTTGTTTCCCTTTCTGTATTTTTTTAATTTTCCCCTGCTCGTATTCTTCCAACTTCTCTTTCAACCCATGCAACTGTCTTTGGCTAAAGCTGCCATTTTTTGGAAAACCCAAAACGTCCCAGAGATACAATTGTTCACAAGTCCAAACACCATACTTATCTTTCATTATCTCCGCTGGCCCAACGTAACTACGAGGGACGTTTAATGGTTTACTGCCGGACTTACCCATGTTCAGAAAACCTGGTAAATTAACGTGGCGAAAAGCAAGATCAATTTTAGTCTAAATAATGTGCTCTAACACATACTTGCGTCCTAATGGTAAAAAGGAGTCCTAACTCTTAGTATACTCGCACCCTAACGCTAAAGTTCACTAACACTCTTATCTCAATTAACATGTTCCTAACACCTGTTAATAGACCTGTCGGCCCGTGAGATAATATAACTGCAGATTTAAAATGTGCCCTAACACATCCAATGGCCTTTCCCGACTGTATTGTGCTCTTACCTCCAAATTAAACTTCCACGGGCAACTTGTACTGATCATGCACGAGTCTCAGCTCCAGCCAGGCACTCCTTCTCAACCCCACAAAGGATAGCCTTTTTAGGGGGATAATGGAATGTCCAGAAAATCTCTCTCTGGCCGTGCACGGTTAACCTGTTTGGAAAAAGACTCAAACCGAGCAGGATTAGGATCCCGGACGAGCACCCCAAATGTGATGGCAATTTCCAAACGATTTACGAAAATGGTAGGTAAGACAGAGGAAAACTCAAATGCACAATAAACAATTTATTCTTGCAAGGAGAGAATACACAGGTTACAAAGTAACAATGAATAATCTCTAAAGTAACACAGGACAAGCATCATCATTTAAAGGAGAAAAAAGGGGTGTGGTAATATGTGTGTCAATAAAACACATTCACATGGTAAACCTTTTCAACCTTTTAGGAGCCACAATGTCTGGACACCCAAGGATAGACCCTAAAAGGGTTATACAGATTTACTAATTTACGAGTAACTAATCCACTGGTGCCGGTCAAGGATGCCTCCCCAGACAAACACCAGACCCCACTCTACCTACATTCCTTTACTTATCTAAACATGGGAACTCAGTCCTTTAATCAGTAAGAATACATCAGTGTAAGAAATTTCCCTGACAGTCCTCATATGCTGGGGGTTCTATCTCTCCTTCCTTCCTATCCTCCTTCATTTTCTCCTCCTTTTTCTCCTTATTCAGATGCTCTACTCCCTGACACCACACTGCAAACTTACACCATTATTTTCTGTCCTTATCCCATGCTTTTACTTCATCTTTATATCTCCCTCTCTTGACTAAATTTGCTGTTTCCCTCTTGTCCCTAACTCTATCTCGATTATTGGCACAAGCCTTCTCTTTATCCCACAAAATTACATGTAATGGTCTCCTCTCATCCAACCTTAGTCCTGCCTCACTCACCACTTGTCGCAATTTCTCTTCTATCTTTCCCTTTTCTTTCTGAGTTGGGTCCATCCTGCCTACAATTGTCAGTACATTTGCCACCTGTATTCCCAATTTCTTCCATCACCCGGAACCTGGACCCCACCCATCATCATCTACTTCTCTCTGAAACTCCCCGTCCATTTCCTTATTATTGTTTATTTATGTGTGAGTGTCACGCTGTTAGGTATGGAGACGGAGGCAAATGCAGAAGTCCATAGGGTTTCCCCTTTTTATTAAACAAACGAAGGAATAACGTAAACTGAGTGCCGGGCACTACAAAAAGTCCAATGGTGCAGGCGCAAAGGCGCACAGGCACAACAGGCACAACAGGCACAACAGGCACAACAGGCACAACAGGCACAACAGGCACAACAGGCACAACAGGCACAACAGGCGTACACGACATATACACACACAATGACCCACAAGGACAAGGAGAAAAGGGCTGAACTAAATACACTGAGAAAACGAGGAAAACAGAAACAGGTGGGGGCTAAAACACAGGTGAACTGAATATAACGTTGAACAGAAACAAGAACAGGAAAGACCATACAAGGACAAGACAAGGAAACACAGAAAACACGAAGCGGAATGGCCCCTTCAGGAAGGGACCATTACACATACAAGGACAAGACAAGGAAACACAGAAGACACGAAGCGGAATGGCCCCTTAAGGAAGGGACCATCACAGTACCCCCCCCCAAAGGCGCGGACTCCCGGACGCGCCCAAACGCCCAAAGGGGGGGACGGGCAGGGCACCAAGGCGGAGACACGGCCCCAGGACTGGGACCAGGGACCGGAACACAAGGAAGACCCCCAGCAGAGCCCCGATCCGGCGGCCCCAAGGACCCAGGAGACCCAGCCGGGACAGCCGGGCGGCGGGAGCAGGGAGCGCCGGGACCAGGGAGGGTCGGAGGCGGGCCGGGACCATGCGGGGCGTCGGGAGCCGGGGGGACCGGCGGGGTTCCGGGAGCCGGGGGGGCCGGCGGAGTTCCAGAAGCCGGGGAGGCCGGCGGAGGTTCAGGGGCCGGGGTGACCGGCGGAGGTTCAGGGGCCGGGGTGACCGGCGGAGGTTCAGGGGCCGGGGTGACCGGCGGAGGTTCAGGGGCCGGGGTGACCGGCGGGGGTTCAGGGGCCGGGGTGACCGGCGGAGTGTCAGGAGCCGGGGTGACCGGCGGAGTGTCAGGAGCCGGGGTGACCGGCGGAGTGTCAGGAGCCGGGGTGACCGGCGGAGTGTCAGGAACCGGGGAGGCCGGCGAAGGTTCGGGAGCCAGAGTGACCGGGGGAGGACCGGAAGCCAGGGGAGGACCGGCGGCCGGGGGAGTCGGCGAAGGTCTATGACTCGGCTGAGGATCAGGGGCCGGCTGAGGGTCAGGGGCCGGCTGAGGGCCAGGGGCCGGCTGAGGGCCAGGGGCCGGCTGAGGGCCAGGAGCCGGCTGAGGGCCAGGAGCCGGCTGAGGGCCAGGAGCCGGCTGAGGGCCAGGAGCCAGGAGAGCCGGCTGAGGGCCAGGAGCCAGGAGAGCCGGCTGAGGGCCAGGAGCCAGGAGGCTCTGGCCACCAGTCCTCCAGGGGCGGCTCGGGCCACCAGTCCTCCAGGGGCGGCTTGGGCCACCAGTCCTCCAGGGGCGGCTCGGGCGGACCCTGGGCAGCATGGGGAGCTGGCGGACACTGGGCAGCAGGGGGAGCTGGCGGACACTGGGCAGCAGGGGGAGCTGGCGGACACTGGGCAGCAGGGGGAGCTGGCGGACCCTGGGCAGCAGGGGGAGCTGGCGGACACTGGGCAGCAGGGGGAGCTGGCGGACACTGGGCAGCAGGGGGAGCTGGCGGACACTGGGCAGCAGGGGGAGCTGGCTGCCTCTCCAGGGCAGCAGGGGGCGCTGGCTGCCTCTCCAGGGCAGCAGGGGGCGCTGGCTGCCTCTCCAGGGCAGCAGGGGGCGCTGGCTGCCTCTCCAGGGCAGCAGGGGGCGCTGGCTGCCTCTCCAGGGCAGCAGGGGGCGCTGGCTGCCTCTCCAGGGCAGCAGGGGGCGCTGGCTGCCTCTCCAGGGCAGCAGGGGGCGCTGGCTGCCTCTCCAGGGCAGCAGGGGGCGCTGGCTGCCTCTCCAGGGCAGCAGGGGGCGGGACCGGTAGCGGAGCTGGAACAGGGACCGGGGCAGGCCGCGGGACCGGAGTAGGGGCCGGGGCAGGCCGCGGGACCGGAGTAGGGACCGGAGTAGGCCGCGGGACCGGGGCAGGCCGCGGGACCGGAGTAGGGACCGGGGCAGGCCGCGGGACAGGAGTAGGGACCGGGGCAGGCCGCGGGACAGGAGTAGGGACCGGAATAGGGACCAGGGCAGGCCGCAGGACCGGAGTAGGGACCGGAGTAGGGACCGGGGCAGGCCGCGGGACAGGAATAGGGACCGGGGCAGGCCACGGGACAGGAGTAGGGACCGGGGCAGGCCGCGGGACAGGAGTAGGGACCGGGGTAGGCCGCCGGACAGGAGTAGGGACCGGGGTAGGCCGCCGGACAGGAGTAGGGACCGGGGCTGACCGCGGGACAGGAGTAGGTAGCGGGGTACGCCGAATGGCCAGCCTGCTACCACGCCAGGCCGCTCGGGGAACCTGGGAAATGAGACAGGGTGCCGACCGGAATGGGTCTCTGGGTCGGCTTTGCCGTGGCTGACGCGGGCTTACGCTGGGGGATGGCCACCGGGGAATCCAGCGGTCCAGGGGGTGACGGTAGGGGTCCTCCTCCTCGGAGTCGGAATCCGGCCATCCGAGGAGTTCCCCTACCGTCCATTTCTGCTGCCTCCTTTTTGGTTGGTGGGTCATTCTGTCACGCTGTTAGGTATGGAGACGGAGGCAAATGCAGAAGTCCATAGGGTTTCCCCTTTTTATTAAACAAACGAAGGAATAACGTAAACTGAGTGCCGGGCACTACAAAAAGTCCAATGGCACAGGAGCACAGGAGCACAGGAGCACAGGAGCACAGGAGCACAGGAGCACAGGAGCACAGGAGCACAGGAGCACAGGAGCACAGGAGCACAGGAGCACAGCCACAACAGGTGTACACGACATATACACACACAATGACCCACAAGGACAAGGAGAAAAGGGCTGAACTAAATACACTGAGAAAACGAGGAAAACAGAAACAGGTGGGGGCTAAAACACAGGTGAACTGAATATAACGTTGAACAGAAACAAGAACAGGAAAGACCATACAAGGACAAGACAAGGAAACACAGAAAACACGAAGCGGAATGGCCCCTTCAGGAAGGGACCATTACACATACAAGGACAAGACAAGGAAACACAGAAGACACGAAGCGGAATGGCCCCTTAAGGAAGGGACCATCACAGTGAGATCCTAACTCACCCGTTATGTTTGAAGTATCCCTATCTCCTCTGGCCGTTCACCCAACTGATTGTCAAGTCCCTTACTTACAATCTCCACCGTCCCCGTCGGGAAGTGGTCTGGGGTAGTCAACCCGAGAACAATAACCAATTACCTTGCCCTCCTGAATTTAAACCAGTCCCACTACGTTCTTCACAGGTTCACAATTTGGTTCACAGCCAATACGCAGATTTAGATATAACAGGCTCTGCTTACCTTTCTGATGCGCCGGCGCTGGAACCTGTGAGTCCCGTGTAGGTTAACTGGACCGGATCGAATTTCTTCTCCTTTTTCCAATCCCGGACGAGCCCCCAAAATTGTTGAAGTCTAACACTTCCCTGAGTTGGTTTGTTGGAAAGAAGAATAAAACACCAGGAGTCAGGTCAATTACCGTAACGTATATTCCGTTTATTACAGAAGCTTCTGGAGACAGAGTGTCGCCGCACAATGTCTAAAGATCAATCTGTCACATCAGCATTATTTATACTTCAAACACGCCTAAAAGTGGGGGGGTTGAATATGCCCAGCATGTGTGCCATTGGTCCAGTTTATGTTCCTTATATGTGTAAATACAGTTTGACAGTAAATTACACTGGACATTTCAATACAGTTTGATAACTTGCCTGTTAAAAGTGTATGTAGAGGGTTGGAAAACGTGGTAACTGTATAACTATGACAAAAATCCATGTCTATATAAAATGCCATGATGGTGGTGCATTCCTTTGAAAAAAACGAATTTGTGTCTGTATTGTAGTGAATAGTTTTTTTCTCGAAAACAACACTCTTGACAATATCCCTAGGATTAATATAATGGAATTTTGTAATGTATTGTTTAGGAACTTTGCAATCGTTGTTGTTAGCGATTAGCTAGTTCCTTGTTGTTAGCTGGCTTTAGTTGGTTATTAGCTGGCTCCAGTTAGCTGTATGCTAGCTGCAGTCAAGTGTTTGTCAATTCCGGGTAACTCTTTGCTAACTTGCTCAGCCATATTCTGTTTGTGTCAACATGAAGGTAATTTCTTAAACTATCACTATCTATCACCTACTTGTTTTCAATGTGATTATATTATGAATAGTTTATATTACTTAGGCTATTGTTCATGCAAATATGTCCTGTATCAACCTTAACAAATTACAGTACAAACTGTGTGTTATTGCAAAAAAACAACGTGTTTATGTCCTGTGTCAACATGAAAAAATGACACTACACTCTTTTTTTAATGCATTTGTAAACCATTAATAAAATAAGGGTTAACATTGTTAACTGTTTGTTAATGTCTTGTTCATCATTGTTCGTCAATGTTCGTTCAAGGTAACTACTGCATTTGTTAATGGTTGTTCATGTACCCTTATTGGAAAGTGTTACCAAAGTAGGATTGTTGAAAGTAGTTTTCTTTTTTTTTTTTTAAGGAAACATTTGTTGTGCAAAAACGTAAAAAAAAGTAAATGTCTTGCTTTTGTTAAGCATTTGACAAACTTAATGACATCTTTATGACCAAATTGTACCACTTTACTTGAGGTTAAGAAATATAGTCATGACACTGTTATGAATGCATTTGACAGTGTTATAACACATCACAATATCTTTATGACAAGGGCAAATTGTACCACTGTAGTTGAGGTCAAGGAAAATATTCATGACACAACCAATGTCAATACCAACGACATATTTCAGTTGTTTTTAATGCTAACACATAAAGCTAAATAGTTTGATAATCAGGCCTGCTATGACATGTTTATGACATGTTATGTTTCGGACTAACTGCGTCACAGCATGGTTTGGCGGTTGCTCCATAGCCGACTGGAAGGCCCTGCAACATGTGTTGAAAACCGCTGGTAATCACTGGTACCCAGCTCCCGGCCATTGTAGACCAGTGGTTAATGTCAAGTTGTCATAACAAAGACAATGACAGGCGATGTTGTCTCAGTTAATGTCAAGTTGTCATAACAAAGACATCCCAAACAATGTCAACCTTGCATAAAAAAATTACATAATTAACCGAATGACACCTAATTACAACATTCATATACTTTCATAATGACTCTTTCATGTGTCATGTCATGGCTATGACAGTAACATGACAATGTCATGTCACTCTTATGCACACCCCTTCAAATAAAGTGTTACCATGAAAAGACGTGATAACTAACGAGCATGGGGTTGCAACCGGACCGGAAGTATCAAATGTAAACAAATTACTAAACTAAATAGTTTAGCTTCATCTGATTGTATCACAATTTTATTTAATGGTAACGATATAGTTCTGAAGTGATGAACGGTGACGTGTAACCAGTGACACAGTTAAGAGGCGTAAACCTTTGGAGGCGTCCAGGTTGTGTTGTCATTATTAAATCTGCGGCTTCCACAGAAGACATTTGACGTTTTGAGCACTGTGAAGGCCGTTTATATAGTGTTGAAGTCTAACACTTTCCCGAGTTGGTTTGTTGGAAAGGAGAATAAAACACCAGGAGTCAGGTCAATTACCGTACCGCATATTCCGTTTATTACAAAAGCTTTTGGAGACAAGGTGTTGCCGCACAATGTCTAAGGATCAACAGTCAAAACATAATTTTATACTTCCACTACGCCCAAAAGATAGAGGCGTTAAGTTCACAAAGCAAGTGTGCTATTGGTCAAGTTCCAGTTCTATTCCTTATAAGGATACATGCAAACATCTTCTTGCCCCCTTCTGGTTTCTGTCTTGTCTGTCAGACTATGTGTGTGTGTCTCTAACCTGTGTCCTGTTTCTCAAAAGACAGACATACTAAATCTTTCTCTCCCCGGCAACCGCTTGAACAGGGTTTCCTATTCTCCTACTTTGTGACAACTGCTCCCTCTGCTGCTTCACCTCCCCCTGCAGCGGACGGGCTCCGGCGTTCGACGTCACCGGCCTTCTGACACCATCGTCCATCTCATCATACTTTTCACCTGTGTCCTGTTCAACGCACCAGTTCCTCATCCTCATCATTTCCCCCCAGTTTATATGTTCCCTCTGCTCCACCTGTCTTTGTGTGTAATTGTCTCTGTTTGTGTAAGAGCAGTGTACGCTTCGGTTTTCAAACCACAACTTGAGTTCTCGTTATCACATAAAATTCTTTATTTCTACCACGCCATTCTCCTGCTCCTCCTTTATCCGCCCCCGAAGACGTGACATACTTGCACCTTCCGTTTTATCTCATATTACAAACAATTAATATTTTGCTTCATTGGTTACAACAGCTTATAACAGTTCACTAACTTATACAATCAATACATCTACATTGGTTACAACAGCTTACAACAGTTCACTAACTTATACAATCAATACATCTACAATTGTAAGTTATTTTATTTGAAATAATTGTTTTGAATTGTGTCACAATTATAAAAGCTAACAAATGACACATTTGATCTTTTTAAGAGTGTATAAAACATGTACATAATGAAAATGATGGGGCAATCCAAACTTTAAGCTTTTATCTGTCTTTCATATTGTCTGTTTTATATCTGTGGTTTAGGGGTGTGTGGAATTCAACACAGCCTTGTTTGGAAAACACCTTTTTGGACCTACAGAGTTTGGTAAGTAGTCTTTTAAAATTAGTAACCATCAGCTTTAAATACCTGTATACACTAGGTCTTCTGTTAACCCACTTTGTTTTTATTTCAGACCAAGTAACCAGCATCAGTGTCAGTTGGATTGCATGGCTATGATTTACACACAACATCCTAAACAGATACTTTTTGTGTAAGTGTAAACATTCACAGACATTTTCTGTGGTGTTTGATAATGTTATTAACATTATTGCAATCTGCAGATAGCTGAATCTTTGTACTCTATATCTGGTGGCGCACATTTGTTCCTTTGGTTGGTCGTTATTTAACGCGTGGCATCGTTGTAGATACGTATTTTGTACAAACAATTGCCAAGGAATAACTTGTTGTCCAAGAGTTCAAAACTAAACTTGGATATGACAATCCGTTTATTTTAAGTAAACATCCACACAATCAAACAAAACGAATAGTTCCTCTTGATCCTACCATGTTATCATACACATAACCACGGTAAAAAAAAACTGTAACCTTGCTGTGCGCAACACAGCTGACCCAATTAGACCACATTTAAATATACTTTTCCCACTCCCAGCGCCACACGATGGTTGCCAATGAAATGGCTCCCACAATATCAACCAACAGTGTGGAGCGGGGTGATGTTGGAGACTACTACAACACAGTAATGGCTTCAGTTATGAAACCCCCCACCTTGTGGCTGTACAGCATTAGTTTTTTGTTTCAGTTACCCCCATTACACAATGCTTGAAAACTTGAAGGTAATGCATTTCTACAGTCAACATATCATATCAGTCAAAACTGTAATGTACACTCACCTAAAGGATTATTAGGAACACCTGTTACATTTCTCATTAATGCAATTATCTAATCAACCCCCAAAATCCTGGATTATCGGATCACTGTATTATTACATTTACCGTATCGCTCGACACATTTACAAAATTTGTAATGAGTTCTAAACCCACAAACTCTCAGCTAGACCCGATTCCTACAAAATTACTTAAGGAGTTATTTCCTGTGCTAGGTCAGCCAATGCTGAACATAATAAATTGCTCCCTTTCCTCCGGATGCGTACCAAACTCACTAAAAATTGCGGAAATTAAGCCTCTTAAAAATCTAATCTAGATCCCGACATATTAAATAATTATAGGCCAATATCGAACCTCCCGTTCCTCTCAAAAATCTTAGAAAAATGTGTTTCCCAACAACTGAATGCCTTCCTAAAGACAAAAAACATTTATGAAATATTCCAGTCCGGTTTTAGATCCCATCATAGTACTGAGACTGCACTCGTGAAGGTAACAAATGACCTTCTAATGGTCTCAGACAAAGGTTCCGCATCCGTCCTGTTGCTTCTTGATCTTAGTGCTGCTTTTGACACTATTGATCACTCCCTTCTCTTAGAGAGACTGGAAACCAATATTGGGCTACGTGGACATGTTCTAGCCTGGTTTAAATCTTATTTATCTGAAAGATATCAGTTCGTTAGTGTGGATGGCATATCCTCTGACAAGTCAAAGGTATGCTTTGGAGTTCCTCAAGGCTCGGTTCTGGGCCCATTACTTTTCTCACTATACATGCTCCTTCTGGGCGATGTAATCCGAAATCACAATATTAACTTTCACTGTTATGCTGATGACACACAGTTATATATTTCAATGAAGCATGGAGAAGCCCCTAAATTAGCTATTTTGGAAGCATGCGTTTCAGATATTAGGAAGTGGATGACAGAGAATTTCTTGCTCTTAAACTCAAATAAAACAGAAATGCTCGTTTTAGGACCAAAAAAACAAAGAGCGTTGTTAGCAGATCTCACTGTGAACCTCGACGGCTGCATGGTCGTATCCCAAAAAACTGTAAAAAACCTTGGCGTTACCCTTGACCCTGACCTCTCCTTTGAAGAACATATAAAATATGTCTCGAGTTGCTTATTTTCATCTTCGAAACATCGCAAAAATTAGAAACTTTCTATCAAAAACTGATGCAGAAAAATTAATCCATGCTTTCGTTACATCTAGATTAGATTACTGCAATGCTCTTCTCTCTGGTTATCCAGACAAATTAATAAATAAACTTCAATTAGTGCTGCACACAGCTGCTAGAATCCTAACTAGAACAAAAAAATTTGAACACATTACTCCTGTCCTGGCATCCTTACATTGGCTGCCTGTTAGGGTTAGGGCTGATTTTAAGGTTTTACTCTTAACATATAAATCAATACATGGACTTGCTCCTACTTACCTTGCTGAAATGATCCAGCCATACATACCTACACGTAACCTTAGATCGCAAGATGCAGGCCTTTTAATTGTACCTAGAATTTCTAAACAAACAGTAGGCAGCAGGGCCTTTTCTCATAGAGCTCCACTCCTGTGGAATGATCTGCCAATTAAGGTTAGAAATGCAAACTCAGTGCAAACTTTAAAGTGTCTACTAAAAACTCATCTCTACAGCACGGTTTATAATTAGGTGTAGCCTGGCCCGGGGGCGTGAAGGTGACCAGTAGGCTTGATACTGTCCACCCTTGCTGTCTTGCCAGGTGGGCTCTCGTCGCCATTGGGATGCCCTCCCTCCAATGCCCTTCGGGGGAAGAGTCACTGGCTTGTTGTTGACTCTCTATTGCGCACTTGTGCAGTTGGGCTGTACGCTGCTAGCAATACTCGGCCCTCATTCAGGGGGGTTGCGGTTGGTGGGTGTCCCTTTGGTTGATGCCTGGCAATGTGGTTGGATTGATTTCCTGCCTGTTGGGCCCTGTCCGGGGCCTTCCCCCGGGTAGGGCCACAGTGTCACCGGACCCCCCCGTCTCAGTTTCCAAGGTGTTACGCTGCTATATTATTGTGCTGGGGGACATGAGGGATGTACTACTAACTTTTCTCAGTTTCCTCCAATTTTAAATTTTAGAAGGAGATGAGGTCCTGGTCCACACCTGTGGATTACCTGGTTTGGGGGGACCGTTGCTGTTCCTGTCCTTGTCCACCTGGTCATACTTCTGACCTAGTCTAAAATCAAATATACTCTGGATTTAGCCCAGAGAAATGTATTTATTATTCCAATTGGACTCTTAATATCTCACCCGGCACAGCCAGAAGAGGACTGGTCACCCCTCTGAGCCTGGGTCCTCTCTAGGTTTCTTCCAAAAATTCGACCTTCTTAGGGAGTTTTTCCTAGCCACTGAAATTCAACACTACTGTTGTTTGCTCCTTGGGGTTTAAGGCCGGGTGTCTCTGTAAAGCACTTTGTGACAACTGCTGTTGTAAAAAGCGCTTTATAAATAAATATTGATTGATTGATTGATTGAACCAATCACATGGCAGTTGCTTCAATGCATTTAGGGGTGTGGTCCTGGTCAAGACAATCTCCTGAACTCCAAACTGAATGTCATAATAGGAAAGAAAGGTGATTTAAGCAATTTTGAGCGTGGCATGGTTGTTGGTGCCAGACGGGCCGGTCTGAGTATTTCACAATCTGCTCAGTTACTGGGATTTTCACGCACAACCATTTCTAGGGTCTACAAAGAATGGTGTGAAAAGGGAAAAACATCCAGTATGCGGCAGTCCTGTGGGCGAAAATGCCTTGTTGATGCTAGAGGTCAGAGGAGAATGGGCCGACGGATTCAAGCTGATAGAAGTGCAACTTTGACTGAAATAACCACTCGTTACAACCGAGGTATGCAGCAAAGCATTTGTGAAGCCACAACACGCACAACCTTGAGGCGGATGGGCTACAACAGCAGAAGACCCCACCGGGTACCAATCATCTCCACTACAAATAGGAAAAAGAGGCTACAATTTGCACAAGCTCACCAAAATTGGACAGTTGAAGATAGGAAGAATGTTGCCTGGTCTGATCAGTCTCGATTTCTGTTGAGACATTCAGATGGTAGAGTCAGAATTTGGCGTAAACAGAATGAGAACATGGATCCATCATGCCTTGTTACCACTGTGCAGGCTGGTGGTGGTGGTGTAATGGTGTGGGGGATGTTTTCTTGGCACCCTTTAGGCTCCTTAGTGCCAGTTGGGCATCGTTTAAATGTCACGGCCTACCTGAGCCATGTTTCTGACATGTCCATCCCTTTATGACCACCATGTACCCATCCTCTGATGGCTACTTACAGCAGGATAATGCACCATGTCACAAAGCTCGAATCATTTCAAATTGGTTTCTTGAACATGACAATGAGTTCACTGTACTGAAATGGCCCCCACAGTCACCAGATCTCAACCCAATAGAGCATCTTTGGGATGTGGTGGAACGGGAGCTTCATGCCCTGGATGTGCATCCCACAAATCTCCATCAACTGCAAGATGCTATCCTATAAATATGGGCCAACATTTCCAAAGAATGCTTTCAGCACCTTGTTGAATCAATGCCACGTAGAATTAAGGCAGTTCTGAAGGCAAAAGGGGGTCAAACACAGTATTAGTATGGTGTTCCTAATGGAATAATATTTTAACCTATAAAGGGATCATTTACACATTAGCTAGAGAAATGGTGAAAGAGTGCAACAGACCAGACAATGAACAACCATCAACCTCAACACATATCCAACAAACCGTACCTAACATAAGTACACACAGCGATACCCCCATAGATAACTCACAATACAGCGAAAAAATACCCTGCATGTCGGCACCGGGGTCACCCCATCAAGAGGTACAAAACTCTGAATCTGTTAATCTACAGATTACACATGAGCAAGTTAATACATTGTTGCACAGCAATACAGACATTTATCCACAGATGCAAGGTTTGTTAACCGAGATTAGAAGCTCACATCTTTTAGACAATCTTGTTGACACACCTACAAACTCTCTTACGCATACTCATTACAACAACCCGGCTGATTTTGAAAGATTCAGATCTTTAATACAGACTGGTGTTGGTGATGTTAGAGTGAAATAACGTAACCAATGAGAGCTGATGAATATAATGAACACACATTTGAAAGTGTTATGCAGAGTAATGCAGGGAGGAGGGGGTGCGCGACATAAGCCCCAAACACTATTGATAGATCAGATTATCACAAAGAAAATAAAGCATTTATATGTGGGGTTGAATAATGATTCTACATGCTTTTCCGTTTGTTTGATGGGCATGTTGAACCCACAGTACACATATGATGAGGTTGTGTCTAGTGGTCATGAGTTACATACGGATGCTGGTTTATGGTTAGATGCTTGTGTGGCATTCACAGATGTTGGTCGGTTTGAACAGATGACAGGGTCTAAAATAATCGTATTTCACCAAACCCGCGATGCTGGCTTTACGAAGTTTCAAAACAGCAAGGACCAACATCCTTGAACTGTCTTCATGTACTTACACGACAATGATATCTATGGTATCATGAAAGGTTTTCTGGGGGTATCATATGTCTGTGATTGGTGTTATACAGGGTTTAACATCTGCAGCGATCATGGTTGTAAAAATAGCTGTGGCGTGTGTCGTCATACAGATTGTCATAACCAGCCTCGGAATACAAAGCAATAAGCAAATATGTTATTTTGACTTCTGTTACCACCATCATAGAAGGCTTGAAGTTCCACAAAGGCGCAGGTCGTTGGGTTAGTAGGTGTGACCATAAGAAATATTGTGTCGATTGTGATTATCAATACAACGTTAGTATCACCAACTATAAACCGCACAAGTGCACGGTTAACATGTGTCCCATGGATCTAACTGTTGAAATTAATCATCATTGTTTCATAAAACCCTCTAAACCCGAGGAATCCAGTGAGTGCTTGTTGTGGAAATTTCTATATACAATGTATTCTGACTGAGTAAAGGACTGAGTCCCACGGTTTAGATAGGTATAGGAATGTGTGGGATCTGGTATTTGCATAGGGGGCATCTATTGTCTGTCCAGATGGAGATCAATGGGTTTTAGGACAGGATAGGAGAAGATACAACAGGGGGCAGTAAGGCCAGTTGGCTCCTTTGGGTAAACACTACAGTAAACATTATGGCAGGAAGGATAAGGTGGGGGAAGATAGCATTTGACGTGTGTGATAGAACAAAGGGAAAGGTGTTTGATTGACATGAAACAGATGGCAGCATCTTACCACACCCCTTTTTCCTATGTAATAAATACTGTCGAAATGATGTTTTTATTTAGAGACTATCCACTGTTACTTTGTAACCTGTATACTTTCTCCTTGCAAGCAAGATTAAAACCGTTTATTGCGCAATTGATTTCTCCTGTCTTACCTACCATTTTCATAGAATTATTTGGATTTTAGAAATTGCCATCACAGTGCTACATATTTTAGGATTTTGAGACAATTGCCAATCCTGTGGACGGTTTACATACTGCAAATGTTGTGTGTGCAATAAGCTTTGATAATGAGATGTGGTGTTCACCTGGAGCGGGACGTATTGCAGCTTTTTTCCAAAAGTTTGGATAGCCGAAATACAGCGACTGCACGTTTATAGCACACAACTCTAAAGGTTTTGATTGTTACATCTTGATGTCATACTTTGTTGACAACTGTATTAGTCTGAAACTCATTGCTAATGGTATCAAGCTCATGATTTTTACAGACAGCACATTCAATCAGAGATACATTGATAGTCATTGTGTGTTCTGACCCCTTTCTATCAGTAGCAGCATTAACTTTTCAGAAAATGTTGCTACAGTAGCTCGTCTGTTGGATCAGACCACATGGGCCAGCCATCGCTCCTCACATGCATCAATGAGCCTTGGCCGCATGCAGAATATTTCAAATTGTCTGAGCCCCCACCACGCTTCACAGTGGGAATGGTATTCTGTTATATAGGACTTGTTGACCCATCTCTAAACATAGCGCATATGGTTGTGGCCATAAAGCTATATTTTGGTCTCGTCACTCATAATAACAATGTGCCAGATACTGTGAGGCATGTCCAGGTATTGTTGGGCATATTGTAACTGGGCTTTTTTGTGGCAATGGCGCAGTAAAGGCTTCTTTCTGGCAACTCGACCATGCAGCTAATATTTGTTCAAATATCGTCATATTGTGCTCCTTGAAAGAACCACACCATCTTTTTCCAGAGCAGCCTGTATTTCTCCAGAGGTTACCTATGGGTTTTTCTTTGTATCCCGAACAATTCTTCTGGCAATTTTGGCTGAAATCTTTCTTGGTCTACCTAACCTTGGCTTGGTATCAAGAGATCCCAGAATTTTCAACTTCTTAATAAGTAATTGAACAGTACTGACTGGCATTTTCAAGGCTTTGAATATTTTTTAGATCCTTTCCCATCTTTATATACAGTGGGGAGAACAATTTGTATTTGATACACTGCCGATTTTGCAGGTTTTCCCATTTACGAAGTATGTAGAAGTCTGTAATTGTTATCATAGGTACTCTTCAACCGTGAGAGACGGAATCGAAAACATAAATCCCGAAAATCACATTGTATGATTTTTAAGTAATTAATTAGCATTTTATTGTATTAAATAAGTATTTGATACATCAGAAAAGCAAAACGTAATATTTGGTACAGAAACCTTTGTTTGCAATTACAGAGATCATACGTTTCCTGTAGTTCTTGACCAGGTTTGCACACACTGCAGCAGGGATTTTGGCCCACTCCTCCATACAGGCCTTCTCCAGATCCTTCAGGTTTTGAGTCGCTTGGCAATACGGACTTTCAGCTCCCTCCAAAGATTTTCTATTGGGTTCAGGTCTGTAGACTGGCTAGGCTACTCCAGGACCTTGAGATGCTTCTTACGGAGCCACTCCTTAGTAGCCCTGGCTGTGTGTTTTGGGTCGTTGTCATGCTGGAAGACCCAGCCACGAACAATCTTCAATGCTCTTCCTGAAGGAAGGAGGTTGTTGGTCAAGATCTCACAGCTCTCTGGTCTTGGCCATTGTGGAGAGGTTGGAGTCTGTTTGATGGAGTGTGGACAGGTGTCTTTTATACAGGTAACAAGTTCAAACAGGTGCAGTTAATACAGGTAATGAGTGGAGAACTGGAGGCTTCTTAAAGAAAAACTAACAGGTCTGTGAGAGCCAGAATTCTTACTGGTTGGTAGGTGATCAAATTGTCATGCAATAAAATGCTAATTAATTATTTAAAAATCATACAATGTGATTTTCTGGATTTTTGTTTTAGATTCCGTCTCTCATTGTACCTATGATAAAAATTACAAACCTCTACATGCTTGGTAAGTAGGAAAACCAGCAAAATCGGCAGTATATCAAATACCTGTGTGCTTTATAGTTGGCAATACTGACATTGTAATAGCGACCACAGTCGACACAGTATTTCTTCTGGTCACACCTGCTAACCCAACGACCCGCACTTTTGTAGTGCTTCAAGCGTTTATGCTGGCTATAACAAAAATCTGAATAACATATCCGCTTACAGTCCGGGCACTGCTTTGTGTTACGGGGTTGGGTATGACAATCTTCATGAAGACAGACACTACAGCTATGTTTACAGCCATGATAGCCATGGGTCTTAAAACCTGTAAGTAGTTAGTGTAGGGTATAATGTGTCAGGATGGTGATTTATGGCCCTGTAGGGCAGGGCTTCCATATTGATGTGACAGGTGGCGGGATATCCGGTTTGTAGGGTGGGACTTCCTGTATGACGTATGTTAGGGCGGGACTTCCTGTATGACGTGTGTACGGGCGGGACTGCAGGGAGTGACGTATGCATGTCCGGTGACTTTGTAATTTATGATTACATTGATGTGTCAGTGTTTGATGTTTTACAACGCCTGATGAGCAAAACAGACTAGTTTTATAACAGGTGAGTTATGTTTGATGATTAACAAATGGTTCCGGAATGTTAAATTCCCGGGCAATAAATAAGTGTTGTGTCAGCGGTAAGTTGTTTGATGTTCAACAAATGGTGTTCATCAGATCTAAAACCCCCAGTGTTTAATCTTCTGACAAGTGGTGCAACAGATGGCCTACCACCGATGGTTGTTAACCTTTCATGTTTTATGGGTTGATTGGCGTGGTCTGCGTATTTAAATCACGCAGAAATCGGTGATGGTCATTCAGTCTTGCCTTAGCAAACTTACCTACACAATACAAAACATGGAGGATTGTGCTGCGATCAATGTTTTGGGTGAAACACCGGTGAAAGCTAACATCTTAAACACAGCTCAGCGATTTGGTAAGAAACTACAGATGGACCGCAGAGATGCAATCAACATGCCAGCCCCGAAGAAACCGATGCACAGTTTAACCCGAATCCATCAACTACACCAGGATATGTTGGCACAGGAATGGGGATTGGATGATGGTCGGATCGGTGGATACATTTTCAACCCAGAGCTAACGGAGGTGGCATTTTATGAATTACCCGAAGGCCATGTGTTTAAGGCTGGTGTGACCGATCAAATGGTTTTTAATGCTGGATTATGGGCCACCTTTCGAAAAGTGTTTCATTTGGGGCCAAAACAAGGCCCACATAATACAGTAGATGTACTGTTTAAAGTTGTCGAGGGGCTGAAAGAGTATGACTCTGTTAGATTGGAGCTATTTCCGGAAAATGTCAGCGAGGTAGATTGTGACAGCGGACGGACCAACTGACGTAAGACCCTGAAGCCCCGCCTTAAGCTAACACCGACCTCAACACAGCATAAAAACAGACAGACCGCCTGAGACTATCAAGCAGTCGGAAGAATTTACAAAACATGTCTCAAGATTACAACCAAGCGGTGATTGAAGAACCCAAGGCCGAGGACTGGCTGCGTGACACCTGGGATGACAACGCTGAAGCCTTCTACGGAACACCTGACCCCGACAGCTCGATTCCACCGGCATACCCAGCAAGAAACTATCACTGGATTGACAGGATTGGTGATCAGCTAGGTCCTCTTAATCTGTCATACATTTCAAATGCTAACAAGAGTTATCACAAAATGGACAAACACCTTGTACCAAAAGATCTAAAGATCATCAAAGCAACAATGGGTATGATTCTGGAAAACGTTGTTGGGGCTATTCTACACAAAGCATGCATCGGATGTGAAGTGGACCACCCGAGCCAGACAAGACATTCATGTCTCGAACCGCCTAAGTATTTTTTTGAGACCCATTATGATGACATTGTGGCTACAGTTTTAACACCACGACTGAAAATGTGTTGGTCAAGGCTTTGAACGCATCAGGTTTTCACGCACCGATGACTGCTGTTCACGAGGTCGCTGAGAACTTTCTGCAGGAGCTCAAGTTGGAGCCGAACATCACACAGAGACTGAGTGAGAACAGGGATGAATACATGGACAAAATTAATGAGGATGCTGTATGCAACGCAGCGGCGTCATGGTGCGACGAAAGCAAAGAGTCTGTTGTCTAAGGCATGGTAACTTCAGTTCTCATGTTAACATGTATATTAACAAACACTGTGAGAAATCTGAATGTTTGTGTAACTTTTCTGAATATCTTGGTTGAGTAATTTCGAAAACTCAAATAAAACAATGTTAAACATGTATTAATTCTCATTATTGCCCGAACGCTCAACAATGTCTGAACAGGTTATGAAAAGTATTTACTACGACCCGCCAAACCCTGGTGCTTATGTGGGTAGAGATGGTTTGAAAAGAGCATACTTGGAGAAAACCGGGGAAATCCTCAAAAATGGCGAAGCCGATGACTGGTTGCTCGCCCAGGATGCATACACGCTACACAGGCCTATACAACCATAGCAACCATCGGTCTATTAAGATGAAACCTGCTGACGTTTGTGAAGAAAATGTTAGATTAGTTCTCAAGAAACTGTATGGTACAACATTAACAAGAAATGGTAATCAAAGCTACAAGTTCCAGGTTGGGGATACTGTGAGACTCTTCAAAGCTGAGAGGTGCGTTTACAAAAGGCTATGAAAAAGGGTGCACAGATGAATATTTTACAATAACAGAATTCATTCCACGGGTACCTCCTGTATATATAGATAGTGACAGAGCTCAACAGTTATATAAAAACACATGGTGTATGGGCGGGGTACGATTAATTTAAAAATAGAATGGTGAAAGGTGGTACGCCCCATGGTACGAGACATTCCCCACAGATATTCTGGCTGGGTTTAACACCCTACGCATCTACACAGATATAATTGATTATCAACGTGTTGGTGACATTCATGTTCCACTGCTGTGAACTGTACATATTGCTGGGAAAAAGAATGAATTTGTCACAGTGACGTACGACAAGCCACACTACGTACTTCTTAGTAAGAGTCAATTTGATGAGATCTGTATTGAAGTAAAATCTGATCAAAACCAGCTGGTTTCATTTGTAGTGGAGAAGGTGATTGCTAAATTACATTTCAGACCCGTCAAACAATCTTTTAGAATTTAAGATGCAGCCTCAGAAACTCTACAATGATCCTCGAAGGTATGTTGAATACTACACAACACAGGCTGGTAACGGTTTACCGGGGTATCATGGTAGCGCTGCTATGTATGGGGCTGGTCTAGGGGGCCTTTTCTGAGGGGTTTTCCCGGATGGCAATACCTTTGTTGAAACGAGGGTTCTCAATAGCAAAACCACATTTGAAGAATGCGGCTAGGAATATAGCGATGTTGTCAACAGTGTTATGTCACGACAAACAAAACAGCAGGATGGTTCTGGATTGATGGTTATGACTCAAGGTGTTAGAAAGAGACCACCTGGTAGGCGGAGCCTACCCAAGAGTAAAAAACTGAAGAATGAGACAAAAACAAGAGCCGCGGTTAAAAGAGGACATACACCCCGGAGGACAATCAAAGGGAACACGGCAAAGCTGATTAAGAATATATTTTAGAAGAAGGCACTCCTACACTGTATGTCTGGTGAATGTATGAAAACAGAGTTGGATTTATTCACAGTTCCATTCACACAGACATCTATATCGAAAAATACATACATTGAAATACCGACCCTATCAGCAGTATCAGACGCAGCCCCTCTGGAGTTCTTTATTGCCGGGAATGGCGAAGACTATGTTGATCTAAACAATACTTTGTTGTACCTATGCGTAAAAGTCACTAAACCGGACGGGGATATCAACTATCCGATAGCCACCCTATTTTCACAAGTGGATGTCTCCTTGGGTGATCATTTAATTAGTCAGAGTAGCAACACATACCCCAACAGAGCCGTTATAGAGAGCATTCTGAATTATGGATGTGATACATTAAAGACAGTTTTCAGCTGGTTTGTTTTACAAGGATGCCGCAGGTCACATGGATGTTACGGACTCTGCAGGCGAGAACGATGGACTCACGAAAAAGGCTGCCTATTCAGCGGATAGTACAACATTTAAAAAGATTGGCCCTGTTCATAGCAATATCTTCTTTCAAGATAAACTTATGTTAAACGGCGTTGATATGAAGGTTAGGATGGTACGCGGTAAAGATGAGTTCTGCCTTATTGGGGTCGGGGATGTGCGTTATAGTTTGCATATATTATCAGTGTCACTATTTGTCAAGAAAGTGTCTGTTTCGCCAGCCGTGAAACTTGGACACGCTCAAGCGCTACTCTCAACCAATGCCAAGTACCCAATTGAAAGATTGTGTATGAAGACATGTAGTTTACCAGCTGGGGGTCGCGTTTGCAACCAGGAAAACCTATTTTTAGGACCACTGCCAAAATGTATTGTAATCGGATTGGTGGACAATGACAGTTTTACCGGAAGTTACACAAAAAATCCATTTAATTTCAAACATTATAATTTGGAGTTTATGGCTATGTATGTAGATGGTTAGCAATTTCCTAGCAAACCATTCCAACCAAATTACACAACAGGGTCAGCAGTGCGTAAATTTTACCAATTGGCCTTAGCTTCAGGAAAACACCTAAAGGACCAAGCCTTGGCTATTGACAGGTCGGACTTCTTACACGGCTATGCCCTTTATGCATTCAACTGCGCACCCGACAAGGAGTGTGGTCAGCACCTATCCTTAATCAAGTCAGGGTATGTACGACTTGAGATGAGGTTCAGACAACCACTACCCCACACAATTAATTTAGTTGTTTATTCAATCTTTGACTCCATTATTGAAGTGTCAAACCGGCGACAAGTCATGGTTGACTACTATTAGGATAACGGTGTGGAAATGAATACTGCAGAGTTCACTAGTGTGATGAACCAATTTTTATCTAGGACCCATTTCTATGGTGTGCTGGCAAGCGACCAACTAAATAGGGGGCCAGTCTGAGATGTTGCATCAATGATGATTGTTAATACACACCCAAGCAATCAACCTGAGGAGCACTGGCTGGATATTTACATAACGGAAGATGGAATTGGAAGGTTTTATGACAGTTTTGGAAACCCCCCGGATTTTGCATATTTTCCCAAGTCAATCAATACCTCTCTGAAAACCTGTGAGAATGTGGAATACACTTTGACAATGGATCACAAATGATAAAAAAGCATGAAATAAAAATACATTGAAAAAGGAAACCATTTTGTGCTTTGGTTGGTTGAAAACCAGTTGGTGGGTGTGTGGCTAAACCATCCATTGTGTCACCAGACGTTTGTTAATACAAATTAGTTTTACGTCTTACAAGTGCATTTGGAATAGTTGTAAAAGGCATGATGAGACATGCCATGGCCTCTAAAAACACCCCCAACCCCAACGGTGTTCTATCATCAGCAATTTTATTGGTTGCTGTCACACTTTTAACAAGAACCAACAGGTGGGAGACCCTGATTATCTCTCCTTTGAAAAATAATTCACCATTTGAATTCCATGAAGTCAAATCTTTAGACCGTTGCATTCTATTAAGAATATGTTCAACATTCTTTCTACGCCTCGCAGGCACATTATCAAAAATGTCATCAACAAGGTCAACATTTCGGTCAACAGTTTGCTTATTCTCAGTCACGTTTAATACATCAGACCCAGTCTCAGACCCGGGTAGACATAAAGTCAGTGTGTTTGTATCAAGCTCCCCCTGTCGCACAACAGTCAAAAATCTTTATAAAATGGCAGAATATCTTTTAGCTTTCTCATGTAAATCCATATCAGGCTTCAACTGTATATTGCGAATCGATGATTCCAAATCATTTTCAACAAATCTTACATTGGTGCTAGTCGTTTTGGATTCTCTCAGTTTTTCTAACTGATGTTGTGGCACCAGAAACATTTTCTGAGCATGATCCATGTTGTTTAACCGTGTCTCGATGCAATTAGACTGGTTAGGAATGGAACGGCAACACTTAGTAACGGCAGTAGAAAACCTCCAGATTGGTTGATGGTTTTTCTTTTCCTTGCGACTGAAGTGTTCTTTCTAGATATAATTTTGTCTTTTTGTATCTTTACTTTTCGGAGCTGTGATTCTGTTAAGGGTATATTTCTGCGCCTTAGATTAAGCACTATTTCACAGTGATAGAATGAGTTCGGTGGATGCTGATTCTAAAATAACTTTTCGTTGACTTGCCGGTGCCTTAAAAATCATCTTCAAAAGTAAATTTCTACGAATGCGTTTAGACATCAAAACTTTCTTAGGAACGTACACGACAGGCCAATACCCTGAAAATAACCCTGTTCTCAGACGGTAGTCTTCTGGCGTTGTAGCTTTAAAGTCAATAAGTAAATAACCAAAAGGCGGATGTGTTGCATCTTTAAAACTCTCCATGAAGAATCGAGAAAGACAGGGGTATATCTGTCTGCCTAAAATGCTAATCTGCTGATTGTCGCGGGGGTTTTTAAACAAGATGAGGTAGTTTGTGTTCAAGTTAATAGTTCTACTAGATTTGCCTTTAACAAACATGTTTTGGACAAGGTAAATTGCACTCAGTTTACAGTGGTGTGAATATTGTGTGAAAAATCTCTCCATCTCGAAACTCTCTGATGCACTTTTCATTAAATCGTCAATAATTAAAACGTTGTTTTTCTGAATCAGTAGCAGATTGTCACTACACAGCGATGTTGGTAGACCTTCTATAAAAGTAATCTACCTCACCTTCAACATTTCGTCTTACAGCGGTTGCCAACATGAATAAACCCAGACAATATTTTGAATTTCTTTGGAGAAAACAACGTCAGTATTATCCAGCAACATCTTCACAAAATATGTTTTACCAGAGTTACTGGGGCCACTAATGACACAGCTGAACGGGTGTTGTAGCCGTGGGTCAAAACCGCTATCCATCCCAGATTGTGGTTTAGTACCCTTAAGGCCTTGTGCTGTAATCAGGGAGCAGTACACGCTTGTTGTACACAACTCTGAAACGCTTAGACACTACTCGGTTTTTCAATGTGAATGTTCTTTTATCTCTACCAATTGTGTCTGCATTAGCAAGGACGTGATCATAATCACCACCCTCGCCCCGTACAAAGTTATCAACCAGTCGTGTTAGCGTCTCCAAGTTAACAATGGTTGTGTTGTAGCTGTTGAGTGTAATGCCTTTTGCTTTGAGACAGGTCAGACCTTTAACGGTTTTATAACCAAATGTCTTTGGCCCGCCACTAACAAATTGAGCGATGCTATCACCATCTGGTAACTCGTCGGTGGCACGCAATTCCCAAGGCTCACGGAATCAGTGTCTGTAGAGTACACGTCTATCCAACTTTTCCAAGAGTGAATACAACTCGAGTCTAGCATAAGTGGTTGTGAACGCGGCAATAAAAATGTTGCCGTTACGTGGTTTGATTGGTGTCTGTTTTGTGTAACGCCACTGTACCATTGCAACAGTGTCTGAGATGAACGAGAAATAACCAACATCTATTTCACTGGAAAAAGGTAGTGGCTAAACTCCTCCGGATCTGTAATCAACATTGTGTTCATAAGGTTAGTCCGCTCACCCATTTTACCCCAAAGACTATTCATTGCCAATTTAGCTAAAGATCACCTAGCACTGTTTACAACAATGTTTTCCTTGTCAAGCTGCACACCCTCCTTTTCATGATATTCACGGATATATTGGTCTTTAGCCTCATCGTCAACCACAGATGGCGGGAAGCCGCTAGCTTCCTGCTTGTGCTTCAGGAATGTTCTCATGTAATCTGCAAAAAGATAATCTGATGTCCTGGTGAAATCCCAGACATCAAATATTTCCACAATGCGATAACCTTTCTCAACCGCCTTAACCAGCTCAATAGAAACCCAGGTACCGGTTAAAGATCGTTCTGAATCAGTATGTGAACAATCAGTTACCTGGTTTTCAGACTCTGCACTTAATCTACACAATGGACAGAACAGCTTACCGCCGACCCTGTGTGGTCAAACGGGGTGATAAAGGCAGACATCGTTATACTGCATAGTCTTCCCTTCTCGAGCCGTAAACTTCAGATGAACCGCATTAGTACGACCGCCAAAAAGAGCATCCCGAGGGTCAAGGCGCTCTGGAGCATCAAAGGTCTTCAAGAAAGCTTTGACATCTGTGGATGTGTTTTTAAGCTGATTCCACTTACACTCCCATATGTATTGAACATGTACGTTGTGTTGTTCTTTCAAAGCCTCAAGCTTTGTCAACCATTGCTGGTGCATCAACCCGTACTGAATCTTTGTCACTGGATTGATGCTTGTTGAACAATGACACTTTGGGTGACCGTGCCAGAAACAACATAGAAATTCATAGACTGTGCTCAACCCATCGCGTTCAGCATATCCATCAACGCAGTAGACACCAATTTACTTCACCCTTGTTCAGGGCGTGCTGTATTGATATATTCTCATCGGAGGCCACATATTCAAGCCACTGGATTGAGCTGTTTGAGAATGTATTCTGACAACAGTTGTAGTTGTCTGAGGGGACCAATGCAATGGTGTCCTTGGTGAGGAATCTGTTGCAAAAGACTTTCATGCAAGCCAAAGCAATCGTAATTGACCGGAATGGGTCAACACCACCACACTCCAGGAACTCAAGTCTGTAGCATACCATTGCAAAAACTCATTTTTTTCTTTAGCCATCATGGTATTCACACCAATGTAATGCGGTTCCGGATGGGGGCCAACATAGTTCTCATTCTCCTTAATGTTAAACTTGAATGGGAGGTAGCCTTTTTTTCAAATCCCATTGCACATGGCAAGGCTGACAGCTTCATAGGTAGGAAGCAATGACTATCAATGTATCTCTGATTAAATGTGCTGTCTGTAAAAATCATGAGCTTGCTACCATTAGCAATAAGTGTCGTGCCAATACCATTGTTAGCAAGGTATTGCATCAAGATGTAACCATTGAAACCTTTAAAGTTGTGTGCTATAAATGTGTAGTCATTATATTTCGGTTGCCTAAACTTTAGGAAAATAGCAGTGACACAACCATCTCCAGCTGATGATCACCACTACAGCCATGATCACCACGTGTGTTGAAACCGGTATAGCACCAGTCACAGACATAAGACACACCCAGAAAACCCTTCAGATTCATGATGCAATAGAAATGGTTATCATTTAAGTACATAAAGACGTTTCTAGGGAGGGTGTCCTCGCTGTTTTGAAACTTGGTAAAGTGACCATCCCGTGTTCGGTAAAAGACAACAATTTTACACCCTGTCATTTCTTCAAACCGAACAATATCTGTGAATGCCACACAATCATCTAATGCTAAACCAGCGCCCGTATGTAACTCACAACCACAAACCAGGGCCTCCGGATGTGTACTGCGGGTTCAAAATACCCATCAAACAAACAGAAAAACATGTAGAATCATTATTCACAGCCTTCTTTTTTTATTGATAATCTGCTCTATCAACAGTGTTTGAGCTTTACGTCGCGGGGCACCACCCTCACGGTTTTTGACAATTTGTACCACCAGCTCTAGTGATTCATCGATCATAATCTCAGCATTACTCTGCATAACACTTCCAAGTAAATTACCAAACGTGCGTTCATTATATTAATCCGCTCTCATGGTCACATGTACGGGGTCTATCAGAGATTCACCAATCAACTCAATCTGCAGACAATCACCAGGTCCATTTACAAAGTCTGAAGCTCTAACAATCAAAGTATCCAAGCCTGCCATAATGATTGCATAGAATGTACCAAAATCCCCAACTTCACCAGTATTTTGTAAATGTATCAACTGTTGTTATTCAACGTTGTCAAACACATTACGTTGTATAACTCTAAGATCGCCATCATTGCAATGAGTTTGCATCAATAATCTCAGAGGAGAGTCAAATAGATAATGTGAAAAATGGGGTCTACTAAGCTTGGTTAACAAACCTTGGATCTGAGGATTATTGTGTGCATCGCTGTGTAACAAAGCAGTGGCCAGTTCAATTGTATTTTGGGGTGTGGTCTGTTGATTATGTGTAGATGTTGTTCATTGTTCCGTGTCTGGTCTGTTGTTAGAATGATCTTTCGCCATTTCTCTAGCTTAATGTGTTAATAACGATCCACTTACAGGTTAAAATATTCTAACTCAAACACACATTTACATACATCACAGTTTTGATGAGTTGATGCTAAAATATGTATTACCTTCAGCTTTCAAGCATGAAAGAAAACAATGAAACAAAAATCCCCTGACACTGTGCAGCCACAAGGTGGGGTGTCCATAACTGAAGCCATTATGGGGATGTACTCTGTATCATCACCGGGGGTCCTCAATCTGTTGGTTGGAAAATAGAGTACAAGGGTTCAGCTGTATGCATATTGTCGTAATTGTTAATAACATTTTAGTACAAGACTAAACATTTCTGTAAATAATTAGACTTACACAAAAAGTATATATACAGGTAATTAAAGCTGATTAACAATAATGTCAAAAGTCTACTAACCAAGATTTGAAGGCCCAAAAATGTGTTTACCAAACACGGCTGGATTTAATTCCACTCAACCTAAATCAGAGATTTAAACAGACAATGTGAAAGACAGACAAAAGTGCATGAATTGCTCTATCGTAAAACTGATTTACATATTCTTAAAAAGTTCAAATGTGTCATTTTGGTAGCGTTTGTAATTGCAACACAATTCAAATCAATTATTTCAAATAAAATAACTTGTACTTACAATGTAAACGGCATACTCCTCACTGGTAAAAACAGCTGGCTTCTGTGGAAGCTGCAGATTTAATATTGTCTTTACATCGCAGCCGGGGCGCCTCCAGCAGGTCACACCTCTCAACTTTGTCATTGGTTACATGTCATCGTTCTTCACGTTAGATACAAATTGTGTATAAAGCTTAACTAGCTAGTTCAGATATTTGTTGACGTTTGCAAACCAAATATATTGATACTTCCTGTCCGGTAGAAACGCCGCTCTTGTTAGTTATTGCGGCTCAGCCGTGACATCATGTCATATAATTTTATCTATTAACGACAAACTCATCTGCTTACATATAAACGCTGGCTAATTTGTGAAGAAAACAATCTCACGTTGATTTCCGTTTTACAATTTCATAAGACGCCTTTACAAATGTTTTGATTACCTGAAATAACATATCTTGTTATTTTTTGGGAGGGGTGCTGGAAAGTAGAACGATGGAGTCCCCTCCCAATAATAGCATTGATCATGTGATGTTTGTTTACTGTAGAGCTTTGTTGGACTACAAACCTTCAACCTGCATATACTACAGTTTCTATTAGCGGTTATTTAGGGACCAATATTACAGGCAGTTTTGATCATAAGGCCCATCTCTTGTTAAAATGAAAAATGGGCTGAAACTCTCCAAAATCGTAAGTCCTGACCCCTTCTTTATATCTTGCACAAAAAGCATGTCTCCATGTCTCCCTCACATAATTCACTGCTTGTGGTAAAACACCATGCTACATTCAATATGTAATACATAGAAGGTTACCACCCACTAGTTTTGGACATCTGTTGTAGCACTTATCAGATTTTAGTTGAAAGCAATTGCTGCTAACCTGCTGGCTTACTTGCAATGCAGTCAGTCATTCCACCCAAGACCTGATTTACTAATTTGATTGACAATATGTATTGAGCATTACTACACAAGATACATTTATTTTTTTTGCCAGTAACTTGCATGATAGTCTTATTTTGCAAGAATATTATTTGCCAGAGATTAATAATAGAACTACAGTATTATTTATTTTTTCAATTTATTTTTATAGTTTTTCTATTCTGCTTTACTGTAGGTAGACTCTGGAAAACAAATGCCTAGTCAAACATTAAAAATGCATTTGGCATTTGTACTTTCTTAAATAATTGTTCCCTGTTGTTACTATGGCGTTAATGTATTGAGCAAAATATGTACAAGTATTTTTTTGACCGAGTACTGTTTTACTCTTGAGTAGTTTTTTCAGGTGGTACTTCAACTTTTACTTGAGTTCATTTTGGGACGAGTAACTGTACTTTTACTTACAGATTTTCAGTACTCTACCCACCCCTGCTGCTTGTTCTTAACGGCGAAGATTTTGGCATGCGAAATTGGCAAATCAGCTACTACTACTACGTAATGCCACTTACGCCTAGTAGAACAAAACCTCTCCATATTGTTTTGCATGGACTTTCCTCTCAAACGTGAGAAAAATGTAAAGAGGGGCATGGGACAGGGGTGGCACAACACACTATTCACTGAAAAAGTAATATGTAGACTAATATTGACAGGTACAGAATATTTGAGGATGGAGTGGTTATTTGGAAGTGAGCGAAAATGCTACCCAGCAATGTTCTTGTTATGCTCCCTTTACACGGCTACCCAGCCTCACAAGGGTCTCTATTTGTACAAATCCATCCATCCATCTTCTTCCGCTTATCCGGGGCCGGGTCGCGGGGACAGCAGGCTAAGCAGAGATGCCCAGACTCCCTAGAGACTCCCTAGAGACTTCCTCTAGCTCTTCCGGGGGGACACCGAGTCGTTCCCAGGCCAGCCGGGAGACATAGTCCCTCCAGCGTGTCCTAGGTCTTCCCCGGGGTCTCCTCCCGGTGGGACGGGACCGGAACACCTTCCCGGGAAGGCGTCCAGGAGGCATCCGAAAACAGATGCCCAAGCCACCTCAGCTGACCCCTCTTGATCTGGAGGGGCATTGGCTCTACTCTGAGCTCCTCCCGGGTGACCGAGCTTCTCACATCTCTAAGGGATCGCCCAGTTACCCTGCAGAGAAAGCTCATTTCGGCCGCCTGTATCCGGGATCTTGTCCTTTCAGTCATGACCCAAAGCTCATGACCATAGGTGAGAGTAGGGATGTAGATTGACCGGTAAATCGATGGCTTCGCCTTGCGGCTCAGCTCTTTCTTCACCACGACAGACCAATACATCGATCGCATTACTGCAGAAACTGCACCGATCCGTCTGTCAATCTCCCGTTCCATCCTTCCCTCACTCGTGAACAAGACCCCTAGATACTTAAACTCCTCCACTTGAGGCAGGAACTCTCCACCAACCTGAAGTGGGCAAGCCACCCTTTTCCGACTGAGGACCATGGCCTTGGATTTGGAGGTACTGATTTTCATCCCAACCGCTTCACACTCGGCTGCAAACCGTCCCAGTCCATGCTGAAGGTCCTGGTTTGAAGTGGCCAACACGACAACATCATCCGCAAAGAGCAGAAACGAAATCGTGTGGTCCCCAAACCTGACACCCTCCGGCCCTTGGCTGCGCCTAGAAATTCTGTATACTCCCGAAGCATGCCGCGAAGGACACAGTCGAATGCCTTCTCCAGATTGGTTGGGCAAACTCCCATGAACCCTCCATCACCCTGTAGAGGGTATAGAGCTGGTCCAGTGTTCCACGGCCCAGACGAAAACCACACTGTTCCTCCTGAATCCGAGGTTCTACTATCGGCCGTATTCTCCTCTCCAGTACCCTGGCATAGACTTTCCCGGGAAGGCTGAGAAGTGTGATCCCCCTGTAGTTGGAACACACCCTCCGGTCCCCCTTCTTAAAAAGAGGGACCACCACCCCAGTCTGCCATCCCAGACTTGACTTGAGGTACTCAGGGCGGATCTCATCCACCCCTGGTGCCTTGCCACCTCTGAGCCCTCAGCCTCTGCTTCCCCAATGGAAGACGTGACGGTGGGATTGAGGAGTTCCATGAAGTACTCCTTCCACCGCCCAACCACATGCCCAACCACATCCCCAGTTGAGGTCAACAGCTGCCCACCTCTACTGTAAACAGCGTTGGTAGGGCACAGTTTCCCTCTCCTGAGGCGCCGGACGGTTTGCCAGAATCTCTTCGAGGCCAGCTGATAGTCCTTCTCCATGGCCTCACCGAACTCCTCCAAGGCCCGAGTTTTTGCCTCCACAACCACCCGGGCTGCAGTCCGCTTGGCCTGCCGGTACCCGTCAGCTGCCTCAGGAGTCCCACAAGCCAACCAGGCCTGATAGGACTCCTTCTTCAGCTTGACAGCATCCCTTACTTCCGGTGTCCACCACCGGGTTGGAGGATTGCCGCCTCGACAGGCACCGGAGACCTTACAGCCACAGCTCCGAGCGGCCGCTTCAACAATGGCGGTGGAGAACATGGTCCACTCGGACTCAATATCTCCAGCCTCCCTCGGGATCCAGTCGAAGCTCTGCCGGAGGTGGGAGTTGAAAATCTCTCTGACAGGAGACTCGGCCAGACGTTCCCAGCAGACCCTTACAGTACGCTTGGGCCTGCCGAGTCTGTCCAGCTTCCTCCCCCGCCATCGGATCCAACTCACCACCAGGTGGTGATCAGTTGACAGCTCCGCCCCTCTCTTCACCCGAGTGTCCAAGACATACGGCCGCAGGTCAGATGAAACGACAACAAAGTCGATCATCGACCTGCGGCCTAGGGTGTCCTAGTGCCACGTGCACTAATGGACACCCTTATGGTTGAACATGGTGTTCGTTATGGACAAACTGTGACTAGCACAGAAGTCCAATAACTGAACACCGCTCGGGTTCAGATCAGGGGGGCCGTTCCTCCCAATCACGCCCCTCCAGGTGTCACTGTCGTTGCCCACGTGGGCGTTGAAGTCCCCCAGTAGAACGATAGAGTCCCCAGTAGGAGCACTTTCCAGCACCCCTCCCAGAGACTCCAAGAAGGTCGGGTACTCTGCACTGCCGTTCGGCCCGTAGGCACAAACAACAGTGACCTATCCCTGACCCATAGGCGCAGGGAAACAACCCTCTCGTTCACCGGGGTAAACTCCAACACATGGCGGCAGAGCTGGGGAGCTATAAGCAAACCCACACCAGCCCGCCGCCTCTCACCATGGGCAACTCCAGAGTGGTGAAGAGTCCATCCTCTCTCAAGGAGTGTGGTTCCAGAGCCCAAGCTGTGCGTAGAGGTGATCCCGACTACCTCTAGTCGGAACCTCTCAACCTCATGCACGATCTCTGGCTCCAGGGTGGGGCCCCGGCTGCGCCATACCGGGCGACGTCATGGAACTCATAATTGTTTTCATCATTAAGGGGGTTTTGAACCGCTCTTAGTCTGACCCGTTGCCTAGGACCTGTTTGCCTTGGGAGACCTTACCAGGGGCATATAGCCTCAGACAACATAGCTCCTAGGGTCACACGGTACTCAAACCCCTCCACCACGTTAAGGTCGCAGTTCATGGAGGGGTGAAAAAGATTGCAATAATAAATTTGAGGTAAAACTGATTTTGTCCCCCTGCATGTCATCAACATTGATCAACTATATCAGCAACATTACACTTAATTCTCATTGTTAGGTACATTTGCATTCACGCTGGGAGCATCATCTATGGATCTGTCTCAATATTCGTGAATATATCTAGAAAATCTGTGCGTATATTCATCACAACTCACAAATCTAATTAGGATAAATGTGAAGAAAAAATGTGTAAATAAAAACATTCTGTAAATATCTAAACATATAAACATACAAATACAATTTGTGGATCTGTAAAAACATATTTCACAAATAAAACACAAATCTGTAAAACATTTACAACTGCTGCTTAACATTTACAAGTGCTGACTTACATTTACAATTCTTAAGTTTATATACGGATCAGAATTTTTTGAGACATATTTTCTTGTGTTCTTGAGCCTGGTAGATTGGAGTCTATAGGTATCTAGGACCCGTTTCCCCTGAAATATGAGTATTAAGTTTGTATAACAATATTTGACTGTATCACCAATGGGTAATACAACGCAGAGCGTGTTTTCGACTTCAGTGCAACTAACTTAAGCACAGTTAGTTATGTCAGCCTACATCTGGTTGGCTAGCTAACCAGCTGGCTACTGTAGCTTAACTAAAGTAATGAAGGTATCTAACCTAGGATTGCCACCCGTCCCGTATATAAAATGAAAAATAAAATGCACTGTCCCTTACAGAATCAATATGGGATGCTATTTGTTTTGTGCACACCCTACTGTAAGCTTGGATTGACATGAAAAATAATAAAACCAAAATAGTGTCATGAAACATAGCGGAGAAGTATTTAATCAGAATGATAGGGGAGTTGTCTGTCACTGAACGTCATCGTTGCCCTGGTTACGGAGACTCAGATGCACGGTAACATCAGCAATGCAGTTTTCCCAGATAAACTAGTTGACAGTTCTGTAAGCAGAAGATATGTCCCTCCGCACACACAAGCTCTGTGCGTTTGTGTGAGGGGAAATTTAACCAATATCCCAAGTCAAGTCACTTTTATTTATATAGCACACTTTAAAATAAATTGTGTTGACCCCAAGTGCCTCAAAACAGGTATACGTGCAGGCGCTAGAACAAATGTTTTGGACGGGCTTTTGATTGCCATGGACTTGCACATTTTTCCTACTTATCAACACAGAACAGTAGCTAAAGCACGATGGACGGACAGCAAATAATCTTTGCATGCAAGACTTGCTGAGGATATATACTTGCAAAATACTCAGCTGTCAATCAAATTTGAAAGCTTTAGTAACTGCAGGAGTTACACATCCTTTGTAGCTTAGTGATCACATCACTTAAAGCACATCTTCAATCGCATTTGCAGATGAAGTCAAGAGAGCTAGCCTACATTCCCAACAGCAGACAAAGGCAAGAGAGCTCACTGACATTCCCAACAGTAATTAGTGAAGTACATTATTGGGAAGCATCTTAGCCAAACTATTTTTCTGGTGCAAAGAATTCGTGCTGGGAGGCAATGCCCCTTTGCCCCCGTGTCTGTATACATGATTAAAGGAATAGTACATAAAAGGCAACAATACATAATATAATACAATATTACATATAATACATAGAGGGAAAGACTAAAATGTAAAACACTTAAGACAACTAAGATTATGTAAAATCCTTTCAGAGTAATACAATAAGAAGTTAATCGAATAAAACCAACAACAGATTAAAAAAACAGAGGAGGTTAAAAATAAGTAAAGAGTGGACTTGACAAAAACCAAGGGACAACGTCAGACTGAACTAAAAGCAAGAGAAAAAAGTTTTGATTTTTAATATTTGATTAAATTTGATTTAAAATTTTCAATGGTGGAACTGGACTTAATGTGGGATAGGAGACTATTCCAGAGCATAGGAGCAGCAACAGACAAAACCCATGTCTACGATCTGATGTTCTAATCCTTAATATAATTGATGCAACTGTTCATTACTCCTGTTTACTCTTTTTCTATGATATTCATGTTCACAGTAGCTGAGGTCTAGCAAATAATGCATAAAATAACAAACTGGTGCATAGAAATTCACCAGAATGCAGGGAATGAAGCATCTGACACTCTCATTGGGGAGGATCCCCAGACCCCGCTAGTAGTTAGTGTAGGGTATAATGTGTCAGAATGGTGATTTATGGCCCTGGGGGGCGGGACTTCCATATTGATGTGACAGGTGGGCGGGACATCCGGTTTGTAGGGTGGGACTTCCTGTATGACATATGTTAGGGTGGGACTTCCTGTATGACGTATGTTAGGGTGGGACTTCAGGAGTGACGTATGCATGTCCGGTGACTTTGTGATTTATGATTACATTGATGTGTCAGTGTTTGATGTTTAACAACGCCTGATGAGCAAACCAGACTAGTGTTATAACAGGTGGGTTATGTTTGATGATTAACAAATGGGGCTTAGAGTTCCGGAATGTTAATTAACAAATGGGGCTTAGGGTTCCGGAATGTTAAATTCCCAGGCAGTAAATAAGTGTTGTGTCAGCGGTAAGTTGTTTGGTGTTAAACAAAAGGGTGCCAGGGTTCCAATGCCATGTGGTACAGATGTAAACTTCCATGTTTTACAATGTGGTTGTAACATGGAGTTTTTCCACAAGCACGGAGTTACACGTGAGAGACATGTTTTTTCTGTAAGATATAAAGAAGAGGATGGGGAGGGACTTACGATTTTGGATAGTTTTCAGCCCAACATTCATTTTAACAAGCAATGGGCTTCAAGGTTATATCTGCCCAGTAGTAATGGTCCCTAAATAACCACTAATACAAACTGTAGTATATGCAGGTTAGAAATCATCCCGTGTCTCACGGTTTGTAGTCCAACACAGCATTACAGCAAACTAACAGCGCATGAGCAATGCTATTATTTTGAAGGAGTATCCATGGCCCAGGGCCAACCACACATTTCGCAAAGGTGGATTGTGTCGCGGTTGGGGTGTATGTATGAGCAATGGTGAGTTTTGTAATAAAAATGGTTGTTTAAGTCAGCATTAACTTCTAAGTTGCATTATAAGGCAAAACGTTACAAAGTTACCAGCAAGGTCGCGTATAAATTTGCATGAACAACGGTGAATCGTTGACAGCTAAGGATAGGTTATTTCAGGTAATTAAAACATTCGTAAAGGCGTCTTTTGAAATTGTACAACAGAGATCAACGCAAGATTGTTTTCCACACATTGGTAGAAATGTTTAATAATAGGCAACGTTGGTTAAAAAAAATACTATAGTATTTGTGTTAGTATGGGGTTATGCTGTCACTTCCGGGTGAAGATGTGCTGCATTCTCTTAATGAACAACTCGTGAAATCTGATTTTGTATTGCTGCATTATGGTCCTGTGTTTAATGTTGAACTAATGTCGATATGGTGACAATAGCAAGCGTTTATATGTAAGCAGATGAGTTTATCGTTAATATATACAATTATATGACGTGATGTCACGGCTGAGCCGCGAAAATTAACGAGAACGGTGGTTCTACCAGACAGGGTGTATCAATATATTTGGTTGCCAAACGGCTACAATAATCAGAACTAAATAGTTAAGTTTTATCCTGAATTTGTATCATTGCAGCATGTATAGTTCTAACACAATTTGAATCTAACGTGAAGAACGATGACATGTGACCAATGACAAAGTTAAGAGGCGTGACTTGTTGGAGGCGCCCCGGCTGCGATGTGAAGACCGAAATTAAACCCCGCAGCATCCACAAAAGTCAGCTGTTGTTTGTATCGTTTCTGTTGTAAGTACAAGTTATTTTATTTGAAGTAATTTATTTGAATTGTGATGCAACTTTTTAAGAATTTGTAAATCAATTTTACGATTGCGCAATCCATTCATTTTTAGCTGTCTTTCATATTGCCTGTTTAAATCTCCGGTTTAGGTTGAGCGGAATTAAACATTGACCGTGTTTGGTAAACACATTTTTGGACCTCCAAATCTTGGTAAGTAGACTTTTGACATTATTGTTAATCAGCTTTAATTACCTGTATACGCTTGCTAATCCTATTTGTATTTAGTTCAAGTGACCGGCATCTGCGTCAGTTGGACTGGGCGGTCAGACAGTGATCTTACACAACCTGAGCAGATACTTTGTGTAAGTTTAATTATTTACAGACATTTTTAGTCTTGTTCTAAAGTGTTATTAACAATTATGACTATGCATACTGACCCTTGGTACAACATTCTATATTCCAACAGATTGAGGACAGCCGGGGTGATGATACAAAGTACATTACCACAATGGGGTCAGTTACGGACACCCTTCCTTGTGGCTGCACAGCGTGAGGGGATTTTTGTTTTCTTTCAGGCTTGAAAGCTGAAGGTAATACAGCCAACTCTTCAAAACTGCGCTGTATGTGAATGTATGTTTGAGTTAGAATATTTAAATCTGAAAAGTGGATTGTTATTTACACGTTAAACCAGAGAAATGGCGAAAGATAATGCTAACAACAGACCAGACACGGAACAGCCAACAACCTCTACACATAATCAATCGACCACACCCCAAAATACAAATGAACCAACCGTTACTTTGTTACACAGCGATGCGCACAATAATCCTCAGATACAAGGCTTGTTAACCGAGCTTAGTAGCCCCCATTTTTCACATGATCTAGTTGACACTCCTTCGAGCTCTCTGATGCAAACTCAGTGCAGTGATGGCGATGTTAGAGTTATACAGCGTAATGCGTTTGACAATGTTGAATTACGACAGTTGATAAATTTACAAAATACTGGTGAAGTTGGTGATTTTGGCACATTCTACGCAAGTATTATGGCAGGCTTGGCAGCCTCAGACTTTGTACACGGGCCTGGTGATCGTCTGCAGATTGAGTTGATTGGTGAATCTCTGATAGACCCCGTACATGTGACCATGAGAGCGGATTAATATAATGAACGCACGTTTGGTAATTTACTTGAAAGTGTTATGCAGAGTAATGCCGAGATTATGATTGATGAATCACTAGAACTGGTGGTACAAATTGTCAAAAACCGTGAGGGTGGTGCCCCGCGACGTAAAGCTCAAACATTGTTGATAGATCAGATTATCAATAAAAAAAGAAGACATTTATTTGTGGCTGTGAATAATGATTCTGCATGTTTTTCCATTTGTTTGATGGGTATGTTGAACCCGCAGTACACATATCCTGAGGCCCTGCTTAGTGGTCGAGAGCTACATAAGGGGGCTGGTTTAGCGTTAGATGAATGTGTGTCATTCACAGATATCGTTAGGTTTGAAGAAATGACAGGGTGTAAAATTGTTGTCTTTCATCGAACAAGGGATGGTCACTTTACCAAGTTTCAAAACAGTGAGGACATCCACCCTAGAACTGTCTTTATGTACTTACATGATAACCATTTCTACGGTATCACAAATCTGAAGGGTTTTCTGGGTGTGTCTTATGTTTGTGACTGGTGCTATACCGGTTTCAACACACGTGGTGATCATGGTTGTAAACATAGCTGTAGTGTCTGTCTTCATGAAGATTGTCATACCCAACCCCGTAAACACAAAGCAGTGCCCTGACTGTAAACGGTTATGTTATTCTGATTTTTGTTATAGCCAGCATAAACGCTTGAAGCACTACAAAAGTGCGGGTCGTTGGGTTAGCAGGTGTGACCAGAAGAAATACTGTGTCGACTGTGGTCGCTATTACAATGTCAGTATTGCCAACTATAAAGCACACAGGGGCATTGCTAACATGTGCCCCAATTATAACGTGGATCTGGCGGTTGAAATGAATCATCAGTGTTTTATAAAACCAGCCAAGCCCGAGGACCCCAGTGAGCGCTACATATTTTATGATTGTGAGACTATTGCCAATCCGGTGAATGGTGTACACACTGCAAAAGTTGTGTGTGCAATACGCTTTGATAACAAGACGTGGTGTTCAGCCGGAGATGGTTGTGTCACTGCTTTTTTTCAAAAGTTTAGGCAACCGAAATATAATGACTACACATTTATAGCACACAACTCTAAAGGTTTCGATGGTTACATCTTGATGCAGTACCTTGCTAACAATGGTATTGGCACGACACTTATTGCTAATGGTAGCAAGCTCATGATTTTTACAGACAGCACATTCAATCAGATATACATTGATAGTCATTGCTTTCTACCTATGAAGCTGTCAGCCTTGCCACGTGCTATAGGTTTTAAGGATTCGAAAAAAGGCTACTTTCCTTACAAATTTAACATCAAGGAGAATGAGAACTATGTTGGCCCCCATCCGGAACCGCATTACTATGGTGTGAATACCATGATGGCTAAAGAAAAAGATTAGTTTTTGCAATGGTATGCAACTGTTTCCGCAGACCCCTTTGTCATGCAGGATGAAATAAAGGCTTACTGCGTGAATGATGTGGTCATCTTGAGAGAGGGTTGTATGCGCTACAGACTCGAGTTCCTGGAGTGTGGTGGTGTTGACCCATTCCGGTCAATTACGACTGCTTCGGCTTGCATGAAAGTCTTTTGCAACAGATTCCTCACCAAGGACACCATTGCATTGGTCCCCTCAGACAACTACAACCGTTGTCAGAAGACATTCTCAAACAGCTCAATCCAGTGGCTTGAATTTGTGGCCTCCGATGAGAATATATCAATACAGCACGCCCTGAACAGGGGTGAAGTGAAAATCAGTGCCTACTACGTTGATGGATATGCTGAACGCGATGGTTTTAGCACGGTCTATGAATTTCTATGTTGTTTCTGGCACGGTCACCCAAAGTGTCATTGTTCAACTAGCATCAATCCAATGACAAAGATTCAGTATGGGTTGATGCACCAGCAATGGTTGACAAAGCTAGAGGCTTTGAAAGAACAACACAACGTACATGTTCATTGGAACCGGCTTAAAAACACATCCGCAGATGTCAAAGCTTTCTTGAAGACCTTTGGTGCTCCAGAGCGCCTTGACCCTCGGGATGCTCTTTTTGGTGGTCGTACTAATGCGATTCATCTGAAGTTTACGGCTCGAGAAGGGGAGACTATTCAGTATAACGATGTCTGTAGTCTTTACCCATTCTGCAACAAGACAAAGACTTATCTGATTGGGCATCCAGACATAATTTTTTGAGATTTCAAACCACTAGACAACTACTTTGGTATTGTTAAGGCTACAGTGTGTCCACCGAAAAGCCTTTATCACCCCGTTTTACTACACAGGGTTGGCGGTAAGCTGTTCTTTCCATTGTGTAGATTATGTGCAGAGTCTGAAAGCCAGGTAACTGATTGTTCACATACTGATTCAGAAAGATCTTTAACCGGTACCTGGGTTTCTATTGAGCTGGTTAAGGCTGTTGAGAAAGGTTATCGCATTGTGGAAATATTTGAAGTCTGGGATTTCACCAGGACATCAGATGATCTTTTTGCAGATTACATGAGAACATTCCTGAAGCACAAGCAGGAAGCTAGTGGCTTCCCACCATCTGTGGTTGACGATGAAGCTAAAGACCGGTATATCCGTGAATATCATGAAAAGGAGGGTGTTGCAGCTTGACAAGGAAAACATTGTTGTGAACAGTGCTAGGCGATCTTTAACTAAATTGGCAATGAATAGTCTTTGGGGTAAGATGGGTGAGCGGACTAACCTTATGAACACAATGTTAATTACAGATCCGGAGGAGTTTAGCCACTACCTCTTTTCCAGTGAAATAGATGTTGGTTATTTCTCGTTCATCTCAGACACTGTTGCAATGGTACAGTGGCGTTACACAAAACAGACACCAATCAAACCACGTAACGGCAACATTTTTATTGCCGCGTTCACAACCGCTTATGCTAGACTTGAGTTGTATTCACTCTTGGAGAAGTTGGACAGACGTGTACTCTACACAGACACTGATTCCGTGATCTTTGTCACACGCCATGGGGATTGGGTCCCCCCACTGGGCCCGTTCTTGGATGACTTGACCGATGAGTTACTGGATGGTGACAGCATAGCTCAATTTGTTAGTGGTGGGCCAAAGACATATGGTTACAAAACCGTTAAAGGTCTGACCTGTCTCAAAGCAAAAGGCATTACGCTCAACAGCTACAACACAACCATTGTTAATTTGGAGACGCTGACACGACTGGTTGACAACTTTGTACGGGGTGAGGGCGGTGATGATGATCATGTCCTTGCTAATGCAGACACAATTGCTAGAGATAAAAGAACATTCACGTTGAAAAACCGAGTAGTGTCTAAGCGTTTCAGAGTTGTGTACAACAAGCGTGTACTGCTCCCTGATTACAGCACAAGGCCTTATGGGTACTAAACCACAGTCTAGGATGGATAGCGGTTTTGACCCGCGACTACAACACCCGTTCAGCTGTGTCATTAGTGGCCACAGTAACTCTGGTAAAACATATTTTGTGAAGATGTTGTTGGATAATGCAGAGGTTGTATTCTCCAAAGAAATTCAAAATATCGTCTGGGTTTATTCATGTTGGCAACCGCTGTATGACGAACTGTTGAAAGTAAGGGAGATACATTTTATAGAAGGTCTACCAACATCGCTGTGTGATGACAATCTGCTACCGATTCAGAAAAACAACCTTTTAATTATTGACGATTTAATGAAAAGTGCATCAGAGAGTTTGGAGATGGAGAGAGTTTTCACACAATATTCACACCACCGTAACCTGAGTGCAATTTACCTCGTCCAAAACATGTTTGTTAAAGGCAAATCTAGTAGAACTATTAAATTCAACACAAACTACCTCATCTTGTTTAAAAACCCCTGCGACAATCAGCAGATTAGTATTTTAGGCAGACAGATATACCCCGGTCTTTCTCGATTCTTCATGGAGAGTTTTAAAGATGCAACACATCCGCCTTTTGGTTATTTACTTATTGACTTTAAAGCTACAACACCAGAAGACTACCGTCTGAGAACAGGGTTATTTTCAGGGTATTGGCCTGTCGTGTACGTTCCTAAGAAAGTTTGATCATTTCTAAACGCATTCGTAGAAATTTACCACTTTTGAAAATGATATTTAAGGCACCGGCAAGTCAACGAAAAGTTATTTTAGAATCAGCATCCACCGACCTCATTCTATCACTCTGTGAAATAGCGCTTAATCTAAGGCGCGGTAATATACCCTTAACCGAGTCGCAGCTCCGAAAAGTAAAGAGACAAAAAGCCAAAAGTATATACATGTCTAGAAAGAACACTTCAGTTGCACGGAAAAGAAAAACCATCAACCAATCTGGAGGTTTTCTACTGCCGTTACTAAGCGTTGCAGTTCCATTCTTCTCAGTCTAATTGCATCGAGATAGGGTTAAACAACATGGAGCATGCTCAGAAAATGTTTCTGGTGCCACAACATCAGTTAGAAAAACTGCGAGAATCCAAAACGACTAGCACCGATGTAAGACAATCTGTTGTTGAAGTCAAACACTTCCCCGAGTTGGTTTGTTGGAAAGGAGAATAAAACGCCAGGAGTCAGGTCAATTACCGTATCATATGTCCATTTATTACAGAAGCTTCTGGAGACACGTGTCGCCGCACAATGTCTAAGGATCAACATTCAACAGATCATTTTATACTTCTACTACGCCCAAAAGATAGAGTCGTTAAATTCACAAAACAAGTGTGCTATTGGTCCAGTTCCAGTTCTATTCCTTATAAGGATAAACGCAAACATCTTCTTGTCCCCTCCTGGTTTCTGTCTGGCCTGTCAGACTATGTGTGTGTGTCTCTAACCTGTGTCCTGTTTCTCAAAAGACAGACGTACTAAATCTTTCTCTCCCCGGCAACCGCTTGAACAGGGTTTCCTATTCTCCTACTTGCTCCTTCAGTTTCAGCTCATATTACAAACAATTAATATGTTTCATTGGTTACAACAGCTTATAACAGTTCACTAACTTATACAATCAATACATCTACATTGGTTACAACAGCTTACAACAGTTCACTAACTCATACAATCACTACATCTACACTGTTGAGAATGATTTGGACTCATCGATTCGCAATATACTGTTGAAGCCTGATATGGATTTACATGACAAAGTTAAAAGATATTCTGCCATTTTACAAAGATTTTTGACTGTTGTGCGCCAGGGGGAGCTTGATACAAACACCCTGACTTTAAGTCTACCCGGGTCTGAGACCAGGTCTGCTGTAGTAAACGTGACTGAGAATAAGCAAACTGTTGACCGAAATGTTGACCTTGTTGATGAAATTTTGGATAATGTGCCTGTGAAGCGTAGAAAGAATGTTGAATATATTCTTAATAGAATGCACAGGTCTAAAGATTTGACTTCATGGAATTCAAATGGTGAATTCGTTTTCAAAGGAGAGATAATCAAGGGCTCGCAGCTATTGGATCTTGTTAAAAGTGTGACAGCTACCAATACAATTTCTGACGATAGAAGACTGTTGGGGTGGGGTGTGTTTTTAGAGGCCATTGCATGTCTCAACATGCCTTTTACAACTATTCCAAATGCGCATGTAAGACGTAAAATCAATTTGTATAAACAAAAGTCTGGTGACACAATGGATGATTTAGCCACACCACCAGCAACTGGTTTTCAAACAAACAAAGCTTTCTTTGAACCTCATACCACGGACCCTGCAAAATGGCTTCCATTTTAATGTGTTTTTATTTTATTTGTGATACATTGTATGTTTGTTTTATCTTGAATAAATGTTGTATGAAAAATAATATGTAAACATTGATGTGGTTTTACAAATGTTTTTATTTTTGAATAATAAAGTTGTCATACACGTGATTGGCTTTTCTATTTCTTCAACAACCATGGCACAAATTAAACGTTTCATAAGATTGAGCATGTTGTATGCAATTAAACATTTGCTTATCACGCTTACTCTGGTACATCTTAGCTACAAACTTTGAGACTAGGGCATCATTTTCTCGTAAATCATCAGCATAAAAAGACATAAAATCTTTATAACTCAGACCTTTTGTCATTAGAAAGAGAAAGAACAAACAATGCTGTCCACACGTGGTTGAAACCAGGTCCTGTACTTGTTTTGAACTGTATTCCACATTCTCACAGGTTTTCAGAAAGGCCTTAATTGACTTGGGAAAATATGTAAAATCCGGGGGGTTTCCAAAACTGTCATAAAACCTTCCAATGCCATCATCCGTTATGTAAATAGCCAGCCAGTGCTCCCCAGGTTGATTGCTTGGGTGTGTATGAACAATCATCATTGATGCAACATCTCGGACAGGCACCCTAGGTAGTTGGTCACATGCCAGCACACCATAGAAATGGGTCCTAGATGAAAATTGGTTCACCGCACTGGTCAACTCTGCGGTATTCATTTCCACACAGTTCTCCTAATAGTAGTCAACCATGACTTGTCGCCGGTTTGACACTTCGATAATGGAGTCAAAGATTGAATAAACAACTAAATTAATTGTGTGGGGTAGTGGTTGTCTGAACCTCATCTCAAGTCATACATTCCCTGACTTGATCAAGGATATGTGCTGACCACATTCCTCGTCTGGCGCGCAGTTGAATGCATAAAGGGCATAGCCGTGTAAGAAGTCCGACCTGTCAATAGCCAAGGCTTGGTCCTTTAGGTGTTTTCCTGAAGCTAAGGCCAATTGGTAAAATTCACGCACTGCAGACCCTGTTGTGTAATTTGTTTGGAATGGTTTGCTAGGAAATTGCTGACCATCTACATACATAGCCATAAACTCCAAATTATAATGTTTGAAATTAAATGGATTCTTTGTGTAACTTCCGGTGAAACTGTCATTGTCCACCAATCCGATTACAATACATTTTGGCAGAGGTCCTAAAAATAGGTTTTCCTGGTTACAAACACGACCCCCAGCCGGTAAACTAAATGTCTTCATACACACTCTTTCAATTGGGTACTTGGCATTGGTTGAGAGTAGCGCTTGAGCGTGTCCAAGTTTCACGGCTGGCGAAACAGACACTTTCTTGACAAATAGTGATGCTGATAGTATATGCAAACGATAACGCACATCCCCGACCCCAATAAGGCAGAACTCATCTTTACCGCGCACCATCCTAACCTTTATGTCAATGCTGTTTAACATAAGTTTCTCTTGAAAGAAGATATCGCTATGAACAGGGCCAATCATTTCAAATGTTGTGCTATCCGCCGAATAGGCTGCCCTTTTCGTAAGTCCATCGTTCTCGCCTGCAGGGTCCGTAAAACAACCCAGCTGAAAACTGTGTCTTTAATGTATCACATCCATAATTCAGAATGCTCTCTATAACGGCTCTGTTGGGGTATGAGTTGCTACTCTGGCTAATTAAACGATCACCCAAGGAGACATCCACTTGTGAAAATAGAGTGGCTATCGGATAGTTGATAACCCCAACACGTGCTCCGTCATCAATATTAGTTCCGTCCGGTTTAGTGACTTTTACACGTAGGTACAGCAAAGTATTGTTTAGATCAACGTAGTCTTCGCCATTCCCGGCAATAAAGATTTCCAGAGGGGCTGCGTCTGATATTGCTGATAGGGTCGGTATTTCAATGTATGTATTTTTCTCAATAGATGTCTGTGTGAATGGAACTGTGAATAAATCCAACTCTGTCTTCATACATTCGCCAGACATACGGTGTAGGAGTGCCATCTCTCTAAAATATATTCTTAATCAGATTTGTCGTGTTCCCTTTGAGTGTCCTCCGGGGTGTATGTCCTCTTTTAACCGCGGCTCTTGTTTTTGTCTCATTCTTGCGTTTTTTACTCTTGGGTAGGCTCCGCCTACCAGGTGGTCTCTTTCTAACACCTCACGACATAACCATCAATCCAGAACCATCCTGCTGTTTTGTTTGTCGTGACATAACACTGTTGACAACATCGCCGACTATGTTCCTAGCCGCACTCTTCAGATGTGGTTTTGCTATGGAGAACCCACGCTTCATCAAAGGTATTGCCATCCGGAAAAGCCCTCGGAAAAGGCCCCCTAGACCGGCCCCATACATTGCTGAGCTACCATGATACCCTGGTAAACCGTTACCGGCCTGTGTTGTGTAGTATTCAACATACCTTCGAGGATCATCATAGAGCTTCTGCGGGTGCATCTTAAACTCTAAAAGATTGTTTGACGGGTCTGAAGTGTAATTTTGCAAATCACCTTCCCCACTACAAATGAAACCAGCTGGTTTTGATCAGATTTTACTTCAATACAGATCTCATCAAATTGTCTCTTACTAAGAGGTACGTAGTGTGGCTTGTTGTACGTCACTGTGACAACTTCGTTCTTTCTCCCTGTAATATGTACAGTTTGATAATCAATTATATCTGTGTAGATGTATTGGGTGTTAAACCCCGCCAGAATATCTGTGGGGTATGTTCCGTACCATGTGGCGGACCACCGCTCGTCTGGTTTTAACCCCAATATCTGTTCCAGTTTTGCGCTAAATTTCAAACTAAACTGGGGCTCACCTTTTAGAAACACTCCATTTTTAAATTCATCGTACCCCACCGATAAACCATGTGTTTTTATATGACTGTTGAGCTCTATCACTAGTTTTAATATGCTGCTGTAATAACCGGTGTCGAGTTCATATTTCCACAACGGGTGGTTGTGGAGGCAAAAACTCGGGCCTGGGAGGAGTTCGGTGAGGCCATGGAGAAGGACTATCGGCTGGCCTCGAAGAGATTCTGGCAAACCATCCGGCGCCTCAGGAGAGGGAAACAGTGCCCTACCAACGCTGTTTACAGTAGAGGTGGACAGCTGTTGACCTCAACTGAGGATGTCGTCGGGCGGTGGAAGGAGTACTTCGAGGATCTCCTCAATCCCGCTGACACGTCTTCCTCAGAGGTGGACTCGTCCATCACCCGGGCTGAAGTCACTGAGGTGGTCAAGAAACTCCTCGGTGGCAAGGCACCGGGGGTGGATGAGATCCGCCCTGAGTACCTCAAGTCTCTGGATGTTGTGGGGCTGTCTTGGTTGACACGCCTGTGCAACATCGCGTGGCGGTCGGGGACAGTGCCTCTTGGATGGCAGACCGGGGTGGTGGTCCCTCTTTTTAAGAAGGGGGACCGGAGGGTGTGTTCCAACTATAGGGGGATCACACTTCTCAGCCTCCCCGGGAAAGTCTATGCCAGGGTTCTGGAGAGGAGAATACGGCCGATAGTAGAACCTCGGATTCAGGAGGAACAGTGTGGTTTTCGTCCGGGCCGTGGAACACTGGACCAGCTCTATACCCTCTACGGGGTGTTGGAGGGTTCATGGGAGTTTGCCCAACCAATCCACATGTGTTTTGTGGATTTGGAGAAAGCATTCGACTGTGTCCCTCGCGGCATCTTGTGGAGGGTGCTTGGGGAATATGGGGTCCTGGGTCCTTTGCTAAGGGCTGTCAGGTCCCTGTACAACCGAAGCAGGAGCTTGGTCCGCATTGCCGGCAGTAAGTCAGACTTGTTCCCAGTGCATGTTGGACTCCGGCAGGGCTGCCCTTTGTCACCGGTTCTGTTCGTAATTTTTATGGACAGAATTTCTAGGCGCAGCCAGGGGCCGGAGGGTGTCAGGTTTGGGGACCACACAATTTCGTCTCTGCTCTTTGCAGATGATTTTGTCGTGTTGGCCCCTTCTAACCAGGACCTTCAGCATGCACTGGGACGGTTTGCAGCCGAGTGTGAAGCGGTGGGGATGAAAATCAGTACCTCCAAATCTGAGGCCATGGTCCTCAGTCGGAAAAGGGTGGCTTGCCCACTTCAGGTTGGTGGAGAGTGCCTGCCTCAAGTGGAGGAGTTTAAGTATCTAGGGGTCTTGTTCACGAGTGAGGGAAGGATGGAACGGGAGATTGACAGACGGATCGGTGCAGCTTCTGCAGTAATGCAGTCGATGTATCGGTCTGTCGTGGTGAAGAAAGAGCTGAGCCGCAAGGCGAAGCTCTCGATTTACCAGTCAATCTACGTTCCTACTCTCACCTATGGTCATGAGCTTTGGGTCATGACCGAAAGGACAAGATCCCGGATACAGGCGGCCGAAATGAGCTTTCTCCGCAGGGTGGCCGGGCGATCCCTTAGAGATAGGGTGAGAAGCTCGGTCACCCGGGAGGAGCTCAGAGTAGAGCCGCTGCTCCTCCACATCGAGAGGGGTCAGCTGAGGTGGCTTGGGCATCTTTTTCGGATGCCTCCGGAACGCCTTCCTGGGAAGGTGTTCCGGTCCCGTCCCACCGGGAAGAGACCCCGGGGAAGACCTAGGACACGCTGGAGGGACTATGTCTCCCGGCTGGCCTGGGAACGCCTCGGTGTCCCCCCGGAAGAGCTAGAGGAAGTGTCTGGGGAGAGGGAAGTCTGGGCATCCCTGCTTAGACTGCTGCCCCCGCGACCCGGCCCCGGATAAGCGGGAGAAGATGGATGGATGGAGTTCATATTTCCAAGTTTTTTCGTTTTTCAAGTCAAGTAGTTCAAATGCGTTTTCGCCCTGTGTAAAAGTTTTCCACGTATGCGGGTATTGGAACTCTATCAAAGATACTTCCCAATCGCCTTTCAAATCTATACCTTTGGCAAATTTAGTGGTATAGCACGAACTTGTGTTGCTTGGATAGACCTGACTGGATGAGTTACTGGGTAGCGTTATGTAGAAGCCACCGTCACCCATGCTGATCGCAGTCAATGTAAATGACGTGATCCTGTAAATCCTGGAGTTTTATCCAGTTTCTAGGTCAACCACTTGTTCCGATGGTATCCAGCTGTTGAATTTCTCAGGCCAACCAAGCCACTTCACAAGACACATTTTCCTCCCTTTCTGTACTTTCTCATTCAAAACTGCTTCCACTTTAAAAGTTTTATCCTTAGCCACGATTATTTTCAGCAATTCCTGTTCATAAAAGGTCCCAACTATCACATCACCATCGTAATCTTTTATTCTATATACAGGAGGTACCCGAGGAATGCATTCTGTTATTGTAAAATATTCATCTGTGTACCCTTTTTCATAGCCTTTTGTAAACGCACCTCTCAGCTTTGAGAGTCTCACAGTATCCCCAACCTGGAACTTGTAGCTTTGATTACCATTTCTCGTTAATGTTGTACCATACAGTTTCTTGAGAACTAAAACTAGAAACATTTTCTTCACAAACGTCAGCAGGCTTCATCTTAATAGACCGATGGTAGCTATGGTTGTACCCACGAACTAAATCTTGAATAACCTCAACATAGCGGTGAGTGTTGGCTGCTGTCAGATACCTCCACATTCGTGATTTAATTGCTTTATTAAACCTCTCAACGATATTCGCTTTGACATAATTTCCTGTAGCAAAATGTTTTATGTTGTACTTCTTCATCAACATTTCAAACTGTGAATTAAAAAACTCCTTCCCCTTGTCAGTTTGTACTTTTTGTGGTGTTCTTCCTTCTTTTAATGTCTTCAAATGCTCGCTTTACCTCTATAGCGCTTTTATTTCTCAGCACGCGAATCCATGCGTATTTGCTTAATACATCTATGCATGTTAACATAAATTTCATGTTATCGTTTTCCACACTGTAAGCACTCATGTCAACCAAATCCAGCTGAAATTGTGAATTTATATCATGAACAATAACTCTTATTTCTTTTAAAATGTATAGCTACAGGCCTGTGTAGCGTGTATGTATCCTGGGCGATGTTGAAGTCTAACACTTCCCCGAGTTGGTTTGTTGGAAAGGAGAATAAAACACCAGGGGTCAGGTCAATTACCGTATCATATGTCCATTTATTACAGAAGCTTCTGGAGACACATGTCGCCGCACAATGTCTAAGGATCAACAGTCAAAACATCATTCTTATACTTCTACTACGCCCAAAAAGATAGAGGCGTTAACTTACAAAGTGTGTGCCATTGGCCCAATCCCAGTTTTATTCCTTATAGGATAACTGCAAGTATCCCCTTGCCCCCCTTCTGGTTTCTGTCTTGTCTGTCTGACTATGTGTGTGTGTCTCTGACCTGTGACCTGTTTCTCACAAGACAGACATACTAAATCTTTCTCTCCCCGGCAACTGCTTAAACAGGGTTTCCTATTCTCCAACTTGCTCCTTCAGTTTCAGCTCATATTACAAACATTTAATATTTTGTTTCATTGGTTACAACAGCTTATAACAGTTCACTAACTCATACAATCACTACATCTACAGCGAGCAATGTTTAACAATGTTTTATTTGAGTTTTCGAAATTACACAACCAATATATTCAGAAAAGTTACACAAACATTCAGATTTCTCATAGTCTTTGTTTATATACATGTTAACATGAGAACTGAAGCTACCCTGGCCTTAGACAACAGACTCTTTGCTTTCATCACACCATGACCCCGCTGCGTCGCATACAACATCCTCATTAAATTTGTCCGTGTACTCATCCCTGTTCTCACTCAGTCTCTGTGTGATGTTCGGCTCCAACTTGAGCTCGTGCAGAAAGTTCTCAGCGGCCTCGTGAACATCAGTCATCAGTGTGTGAAAACCAGATGCGTTCAAAGCCTTGACCAACACTTTTCAGTCGTGGTGTTAAAACTGTCGCCACAATGTCATCATAATGGGCCTCAAAAAAATACTCAGGCGGTTCGAGACATGAATGTCTTGTCTGGCTCGGGTGGTCCACTTCGCATCCGATGCATGCTTTGTGTAGAATAGCCCCAACAACGTTTTCCAGAATCATACCCATTGTTGCTTTGATGATCTTTAAAATTTTTGGTGCAAGTTGTTTGTCCATTTTTTGATAACTCTTGTTAGCATTTGAAAGGTATGACAGGTTAAGAGGACCTAGTTGATCACCAACCCTGTCAATCCAATGGTAGTTTCTTGTTGGGTATGCCGGTGGAATCGAGCTGTCTGGGTCAGGGGTTCCGTAGAAGGCTTCAGCGTTGTCATCCCAGGCGTCACACAGCCAGACCTCAGCCTTGGGTTCTTCAATCACCGCTTGGTTGTAATCTTGAGACATGTTTCGTAAATTCTTCCGACTGCTTGAATGTCACCGGCGGTCTGTCGGTTTTTATGCTGTGCTGATGAAGGTGTTGGCTTAAGGCGGGGCTTCGGGGTCTTAGGTCAGTCGATCAGTCCGCAGTCACAAACTAACACGCTGATATTTTCCGGAAATAATTCTAATCTGACAGAGTCATACTCTTTCAGCCCCTCGACAACTTTAAACAGTACATCTACTGTATTATGTGGGCCTTGTTTTGGCCCCAAATAAAACACTTTTCGAAAGGTGACCCATAAACTGGCATTAAAAACCATTTGATCAGTCACACCAGCCTTAAACACTTGGCCTTCGGGTAATTCATAAAATGCAACCTCCGGTAGCTCTGGGTCGATGTATCCCCCGATCTGACCATCGTCCAATTTCCACTCCTGTGTCAACATATCCTGGTGTAGTTGATGGATTCGGGTTAAACTCTGCATCGGTTTCTTCGGGGCTGGCATGTTGATTGCATCTCTGCGGTCCATTTGCAATTTCTTACCAAATCGCTGAGCTGCGTTTAAGCTGTTAGCTTTCACCGGTGTTTCACCCAAAACATTGATAGCAGCACAATCCTCCATGTTTTGTAATGTGTAGGTAAGTTCGCTCAGGCAAGACTGACTGACCATCACCGATGTCTGCATGGTTTAAATACACAGACCACGCCAGTCAACCCATAAAACATGAAAGGTTAACAACCACCGTTTGTATGCCAGCTGTTGCACCCCTTGTCAGAAGATAAAACACTGGGGTTTTATATTTGTCGAACACCATTTGCTGTACACCAAACACCTTACCGCTGACACAACACTTATTTACTGCCTGGGAATTTAACATTCCGGAACCCTAAGCCCCATTTGTTAATCATCAAACATAACCCACCTGTTATAACACTAGTCTGGTTTGCTCATCAGGCGTTGTAAAACGTCAAACACTGACACATCAATGTAATCATAAATCACAAAGTCACCGGACATGCATACGTCACTCCTGAAGTCCCACCCTAACATACGTCATACCGGAAGTCCCACCCTAACATACGTCACTCCTGAAGTCCCACCCTAACATACGTCATACAGGAAGTCCCACCCTAACATACGTCATACCGGAAGTCCCACCCTACAAACCGGATGTCCCGCCCACCTGTCACATCAATATGGAAGTCCCGCCCCCCAGGGCCATAAATCACCATTCTGACACATTATATCCTACACTAACTACTCCCACTTCATTTGTGTCCCCCGGGTTTGGGGCCACTGGCAACCCTAATCTAAACCCACGCCGCAACTGACTGTTGACTTGCACAGCTGCATTTGAGTAATTCAGTATGAGTTTATTCTAGCTAGTGTTAGTGGTTATATAATTGTGCTCATAAGTTTGCATACCCTGGCAGAAACTGTGCAATGTTGGCATTGATTTTGAAAAGATGACTGATCATGCAAAAAAAGTGGTATTTTATATGAAGCCATTTACACACCCGATTCCAAAAAAGTTGGAATTGTGAGTAAAAAAGGAATGGAATAATTTACAAATCTCATAAACTTACATTTAATTCACAATAGAATACAGATAACATATCGAATGTTGAATTTTGTAATGTCATATCAAATATTGGCTCATTTTGGATTTCATGAGAGCTACACATTCCAAAAAAGTTGGGACAGGTAGCAATAAGAGGCCGGAAAATTTAAATGTACAGATAAGGAACAGCTGGAGGACCAATTTGCAACTTATTATGTCAATTGGCAACATGATTGGGTATAAAAAGAGCCTCTCAGAGTGGCAGTGTCTCTCAGAAGTCAAGATGGACAGAGGATCACCAATTCCCCCAATGCTGCGGTGAAAAATTGTGGAGCAATATCAGAAAGGAGTTTCTCAGAGAAAAATTGCAAAGAGTTTGAAGTTATCATCGTCTACAGTGCATAATATCATCCAAAGATTCAGAGAATCTGAAACAATCTGTAACGAGGACGCGCGTGGAGGACGCGCGCCACCCCTCCTGACGTGGTGTTCGGCGCACGTCATCGCTGGCCTTCTAGCCACGCCGCTCCTCCTCCCACGGCACTGTCCTGTTTTGTTATTGCACGCACCTGGTGTCCATTCCCTCATTAGATCGCATATATAAGTTCCTGTGTTTCCGGCTGTCTTTGTGTGGTATTGTTCTATGTTTGGTGTTACTTTGTGAAGCTGTTGCACTTTTATTTTGTGCCTGTGCCCTCTTGTTCTTTAAGCGTGCCATTTTTCCTAATAAGATAAGAACAGATAGTAAACTACCTCCCTGTGTTTGGCTCCTTATTTCTACACACGCACCTCAACAACACCTGTGACAGAATACCACACCAACAGAATGGAGTCAGTGGGGAGCGACCTAATCCACCAGCATGGGAGCATGATCGCGTCCCTGGGGGAGGCCGTGACAGAGATGGTCCAAGCTATGCGGCGGTTGGAGGCGAGGCTGCCATCTGAGCAGCAACCCCCGACACACAACCCGGCTGGAGTGCACCGTCACCGAGGAGGACCATACAATTGAGCCTTCCCAAGGGATTCGGCGGGGACGCTGCCCAGTGCTCTGGGTTTTTGCTCCAGTTGGAGCTCTACTTCACCTCCATCAGCCCTCACCCGGGGGATAGGGAGGAGGTCTTGGCCCTTGTCTCCTGCCTGAGGGGCAAGGCGTTGGCCAAATCCGTTTGGTCCACTAACGGGCCGGAGTTGGCCCATTACGGGGCGTTCGTCTGCCTCTTCCAGGCCGTGTTCGATCATCCGCCTGACGGCAGGGAGGTCGGCGAGCGTCTCGTGCACCTCAGGCAGGGGACAAGGAGCGTGCAGGCCTTCGCCCTGGAGTTCAGGACCCTGGCGGCGGGGTCGGGCTGGAACGAGAGGGCACTTATTGATCATTTCCGGTGCCACTTACAGCCTGATGTCCGTAGGGAGCTGGCATGCCGGGACACCATGTTGACATTCGACCAGCTCGTCAACATGGCGATCCGGCTAGATAATCTGCTAGCCACCCGCGGACGCACCGGGAATGATCACCCCCTCTGGTACCGCACGAAGGGAGACGGTGCGGTCTAGGGAGTGTTCCTTTTGTGGGAGGAAGGGACACTCTGCCTCCTACTGTTTCCAGCGAGGAAGGGCAGAGCGGAGGAAGCCTGACACCCCTACACTGAGTCAGGTGAGTAAACCACACACACTGTCAGGTCTCTCTGCGAAGCACATGACACTTTTGGTGGCCTTCCCTGATTTTCCTGCTAACTCCCAGTGTAAGGCACTCTTAGACTCAGGCGCAGCTGGGAATTTTATGGACAGCGGTTAGGCACAGAGACTGCGCATTCCGCTGGTGCCATTGTCTCAACCTAGGTCCATTACGGGCTTAGACAGCAAACCACTAGGCACTGGTCTCGTTGAGCACGTCACGTTGCCCATCACAATGACTGTACAGCACGCCCATACTGAACAAATTGAATTCCATGTTATCCACTCACCTGCTTTCCCTGTGGTGCTGGGTCTTCCCTGGTTGTCGGGACACAAACCGACTATTTCCTGGTCGCAGAGAGTGATGACAGGGTGGTCTCAGGGGTGTCAGGAGAGGTGTCTATGTGTTTCCGTAGGTGCGACCTCGGTGGAAAGTCCAGACAGTGTCCCCGCAGTGCGCATACCCCCGGAATATGTAGATTTAGCGTTGGTCTTTTCTAAGGCCATGGCTAGTCGTTTGCCACTACATTGGTCCGGGGATTGTGCTATGAATCTAAAGGGAGACGCTGTGCCACCTTATTGTCATGTGTATCCCCTGTCGCAGGCTGAAACGGCAGCGATGGAGACCTACGTGGCCGAATCCCTGCGGCAGGGGCAGATCCGCCGTTCCACCTCGCCCGCCTCCTCGAGTTTCTTTTTCGTGAAGAAGAAGGATGGGGGTTTGCGTCTATGCATTGACTACAGGGCGCTGAATAAACTGACTGTCCGTTATTCATATCCCATCCCCCTTATTTCCCAGTACATTGAGTCGATGCATGGGGCGCGCTTCTTCACGAAACTGGACCTCAGGAGCGCATACAACTTGGTGAGAATCCGAGAGAGAGACGAGTGGTTGACGGCCTTCAGCACCACCACGGGGCACTACGAATACCTGGTACTTGTGTATTCCGCTACGCGTGCTGAGCATGTGTCTCTCGTTCGCATGGTGCTGAAGCGGCTGTTGGAGCATGGCCTGTATGCTAAAGCAGAGAAGTGCGCGTTCTTCCAGCGAGCCGTCTCCTTCCTTGGGTTTTGAATTTCCGCCGATGGGGTGGAAATGGAGGTTGATCGTGTGTCAGCCGTGCGTGATTGGCCCGTTCCTACCACGGTTAAGCGGTACAGCGGTTTATTGGGTTTGCCAATTTCTACCGTAGGTTTATACGGGGCTTTGGCAAGGTAGCAGCTCCTATCACTTCCTTATTGAAGGGTGGGCCGAGCCAGATCACCTGGACGGCAGAGGCAGACGAGGCATTTCGCACCCTTAAGAGAATGTTCACCTCTGCCCCGGTTTTGGCTCACCCCGACCCGTCACTTCCGTTCATAGTGGAGGTGGATGCCTCAGAGGTAGGGATAGGTGCTGTGTTATCCCAACTATCAGGTACCCCTCCTAAGCGTCGCCCCTGCGCTTTTTACTCGCGGAAGCTCAGTGAGGCAGAGCGTAACTATGGCGTCGGTGATAGGGAGCTGTTGGCTGTGTTTAGCGCCTTGACTGTTTGGAGACATTGGCTCGAAGGAGCGAGACACGCGTTTGTAGTCTGGACCGATCACCAAAACCTGGAGTATATCCGGGCGGCGAGGAGACTGAACCCTCGTCAGGCCAGGTGGGCGTTGTTTTTTGCCCGGTTTGATTTCATGCTGTCATACGTGCCGGGTTCAAAAAACGCCAAGGCAGACACACTGTCTCGGTTATGTGACGCGGGTGTGAGGCGGGTAGATGAGACACCGATTCTGCCCGCCTCGTGCATTGTGGTGCCGGTTCTGTGGGACGTGGACGTGGACATTCAGCAGGCGTTGCGCGGCGATCCTGGGCCTCCTGGGTATCCTGTGGGTCGTCAGTACGTCCCGCTGGATGTTCGTGACCGTCTCATTTACTGGGCCCACACGTCCCCTTACATGGGTCACCCGGGCATAGACCGTACTGTGTGCTGCCTTACCGACAAGTACTGGTGGCCTGGCCTGGCCGAGGATGTGAGAGTGTACGTGTCCTCCTGTTTGGTGTGCGCTCAGTGTAAGGCACCTAGACACCTTCCGGCGGGTAAGCTACATCCTTTGCCCGTTCCACAACGACCATGGTCTCATCTGTCCATTGATTTTTTCACCGATCTACCCCCCTCACTAGGCAACACCACGATCCTGGTTGTTGTGGACCGGTTTTCAAAGGCCTGCCGGTTCCTTCCTCTCCGGGTCTCCCGACGGCCCTGCAGACCGCGGAGGCTCTTTTCACCCATGTCTTCCGGCACTACAGGGTGCCGGAGGACATTGTTTCTGACCGGGTTCACGTCTCGGGTCTGGAAGGCCTTTATGGGCCGATTGGGGGTCTCGGTCAGCCTCACCTCCGGGTTCCACCCCGAAGCTAATGGGCAGGTGGAGCGTGTGAACCAAGACCTGGGGTGGTTCCTGCGGTCCTATTGCCAGGATCGGCCTGGGGAGTGGTCGGAGTTCCTGCCCTGGGCAGAGTATGCTCAGAATTCCCTCCGCCACTCCTCCACTTCTTTGACCCCTTTCCAGTGCGTCCTAGGGTACCAGCCGGTCTTGGCACCCTGGCAGAGCCAGCCCAAGACCGGGGCTCCGGCGGTGGACGACTGGTTCCAGCACGCCAAGGACACCTGGTCCGTAGCTCATCAGCACATCCGGCGCGCCGGGGCTCGCCAGAAGTCCGCTGCCGACCGCCGGCGTAGCGACGCCCCGGTCTACACAGTGGGCGACCGGGTCTGGCTCTCGACCCGGAACCTCCCTCTCCGCCTGCCCTGCCGGAAGCTGGGCCCGCAGTTTGTGGGGCCATTCAAAGTCCTGAGGAGAGTGAACGAGGTAACATATAAGTTCCAACTTCCCCCTGATTACAGGATTAATGCCTTGTTCCATGTGTCTCTCCTCAGGTCGGTGGTGGCTGGTCCCCTCCAGCGATCTGAGGTGCGGGAGGTCCCTCCGCCCCCTCTGGACATCGAGGAGGGCCCGGCGTATTCGGTCCGTTCTCGACTCGAGGCGCCGGGGGGGGGGGCCTGCAGTACCTGGTGGAGTGGGAGGGGTACGGTCCAGAGGAGTGTTGCTGGGTGCCGGCGGAGGATGTTCTTGATCCGGAGCTCCTCGCCGACTTCCATCGTCGGCGCCCTGATCGTCCTGCGCGAAGCTGCCGGAGCCGCGCGTCAAGGGGGGGGTACTGTAACGAGGACGCGCGCCACCCCTCCCGACGTGGTGTTTGGCGCACGTCATTGCCGGCCTTCTAGCCACGCCACTCCTCCTCCCACGGCACTGTCCTGTTTTGTTATTGCACGCACCTGGTGTCCATTCCCTCATTAGATCGCATATATAAGTTCCTGTGTTTCCGGCTGTCTTTGTGTGGTATTGTTCTGTTTGGTGTTACTTTGTGAAGCTGTTGCACGTTTATTTTGTGCCTGTGCGCTCTTGTTCTTTACGCGTGCCATTTTTCCTAATAAGATAAGAACAGACAGTAAACTACCTCCCTGCGTTTGGCTCCTTATTTCTACACACGCACCTTGACAACACCTGTGACACAATCTGTGCGTAAGGGTCAAGGCCAGAAAACCATACTGGATGCCTGTGATCTTCGGGCCCTCAGACTGCACTGCATGACATACAGGAATGATACTGTAATGGCAATCACAACATGGGCTCAGGAATACTTCCAGAAAACATTGTCGGTGAACACAATCCACTGTGCCATTCGCCGTTGCCGGCAAAAACTCTATAGATCAAAAAAGAAGCCGTATCTAAACAGGATCCAGAAGCGCAGGCGTTTTCTCTGGGCAAAGGATAATTTTAAATGGACTGGCAAAGCAGAAAAGTGTTCTGTGGTCAGACGAATCAAAATTTGAAGTTAATTTTGGAAAACTGGGACGCCATGTCATCCGGACTAAAGAGGACAAGGACAACCCAAGTTATTATCAGCGCTCAGTTCAGAAGCCTGCATCTCTGATGGTATGGGGTTGCATGAGTGCATGTGGCATGGGCAGCCTACACATCTGGAAAGGCACCATCAATGCTGACAGTTATATCCAAGTTCTAGAACAACATATGCTCCCATCCAGACGTCGTCTCTTTCAGGGAAGACCTCGCATTTTCCAACATGACAATGCCAGACCACATACTGCATCAATTACAATGACATGGCTGCATAGAAGAAGGATCCGGGTACTGAAATGGCCAGCCTGCAGTCCAGATCTTTCACCCATAGAAAACATTTGGCGCATCATAAAGAGGAAGGTGCGACAAAGAAGACCTAAGACAACTTTTAACTCCCTTAAAGTGATACATTTTCTCAGTTTAAACATTTGATATGTCATCTATGTTGTATTCTGAATAAAATATAGAAATTTTAATCTTCCACATCATTGCATTCTGTTTCATTCACAATTGTACAGTGTCCCAACTTTTTTGGAATTGGGTTTGTATTATCATATAGTTGTTTGGCTCCTTTTTAAATCATAATGATAACAGAAATCACCCAAATGGCCCTGATCAAAAGTTACATATCCTTGAATGTTTGGCTTTGTTACAGACACAAAAGGTGACACACACACAGGTTAAAATGGCAATTAAAGGGTAATTTCCCACACTTATGGCTTTTTAAATTGCAATTAGTGTCGAAAAAGGTGAAGGTCCTGGAGTGGCCATCACAGTCTCCTGACCTTAATATCATCGAGATCTCAAACATGCGGTTCATGCAAGACGACCAAAGACTTTGCATGACCTAGAGGCATTTTACCAAGACGAATGGGCAGCTATACTGCCTGCAAGAATTCGGGGCCTCATAGACAACTATTACAAAAGACTGCACGCTATCATTGATGCTAAAGGGGGCAATACACAGCATAAAGAACTAAGGATATGCAGACTTTTGAACAGGGGTCATTTCATTTTTATCTTAATTGCCATGTTTTGTTTTATGATTGTGCCATTCTGTTATAACCTACAGTTGAATATAAATCCCATAAGAAATAAAATACATGCCTGCTCACTCATGTTTTCTTTACAAATGGTACATATATTGCCAATTCTCCAAGGGCATGAAAATGTTTGAGCACAACTGTATATTGACAATTTCAAACATTTACACAAGTCTATAGCAGGGTTCCCACACCATTATACACATCAAATTCAAGGACTTTAAGGACTTTCCAGGCACAATTCCCTCAAATTCAAGGACCCAACGTGGCATAGTTGGAGACATGGATCAAGGTTAATCACTGTTACATACTGAGAATTTTTATAATCAGAAATAGCAGGCTTCACAGAAGCTCACAGACAACAATTAATAAGAGAGGCTTGAATGTGTGAATACTTCATTTGTGCAGTGTTAGCGTGATGGCAGACTACTAGGTCTCTTTAATTTCTATTCTTAAACAAAATATGAATTCAAGAACTTTCAATGACCTATGTCTACTGTCAACAACTTTCAAGACCTTGATTTGTTTTTCTCAAATTCACAAACTTTCAAGGATTAAGGACCTGTGGGAACCCTGGTCTATAGACTATAGAGCAGGAACAATAAACTGAACATTTTAATTTTAAACACCAACCAAACCAAGTTAGTAGGCATTTTGCTGATAATGTGAGGAATTGTCCACCAGGAAGAGAGACAAGGAAGATGTCTATCCTCAGTGTCGGATGGACACACCCTCCCCAGCTCTCACTCCATTCGCTGGCACACACTACACTATGCCGCTCTTCATAACCTCAAACCCTCTTCCAAAGTCCATCATGGCAGAGGTGCCGCTACACTCCTTTCTCATCGCCTTATACCTCAATCCTGGTCAGCTGCAGCCACCTTTTCATTTTTGCCTCCACATCACTCTCGGAGGTCATTGATGACACAGGATACCTCCTCACAGCAGCTAAATGGACAGGAGCACAAATGATTGTGAAGATGTAAAAATGATGTTGCAGAGTGAATTCAGTATTGTGACTGCAAGACACTTGTTACAGGAAAATCCTTACCATTAAAAACCTCCCTCAAAAACCGTCCCATTACCGCCATAGAGCATCCTTAAAGTTGCATCCCCCAACAAGGCATAGATGGTTGATCTAAAGGGGGGGAAAAAGTTGGTACAATTAATAAAACATTTCCATGGTGATATACCTGCTGTTCAGTCATTTTTGTGGCCTTTCAGTATAACAACCTCCCCAACTCACCACCAGCTCATATAAAGACATGAATACATTAAGTTTATATCATGTATTCACAAGAGATGATTAGGTGAGCACATAAGTCCATCCTAAAAAGCAGACTATTCGGCTACAAAATGCACACCGGCTTCTGCATTGGCTTCTTTTTTCAGATGGAAAAACTGCACCCTGCTCTCCACCATCAAGCCCATAGATGGCAGACAGGGCAAACAAAAGCAATTATTTAATTACTGTTACACAGCGCACTTTATTTCTGTTCATCTGAGAAAACAGATGCAAATCCTAATTTCTCCAAAAATTTTATTAGCAAAATGTTCATGAATTTGAATATTATTTAAATAAGAATTTGAGCCCACACTGGACATATTCTATAAACAGTAACATTTTAAGTTCCTGTTTTCTTATAATTAAATGTAAAAAACTCTGGATGGAGGCCTTTCTCATTGTAATAAATGTTGGTTATTAAAATGAAAGGATTTCTTGGATTTTCAGGCAATTTCATCCAAAGACAGATGTGACATTTAAATTAGTATCTAAAGTTTAATCAAGAAATAATTCTAAGTAAAGAAAATACAATAATGTAATCATGTTAATATTTTTGTATATTAATGTAAAACAAATGGAATCAAATTCCTACAAATTCTGAATCCTATGGAGATCTGTGAATTAATTGCATTACAAAAACAATCAAGAAATCATGTTTTGTCCACCTGGTTTCCGAGAACAACCTGTCAGTAAAACAAACAGTAGATTGCTCCCGTGCTGGATAGTATTGGCTGGGCCAGAATCATTCTGTGGCCATTTTCTCATCCCCACATAAAACATTGTGCCTTTTTGTGGATGGCAAGCGTGCAGTTAGCTTACTTTAACTAGCTATATTGGGGAACAGAATAAAGCTCTGGTCAGTTAAGATGGTCGATATTAATAGTTGCTAAATTAAATGTATTGCACAATATAGCTCCTAAGAAGTTGGTAATATTAAACTTTCATTATATCCTTACCTGAGGTAAATATTGCTTGGTAGCTAGAAGGTACAATAGCTAGCAACCTCCCTGACTAAATTACTTTAGCAAACCCTAACTAAGCTATAACTACATTTCATTAATGAAACTGAAAGAACTGGATTTTGACCCTTTTAAGATTAATTCCAAGTAGTCAATTAATTAATGTAACCAATTCATGTAAGACAGGTGCTGGTCATAAAATTAGTATATCATAAAAAAGTTGATTTATTTCAGTAATTCCATTCAAAAAATGAAACTTGTATAATGTATACATTCATTCCACACAGACTGATATATTTCAAGTGTTTATTTCTTTTAATTTTTATGATTATAACTGACAACTAATGAAAACCCCAAATTCAGTATCTCAGAAAATTTGAATATTGTGAAAAGACACCCTCCTCCATGAACTGCCACCTTATCGTGGTGGAGGGGTTTGAGTACCCGAGTGACCCTAGGAGCTATGTTGTCTGGGGCTGTATGCCCCTGGTAGGGTCTCCCAAGGCAAACAGGTCCTAGGCGACGGGTGAGACTAAGAGCGGTTCAAAACACCCCTTAATGATGAAAAATTATTGGAGTTCCGTGACATCGCCCGGTACGGCGCAGCCGGGGCCCCACCCTGGAGCCAAGCCCGGGGTTGGGGCTCGCACGTGAGCGCCTGGTGGCCGGGCCTTTCCCCATGGGGCCCGGTCGGGCATAGCCCGAAGGAGCGATGTGGGGCAGCCTTCCCGTGGGCTCACCACCCACAGGAGGGACCATAAGGGGTCGGTGCGTAGAGGATCGGGCGGCAGTCGAAGGCAGGGGCCTAGGCAATCCGATCCCTGGACACGGAAACTAGCTCTAGGGACATGGAACGTCACCTCGCAGGCGGGGAAGGAGCCTGAGATAGTGCCTGAGGTTGAGAGGTTCCGACTGGAGGTACGGGCACGGCCCCCCTGTCCTGAACCCGAGTGGTGTTCAGTTATTGGACTTCTGTGCTAGTCACAGTTTGTCCATAACGAACACCATGTTCAAGCATAAGGGTGTCCATCAGTGCACATGGCACCAGGACACCCTAGGCCACAGGTCGATGATCGACTTTGTTGTCGTTTCATCTGACCTGCGGCCGTATGTCTTGGACACTCGGGTGAAGAGAGGGGCGGAGCTGTCAACTGATCACCACCTGGTGGTGAGTTGGATCCGATGGCGGGGGAGGAAGCTGGACAGACTCGGCAGGCCCAAGCGTACTGTAAGGGTCTGCTGGGAATGTCTGGCCGAGTCTCCTGTCAGAGAGATCTTTAACTCCCACCTCCGACAGAGCTTCGACTGGATCCCGAGGGAGGCTGGAGATATTGAGTCCAAGTGGACCATGTTCTCCACCGCCATTGTCGAAGCGGCCGTTCGGAGCTGTGGCCGTAAGGTCTCCGGTGCCTGTCAAGGCGGCAATCCCCGAACCCGGTGGTGGACACCGGAAGTAAGGGATGCCGTCAAGCTGAAGAAGGAGTCCTATCAGGCCTGGTTGGCTTGTGGGACTCCTGAGGCAGCTGACGGGTCCCGACAGGCCAAGCGGATTGCAGCCCGGGTGGTTGTGGAGGCAAAAACTCGGGCCTGGGAGGAGTTCGGTGAGGCCATGGAGAAGGACTATCGGCTGGCCTCGAAGAGATTCTGGCAAACCATCCGGCGCCTCAGGAGAGGGAAACTGTGCCCTACCAACGCTGTTTACAGTAGAGGTGGGCAGCTGTTGACCTCAACTAGGGATGTCGTCGGGCGGTGGAAGGAGTACTTCGAGGATCTCCTCAATCCCGCCGTCACATCTTCCATTGAGGAAGCAGAGGATGAGGGCTCAGAGGTGGACTCGTCCATCACCCGGGCTGAAGTCACTGAGGTGGTCAAGAAACTCCTCGGTGGCAAGGCACTGGGGGTGGATGAGATCCGCCCTGAGTACCTCAAGTCTCTGGATGTTGTGGGGCTGTCTTGGTTGACACGCCTGTGCAACATCGCGTGGCGGTCGGGGACAGTGCCTTTTGGATGGCAGACCGGGGTGGTGGTCCCTCTTTTTAAGAAGGGGGACCGGAGGGTGTGTTCCAACTACAGGGGGATCACACTTCTCAGCCTCCCCGGGAAAGTCTATGCCAGGGTTCTGGAGAGGAGAATACGGCCGATAGTAGAACCTCGGATTCAGGAGGAACAGTGTGGTTTTCGTCCGGGCCGTGGAACACTGGACCAGCTCTATACCCTCTACGGGGTGTTGGAGGGTTGGGAGTTTGCCCAACCAATCCACATGTGTTTTGTGGATTTGGAGAAGGCATTCGACTGTGTCCCTCGCGGCATCCTGTGGAGAGTGCTTCTGGAATATGGGGTCCTGGGTCCTTTGCTAAGGGATGTCAGGTCCCAGTACGACCGAAGCAGGAGCTTGGTCCGCATTGCCGGCAGTAAGTCAGACTTGTTCCCAGTGCATGTTGGACTCCGGCAGGGCTGCCCTTTGTCGCCGGTTCTGTTCATAATTTTTATGGACAGAATTTCTAGGCGCAGCCAGGGGCCGGAGGGTGTCAGGTTTGGGGACCACACAATTTCGTCTTTGCTCTTTGCGGATGATGTTGTCGTGTTGGCCTCTTCAAACCAGAACCTTCAGCATGCACTGGGACGGTTTGCAGCCGAGTGTGAAGCAGTGGGGATGAGAATCAGTACCTCCAATTCCGAGGCCATGGTCCTCAGTCGGAAAAGGGTGGCTTGCCCACTTCAGGTTGGTGGAGAGTGCCTGCCTCAAGTGGAGGAGTTTAAGTATCTAGGGGTCTTGTTCACGAGTGAGGGAAGGATGGAACGGGAGATTGACAGACGGATCGGTGCAGCTTCTGCAGTAATGCGGTCGATGTATCGGTCTGTCGTGGTGAAGAAAGAGCTGAGCCGCAAGGCGAAGCTCTCGATTTACCGGTCAATCTACGTTCCTACTCTCACCTATGGTCATGAGCTTTGGGTCATGACCGAAAGGACAAGATCCCGGATACAGGCGGCCGAAATGAGCTTTCTCCGCAGGGTGGCTGGGCGTTCCCTTAGAGATAGGGTGAGAAGCTCGGTCACCCGGGAGGAGCTCAGAGTAGAGCCGCTGCTCCTCCACATCGAGAGGGGTCAGCTGAGGTGGCTTGGGCATCTGTTTCGGATGCCTCCGGAACGCCTTCCTGGGAAGGTGTTCCAGTCCCGTCCCACCGGGAGGAGACCCCGGGGAAGACCTAGGACACGCTGGAGGGACTATGTCTCACGGCTGGCCTGGGAACGCCTCGGTGTCCCCCCGGAAGAGCTGGAGGAAGTGTCTGGGGAGAGGGAAGTCTGGGCATCTCTGCTTAGACTGCTGCCCCTGCGACCCGGCCCCGGATGAAGCGGAAGAAGATGTATGTATGTATGTATGTATGTATGAAAAGACACCTATATTGAAGACACCTGGTGCCACACTCTAATCAGTTAATTAACTCAAAATGGTCTCTCAGTCTAGTTCTGTGGACTGCAGCTGGAGTCAGTGTTTCAAGAACCACCACGCACAGACATATGCAAGACATGGGTTTCATCTGTCGCATTCCTTGTGTCAAGCCACTCTTGAACAAGACACAGCGTCAGAAGCGTCTCGTCTGGGCTAAAGACAAAAAGGACTGCCCTGCTGCTGAGTTATGTTCTCTGATGAAAGTACATTTTCCTTTGGAAATCAAGGTCCCAGAGTCTGGAGGAAGAGAGGAGAGGTACAGAATCCACGTTGCTTGAAGTCCAGTGTAAAGTTTCCACAGTCAGTGATGGTTTGGGGTGCCATGTCATCTGCTGGTGTTGGTCCACTATGTTTTCTGAGGTCCACGATCAACGCAGCCGTCTACCAGGAAGTTTTAGAGCACTTCATGCTTCCTGCTGCTGACCAACTTTATGGAGATGCAGATTTCATTTTCCAACAGGACTTGGCACCTGCACACAGTGCCAAAGCTACCAGTACCTGGTTTAAGGACCATGGTATCCCTGTTCTTAATTGGCCAGCAAACTTGCCATACCATAACCCTATAGAAAATCTATGGGGTATTGTGAAGAGGACGATGCGATACGCCAGACCCAACAATGCAGAAGAGCTGAAAGCCACTACCAGAGCAACCTGGGCTCTCATAACACCTGATCAGTGCCACAGACTGATCGACTCCATGCCCCGCCGCATTGCTGCAGTAATTCAGGCAAAAGGACCCCAACTAAGTATTGAGTGCTGTACATGCTTATACTTTTCATGTTCATACTTTTCAGTTGCCCAACATTTCTAAAAATAATTTTTTTGTACCCCTCCAAGAACTGCCACCTTAATGTGGTGGAGGGGTTTGATTACCCGAGTGACCCTAGGAGCTATGTTGTCTGGGGCTATATGCCCCTGGTAGGGTCTCCCAAGGCAAACAGGTCTTAGGCGACGGGTCAGACTAAGAGCGGTTCAAAACCCCCTTAATGAAGAATAACATTTTGAGTACCGTGACGTCGCCCGGTATGGCGCAGCCGGGGCCCCACCCTGGAGCCAGGCCCGGGGTTGGGGCTCGTATGGGAGCGCCTGGTGGCCGGGCCTTCCCCCGTGGGGCCCGGCCGGGCTCAGCCCGAACGGGCGACGTGGGGCCGCCCTCCCGTGGGCTCACCACCCACAGGAGGGACCATAAGGGGCCGGTGCGGAGAGGATCGGGCGGGAGTCGAATTCGGGGGCCTAGACAACCCGATCCCTGGACACGGAAACTAGCTCTAGGGACGTGGAACGTCACCTCGCTGGCGGGGAAGGAACCTGAGATCGTGTGTGAGGTTAAGAGGATCCGACTAGAGGTAGTAGGGATCACCTCTACGCACGGCTTGGGCTCTGGAACCACACTCCTTGAGAGAGGATGGACTCTTCACCACTCTGGAGTTGCCAATGGTGAGAGGCGGCGGGCTGGTGTGGGTTTGCTTATAGCTCCCCAGCTCTGCCGCCATGTGTTGGAGTTTACCCCGGTGAACGAGAGGGTCGTTTCCCTGCGCCTACGGGTCGGGGATAGGTCTCTCACTGTTGTTTGTGCCTACGGGCCGAACGGCAGTGCAGAGTACCCGACCTTCTTGGAGTCTCTGGGAGGGGTGCTGGAAAGTGCTCCTACTGGGGACTCTATCGTTCTACTGGGGGACTTCAACGCCCACGTGGGCAACGACAGTGACACCTGGAGGGGCGTGATTGGGAGGAACGGCCCCCCTGATCTGAACCCGAGCGGTGTTCAGTTATTGGACTTCTGTGCTAGTCACAGTTTGTCCATAACGAACACCATGTTCAACCATAAGGGTGTCCATCAGTGCACGTGGCACCAGGACACCCTAGGCCGCAGGTCGATGATCGACTTTGTTGTAGTTTCATCTGACCTGCGGCCGTATGTCTTGGATACTCGGGTGAAGAGAGGGGCGGAGCTGTCAACTGATCACCACCTGGTGGTGAGTTGGATCCGATGGCGGGGGAGGAAGCTGGACAGACTCGGCAGGCCCAAGCGTACTGTAAGGGTCTGCTGGGAACGTCTGGCCGAGTCTCCTGTCAGAGAGATTTTCAACTCCCACCTCCGGCAGAGCTTCGACTGGATCCCGAGGGAGGCTGGAGATATTGAGTCCGAGTGGACCATGTTCTCCACCGCCATTGTTGAAGCGGCCGCTCGGAGCTGTGGCTGTAAGGTCTCCGGTGCCTGTCGAGGTGGCAATCCTCCAACCTGGTGGTGGACACCGGAAGTAAGGGATGCTGTCAAGCTTAAGAAGGAGTCCTATCAGGCCTGGTTGGCTTGTGGGACTCCTGAGGCAGCTGACGGGTCCCGACAGGCCAAGCGGACTGCAGCCCGGGTGGTTGTGGAGGCAAAAATTTGGGCCTGGGAGGAGTTCGGTGAGGCCATGGAGAAGGACTATCGGCTGGCCTCGAAGAGATTCTGGCAAACCGTCCGGCGCCTCAGGAGAGGGAAACAGTGCCCTACCAACGCTGTTTACAGTAGAGGTGGGCACCTGTTGACCTCAATTGGGGATGTCGTCGGGCGGTGGAAGGAGTACTTCGAGGATCTCCTCAATCCCGCCGTCACGTCTTCCATTGAGGAAGCAGAGGATGAGGGCTCAGAGGTGGAATCGTCCATCACCCGGGCTGAAGTCACAGAGGTGGTCAAGAAACTCCTCGGTGGCAAGGCACTGGGGGTGGATGAGATCCGCCCTGAGTACCTTAAGTCTCTGGATGTTCTGGGGCTGTCTTGGCTGACACGCCTGTGCAACATCGCGTGGCAGTCGGGGACAGTGCCTCTGGGATGGCAGACCGGGGTGGTGGTCCCTCTTTTTAAGAAGGGGGACCGGAGGGTGTGTTCCAACTATAGGGGGATCACACTTCTCAGCCTCCCCGGGAAAGTCTATGCCAGGGTTCTGGAGAGGAGAATACGGCCGATAGTAGAACCTCGGATTCAGGAGGAACAGTGTGGTTTTCGTCCAGGCCGTGGAACACTGGACCAGCTCTATACCCTCTTCAGGGTGATGGAGGGTTCATGGGAGTTTGCCCAACCAATCCACATGTGTTTTGTGGATTTGGAGAAGGCATTCGACTGTGTCCCTCGCGGCATCCTGTGGAGGGTGCTTTCGGGAATATGGGGTCCTGGGTCCTTTGCTAAGGGCTGTCAGGTCCCTGTACGAGCGAAGCAGGAGCTTGGTCCGCATTGCCGGCAGTTAGTCAGACTTGTTCCCAGTGCATGTTGGACTCCGGCAGGGCTGCCCTTTGTCACCGGTTCTGTTCGTAATTTTTATGGACAGAATTTCTAGGCGCAGCCAGGGGCCGGAGGGTGTCAGATTTGGGGACCACACGATTACGTCTCTGCTCTTTGCGGATGATGTTGTCGTGTTGGCCTCTTCAAGCCAGGACCTTCAGCATGCACTGGACGGTTTGCAGCCGAGTGTGAAGCGGTGGGGATGAAAATCAGTACCTCCAAATCCGAGGCCATGGTCCTCAGTCGGAAAAGGGTGGCTTGCCCACTTCAGGTTGGTGGAGAGTGCCTGCCTCAAGTGGAGGAGTTTAAGTATCTAGGGGTCCTGTTCACGAGTGAGGGAAGGATGGAACGGGAGATTGACAGACGGATCAGTGCAGCTTCTGGAGTAATGCGGTCGATGTATCTGTCTGTTGTGGTGAAGAAAGAGCTGAGCCGCAAAGTGAAGCTCTCGATTTACCGGTCAATCTACGTTCCTACTCTCACCTATGGTCATGAGCTTTGGGTCATGACCGAAAGGACAAGATCCCAGATACAGGCGGCCGAAATGAGCTTTCGGAATGAGCTTTCGGGAATCGCCCAGGGTGGCTGGGTGATTCCACCCGGGAGGAGCTCAGAGTAGAGCCGTTGCTCCGCCACATCGAGAGGGGTCAGCTGAGGTGGCTTGGGCATCTGTTTCGGATGCCTCCGGAACACCTTCCTGGGAAGGTGTTCCGGGATCGTCCCACCGGGAGGAGACCCCGGGGAAGACCTAGGACACGCTGGAGGGACTATGTCTCCCGGCTGGCCTGGGAACTCCTCGGTGTCCCCCCGGAAGAGCTGGAGGAAGTCTCTGGGGAGAGGGAAGTCTGGGCATCCCTGCTGCCCCCGCGACCCGGCCTCGGATAAGCGGAAGATGATGGATGGAATTTCCAGTTGTAGGCCTATAACACACGCGGGTTGGGGTGATATTAGCTGTGCAGGCACTCTGAACAGCAAATACTAGCAGTCAGAAATATTGAAGATGCGGCATAAAGCATAGTGCCAAAGAATTGTGCCAAGTAAGGCTTGGTGTTAGGAAGTGAAAGAGGATTGATTAAGAAAACAAACCCAGAGGACAATGTGATAGAGACTAGTGATGTTTTTGTGCAGAAAAATTATTCTCTTTGGGAATATTTCGGGTTCCAGAGAGATGCCACAATCTAATCTAGGCCTAATATTATAATCCGTAAGACGGTTAGAACAACACAGGGCATCACAACAAACTTATTTTAACACTTGGCCAGCGCCTTAGGGACTTCCATGAAAAAGTCCATGTTGGGGGGTTGGGGTTTTAAGCTCGAATGTATTCTGATCCTGGCAACGCCTCTGGCGACAGCCCTACGGTAGGTATACAGTGGCCTATGCTCAGTTCACAAAGATTGTGCAGAGTTAATTCTGCTGACTAATTAAAATGTGAAAAAAATCGTTAGATCATAGACTTTGTGTTTTATTGCTGTTTAAGTGCAGGGTATTAGAAAACATATGGCTATTCAAAACATATGTCCGGAACTCTGTAATTTTAAGGCCATATTGGCCGACTTCATAAGACAAATAAGCGACTGAATTGCACTTGTAGTGTAAATAATAATGTTGTGAAATTAGGCTACATTATGGGGCGTTATTTTAAATATTAATTAAAAATCTGGATTTCTATATTGCTTTTTTGTCATTATTTTAGCAAAATAAAATTGTCAGGCCTACTGTACCTGACTGTTGTAGTAACTTTTATTTATTTGTCAATGCAATGCCATTTTGAGAACTAGGTGTAGCATATATTACATTGTTCCGTTGTCAGAATTCTAAACTCTAAACTAGTTGGAGACTAATTTTCGTTTTTTTACACCCTTTCCTAATAACTGATTAGGCATGTGACAGTACAAGTATTTTACAGGCGCTTTGTCTCACCCATCTCTCTCCTTGGGTTAATGTGGAGTAATTAACAGTAATTTGTCGACTTAAGGTCATTGCAAAGGAAATAAACAAATTTCATGTCCTGTTCAAATGCCATTTTATTAGAAACTTGAGTCGTTTGAAAATATGAATGAAACATTGATGGGTTGAAAGGGTAGCCTATTGCCAATTTAACAAACAAAACGTCCTTCGTGTAAACGTGCTATGTTAAACACTTGTATTTGGTTTTTGTTTGGGTCTAGTGTGGCATATTGTACTTTTTCAAAGAAATCTGGTGGAAAAAATAATTATTTTTTTTATTTTAAGAAGCTTTTATTGATAGAAACAGATGCAGTCTTCAGGAAATATTCATGCAGAAAAGTAGCATCAATGACACAGTAATTAATGTTGGTTTGGTAAAAGTCTTAAAAAGTCTTAACTTAATCATTGTAATAAACAGCTATATTTCCTGTCAGATAATTTTATTTCAGTTTAAATATTTACAATTAACGAAAACGAAAAGATTCATGTGTGTAGACTTATAAAATATACATTCTCAGAAATAACAGATAATCAAGCAAAGCAACATGGGATCTAACACAGTAACATAGCAATCCATGAATAGGATTATGGTAGACAATATTCCTCCACTTTGAATGTTTTATTCTGGCCATATAAATACGGATGCAGGCTTGAATAACAGCAGTTTCAGGCGGGTGTCTGTTCTCAGAGATGCCTCCTGGTGGCCATTCTTATTTTGTATTTTTGTCCATGCCGCATGGCACCGCAATTTGCTGCAGTATACCGCTATATAACTAGGCATGCCTCGTCGCGGACAGCCCCCTTGGCGCTGGAATTAAACGAGCAACATCTTTAGGGTTAGATGACGCTTATATTATTACCAGCTAAAAGTTTTTGCAACAGTGAAATAGTGAATGGGATCCTTTTATGAAATGGCGTTGAGCTTGCCTGCAATCTCAGTAAAAAAAGTTGTCTTCTTCGTCAGAGTAATCTGATGAAAAAATAAATACATTTGCAGTTATTTTTGTCATATCATCTTTGTCAATATATTGACAAAGTGGTATTTTAATGTCATTATCCTTGTAGTAGTAGTGTGCATATATGTTAAAAACCACACCCACGCACATGTTCATTGGTCAATAGCGGCCATGTTTTTTGCCACACTTGCCTGGCTTATAGAATTTTTGAAGTCATCGGTCTATAGATGCCAAATGTCAAGGGACATGAAGATTGGATCTCAGATGCTACAGGAATAGAGTTTTAGGCTATTTTAGGCTTTTTGTGCTTTTTTAACTCACAGGAATTTCCAAGAAAGGCCTTAAACGGCAGGAGTATAATAATAAATGTAATTGCAAGCAACAATGGGACAGGGTTCTTCTACACGGCAGGTATAGAGAAATAGGTTGCCAGTTACAAGCTGGAAATATCAGACATGGTCAGACACTGTGACACTAAGTATTTATATGGATTCTTTATACCTTAGTGAATTATCTTTGAATGCCATCTTCCACCTCACTATGTCTAGTTTTTCTGTTATAAGGCAATTTGCATAGCCGTGTTTGAATTACAGTGTATTTAACTGGAGCCAATGGATCGGGGAGCTAAAAAACTGCTGCTAGTTATACCCTTTTGTATGGATTCTTTAAACCCTTGTGAGCAATTCTTGAAAGCCATGTTTCACCTCACAATGTCTAGTTTTTTATTATCAGGCAATTTGTATAGGCCAAATTCAGGTATAAAGTCTTGCACTGGAGCCAATGGAGTGGGTGATTTAGAATGAACTGCTAGCTATATACTCTATTTTCCTCCATTAATTGACACTATATGGATTCTTTATACCCTTGTGAGTAATTCTCGAAATCCATTTCCACTTAATGTCTAGTTTTTTTGTATAAGGCAAATTCAGTTGTAGAGTCTTGTACTGGGTCCAGCTGCAACTGGCTAAGTGCTGCTGGTTGTACCCTCTATTTTCCCAAATTAATTGACACTTCATATGGATTCTTTATACCCTAGTGAGGAATTCTCAAAAGCCATTTTCCACCTCAGTACATCTAGTTTTTTGTTACCATGCAATTTGCATAGCCGTATTTGGCATACAGTGTATTGAACTGGAGACAAAGTATTGGGGAGCTAAAAAGTGCTGCTGGCGAAACCTTCTACATTCCTCCATGAATTGTCACTTAATATGGATTCTTGATACCTTAGTAAGTAATTTTCAAAAGACATGTTCCACCTCACAATGTCTGGTTTTTGGTTGTTAGGAAATGTGCATAAGCCAAATTCAGGTGTAGAGTCTTGAACTGGATCCAACTGCAGGTGGCTAAGTACTGCTGGTTGTACCCTCTATTTTAACCCATGAATTGACACCATATGGATTCTTTATACCTTAGTGAGTAATTCTCAAAAGCCATGTTCCACCTCACAATGTCTAGGTTTTTTGTGGCAATTTGCATGAGCCAAATTCAGTTAGTCTTGCACGGGAGACTATAGGGTGGTTGGCTAAGAAAGTGCTGCTGGTGTAATATACATTGAGATAGACAGATACCATATTGAAGGTGGTCAATAGGGTAATCACAGGAAAAAAGTCTGGCAGGGGACATTCGTGTCTGTATGTGTATGGTCATACAGAGTTCTGACTCAAATGTAACTCTCTAAGGCCATAGACAAAAACACTGGCAATGGACAACACAGTGGTAGGACACTGCAAGTATGTTTTTTTATGTTTCACCAAGTGTGTGTGTGAGTTTCAAAGAGATAGAGACAGCATAGGAGTTGGTTACTTCATTGTGTCACCATCTATTGTCCAATGGACTTACATTAACCACCTGTTTGCTATGGTCATTGTTCTGCCATCTTGCAATTTATCTTATATTCCTTACATCCCTTTGGAGAGGCATATATGAGACACCTATACACCAAACATCCGGTCAATTGGACTACCAGGGAATTTTAAGATAATTTTAACAACGGTCATCAGAGTTAACACAAAGGACTAATTTTGTGAAGTCACAGTTCAGTCGAAGCACACCAAACAGCATAGCATAGCATCATCTTCCGCTTATCCGGGGCCGGGTCGCGGGGGCAGCAGTCTAAGCAGGGATGCCCAGACTTCCCTCTCCCCAGACACTTCCTCCAGCTCTTCCGGGGGGACACCGAGGCGTTCCCAGGCCAGCCGGGAGACATAGTCCCTCCAGCGTGTCCTAGGTCTTCCCCGGGGTCTCTTCCCGGTGGGACGGGACCGGAACACCTTCCCAGGAAGGCGTTCCGGAGGCATCCGAAACAGATGCCCAAGCCACCTCAGCTGACCCCTCTCGATGTGGAGGAGCAGCGGCTCTACTCTGAGCTCCTCCCGGGTGACCGAGCTTCTCACCCTATCTCTAACGGATCGCCCAGCCACCCTGCGGAGAAAGCTCATTTCGGCCGCCTGTATCCGGGATCTTGTCCTTTCGGTCATGACCCAAAGCTCATGACCATAGGTGAGAGTAGGAACGTAGATTGACCGGTAAATCGAGAGCTTCACTTTGCGGCTCAGCTCTTTCTTCACCACAACAGACCGATACATCGACCGCATTACTCCAGAAGCTGCACTGATCCGTCTGTCAATCTCCCGTTCCATCCTTCCCTCACTCGTGAACAGGACCCCTAGATACTTAAACTCCTCCACTTGAGGCAGGCACTCTCCACCAACCTGAAGTGGGCAAGCCACCCTTTTCCGACTGAGGACCATGGCCTCGGATTTGGAGGTACTGATTTTCATCCCCACCGCTTCACACTCGGCTGCAAACCGTCCAGTGCATGCTGAAGGTCCTGGCTTGAAGAGGCCAACACGACAACATCATCCGCAAAGAGCAGAGACGTAATCGTGTGGTCCCCAAACCTGACACCCTCCGGCCCCTGGCTGCGCCTAGAAATTCTGTCCATAAAAATTACGAACAGAACCGGTGACAAAGGGCAGCCCTGCCGGAGTCCAACATGCACTGGGAACAAGTCTGACTAACTGCCGGCAATGCGGACCAAGCTCCTGCTTCGCTCGTACAGGGACCTGACAGCCCTTAGCAAAGGACCCAGGACCCCATATTCCCGAAAGCACCCTCCACAGGATGCCGCGAGGGACACAGTCGAATGCCTTCTCCAAATCCACAAAACACATGTGGATTGGTTGGGCAAACTCCCATGAACCCTCCATCACCCTGAAGAGGGTATAGAGCTGGTCCAGTGTTCCACGGCCTGGACGAAAACCACACTGTTCCTCCTGAATCCGAGGTTCTACTATCGGCCGTATTCTCCTCTCCAGAACCCTGGCATAGACTTTCCCGGGGAGGCTGAGAAGTGTGATCCCCCTATAGTTGGAACACACCCTCCGGTCCCCCTTCTTAAAAAGAGGGACCACCACCCCGGTCTGCCATCCCAGAGGCACTGTCCCCGACTGCCACGCGATGTTGCACAGGCGTGTCAGCCAAGACAGCCCCAGAACATCCAGAGACTTAAGGTACTCAGGGCGGATCTCATCCACCCCCAGTGCCTTGCCACCGAGGAGTTTCTTGACCACCTCTGTGACTTCAGCCCGGGTGATGGACGATTCCACCTCTGAGCCCTCATCCTCTGCTTCCTCAATGGAAGACGTGACGGCGGGATTGAGGAGATCCTCGAAGTACTCCTTCCACCGCCCGACGACATCCCCAGTTGAGGTCAACAGCTGCCCACCTCTACTGTAAACAGCGTTGGTAGGGCACAGTTTCCCTCTCCTGAGGCGCCGGATGGTTTGCCAGAATCTCTTCGAGGCCAGCCGATAGTCCTTCTCCATGGCCTCACCGAACTCCTCCCAGGCCCAAGTTTTTGCCTCCACAACCACCCGGGCTGCAGTCCGCTTGGCCTGTCGGTACCCGTCAGCTGCCTCTGGAGTCCCACAAGCCAACCAGGCCTGATAGGACTCCTTCTTCAGCTTGACAGCATCCCTTACTTCCGGTGTCCACCACCGGGTTCGGGGATTGCCGCCTCGACAGGCACCGGAGACCTTACGGCCACAGCTCCGAGCGGCCGCTTCGACAATGGCGGTGGAGAACATGGTCCACTCGGACTCAATATCTCCAGCCTCCCTCGGGATCCAGTCAAAGCTCTGCCGGAGGTGGGAGTTAAAGATCTCTCTGACAGGAGACTCGGCCAGACGTTCCCAGCAGACCCTTACAGTACGCTTGGGCCTGCCGAGTCTGTCCAGCTTCCTCCCCCGCCATCGGATCCAACTCACAACCAGGTGGTGATCAGTTGACAGCTCCGCCCCTCTCTTCACCCGAGTGTCCAAGACATGTGGCCGCAGGTCAGATGAAACGACAACAAAGTCGATCATCGACCTGCGGCCTAGGGTGTCCTGGTGCCACGTGCACTGATGGACACCCTTATGCTTGAACATGGTGTTCGTAATGGACAAACTGTGACTAGCACAGAAGTCCAATAACTGAACACCGCTCGGGTTCAGATCAGGGGGGCCGTTCCTCCCAATCACGCCCCTCCAGGTGTCACTGTCGTTGCCCACGTGGGCGTTGAAGTCCCCCAGTAGAACGATAGAGTCCCCAGTCGGAGCACTTTCCAGCACCCCTCCCAGAGACTCCAAGAAGGTCGGGTACTCTGCACTGCCGTTCGGCCCGTAGGCACAAACAACAGTGAGAGACCTATCCCCGAACCGTAGGCGCAGGGAAACGACCCTCTCGTTCACCGGGGTAAACTCCAACACATGGCGGCAGAGCTGGGGAGCTATAAGCAAACCCACACCAGCCCGCCGCCTCTCACCATGGGCAACTCCAGAGTGGTGAAGAGTCCATCCTCTCTCAAGGAGTGTGGTTCCAGAGCCCAAGCCGTGCGTAGAGGTGATCCCGACTACCTCTAGTCGGAACCTCTCAACCTCACGCACTAACTCAGGCTCCTTCCCCGCCAGCGAGGTGACATTCCACGTCCCTAGAGCTTGTTTCCGTGTCCGGGGATCGGGTTGTCTAGGCCCCCGCCTTCGACTGCCGCCTGATCCTCTCTGCACCGGCCCCTTATGGTCCCTCCTGTGGGTGGTGAGCCCACGGGAGGGCGGCCCCATGTCGCTCGTTCGGGCTGGGCCCGGCCGGGCCCCATGGGGAAAGGCCCGGCCACCAGGCGCTCGCGAACGAGCCCCAACCCCGGGCCTGGCTCCAGGGTGGGGCCCCGGCTGCGCCATGCCGGGCGACGTCACAGAACACATGATTTTTTTCTTCATTAAGGGGTTTTTGAACCGCTCTTAGTCTGACCCGTCGCCTAGGACCTGTTTGCCTTGGGAGACCCTACCAGGGGCATATAGCCCCAGACAACATAGCTCCTAGGGTCACTCGGGTACTCAAACCCCTCCACCACGTTAAGGTGGCAGTTCAAGGAGAGGTATGAAAAAACATTCATAAGTGTAACTGTACATAAATTACAAGATGTCACAAAAAACAAAGCTCTCTCACCTTCTTATCAATTACAAGAAACATTAACAAATTTAACAGTCACAAAGTATTCTGGGATATCACTAATAAAAAATAAATACACCTTTATTCAGTTTATTTTTGTAATCAGTGTATCAAAGTCTGTGGCAAAAAAGATAATTGTGTTTCCTGATAAAATACTTTTCCAGTTATTTAACAGGACAAAAGATAAATGAAAACTTATGATTTGTTACCGCATCGCATCGCATCATCTTCCGCTTAATCCGGGGCCGGGTCGCGGGGGCAGCAGTCTAAGCAGGGATGCCCAGACTTCCCTCTCCCCAGACACTTCCTCCAGCTCTTCCGGGGGGACACCGAGGCGTTCCCAGGCCAGCCGGGAGACATAGTCCCTCCAGCGTGTCCTAGGTCTTCCCCGGGGTCTCTTCCCGGTGGGACGGGACCGGAACACCTTCCCAGGAAGGCGTTCCGGAGGCATCCGAAACAGATGCCCAAGCCACCTCAGCTGACCCCTCTCGATGTGGAGGAGCAGCGGCTCTACTCTGAGCTCCTCCCGGGTGACCGAGCTTCTCACCCTATCTCTAACGGATCGCCCAGCCACCCTGCGGAGAAAGCTCATTTCGGCCGCCTGTATCCGGGATCTTGTCCTTTCGGTCATGACCCAAAGCTCATGACCATAGGTGAGAGTAGGAACGTAGATTGACCGGTAAATCGAGAGCTTCGCCTTACGGCTCAGCTCTTTCTTCACCACGACAGACCGATACATCGACCGCATTACTGCAGAAGCTGCACCGATCCGTCTGTCAATCTCCCGTTCCATCCTTCCCTCACTCGTGAACAGGACCCCTAGATACTTAAACTCCTCCACTTGAGGCAGGCACTCTCCACCAACCTGAAGTGGGCAAGCCACCCTTTTCCGACTGAGGACCATGGCCTCGGATTTGGAGGTACTGATTTTCATCCCCACCGCTTCACACTCGGCTGCAAACCCTCCAAGTGCATGCTGAAGGTCCTGGCTTGAAGGGGCCAACACGACAACATCATCCGCAAAGAGCAGAGACGAAATCGTGTGGTCCCCAAACCTGACACCCTCCGGCCCCTGGCTGCGCCTAGAAATTCTGTCCATAAAAATTACGAACAGAACCGGTGACAAAGGGCAGCCCTGCCGGAGTCCAACATGCACAGGGAACAAGTCTGACTTACTGCCGGCAATGCGGACCAAGCTCCTGCTTCGGTCGTACAGGGACCTGACAGCCCTTAGCAAAGGACCCCATATTCCCGAAGCACTCTCCACAGGATGCCGCGAGGGACACAGTCGAATGCCTTCTCCAAATCCACAAAACACATGTGGACTGGTTGGGCAAACTCCCATGAACCCTCCATCACCCTGTAGAGGGTATAGAGCTGGTCCAGTGTTCCACGGCCTGGACGAAAACCACACTGTTCCTCCTGAATCTGAGGTTCTACTATCGGCCGTATTCTCCTCTCCAGAACCCTGGCATAGACTTTCCCGGGGAGGCTGAGAAGTGTGATCCCCCTATAGTTGGAACACACCCTCCGGTCCCCCTTCTTATTAAGAGGGACCACCACCCCGGTCTGCCATCCCAGAGGCACTGTCCCCGACTGCCACGCGATGTTGCACAGGCGTGTCAGCCAAGACAGCCCCACAACATCCAGAGACTTGATGTACTCAGGGCGGATCTCATCCACCCCCGGTGCCTTGCCACCGAGGAGTTTCTTAACCACCTCGGTGACTTCAGCCCGGGTGATGGACGAGTCCACCTCTGAGCCCTCATCCTCTGCTTCCTCAATGGAAGACGTGACGGCGGGATTGAGGAGATCCTCGAAGTACTCCTTCCACCGCCCGACGACATCCCCAGTTGAGGTCAACAGCTGCCCACCTCTACTGTAAACAGCGTTGGTAGGGCACAGTTTCCCTCTCCTGAGGCGCCGGATGGTTTGCCAGAATCTCTTCGAGGCCAGCCGATAGTCCTTCTCCATGGCCTCACCGAACTCCTCCCAGGCCCAAGTTTTTGCCTCCACAACCACCCGGGCTGCAGTCCGCTTGGCCTGTCGGTACCCGTCAGCTGCCTCTGGAGTCCCACAAGCCAACCAGGCCTGATAGGACTCCTTCTTCAGCTTGACAGCATCCCTTACTTCCGGTGTCCACCACCGGGTTCGGGGATTGCCGCCTCGACAGGCACCGGAGACCTTACGGCCACAGCTCCGAGCGGCCGCTTCGACAATGGCGGTGGAGAACATGGTCCACTCGGACTCAATATCTCCAGCCTCCCTCGGGATCCAGTCAAAGCTCTGCCGGAGGTGGGAGTTAAAGATCTCTCTGACAGGAGACTCGGCCAGACGTTCCCAGCAGACCCTTACAGTACGCTTGGGCCTGCCGAGTCTGTCCAGCTTCCTCCCCCGCCATCGGATCCAACTCACAACCAGGTGGTGATCAGTTGACAGCTCCGCCCCTCTCTTCACCCGAGTGTCCAAGACATGTGGCCGCAGGTCAGATGAAACGACAACAAAGTCGATCATCGACCTGCGGCCTAGGGTGTCCTGGTGCCACGTGCACTGATGGACACCCTTATGCTTGAACATGGTGTTCGTAATGGACAAACTGTGACTAGCACAGAAGTCCAATAACTGAACACCACTCGGGTTCAGATCAGGGGGGCCGTTCCTCCCAATCACGCCCCTCCAGGTGTCACTGTCATTGCCCATGTGGGCGTTGAAGTCCCCCAGTAGAACAATAGAGTCCCCAGTCGGAGCACTTTCCAGCACCCCTCCCAGAGACTCCAAGAAGGTCGGGTACTCTGCACTGCCGTTCGGCCCGTAGGCACAAACAACAGTGAGAGACCTATCCCCGACCCGTAGGCGCAGGGAAACGACCCTCTCGTTCACCGGGGTAAACTCCAACACATGGCGGCAGAGCTGGGGAGCTAGAAGAGTCCATCCTCTCTCAAGGAGTGTGGTTCCAGAGCCCAAGCCGTGCGTAGAGGTGATCCCGACTACCTCTAATCGGAACCTCTCAACCTCACGCACTAGCTCAGGCTCCTTCCCCGCCAGCGAGGTGACATTCCACGTCCCTAGAGCTAGTTTCCGTGTCCAGAGATCGGGTTGTCTAGGCCCCTGCCTTCGACTGCCGCCCGATCCTCTTCGCACCGGCCCCTTATGGTCCCTCCTGTGGGTGGTGAGCCCACGGGAGGGCGGCCCCACGTCGCCCGTTCGGGCTGAGCCCGGCCGGGCCCCATGGGGGAAGGCCCGGCCACCAGGCGCTCGCATACGAGCCCCAACCCCGGGCCTGGCTCCAGGGTGGGGCCCCGGCTGCGCCATACCGGGCGACGTCACGGTACTCAATATTTTTTTCATCATTTGTTACCAATGCTACTAAAACGTATCATATGAATTTGCACAAAACATCTGAGATGTGTTTTCAACCGGCAACATACAGCTCAGCAGGTAGGCACCCTAACCAGGGATTACAGACTTAAAGGGGACGAGTAATGGCCTTAGCATGGGCGCTACAATATGTAATAAATGCATTTTAAAGTTACAGTTAGGTTAACATTACGTATCACAGCGTTGGGGTTAGAATTAAGGTTAAGTATCACAGCACAGGGGTTAAGGTTAGAGTGAAGGTTTGGGTCAGGGTTGTCATACAGACTTCTGACTCAAGAGTAACTCTCTAAGACTATATACAAAAATAATGTATCATCTACCTTCTATTGTCCAATGGACGTACATTAACCACCTTTTTACTGAGGTCACTGTTTTCTACCATTTGCAATTTATCTGCATACAAGACACCTGTACACCAACAGTCAGGTCAATCCAATTACCGCTTCATTTTATGGACATTTTTATAGTGGTTGTTAGCTTAAACATAGAGGCTAACTTTGTGAAGTCATTGTTCTGTCGACTTTTGACGTAGCAACTAGTTTCATTGTCAGCCCTGTTCAGAAGTATGACCTAGTGTCTGGAAATTTACTGGCAAGTAAATCCGATGTACAGTTAAGGAGAAGAAGAAAATAAAAGGCATTTATTAGCATTACCATTTGCTTGTGTTGAAAATGGTCAGATTTCTGGCAGCTGTCGTTTGGCCGTCCTTTGAGTTTTCAGCAAACAAACTCACATTGTGTTATATGGGGGTGGTGTCAGAAGGCACAATGAATATGAAGTGTATAGGTTATTGCTCCATAAAGCAATGCAGACATGAATATTCTTTATACATATATTGTACAGCAATCAGCCATTTTATCCGCCATCTTCCAAGATATCTCTTATTCCCGAAATCGAGGAATGTATGAGACAACTGTACGGCATGTGAATCCGACTTACTTTGTAAAAGTTTAAATATTTAGTAGGTTTTGGCAAATTTTCACAGGGCAGAAAAATCCAAGATGGCAGATTTTATGGTCAAACAGGGTGGATATGCCATAATTTTGAAGTTAGCATATTGAGTCGTGTACTGTAGCGACCCTGGTGGAGGAATCTGGGAGGGTGTCTGCGTGGTAGGTACTCGTTGTCTATATTTTCAGTGTGCAAAGTAACAGCATTTTCTACTAGAGACTTTTTGAATTATTCAGCTGTTTCAAGGAAAATTAATAATAATAATACCGACAGTCGATGTTTGAACAATGCATGTCAAAGATATGCGCTTCCCGGCTGCTATAGAGAGCTATATACAGCCAACATTATATAGCTCTATAGAGGACATATAATAAACCTTTATTTTAGGTTGGATCACTCATAAATAACTGGTAAATCATAATTTTGAAGACGCTGACAGAAATTGTGACATTTTGGCATTGATTTTGAAAATATGATAATGAAAAAATAACTGTATTTTATTGAAGGTTAGTGATCATATGAAACAATTTATTATAACATAGTTGTTTGGCTCCTTTTTAAATTATAATGATATTATAAATCACCCAAATGGCCCTGTGTAAAAGTTGATATACCGTTGAATGTTTGGCCTTGTTACAGACACACAAGGTGACACACACAGATGAAAATGGCAATTGAAGGTCAATTTCCCACACCTGTGGCTTTTTAAAATGCAATTAGTGCAATTAAATAGGCAATGAGTTTGTTAGCTCTCACGTGTCAAAAGACCTGTGTAACAAGTTAATGGAACATTATAAAAATGGAAAAGGATATAAGATACAGGAGAGGAGAGGTACAGACAACGGTGTGGTTGTTTCAAGGAGCACAATATGACGATGCTTGATCAAAAATGAGCTGCATTGTTGAGTTGCCAAGAAGTAACCTTTACTGTGCCAATGCCACAAAAAAGCCTGGTTACAAAATACCTGACAATACCTTGACACGCCTCACAGCTTCTGGCACACTGTAAACAAAATAAGCGCTATGTTTGGAGAGGGGTCAACAAGGCCTGTAGTGAACAGAATACCAACCCCACTGTGAAGCATGGTGGTGGCTGACTGATGTTTTGTGGGTGTGTGAGCTCTAAAGGCATTGGCTATCTTGTGAAAATTGATTGCAAGATGAATGCAGTACATTATCAGAAAATACTAGCAGACAATTTGCATTCTTCTGCATGAAAGCTGCGCATAGGACACTCCAGCACAACAATGACCCAAGTTGACCCTCCAGTGGTCACAGCAGAAAAATATGAAGGAACTGGAGTGGCCATCACAATCTCCTGACCTTAATATCATTGAGCCACTATGTGGAGATCTCAAACGTGTGGTTCATGCAAGACGACCCAAGTCGAATGGGCAGCTATAACACCTGTCAGAATTCGGGGCCTCGCAGACAACTATTACAAAAGACTAAATACTGTCATTGATGCTAACCCCTTTAGGCAAGACACAGTTTTAAGGGTATGCAGACTTTTGAACTTTTGATTTTGCCATTCTGTTATAACCTACAGTTGAATATGAATCTCATAAGAAATAAAAGACGTGCCTGCTCGCTCATGTTTTCTTTACAAATGGTACATACAGCTCCGGAAAATATTAAGAGACCACTGCACATTTATCTTTCCTTTCCAAAGTCGAAAAAGAAGGTTTTGAGTGAGGAGCAGAAGGGTTAAAATCAAGAGACCACTGCAAATTGAACGCTTATGTTTCTCACTCAAAACCTACCCTTTCAACTTTTTTGGAAAGGAAAGAAAAAGGGGCAGTGGTCTCTTAATTTGTTCTGGAGCTGTATATTACCAATTCTCCAAGGGTATGCAAACCTTTGAGGACAACTGTATGTAGCCCCCTCTTTTTCAAGGGACCAAAAGTAATTGGACAGTTGATTCAAAAGCTGTCATTGCCTGCAAAGGATTCTCAACATAGTATTTTATTTATGATTGTGTTAATTTGTGCAATTACATTTGAGACCCTGATATAAGGGGACTGTGTATGAAAATGGTTACAATTCCTAAACGTTTCATATAATATTTTTTTCAACCCCTTGAATTTAAGCTGAAAGTCTGCACTTCAATTGCATCTTGGTTGTTTAATTTCCAAATTATTGTGGTGGACTACAGAGCAAAAATTATGAAAATAGTGTAAGTGTTCAAATATTTCTGGATCTAACTGTATATGGTTCTCGAACCGTATAACTACAGCTCAGTAGACTCACTGTGTCGCAGTATATAGTACATAAATGCCTGGATGAGCCAAACTGTCTACAATAGATTACAAGAAATTATCAGAATCAGAAAAAGGTTTATAAGTTTCTCAACAAACTAGGAATCTTTTCTGGTCTGTTGGTGCAGCAATTTTTGTACAAGAGAAATAAAAAAACAAATAAGATTAAGAATGGTTACTGAGCATAAAAAAGTCAGATCTCACATTCAACAGTCATATCAAAGCGGTCACCAAAACAGCATTTTATTATGTTAAAAATATAGCCAGAATCAAAGGCTTGGTGCCCCCCAAAAAAACAAAAGAAGCTCATTCATGATTTTCTCTGGTAGAGTTGACTGCTGTAATGGCCTCTTAACTGGACTACTCAAAAAGACTGTAAAACGACTGCAGCTCATTCAGAATGCTGCTACCAGAAGCACATCACTCCGGTTCTTAAATCTTTGCACTGGCTTCCAGTCAGTTACAGAATAGATTTTGAAGTGGTGCTTTTAGTCTATAAATCACTGAATGGTTTAGGCCCTGAATACATTTCTGATATTTTGGAAGATTATAAACCAGCAGTGCTCTTAGATTCATGAACTCAGGTCAGCTAGCAGAGCCCAGAGTCCAAAATAAATATGGCAAAGCTGCATTTAGCAGTTATGCAATACACAACTGGAATAAACTACCAAAAGATCTTAGATGTGCCCCAAACTTATACATTTTTTAATCCAGGGAACACTTCTCTTTTCATGTGCCTATGACTGAGCATTTAAACTTAACCACACCGTTAGCCTTAGAGTTTTTATAGCTTCCTCAAGGAATCTACTATGGAATCTACCAATTATGTTTTTGTTTTTATTTTGTTTTTATCAATTTACAGTGAGGGAAACTATTTGATCCCCTGCAGAAAAACACATGACCAAAAAATGTATGAATTGATTTGCATTTTAATGAGTGAAGTAAGTATTCAACCCCTCTGCAAAACATGATTTAGTACTTGGTGGCAAAACCTTTGTTGGCAAACACAGAGGTCAGACTTTTCTTGTAGTTGGCCACCAGGTTTGCACACGTCTCAGGAGGGTTTTGTCCCACTCCTCTTTGCAGATCTTCTCCAAGTCATTAATGTTTCGAGGCTGATGTTAGGCAACTCAAACCTTCAGCTTCCTCCGCAGATTTTCTTTGGGATTAAGGTCTGGTGACTGGCTAGGTCCTTAATGTGCTTCTTCTTGAGCCAGAAAAACACCCCGAAAGCATGTTTCCACCTCCATGTTTGACGGTGGGGATGGTGTTCTTGGGGTCATAGGCAGCATTCCTCCTCCTCCAAACACGGCGGGTTGAGTTGATGCAAAGAGCTCAATTTTGGTCTCATATGACATATGACCACAACACATCACCCAGTTCTCCTCTGAATCATTCAGATGTTCATTGGCAAGCTCCAGATGGGCCTGTACATGTGCTTTCTTGAGCAGGGGGACCTGGCGGGTGCTGCAGGATTTCAGTCCTTCACGGCGTAGTGTGTTACCAAAAAGAGTGTGCTCCTAATCTCAGCTCATTACCTGTATAAAAGACACCTGGGAGCCAGACATCTTTCTGATTGAGAGGGGATTAAATACTTATTTCACTCATTAAAATGCAAATCAATTTATAGAATTTTCTGGATTTTGTTTTGTTATAATTGTTGTTATTCTGTCTCTCACTGTTCAAATAAACCTACCATTAAAATTATAGACTGATAATTTCTTTGTCAGTGGGCAAACGTACAAAATCAGCAGGGGAGCAAATACTTTTTTCCCTTCACTGTATATTTTCTTATTCTATATTTTCTTATTATGATGTTGTCCCCCTTGTTTGATTATTAAGGTGGAGTATTTGTTTTTATTCTATTGTATTTTAATGTTTTTCTTTTTAATTGAAAGGCACATTGAATTGCTTCTATGTATGAATTGTGCTATCTAAATAAACTTTCTTGCTTAACCATACATTTCACAAACTTTGCCTCATACACTAGTAACATCTCCTCATTTACACATTCGCACTCAATACAACCCTCCGTCCTATTGTAATCGTCGGCCTGAACCCCATTACAGCTGCAGCATAAGACATGCCTTTCCATCCGCACCTTTTGAACCATAACTCTCTTTCGCACCTAGGCACTCACATAGGCTCTCAAAAAATAGCTCAAATAGCCATTTCAAACATTGTCAGACAGCTTTGTTCCTTCAAAATAAACCAAAAGACACAAATTTCAACCTTCTCTCCTCTCATAGAGAACAATCGCTTGACTTTCTTTAATGCCACTGATAACACCATAGGGCTCAGAAACCTAGCTCCCTCCACATCCTCAAACTTTAAAGCCTTCACTTCCCTCTCCAGTATCCACCAACCCTCTTATCCACTTTCAGAATCTGACCCCACACTAACTTCCTTACTGCCCCTGATCCTAAATACCTTATCCACCCATCGCTCCCCATTCCCCGGTGTTCACATTTCATCTACACATTCTCAACATCCCTACTCTTAGCCGCAATCTCCAGCCCATTCACCTCACAGTTATGCCCAACCACCCGTCCTTCAAGTGGTTTTTTCTTTTCTACCTAAGACTGTGCGTTTTTACATTATTAGAGCATAATGAAAAGCATGCTTCTAGAACAGAATCATGGGGCCTTAGTTTAGTAAAGCATGATGGGGAGAGGTTTTGAGAAGAAGAATGAGGAAGTTCATAAAATGTATTCCGTAAACCGACACTCCCCAGCAATTTCGTCACACCATACCGTCCAAACGCACGCAAGCGCATATAGAGAGGATGGAGATGGAGGGAGAGAAGGAACTATATAAATTTGTTTTGGTTTTTTATACGATGAAGCTTGCTTAATGGTTACCCACATCTAGTTACAATCGGATAAATCCATCGCGTAGCAGCTTTTCAAAACAGGTTTACATATTTGGGGGACTACAAAGCCAGGAATAGTGATTCCAAATATAGCATTTGAGACAACGTTTTTTTCTCAACTGTCTACCAGAAGGCAGTTGTATGATAACCGATAGGCGATTTTAAAATGTATATATTTCGCAAATGTGAAAAACGACGTTAACAGCGTTTACGCTGCTTGACGTAAAGGAAACCATCGAAAACCCGAGTTGTTTACATTCTCTCGTGCATGAAAGACTGCAGTCGTGTATTTTTTTTTTACCTAATTGGACAACCAGTTTCACCAGTTTTTTCCGCTAGTGTTTTTGACAAGATTAAATCTCTGCATTTGTAAAGCAGTTTCTATAACGACCAAATAGTCTGCGTTTCGACATGGAATCATTTTGAATATGTCGAGCAACCCGTTTTACTCGTTTTCTGCAATTGCGCTTGGCACAATATAAAACTGGTGTAGGTGTAAGTTGTTCCTAAAGCGTCCAACTCCTAGCCATGGTTGCGAAATCACGAGGGGATATTTATATCTATGGATATGGTGCTCCCCTCGAAATGCTTGAGCTGTAACGCACGATGACGGCAAGGTTATTATAGGGCGTCATTGCCAATGCAACAGTGTGGGCCATATCGACGGAGCGTTGAAGTGTCACAAAATACTACATTATTTGTTCGCGAGGAAAATAATTGCTTAGAAACAACACTGACTGAAGGGTAAGTAGTTCAAATACAGAATACTTGTGTCAATTATGTACAATGGCCTTGATAAATGTCTGCATGTATATTGACCTATCACACTTCAATGGTGCAAGCTGTGGTAGAAATTTACCGATTAGAACTCGTTGAACACAGGGACACATTATTTTATCAGGGACCAGTTCAACAAATTTCTATAAAAAAGCTGATTTGCTGTACATTCAGTATCTACCATCATCTATGTATGGTATATTGGCTAATGTTTAGTTTCTACAGTAGGGATCATTTTGTTGTAAAATAGTTTAATGCATTATTTTGAAAACTTAGGCCATGATGTTATTGTAAATTCAGTTGTTCACATTTCCTGTTGTGCAAGCAATTTAGGCTATCCCACAGCAGGCTCTATTTTGTCACAATCATAGGCTGTTAGAAACTTGTGATCAACAACTGCCAGACCAAACACTTGAGAATTACTTGGAGGTCTCATGTATTTTTTCACTTGTTCAGGGGATTTGGGGCTGTGGGAGCATGAAGACAAATCTGACTGCTTGAGCCTCAGTATTTTGTTACAGACCGTCAGCATTTTGAGCCAGAGCCAGACAGGGTCAAAGAGTTGTTTACTTTCCAGAAGTATGATTGGTCATCCACACCTGTTAGCTGAAGGTGAGGTTCTGTTCCTTCAACCGTTTTATCTCTAGTGCACTTTTTTGTCAGAACTTTTAATTAACGCACTACTTTTTCAAGGATGTGTGTGTGGGGGGGGGGGGGGGGGGGGCTATTGGAGTAGAATTTGAGTGGTTGTAGATATGTGAACTAGGAAGGACTAGAAATACAGGAAATACAGGGGGAAAAAAATTAATATTTTGACAGGTGAACAGACGGTCAGTGTCGTCCACTACTGCCATTTGCCAAAAGTAGGATCTGGTGACCACTTGACAGTGTGCTACTTGCCTATTTGTAAAGCGGTGCAGACCTCTTTGAAAGGGCCTGTAAACTCAACATTAAATCTTAGTAATGTTCACATAGTTAAGTGTCATATTAAACACCCATCAACACCCCCAATAAGGGCCATTAACTATAGAAAACTGCAGATTATTTTATCTTAATTGCGTCCTCAAACAGTTAAGCCGATGCTACTGGCATGCACTTTACCCTAACTATTGTGAATAACACTTTGGTGTCACACATTAACAGTTACATGCAATTGTCAAAAAATTTCGACACAGATGTTACCAACAGCAGTGAATCCATGTGCAAAATGTGGCACAACATTAATTAGCCTTTTCCTCGGATCAAAGCTGTATTAGAGAACACTGCATGTTAGTAGGTAGTCAGCTATACAAAAAGGGTCAACCTAGCCAATCCAATGGCTAAACCTGATGGAAATTTTGAGCAAAGACTCAATTCAAGTAAATGTTTTATGGTCACTGTTGCGTGCAATAGATCCCTTATTTTGTGAAATGGTAATCACAAAATCATGGATCCTGGCACAAGGACACTGTAGAAGTGGTGATAACTTAAGTGGGAATACAATATGTGCACAATTGGTGGTGCAGTATCTGCACAGGTAAATTATACAGAAAATGCATTAAAAATGCAGAGTTTTGCTGGTATTCTAAGTGTGCAAATGAAGTTGAGGACAAAGTTCTCAAAAGGCTGTTAATGCAGGCTGTCATGGTTACTTTATGACCCAAACTGTGTCAATTATACACAGGCATTGTCTAGATTTGAAGTTAGAATTCTTCACTTTTTGCTCATTGCTCAAGCCTACCTGTCAGTGAAAGTTGACATTCTGTGCTTAATAATGGAAATAAATCAAAGTTATTGTACTGTTATGTGTATATTGTGTTAAATTAAATGAACGCATACAGTCCTGTGTTTCTCTCTCCCCTTCCTAGCAAGGAGTGGTCATGGAGATGTTTTCTCCCCTGGTTTTGTCCATCACTGCCATCAGCTTTGTGACATTCCAGTGTCTGTTCCACTTTGTAAGCCCCTGGATCTCAGCTCAGTTCTGCCCTGGGTACCACCGTCTAGGCCCCAGACACACCATAGAATGGAACTCCAGGTACACCGTCTCTTGTCAAGAGACTGGTCAATTGATATTTGGATGTTATTAAATAGTGTAAATCAAAGCTTCTAACCAATATATTTTTTGCTATTAAGTTTCCAGTAAATGCCCATTCATGAGTGTGAACACTTTTTAAAATACATGTCCGATGGTGTGGAAACACTGCTGGCACCAACATGTGAAGTTTAAGAAATATGTTCTTATGTCTCCTATGTATTTTTAGAACTGTGTCGACAGTACATGCAATGATAGTGGGGCTTTTTTGTATCTACATCTTACTATTTGATGACGCCGTTAATGAAGACCCTGTCTGGTAAGAATTTTTCTTACTAGAATGTGTGTAATACTTGGTAAAATAGTGATTGTTAGAAATTCTTACCATACTTCTTAAATGTTGAACACGTGCTTGTGCTCCTTGCAAATAGGGGCAATCCGTCACTGGTCAAAAAAAATGTGGCAATTACCTGTGGTTACCTATTATCAGGTGGGTCTCCACTTCCCAACACGCTAACTCTTTGTATTTCTCTGTACATTTCCATGTACTATCTTGACCCATTCTGTCCCTGAGCTATTTCCCTGTTTGTCTTACAGATATGCTGCTCATATGTTTCTATTGGCAAGCAATAGGGGACAAGTTTTTTGTAATCCACCACCTGGCAGCGCTGTATGCTTACTACTATGTGCTGGTGAGTTCCTTACTGACCCACAGCAGAAAGTGCAGACAAGATGGAGAAGGGACAAGGTCCAAGGGTAAACAACCGTGTTGTTTCACAGGATCAGGAAGATTGGTTCGTAAAGGACGGAGCAGGGATAAAATATTTTAATGTTTGGAAAATGTAAATTTAGTGTTATTACTCACTTGCAGTGCTATATTTTGTTGTTGCACAGTTTGATAAATTGCACAACTTTTTTACTGTACTCTGTTCAACTACACTGAAATGGAACTAAACTAAATTGTTTCCCTCCTGTCATGGAAGGGTCCAGTGTAAGTAAGCACATGCACATTGTTAGATGTTTGTTAGAGTCCCTAAAGATTAATATGTAGCTTGTGCAGTTGGATATTTTTGTTATAAAAAATAGGTACAGTTTGAAGAAAGCATTGTCGGCTGACCTTCTGTGATTCAAGGAATGAGTCAATTAAATTTGATTACACATTCCCAATGACATTTGTTCAAGTGTGAGTAAAGAATGTTAGCTAACGTAGTGGAATGAGAATCAGAGTTTTTTGCATCAGTTTATTGATTGCACCCTCAAAGGCTAGAGAACAGTGTGATTTGTATTAACTGAGGTTGGTCCTGTTTATATAGCTCTGGAAAAAATTAAGAGACCCCTGCCCCTTTTTCTTTCCTTTCCAAAATGTTTTGAGTGAGGAAAAGAACGGTTAAAATTAAGAGACCACTGCAAATTGAACGCTGCGTTTCCTCACTCAAAACTTTCCTTTTCAACTTTTTTGGGAAGGAAAGAAAAATGTCCAGTGATCTCTAAATTTTTTCTGGAGATGTATGTTCTATGCAATTGGTTTCCGTGGCTGCCCAGAGTAATTGTTGTTTTTGGGACACCTTGCAGATTTAGTTAAGTCCTGGTCTATAAAACAACCTCAATATAATTCTCCATCGAAATTGAATTTTATGACTAGGCATAATGTGTATCCAAGCAGCTGCAGATTTGTCTAGGTAATGCATGATACCTTGCACAAACTCACAAAAGGGATTCTCATTTAAAGCCACCAACTGACTTTTCTTAGTAAACTGTATTGGCTACTTTTGGAATGGATTGTCTGAGTTTTGAAATGTATTATGAGTAACTTAAGTCATCAACAATATCCATAATTAGAAGATACAACTCTCTAGAATGTTTTTTCTCTTCAGTACTGCAATGAGTGCCTTTACTTGTGCAGTTGCATTTTAAAAGTCCATGCAGAATATATCCTAAACAAAGAGTAGGCCTGTGTCATTTAGTTTGGTACAGTAGGGGTCCCTACCTATCTTGTCTGCAATTATTTCTGTAGTGGTACTTTGAGCACTAGTCTAGTGTAACAGTGTGGACTTACCAGTATGTAGATGTATGAGCATGCACCGCTGGAGCGTTCACCAACGATATTTATACAGATTTTGAAAATGTTTACTCAAGTTTATTAACCATGCCATAGCCCCGTAAGTACACCACAATTCTTCTGAGCTTTTTTGGTAAGTTCACAGTTTTTAATAATCAAGAATTTACATTATGTTGCGTTCTTCTCTTGCTATTATCTTCTTTGCACTTTGTTCTGTTCCTTTCTCTTTTAGAGCATAGGAATGTTGCCTTATTTTGCTAACTTCCGTCTGGTCGCAGAGCTTTCCACTCCTTGTGTGAACCAGCGGTAGGTTACCCTTGTTCCAAACTGACTTTTGCACAAATGCATGCACGCCGACTCAGTTTACTGGGACGAAGAGCAATCCCTATAATGTACTGCCCTGGCAGTTTTTTTGCACAGGGTCTTTGTTGTCATTCGTAATAGTTTATTCAACTTTCTTTTTAAATACTTTTAACCGTTAATGTTTAACTACTAATAGTGAGTAACACCCATCTGAAAAGTAGTACATTATGTAATTGTTTCACACATTATTAATTACATAATGTACAAATGTTAATAAAAAAAATGCTAATACACTGTTGCTTTTACTTAAAATACATTTCATTGGTTGAAAAAATATAATTTGGCAGCAAAATGCTTGATTCTTGTTCCAAATATTACTGTAGTAAAAGGTATGGTCAAATAATAAAAAAGACAAATAGAGAACAGATAAATGAAACCTTGAATATAGAAAATTTGAAAATGCAATCAGGAGATTGAAGGGTAAGACGTATGAACCAAAATGAAGTATTGATTCTGAGTATTGATTATATGGGGTTAAAAGATATGTACTAGGTGTTGATATGTGATCTAGCTAAAATTTCTGGTTGATTTCCATGACTTAATTAGAATCAATTTGAAGGGATAGTTCAGAATTTTGGCAATTAGGTTCTTAATGTACTTCCTCAGAGTCAAATGAACTGAGCACATTGACAGGAAATGTAGCATGCTAGGTGTTCCCAGATACTTTGAGTCCATGTGCTAACGCTACTTTGGAATTTCGTAAAGTTGGGAATTCCTTAAACTGTACACAGACATACAGTACAATTGTCCAGAAGTTTGATTAATGGTCTCATTGCCAAAATCATCATCTTACTCTTTAATGCTCTCTTATTCTGTCTCCATAACTATACCAACTGTATCTTTCTTTCAGCTGGTTCTTTGAAGTGCTTGGTTATCCCAAAAAATCATTACCAAATATGGTCAACGGCATTGCCATGACGGCTTCCTTCTTCATGGTGAGGATAGCAGTCATGCCGCTGTACTACAGTAGGATGTATGCCGTGTACGGGACAGAGCCCTTTTACCGGGTAGCTTTTGGTGGTCGCTGTGCCTGGATTGGTCCCAGCTTCTGTCTAGACATCATGAACATCATGTGGATGCATAAAATGGCCCGTGGCTGTATTAGTGTGCTGCGTTCTCCAGGAAAAGTGAAAGTGGGAATGCTACAGAATGGGAAAGTGCATTGATGTGTTGAAAAAGGCAATGATGGCGTTATGTCTGAGTCAAATAGTTCATCAACATGTTTGTATCAAACGGTACGTGGACTGGAAATACTGTATCTTTGAAAGTCTTTATTGTCCTGTGACGAGCTTGAGGTAAATTGTGTACAGTACCACTACACTTATTTGCCCTGAACACCGCAATTGAAATAAGCACCACATTCTCCACTATGATGGAAGGGAACATTGTAAAAGCTGTTGGAACTGGGTGGACTCTTGGGCCCTATAGGGAAGACAACTGGGCTGTGAGACTTCATGGCTACACACATACAGACAAGTGTTAAAGCACCGCACCTCTTTTCCTTGTACCTTGGTTTGTATATTATATGTCCACCCAATTGTGTATATTGCCAAAAAACTTAGAAGATAATTTTTCCTAACATTTAAGAAGCTGCAAAAATGTGTCTCAAATATCATGATGTGTACAAAAAAGAACATTATTACTTGAAATCTGTGTTTTCACCAGCATAGGATGTAATAGACATGTTGTCAGACTCATACTGAAGTCTCTGCTCAGGAGGCTGCTCATGTTTGTAACATACAATAGAGCCAGGATACTTGTCATACACAACAGGTATTAGGGTTGGAAATGACAAACCATAGCAATCAAATGGCAGAATTTATTTTAATTTCATCACTAGAAGTGACCTTACAGTGTGACTTACGAAAGCAGCAATAAAAGTGCAATTATGTACAACTTCACACAACCAACTTCACACAGTTTACAAATTAAATATTAAACTTCAATGTAAATTTTTATAATATAATGTGTAAAATGTACTTGGAGTTTGTCCTTGGAGATTCCCATTGGAACTGTAGGATGAGGATGATGCTATTTATTGTGACATTTTGTTACAGCCATTATAGTTTTCATTTTTAATTAAAAGATGCATTTTAATAACATGAATACTTTTTGTTAGTGATATTGACTGACTGAAGTGACTGATTTAAATGACAAATTGAGTAGACCGTGTGTTAGATCTAGATGCTGTATATGCTGCTGGGTATACCTTAAATAGCAGGGTTGGTGAGTAAGCAATACAAACTGTAATTAAAAAAATTAAATCGTTATTTGGTCATAGAATGTTTTAAGTGAAATGGATGTAGAATTAAATTTAAATAAATTAAATTTGAATGAGTCATATATTCATTATTCAAATATTTTAGATAGGGTAACCATTACAATGCATAGCATGTCCTTCAAATGTTACGTTTTTAAAAAGACATCCTGTAAATACTTGAAAGTTAACTGGAAATATTCTTAAGAGGGTTGCCTTTATTATTAGACTAGCAGTTAGGATAGCTTAGCAGTTATAGCATCTCACCAGGAATTTGCATGTTGCTGTATTTAATCCCAGGCCAGCAAATTGAAAAATCCATTCTGTCCTTAATAGAAGACAGTTCACACTTATAGCTGTCTGGGCGTGCAATTTGTTAGCTCTCGGGTGCTTCCAATCTGGAAGGATTGGGTTAAAAGCTAAAGGCCCATTTTGGTTGGACCTTGTATTCAATTGATGACTAAATTAATGTCATCCTTTTAATCCTCAATGTTATTAAATAGCCCATTGCTATGGAAAATAGATTTCTCAGAATGCATTACCTGAAATGGTCTGAGGGAGCAGCCTGCAATATCATGGCAAAAGATTTTTGAATTATAATCAAGTAAATACTTGAAATTATATTATTTACTTGGCCGTAAAAAGTTGAAGATGCTTTTTTGCAAAATGTTTAAGACTCATAATTTCTCAGTTCAATTTGGTTAAGTTACTTTCCTGCTGTAATTTGATAATCTAAGCTGCCGGAACACATACCATCATCATTTATTGAGTGAGCCCAACTCTCAAGAATGTCACATTTGTCAGTGTTAAATCTGTCTTTCAAAAGCCAGACTTATTAGATCAAATTTTTTTTATAATACTTAGTCGCAGTGTCTGGATCGGGTCATTTTTCTGATTTAATCAAATCTATTATTCCAAATAAAATGTGTGATTCTAATAGCAATATCATATAATAAGATTAGATCACTTTTTTTTTTTACCCCCTCAGTGGCCACAATCTCAGTGGTCAGATCACTGTATATCCTCCGGTGTAAGGCAGGGTCTAGGTGAGACAGGGACTTGAACCAGTGCAGTAGAACTATTAATGGAGTCATGTACATTATAGTGGTATCTGGGGTGCAGGTCCTCTCAAATGGCAGCCTTGACAACTGTAGTGATGGTGCTTTCTTCCTCACTTGGGGCCATGGGTTGTACAACCCCGTCAAAAAAGTTAGCACCCTGCGTAAATTGCAAATAAATACATAATGCAACTAAAGCTGCGAGCAGCGTTTCAGGGGGCCAAGCGGGGCACAGGAAGCATCTCCCTGCATGCTCTCACTAGAGACATTTTTGCTATTTAAAAATGCCCAATGCCGCTAGTAGCCAGGATGTCCAATCGAAGGAGTGGAAATAAAAACAAAAGAAAAAGACCCAGAACCAGAAAAGGAACCAGGCAATCCTAGTTCAGCCGATTAGGAGGGATGAATATTATTGTCGCTGGCGGGTTTCAATCCCTGGTTTTCTATGTGGCAGACTTTTTAATCATTACCCTATTTAAACAGCAGAATGCAACTTTTACCTCAGCCATTACATTTTTGCTGAGATAATGTGGACAAAATAACATTTATTAACTGAACTAAAGAGTAGTCTTGCACTAAGACTATATAGCTAATAGCTATACGTCCTACTTATAACGAAAACAATGACTCCAATCACTTCATGGCTGATTTGTGTCTTTGGAAAACGAGCAGTATATAAGGGTCACGTATATGAGAATCATGGTATTACAGAGGGGATATATATTGTTGTGTGAAGGGTGAAAAGTACCGAGTGGATATACATTTCTGACATACAATATTTGTAACATCTCAGAGGGGAATTGAACCAGGGTCAGAATATTGCAGAATAGGGATGTCCCCACTACACCACAGGGGCTACTGGTTGTCCCTACAGCTTTCCAAATGTAAATTTTACCCCAGCCATTACAATTTTGCTGAGATAAAGTGGGCAACAAAACATTTGTAATGGAACTAAAGTGTACTGTTGTACAAAGATTATTATACACTCACCTAAAGGATTATTAGGAACACCATACTAATACTGTGTTTGACCCCATTTCGCCTTCAGAACTGCCTTAATTCTACGTGGAATTGATTCAACAAGGTGCTGAAAGCATTCTTTAGAAATGTTGTCCCATATTGATAGGATAGCATCTTGCAGTTAATTGAGATTTGTGGGATGCACATCCAGGGCACGAAGCTCCCGTTCCACCACATCCCAAAGATGCTCTATTGGGTTGAGATCTGCTGACTGTGGGGGCCATTTCAGTAGTGAACTCATTGTCATGTTCAAGAAACCAATTTGAAAAGATTCAAGCTTTGTGACATGGTGCATTATCCTGCTGGAAGTAGCCATCAGAGGATAGGTACATGGTGGTCATAAAGGGATGGACATGGTCAGAAACAATGCTCAGGTAGGCTGTGGCATTTAAACGATGCCCAAATGGCACTAAGGGGCCTAAAGTGTGCCAAGAAAACATCCCCCACACCATTACACCACCACCAGCCTGCACAGTGGTAACAAGGCATGATGGATCCATGTTCTTATTCTGTTTACGCCAAATTCTGACTCTACCATCTGAATGTCTCAACAGAAATCGAGACTCATCAGACCAGGCAACATTCTTCCAGTCTTCAACTGTCCAATTTTGGTGAGCTTGTGCAAATTGTAGCCTCTTTTTCCTATTTGTAGTGGAGATGAGTGGTACCCGGTGGGGTCTTGCATTGAAGCAACTGCCATGTGATTGGTTGATTAGATAATTGCATTCATGAGAAATTGAACAGGTGTTCCTAATAATCCTTTAGGTGAGTGTAGATGGCTAGCTAATAGCTATAAATCCTACTTATAACGAAATCAATGACTCCAATCACTCCATTGGCGGTTCCTTTCTTTGGAAAACAATAACAGCATAAAAGGGTCACGTAATACAATTATTCTTGCCAATAAATGAAAATCATGGTATTTCAGGTATGTATTGTGGAAAGGAGTGGAAAAGTATTTATGAGATTTAGAATGTCTGAGAAGGGAATCGAACTGGGGTCACAATATGAAAGGACCAGGATGTTACCACTACACCACAGGGCTGGCTGGCAGGCTGATTAGTCTCATCGGGTTGTGATCTATAATACCCGAAATAGCACACATGCATATTTTGAAACTCCACCAGAAACATTTACAATAATATAACTTTTAAAGACAATGGTCCAGTCGTCCGTTACACCAATTGTCATCCAAATCCATTCAGCTGTTTGGGAGGAAATGTCGTTTAAGTGTGTTTTTCACGGCAAAATTGTGAGAAACATCGGTTATGTTGATAGCGCCACCAAGCGGTATTTCTGTATGGGAGTTTTCCTGTCCATTCCTAGCAGACACATTTACGAATATGATTCGTTTCATAGCGGTTTGATGTTCCATTTGGGTTAAATGGACGTCTAAAGTCATAGACCCGCCCAGCTCAATTTCATTCGCTGATTTCAGCCATATTGTTTGAGATATTAACTTTTCTTATATAACTTTTAAAGACAATGGTCCAGTGGTCCTTTACACCAATTGTCAACCAAATCTGTTCAGTGGTTTCGGAGGAGATGTCGTTTATGTGTGTTTTTATTAACGGCAAAATCATGAGAAACATCGACGATATTTATAGCGCCCCCGAGAGTTATTTCTGTATGGGACTTTTTACAACGTCTACAATCAGGCAAAGTTTGGAACGTTTTGAACCAGAGGGGACTGAGCTATGGACCTGGAGAATAATAATAATAATAATAAAACGTACAAACATAAAACTTCGTTGCTTGGCCCCCTAATTATGTGCAACTCATTTATCCATATATATAGATTAGATTCAACTTTATTTTAATTGAACAAGTACAAGTACTGTACAACGAAATGCAGTTAGCATCTAACTAGAAGTGGAAATAGAAGAGGGCAGTGTTTAGTATGTATATTACAAATGGAGTGCATATATGTGCAATGAAGGGCAAATGCAGTACATGGGGAGTGGGGGTCTTCTGGTCAGCTACGGAGCAACCACTAAACCACACTGGCACAGTTTGTCAGAATGCTCGTGATTGTGCTGCAGTAAAAGTTCACAAGGATCTTGGAGGAACGACAGGCTTTCTTCAGCCTCCTCAAAAAGTACAGAGTTCCTCGGAGATATGGACACCCAGGAATGTGATGTTGGACACGCTCGACCTCAGTGCTATCGATGAGAAATGGGGCATGACTGCAGCCTTTAGACTTCCTGTAATCCACAATGAGCTCTTTGGTTTACTTTGCGTTTAGGGCCAGGTTGTTGTCAGTGCATCATGCCGCCAGGCGCTTGACCTCCACCCTGTAGACTGACTCGTCATTGTCACTGATCAGGCCTACCACGTGGTGTCATCTGCGAACTTGACAATGGTGTTGGAGGTGTGTACAGGAACGCAGTCGTGGGTGAAGAGGGAGTACAGGAGAGGGTTCAGCACACAGCCTTGTGGAACAATCATTGTTCAGGATCAGGGTGGAGGAGGTGAAGTTGTGTAATCTGACTGACTGGGTCTGTTGGTTAAGAAGTCCAAAGTCCAGCTGCAGAGAACAAGGGCTGATCCCGAGGTCATGGAGTTTGTTGACTAGCCTATTAGGGAAGACTGTGTTGAATGCTAGGTGTTGGTTTTGTCCAGGTGGGTCAGGGCCGAGTGTAAAGCTGTGGAGATGGCATCCTCTGTAGACCTTTTTGACCGGTAGGCAAACTTCTAGGGATCCAGTGTTGGGGGTAGGCAGGACTTAAGGTGGGCTAGAACTAGTCTTTTGAGGCATGATTGTGGGGGTCTGTGTGACAGGTCGGAAGTAATTCAGGCTAGACGCAGTCGACTGCTTCAGCACTGGCACAATGTTTGCGGCCTTGATGCACGTTGGGACAACCACCTGGGCCAGTGACAGATTGAAAATGTCAGTAAAGACCTCTGCCAGATGCCTAGCACATGCTCTGATCACACACCCGGGGACCCCATCAGGACCAGCAGCCTTGCATGCATACACCCTGCTCAGTGCAGAAGTTACTTGTTGTTGAAGTGCTCCTCAATCCACAGTTTGTCATTTTTAGTAATTATGACTTTTTCTAAGGAGCCATGCTGTTGTAATTTGTGCAGAATATGGTTTGGCATTGTCTTGTTGAAATAAGCAAGAACTTCCCTGAAAAAGGATTTCAATTGAATTGTTCATATTATAGGTCACATTAAAAGTGGAAAGAGTTCTGACATGATTTATCTTTGTCTCATTCTTTTACATCACAATAACCTAGCATTTTAACGGGTGTGTAATCTTTTTATATCCACTGTATTCCTCTTCTATGTGATCTTCGCCCAGGATGTTCTGTACAAGTCCAAGGTCAACATTAACCATGACACAGTTGTCCCCAGTGGTTGTGGCAATGCTGAACCATTCAAAGACAGCTTTTAGATATTGGGTGCAGTGAGGAAGTCGTTGGGCCTCTAGAGTGTGTTCTTCTCAGAGACCTTTTCTTGTCTTCATTAATGTTTCTCTTTTTGGATGAGAACATCCTCTCCATAATAATATGGTGATGGATTTGTTTTTAGAACATACTGTGTGTTTCGTGAGACCTTTAATTTTCTCATGTAATTTTTCAATGGAAAAGCTGACATTGTCTAAGTCCCCAAACTTCCTCACATCATCTGCCAAATGGATCAGACTCTGTACATTGTAGACCCACTCACACCATGTAAATGCTTAAATTCACTGAGGAAGTGCTTCACATGGCAATGGAAACGTTCAGAAAGTTACTATATTGGGAGACTAACAGGATGTCTTGTAAGACGATAGGACCAGTATACTACAAAAACTGCTTTCCACCTGTCTACTTGTAATCATCTTGGTTTTCGCTGAAACTCTATTGGCATGTACTGTCTGATTGACACCAATCTTTCAGAGATAGCTATCACTACCTGAGATCCCACTCTACAGGAGAAATCCCCTTTCATCCAAAAACGATCAACTTGTGAGTTACTCTTAGACAAATAAGGTGCATGTAGTGTAGAAAGGCATGGTTACAATGTTCAATGTTTAACCAGGTAAGAGCAGCCAGACCATTATGTCAAAAAACATGGATGCTATTGACCAATGAACATGTGAGGGGGCGTGGTTTTGCACATATATAGACACATTTCAGTATGCACTGACAATTAGATATGGAGCAGTATTCTGATTTCTACTGGTTAAAATTATATTTTGAAACTATTTAGGGCAGTAGTACTGTTAAAGAGTATACTGAATATTTATTGAGCAACCTTCTAAGATGTGTTATTTTCCTGAGGATCACTCCACTTGTCTTATCAATAAAACATATGCTAAGACAATGGTTTGTGTGATAATAATGCCTTTATTTATGTTATTATTCACTAAAGATGGTGAAAAATAATTAATCCCAATCCTTGCATATTTAGCAAATTCGATCATTGAAAAACAGCTTTATGAAGTTTTTGTTGAGGTTGTTTGGCTAATTACTGTTTAGCTGCGCAGCCATTTTTGTTTTCATTCCACTGAATTCTGGGACCAAATGTCTCTGCGATCAAAGATGGTTGAACTGACCGGAAGTTCAAATCTTGATTACATTCCTGTCTCTGAGACACTCATCTTGTCACCTCTATCTGACTTTGATAAACAATCTTTAGCAGACAAGTTGCAAATAGTGAAATACCACATGTGCAGCAGACCAGACATCTTGTAATGTTAAGTTGATCAGTCTTTTCTTTACCAGAAGGCAAGTAAGCCTAGCAAAAATGTTATGTAACCACAACCAACCGTGACGTAGTGGATTGGTAATGTCGTGACATTACCTTCTTATAACATTGTGGCAACGTTGTCCGAAGGTAATTGCATGACCACATCTTTCTCACCTGCTCAGGACATTGCATAAACGTAATTAAATGACATACTGACAATGTAAAAACGTATGTACCAGGTTGGTAACGATCTTAAGTAACTACAACTGGAAAAGTTAACTCCTATTTTTGTTGCTACACCGTACTTTGCTTATGATGTCATTACTTGCCACCACATCTGAAACCATATTCCAAATATTTCTGAGTTCAGCTGAAGAAAAAATAATACTCCAATACACACACTTGCTCAATTCAAATGCCATGTAGCCTAGTCTCTCACAATACCAGAAGAAAGGCATACACAAATTAACTGTGCACGCACAGAAGAGCCACAACTCGAGGGTCCCGCCATGTCTTCGCTGTAGTATACTCCTACATAGTCGTGAGAAGTTTACCTCAGCAATTACATTATCGTGGTGGCTATAGTACTTCTGATGTGTTAAACTATATTTGGTTTTTACTCCAGTTTAAGATAATTCTGGTTTAGTCATGTTTGTGAGTTTTCAGACGTATTCTTCTACTCTGGTTAGCCCAATACTGTAGCTGTTATTGGCAGTGCTTAAGTTTCAGTCGCTATCATAGTTTTTTCGAATTGATAAAAAAATATATATTTTGAGATGTTGTAATCATTGATGTTTTTCTAATCTAGCAATTTTCCAATTTAGAATTGTTCTTATTTAGTTGTGTTGCTACACAGTATACCTTGCTAGCAACTGCAGGTAAGTTTTCTGTTACAGAAACGTACCTGGCTAACTAGCTACTGCAGATAGTTAACAATACTGTACGACTACTTAACAAACATCTGCTTAGCTCATTAAGCCGACATCATTTCTGGAGCATTGTGTCATTATTTCTGTACAATGAGTCTCAGTTAAGCTTATTTAACAAAGCAGATAGCTATCCATCTTACATATTAGCTAAATAACTTTGGTAGTTATCATTGAATAACTAACTCTGTAGAGCAAGCCAACTAGCATAAGCAAGATACAGTACAGTAAGTAAACTAGCTAGCTAGCTTGATTGATTGGTTGTTTTTTCCCCAGCCAGGCTGAGCTCAGTGGAAAAAGTGTTTCACTTACTGGGACAGAAATAAATACTCAAGTCGAGTTTGAGTACTCGAGGTGTGACTAAGCACGCGGTAATCATCATGTTTTCAAAGTATTTCTGTCGTGTACTTTATTGCTGTAATGTGCACTAGGCTACCGAGTGGAGCATGAAAATATTAATTATCAGCGCAAGATAATTTAGACACAGAAAATCTGCTAAGCAGATTCGAGGAAGTACACAATTTTTTAGTCATATTTTAACAAACGTTGAAATCCTTAATATGCATTCTCATTTATCATTGCAGCTTTCCCTGACTGTAAAAGAACCACAGAGCAAGCAACTGAAGTAACTGTAAACAATGCTGTAACTAGATGCTTTCAAGACACATCTGTGCAATACGCTTGTTATTGTTTTATTTATGCAGCTTTAGGGTGAGCAAAATGTATTGATAGCTTATTGATATAATTGGCTTGTGTGTTCTTTAATATCAAATAATATTTCACTTTCTGTAGTTATTGGGGTACCAATATGTGATGCATAAAAAATGCAGAGCAACTTTAGCTTTCGTCATCATAAAGACAATGTCCCCTTAATATTTTGGTCAGTCTCAAGGAAGATATGTAGACTGAGACCAGTAATACAAAAATACTAATAATATACAGCTCTGGAAAAATGTTTGAGACCACTCCTAATTTTTCTTAACTCGGCATCTCTACATGTATGGCAGTCATTCCATTCAAGTGTCTGTTAAATTCCAAGAGAGGCTCACCTCATTTTACTCAATGAGGTACTGATTAGGTGATTACCTAAACCAAATCTAACAAGGAAAAGTATAAAAACCACTGCTGTGGTCACCACTGTCCTCTTGCAAAAGGACCAGCTGGATGGCAGAAAGATGCAAGTAGTACCTAAAAGATAATTTGAATTAAAAAAACTATTCAGCATGACAAAAGACCTGAAAAGAAAAGCTTTGAGTGAGGAAAAGGTTTCAATTCTGGCTTTACTGGCAGAGGAATACAGTGAGCGTCAGGTTGCTTCCATCCTGAAAATTTAAAAGACAGTGGTTCATAAGAACAAGGTCAAGCAACAGACATTGGGGACAACAAATCTACAGACTGGCAGAGGGCGAAAACGACTATCCACTGACCGAGATGACCGTCAACTCATTCGAAGTCACTCAACAACCGTAGGATGACATCAAGTGACATTTAAAAAGAATGGCAAACAGCAGCTGGGGTGAAGTGCACGGTGAGGTGTTCAAAATAGTCTCATAGGGGCAGGGCTGAAGTCATGCAATGCTAGAAAAAGGCCCTTCATAAATGAGAAGCAAAGAAGAGCCAGGCTGAAGTTTGCAAAACACCATAAGGATTGGACCGTAGAGGAATGGAGTAAGGTAATGTTCTCTGACTAGTCAAATTTTCAGCTTTGCCCAACACCTGGTCGTCTGATGGTTAGATGGAGTCATTAGATTTGGTTCTTGTAATCACCTAATCAGTACCTCATTAATTAAAATGAGGTGTGCCTGTGTTGGAATTTAACAGACACTGGAATGGAATGGCTGTCATAGAGATGCTGATTTAATAAAAATTAGGAGTGGTCTCTTAATCTTTTTCAGAGCTGTATAACCATTGAGTCACCTCATAAGTACTCAAATGTAAAAATATTTACTGAGTTCACACAAAGCATGATTCAACATGACATTTGATAATAATGTAAAAGTGATATAATAAAATTATTCTGAAATAACTGAATCAGATTGTGGACACTGTTTTACACTCTTTTTAAACTTATTTTCATTGTCCATGATCAGGTGCATTTATGGGGCCCAACAACAAAGGAAGGTGAAGATATAAGCGATGACCAATCAGACTCATTTCTGACAACGAGGAAAACTAAAGCTTCCATCTTTGCTTGTATTATTGTATTTTGACGGTTGGATAATATTTCTTCTTGTTTGATCAGTTTATAGTTTTAAAAAAAGTCATGATATTTCACAATTTCTCACCATTAGAAGAACCCAATGAAGAGTGAGGCATTAATATTGGCTTATGTTCTTATATTTTAATTATTTGTAAAAATGGCCAGTATGATAAAATCTCATTTGATAGTTGAATTTCAATTTCAGTGATTCGAGAAGGATATAACTCTATTAGTGGAAAAAGTAATTGTTCAGCCTGGTTATTGCCATTGAAGATCTGCAATTTAATTGTAGTGAACAAGGTGGGATTTCCTACTTTATCCTCCTTCCTGAAGTCCCACACACTTATCATTTAAATGGCTGTACCGTTGACCAACTTGGGAGAGTGTGACAAGGGTGATCAAAAAAAGATTTAATTACATACATTTTCCTGATTGTTTGTAAATGTTATATACTTTTTTACTACATTTCATATGGGACTCTTCAATATTATGTCATGTATAGATTTTTATATTTAAAAATCATACAATGTGATTTTCTGGATTTTTGTTTTAGATTCCGTCTCTCACAATTGATGTGTATCTATGATAAAAATTATAGACCTCTACATGCTTTGTAAGTAGGAAACACTGCCGATTTTGCAGGTTATCAAATACTTGTTCTCCCCACTGTCTGTGTCATTAATTAGATCGGTGTTGGTCTATGGGTGTATAGCTTATGGGTCAGCAGCACTGAGCACAGCAGTGGAAAGGTTGGATAGAGTGCAGGCACAGGGGCTTTGAGTCTGTAGTGGGGCATTTCAGACATCTCTGGTATCAGCGCTGCAGGTGAAGGTGGGGGAGATGCCATTACACTTGAGGAGAAGGCAATTGTTGATTAATTACTGGGTTAATTTGCAGGGACATGGGGGTTTGCACCCTACAAAAGAGGTGTTGTTGGGGTGCTGGGAACACGGTGGGAGGGAGATCATGAGCTTTTTTGTGGGTGGGGGATGCCCTGGCCAGCGAGGTAAGTTTCGGAGGGAGGAAATTTAGTCCTACAGTGGATTCGACATTGAGACCACCTTGGGTGCTTTTGCCCCAGTGGTGGATCTTGGAATATTGGAGATTGTACGAGAGGATCAGTTGGGCCTATTCTTTGCCGAGGTGGTTAAGAGGCGTCTGGAGGGTGGGACATGGAGTGTGTAGTGGTGTTCACAGATGGATCAAAGGACCCAGGGACGGGTCGGACGGGGGCAGCTTTTGTATTTAGGGGAGCGGGTGTGAGTGTCACTAAAAGGGTTACAGATCATTTGGCGGTTTACACGGCTGAGCTTCATGGCGGTGCAGTTTGCATTGAGGTGGGTGGAGGACATGAAGCCGGATAGGGTGGTTATTTGCTCTGATTCATGTGAAGTGTTTGTTAGTATGCAGTCTTTCAAGTCCACTAGGTGGCAGGACATTTTAAACAGGGTGTTGGAAGCACAGGATAGAGTAAGAAGGGATGGGATACATTCATGTGGATTCCGTCTCATGCTGGGGTGGCGGGAAACGAAGCAGCCGATAAATTTGCGAAACAGGCCCTGGTGAGGGGGTGGTGGACGAGGTGGTGTCCTTGAGCAGGGCAGAGGCTAAGGTGGTGGTGTGGAAAGAGGTGAGGAATGTGTGGCAGGAAGAGTGGAATGTGGACACCAAAGGAAGGCACTCGTTCCAGATACAGGGTGAGATTGGGGATGGAAGGAGGGCAATTAGGAGTAGGACGGAGGAAGGGATAGTGACTAGATTGAGGGTGGGGCACCTTGGATTGCACGGCACGCTACACATGATAGGGAAGCATCTGACTGGGTTGTATGACTACTGTGGGGAAGTGGAGACACTTTGAGAGGGAGATGTTGCAACAGGGTCTGAGGGCAAAGGGGGTGCACGTGTTGAGTCTAGGATCTATGTTGGGGAGGGGTTTTTCGGGTGCAGTATTTAGGTGTCTGTTTGTGTTCCTAAGAGAAACTGGGTTGGCAGGGAAAATTTAGGTCCTCCCTGGAGCTGACCCACACTCCTTTACAGTAGGTGGCGGTAATGCACCAATAGAGTTGGATGCCAACCGCCATTAAACCCCACAGAAGAAGGAGAAGAAGAAGAGGAAGGAAGTTGAGCATTGGGAGTTTATGGGAACAGCAAGATTGGTCAAAACAAACTTTGTAGAGACACTCAAATCTATGGCAGGTGACATTGGTATTGTGAATTTAAATGTATGTCCGCCAATATGTTGTTCAGATGTACCTTTGTGGTTGATTCCAGATCCCATTGTTGATTTATATTTTTTGAAAACAAGTAAAAGAAAGATGTCAGAGGTTGTAGTGGAGGAGATAAAAGTTTGGCAGGGTCAAATATGGGGTGGCTACCTACAAATGTATACTGACGGGTCGAGGGATCCTGAGAGTGGTAAAGTGGCTTTTGGTATTAGCATACCTGAAATAGGCTATAAAAAAAGGTTGTAGATTCCAGATCGCTTATCAGTGTTTACTGCAGAGTTGGTGGCAGTTCTATGGGCAGTAAGGTGGGTTGAAGATAACGAACAGGAACATTCTGTCATATGTAGTGATTCAGCTGCATCCCTAATTACAATTAAAGGTACCAAAACTAAGTCCAGGCCTGATGTGCTTGTGGAAATTATGCAGGTGTTGTATAGAATTCATAAAGCAGGGTATGAGGTGGGGTTTCTGTGGGTTCCGGCACACATGGGTGTGGAGGACAATGAGGAGGCAGATGAGGTGACAAAGAAAGCAGTGTAGGAGGAAAGAGTTCAAATTAATGTGCAGTATGGGTTACCAGACTACTCTGAAATAATTAATAGGTCTGTAAAAGAAATGTGGCAAAATTCAAGGGATTGTGAATGGAAGGGGAGAACATATTATTCAGTACAAAGTATGGTAGGAAAATAAAGATGTGATTATAGATGTAAGAGAAGAGATGCAGTAGTTTTATCCAGTTTGAAGCTTGGGCATTGTGGGCTGGCTCTGATTAGTAAACATCCTGATGGAAAGTGTGAATGGAAACAAGGAAACAGTGAAGCATGTATTAGTGCAGTGCAGGATGTACTCTTGTCAGAGGAAGAAATTGTTCAGAGAACTGGGTGCACCTGGATAAACGTTTTTTACTTTACGCACTTTATTGAATTTGGACAGTTGGAGCAAATTGAAGCAACTGATGGAGTACTTGCGACGTATTGGAGTATATAATAAGATATAGCTATTTATAATAAGTTGTGAATAGCGAGTAGAAACCAGTGGAGGGCAGCAATACGACATAGATACGTCTAGCCTGCTGGGAACAACAAGAAGGAGAAGAAGAAAAAAAAAAAAGAGGGCCGACACTCCTTTACAGTAGGTGGTAGTAATGCACCAATAGCGTTGGAAGGCCAACCGCCGTTAAACCCCAGAGGAAGAAAGCTCGTATTTTTCCGGCATTTTCCGTTAGTCTTCGAACGACAGCATAGCGACCATTTTGCTATTTGCCAGTTGGAGTCCATGGTAGATGTGCAGCAGGGGTTCAAATAAAAAATATAAATACAAAAATAAATTTCATCCGGCAATGGACGGGTATGTGATCACGTTTGCATAAATGCTAAAGCGTGCATGTTTCTTTTTTGGTGGATATTAGGCGAAAGTGTGTGAGGTGTCGATGATGCTACAATTCTTGTTTTGCTTGTTGCCATTAACGTTAGCTCTTATGCTAGCGTAATACTGGATGTAGCCATTCAATATTAAAAAGCTTGCTAGCTACGTAGCTAACATTAGATAGTTACATTACTGTAGTTCACACGAGTCTGAGCCACTTTTGAACTTTTTAGGAGATTGCAAAGGTTAGCCATAGAGCGAGTCACGTTGATAACATCACTATAGTACTTTTGCGGAACGTTAGCTATTTGCTAATGCTAACACAGTACTATTTTACAGCGTATACCCGAGCTTGTAGGAAACTAGTTAGCTAGTTATCTTACCAATCGAGTAAATTGATATAGGCTAGTTCTCATTAAGAGTAACATTTATGTTTGAAAAAATGTTTATGTTTTGAAAAAATATACTTGACTTTACAACTGCGTCGATCCAGCTATGCATTCTAGTTACATTGCAGTGTGTGGTTTTGGCTATTTTTCTACCAGTTAGCCACCTAGTTAGCTTGTAATGCTAGCTAGGTAGTTAATTTATTTTGTTTCTTCCGAAATATTTGATGAGCATTACAGTACTGTACTACCATGCAGCACTTAGTATGTCTATGGTTAGTGGGTGACTAGCCGTCAGCTGATATTCGAATGTAACTACCAATGTTAGCCATTCTTTCACATCCAACAACAATATCTACTTGAAGGTACAGTAATGTATATAGCTTGATGTAGATTCAAATGGACCGCAAGAAAATGAACTTTTATTAGCTACTGATTTGTCACAACCAATATAGTATGTTTTAGGTTTGTTGGTTAATTCCATTGTATTTGGTTGTTTACACTGCTTTTCTTTGTGCGCAACTGACATTCACCTGTTCCCTGCTTTTCAGCATTGTCAGTGATGTTGCTGTTGGCGTGAAGGTACGTTTTTTTCCTACTTTGCAACAGACTTTTCAGGCTCTTTTTTCAATTGGGAACCGATGCACACAGTTTTCTTATTACTGTCATAATTAAGCAGTATGGCGCGGGGTTAAGAGCTTTTCATATGTATATATGCAAGGGTGGGTCTTTAGGATTTTTGGCACTAGCCAGCTGGACTTGTGGGCCAAAATGTCCACTAGCCCGGGTAAAATGTTACTAGCCCTGTTTGTAACTCTATTTACAGATTAACAAACAGGGCTAGTAGTTTATAAATTTATGTTTTCTATATATTATTCCATTATTGATGTTAAATTAGTCTGTGCACAATATTATATAACCACTTAGAATAATAGAACAGTTGACAACAAAAGTGAGTACACCCCTAAGTGAAAATGTCGAAATTGGGCCCAAAGTGTCAATATTTTGGTTGACCACCATTATTTTCCAGCACAGCCTTAACTCTCTTTGGCATGGAGTTCACCAGAGCAACACATGTTGCCACTGGAGTCCTCTTCCACTCCTCCATGACAACATCACAGAGTTGGTGGATGTTAGAGACCTTGCGCTCCTCCACCTTGCGTTTGCGGATGCCCCACAGATGCTCAATAGGGTTTAGGTTTGGAGACATGCTTGGGGATCATGCTCTGCTTCAGTATGTCACAGTACATGTTGGCATTCATGGTTCCCTCAGTGAACTGTAGCTTCCCAGTGCCGGCAGCACTCATGCAGCCCCAGGCCATTACACTCCCACCACCATGCTTGACTGTAGGCAAGACACACTTGTCTTTGTACTCCTCACCCGGTTGCTGCCACACGCTTGACACCATCTGCAGACCAATTTGATGCAGTGTGCGGCATATGGTCTGAGCACTGACAGGCTGACCCCCACCTCTTCAACCTCTGCAGCAATGCTGGTAGCACTCATACGTCTATTTCCCAAAGACTGTACACTCACTATTTTACATAGTAGAAAAGTGTCATTTCTTCAGTGTTGTCACATGAAAAGATGTAATCAAATATTTACAGAAATGTGAGGGGTGTACTCACTTTTGTGAGATACTGTATATATGTATGCGCAGGACTCGCTGTGGAGTGCCTGGACACCGCGCTTAGCCGAAGTATATTGGTATATAAGATGCACTGTGGTGAAGTTAGCTTTATATTAATGATTCACACTTGGATCGTCATTACCTTTTCAATGAAGCCTGCCAGAATGAAACAAATTACATTTTCAGAATCTGTTCACGATTGCAAACAAGCAACACTCCTCATCTTTCCATATTGCTGTCATATATATGATTTAGAGTCAAAGTAGGTAAAACCCCACCTTCCTCCTCTGCGAAAGTTAAAGGACCGTTTTAAAATAAAGCACTTATCGATTACTTGTCAATGAAATCGTCAAGTATAACACCATTATAACTTTCATCTAATATAACCATTAAATATAGATTCAGGAACAACTGCCCATCAACATCCTTTTAGTTTGACACTTTTTTTATATATATAAATAATTTGCAATGCCTTTTTAATGAAATAAATGTTAATAGCTCTGACCCTATAACATTTCTCAAAATAATCAACTGAAATAAGTTCAGGGACATCAGACCGTAGTGTCAACATACTATAATTTTTCAATTTCAGAATATATTAATAATGTTTATAGCATTTCATTCCAATGAATGTGAAAAAATCTGACCCCTTATCTTTTACCAGAAATTACCAACTAATATACACTCACCTAAAGGATTATTAGGAACACCTGTTCAATTTCTCATTAATGCAATTATCTAATCAACCAATCACATGACAGTTGCTTCAATGTGTTTAGGGGTGTGGTCCTGGTCAAGACAATCTCCTGAACTCCAAACTGAATGTCGGACTGGGAAAGAAAGGTGATTTAAGCAATTTTGAGCGTGGCATGGTTGTTGGTGCCAGACGGGTCGGTCTGAGTATTTCACAATCTGCTCAGTTACTGGGATTTTCACACACAACCATTTCTAGGGTTTACAAAGAATGGTGTGAAAAGGGAAAAACATCCAGTATGCGGCAGTCCTGTGGGCGAAAATGCCTTGTTGATGCTAGAGGTCAGAGGAGAAGTGGCCGACTGATTCAAGCTGATAGAAGAGCAACTTTGACTGAAATAACCACTCGTTACAACCGAGGTATGCAGCAAAGCATTTGTGAAGCCACAACACGCACAACCTGGAGGTGGATGGGCTACAACAGCAGAAGACCCGTCCGGGTACCATTCATCAAAAAGAGGCTACAATTTGTACGAGCTCACCAAAATTGGACAGTTGAAGACTGGAAGAATGTTGCCTGGTCTGATGAGTCTCGATTTCTGTTGAGACATTCAGATGGTAGAGTCAGAATTTGGCGTAAACAGAATGAGAACATGGATCCATCATGCCTTGTTACCACTGTGCAGGCTGGTGGTGGTGGTGTAATGGTGTGGGGGATGTTTTCTTGGCACACTTTAGGCCCCTTAGTGCCATTTGGGCATCGTTTAAATGCCACAGCCTACCTGAGCATTGTTTCTGACCATGTCCATCCCTTTATGACCACCATGTACCTATCCTCTGATGGCTACTTCCGGCAGGATAATGCACCATGTCACAAAGCTCGAATCATTTCAAATTGGTTTCTTGAACTTGACTTGAGTTCACTGTAATGAAATAGCCCCCACAGTCACCAGATCTCAACCCAATAGAGCATCTTAAGGATGTGGTGGAACGGGAGCTTCATATCCTGGATGTGCATCCCACAAATCTCCATCAACTGCAAGATGCTATCCTATCAATATGGGTCAACATTTCTAAAGAATGCTTTCAGCACCTTGTTGAATCAATGCCACGTAGAATTAAGGCAGTTCTGAAGGCGAAACGGGGTCAAACACAGTTTAAGTATGGTGTTCCTAATCCTTTAGGTGAGTGTAGGTACAGGGCTGGGTTTACGTTAGCCAGCAAATGCCGGCTTTTTGCCAGTATCAGGTTTAGTTCTCTAACAGATGGGAAATATGCAAAATTAATAGATTAATAGCATATTAAATAGCCTAATATTCTGTGACCTTATATGATCTGTTGCCAAGAAAACAGTGAGTCTCCGCTCTTATAGTAAGACATTACTGTGTCATGTGACTAATCACCCAAATCAAAAGCAGCACACTCCTGCAGCAGCTCCAGCATATGACTCAGAAATGTCGAAGGCGAAGCAGACATAACCGGGCCGGTTTAAAACAAATACTAGTGATGGGTTTACTGGGGCCAGCAAACGAGGTTCAGTAAATGATCTGAGCCTATAGTGTAATTTTCCGCAGAGCTTGTCAAATGCTCTTTTGCACGCTAAACATCCTATGGGAACAGACATTCGCATGGTATTTGTTGAGACGTTTCTAACATTGACCTCAAAATCCCTTAGACTGATTGGAAAAATATTTTAACCGCACAAACGAAGCACAATACTTGTAACGGCCTACAAACCAGCACAAATGAAGCACAAACAAACAAGACTTATGGGTGTATTTGGGGAGCCTGAGTGACCTCGGAATTATCTACAAAATATTCTTTAGGCCTAATATCAAAAAAAATTAAAATGACAGCAACACAACTGGAGCAGAAGCGATTAAAGGCATTTTACCTGAGTTAAGATGGTCCCCCATCCTGCGCAAAACTACGGCAAAATAGGCTTTATCGTTCGTGCTGGTATATATATTATTTGCTGCCATCATTTTTTTTTAATTTATATTAAATATTTGAGTGAATTTGACCTATAAATCAGCTCAATCATTTGTGCTCCTTTTGTGCCGATAACGGTTTGTTTTTGCGACTGCTTTCTTACCGATGGTGACATTGCTATAGTGGAAAGCCAATGGGAATGTATAGGTTATGTACCAAAAACTGTAGCAGCACAAACAATCCTTTAAGCGGTACAAACGGAGCACAAACGATTGAACCTTTTTTTAGGCATTTTGGAGTAGGTTGGGGGGCTGGTGACACCTAAAATGTCTAATATATAAAACGCTGCATCAGCACAAACAAAGCAAAAACAAATGAATTTGGAGAATGTTGGGGGGCTGAGTGACATAGCCTTAATTAAAACTTCTATTTTTAAAAACACAGATGAAGCACAAGCACAATATTTACAGAGCAAACGAATGAGCCTATTTTTACTCAATTTGGAGCATGTTGGGGGGGGCTGAGTGATGTCATCACCAATAATTAAATGTCTAATATATAAAATACCAAAGCAGCACAAATGAAAATCTTAACGGCACAAACGAAGTACAAACAAACAAGACTATTATTGTTGATTTCGGAGGATGGTGGGGGGCTGAGTGACCTCAGAATGATAATAATAATCTTTAAATTTTATAAAATGATAGAAGCACAAACATTGTTCCCGGCACAAACCAGCAAAACGGACCACAAATGATTGAGCCTATTTCGGCAAAGTTTTGTTTTGGGTGGTGGGCCAACATCACACAGGTGAAGAGTAGGGCTGCACGATTAATCAAAATCACATTCAAATCGGAATTTGAACATGTGAGATTTCTAAACTGCAGGAAGCTGCGATTTTATTTTATTCTTGCGCTCCATCTTCACTGTATATATAGTAAAGATATATTTTATCTTCGCTGTAATAATTTCTATACAATTTAGTAGTTGATTTTAGAATCTATTTGCCTACTTTCATTGCACACTTAGCGCACACAGCACACTTCAACTACGTAGTGAGATTTATAAAAATGTAGCAAGAAGAAAGCAATAATATACATAACACTGTTCATGGTTAATTTCTTCCGCTTGAGACTCTGGGAATCCCAACTCTCGCCGCCACATCGCTCTTCACGCAGCTCTCAACAGCCTGACTCTTTCCTCAGTATAGCAGCTGCATATACTGGTCCTGCTGCTCCTGTCCTCGCTGCAGGATGGCCCGGTTAGCATCGTCCATGTCCCTCAGCGCATCAAGGAAGTCTCTTCCTCTTTTCCTCTTTCCTAAGAAGGAAAAATAACAAACACCCCACAATAAATCTATAATGCACAACTGCCAACAGCAGAGTCATCATTTTATCAAGTTGTCGATGTTTAGTCATTATTAGAGACGTACAAATGTTACGTCATTAATTGTAAAACTTTTGATATTTCTGTTGAAATTTCTGCTAGTTGGTTAAAAAAATACGACCCCTATTATCGGCCGCCTTACTACTTTGTTCAATAACGTTTTATTTCCTCTTTGTCTTACAAATGCTTGATCAGTTTCACTTACATGTTTACTAGAAGGTTTTAGCTACCTTTCATGCCTTCTGGTGAAGAAGGAAAAAAGACAGATCATTGATAATAGCCAACATGATGAGATGATGTCTGGTCTGTCGCGCAAGTAGAATTTCACGATTTGCAATTTACATTTCCATACATTACATTTTAAGTATTTGCCTCCTTACTTCACTAATAAAAATGGGGGGTGGCCGATAATAGGGGGATGTACCTGTAGCTAATGTTAGTTTTTGTTTAGAGGATAACAGTATAGACTGACAATAACAGTATAGAAATCATATATCATGACTTTTCCAAAACATAACGTTAAACTTAACATTTAACATGCATAATGTGAAACATTGTTTTATCTTAAACCAACTGGTTATCCAGTTTCTATGTCTTTCTCCATGGCTTCCAACAACACAGCAGCCGAGTCAATTGTTGACTGTGACCCAGCAACGCATCTAGATTGTCAAACCACTTGCTCCGCTGGTCAGAGCCTCTTCTGTTATTGTGATCCACAATCTTCTTGTAATCTTGTTTTCATTTTTTAAGCTTCTCCCTGTTCTGTTTCCCGGTGTGAAAAATGTTCAGCTCGTTTAACGAACACCTTATTACATATTGCTGTTTCCAATTCCTGCTGTATTTGATCCTCAGCATAAACACTGAGGCCTGGACTTTGTCGTCGGTCCGTCATTTCAATTTCTTCTCCATAAAAAGTTATTCTGTTTGTAAGTACATTTAACTCCTTTACTACGCTGAGGACGGCTGCAGACATTTGAAACTGGCAGGTTGAAAACGTATGCTAGTAAATTGTGCTACTACTTGACCAATCAGAAATGTTCAGCATTGCAAGCCCCTCCCCAAAAGTTCTGGTAATCAGGGAAAGTCGTACCTCCTGAGCAGAGACTGTTTTGGGGGTAAAATGTAGTTCCTCGTTCCTGGTTCCTGCGGTGGAAACGCAGTGATTTCCTGGAAAGGTTCCTAGCTCCTGGGTCTAGTTCCTGCGGTGGAAACACAGATTTAATGGGCGATGCCCCCTGATAAATGATCATGCTCCTTGTGGTTGAATGCTAATTAACTTAACAAATGTTGTTTTACCTGTATGGGCCTAGTATTGAAAACATTTAATGGATTTATCTATCAAGAATTTAAATATGGTGGATTTTCATTTTATATACACTCACCTAAAGGATTATTAGGAACACCATACTAATACTGTGTTTGACCCCCTTTCGCCTTCAGAACTGCCTTAATTCTACGTGGCATTGATTCAACAAGGTGCTGAAAGCATTCTTTAGAAATGTTGGCCCATATTGATAGGATAGCATCTTGCTGTTGATGGAGATTTGTGGGATGCACATCCAGGTCACGAAGCTCCCATTCCACCACATCCTTAAGATGCTCTATTGGGTTGAGATCTGGTCACTGTGGGGGCCATTTCAATACAGTGAACTCATTGTCATGTTCAAGAAACCAATTTGAAATGATTCGAGCTTTGTGACATGGTGCATTATCCTGCTGGAAGTAGCCATCAGAGGATGGGTACATGGTGGTCATAAAGGGATGGACATGGTCAGAAACAATGCTCAGGTAGGCCGTGGCAATTAAACAATGCCCAATTGGCACTAAGGGGCCTAAAGTGTGCCAAGAAAACATCCCCCACACCATTACACCACCACCACCAGCCTGCACAGTGGTAACAAGGCATGATGGATCCATGTTTTCATTCTGTTTACCCCAAATTCTGACTCTACCATCTGAATGTCTCAACAGAAATTGAGACTCATCAGACCAGGCAACATTCTTCCAGTCTTCAACTGTCCAATTTTGGTGAGCTTGTGCAAATTGTAGCCTCTTTTTCCTATTTGTAGTGGAGATGAATGGTACCCGGACGGGTCTTCTGCTGTTGTAGCCCATCCACCTCAAGGTTGTGCGTGTTGTGGCTTCACAAATGCTTTGCTGCATACCTCGGCTGTAACGAGTGGTTATTTCAGTCAAAGTTGCTCTTCTATCAGCTTGAATCAGTCGGCCAATTCTCCTCTGACCTCTAGCATCAACAAGGCATTTTCGCCCACAGGACTGCCGCATACTGGATGTTTTTTCCTTTTCACACCATTCTTTGTAAACCCTAGAAATGGTTGTGCGTGAATATTGAGCAGATTGTGAAATACTCAGACCGGCCTGTCTGGCACCAACAACCATGCCACGCTCAAAATTGCTTAAATCACATTTCTTTCCCATTCTGACATTCAGTTTGGAGTTCAGGAGATTGTCTTGACCAGGACCACACCCCTACATGCATTGAAGCAACTGCCATGTGATTGGTTGATTAGATCATTGCATTAATGAGAAATTGAATAGGTGTTTCTAATAATCCTTTAGGTGATTGTATGTTTAGGACCGTATTAAACAAAAATACTATAGCTGGCGTTCTTAGAAATTGTAATTTCTTTTCATTCTGATGTTTCGTAAGACCTCCAATAAAAACCAAATAAATACTACTTGATATAATTTATCTAAAACCCTGGCAGTTTTACTGTTAATAACTGATTAAGCATGTGATAGTACTAGTCCTGTTACAGGCGCTTTGTCTCACCCAGCTCTCTTCTTCGGTTAATGTAGAGTAATTAACAGTAATTGGTTGATGTTAGTCCATTGTAAATAAACCGATTACATGTTCTGTTCAATCACCATTTATTTAGAAATTTCAGGTGGGAAAAAGTTATTTACCTCTGAAAATAGTCATGAAACAATGATAGGTTGAAAATTTTTGCCTGTTTAACAACCGGAATGTTCTTCATGTAAACGCGCAATATACACGTTATATACTTGAACTCTATTTTCATTTGGCCCTACTGTGGCATATTGTACTTTATCAAAGAATTGTGGCGGGAAAACCATTTTACTACTTTACAAAAAATCCAACATCTAAATTATCATTCTGTAATGTTAGAAGTTGCGTGACAGTTTCAGGAGTTCAGAAGTTTAACACATTGAACAATTTTAGACATCAAGTGATGTTGATGGTAGGAGTCATGTCCCTGTAGCAGTTGGTCGTAATATTGAATGTCGTATTGAGTCAGAACCGTTGACGGTTTTACCAATACGTGCCACCTGGTGCCAAATTAGCTATTTTATGCCCCACCTGGTGTCAAGAGGAGAAATACAGCTTTAAATTATTAAATAAAAATGGCGGATGGCATGTCTGGCAGACATTCGGGCAATAATGGCTTTATATTTGATTTTACATTAGTTATTTTTACATAAAAAATACTCCTGAAAGGAGCTTCCTGTAATTATGTTGAGTGCCGCAAAAAAAATTTCTTTTGATACTTATGGGTCACATTGACCCCTTCCGGCACTTCTCAGGAAACATATTTCCAAATGTGCTATTGACATGAGTGTCACTGGATGTTTGCAACAACCCAAGTAATCCATATAAACAAAAAAAACTAAACAAAAGTTCAGAAAGTCATGTGTAATAATGTGAAATAACACAGGGAAAAAGTATTGAACACATGAAGAAAGGGGGGTGCAAAAGGTATGGAAAGCCAAGACACCAGCTGAAATCTATCAGTAATTAGAAAGCAATCCTGCCCCATGTCAGTGCATATTTATATCAGCTGATTCAGTCCCGACTGTTGGCCTATAAAATGGTGTCATTACCAAGGTGTCACACAAGGAACCTCTCATGATGGGTAAAAGCAAAGAACCCTTCTGTAACCAATGCAATCAGAACCTTATTGTTGCAAAACATTCTGATTGCATTGGTTACAGAAGGGTTTTGAAACTTCTGAATGTTCCAGTGAGCACTGTTGGGGCCATAATCTGGAAGTGGAAAGAACATCATTTCACAATAAACTGGTCACGACCAGGTGCTCCTCGCAAGAGGAGTGAAAATAATTATCAGAAGAGTTGTCCAAGAGCCAGGGACCACTTGTGGAGAGCTTCAGAAAGACCTGGAATTGGCACGTACAATTGTTTCAAATAAAATAAGTAATGCCCTCAACACCCATGGCCTATATGCACACTCACCACGCTTTTTCTTGTTGAAGCTCGTTTAAAGTTTGCTGCACAACATTTGGACAAGCCTTTGAAATACTGGGAGAATATAGTCTGGTGAGATGAGAGCAAAATTGAACCCTTTGGATGCCATAATACACACCAAGTTTGGAGGACTGCTGCCATCTATCAGAATGATGATGATGATGATGATGAAACAAGGGTGGACATTTCAGCAAGACAATGACCCCAAACACACAGCCAAGGAAACTCAATTGGTTTCAGAAAAAGAAAATAAAGCTGCTAGAATGGCCCAGCCAATCACCTGATTTCAATCCAATCGAAAATCTATGGAAAGAACTAAAGATCTGAGTTCATAGAAGAGGCTCATAGAATCTTCAAGATTTGAAAACTGTTTGTGTTGAAGAATGGGGCAAAATCACACCTGAGCAATGCATGACTAGTTTCTCCATACAGGCAACGTCTTGAAGCTGTCATTACCAACAAAAGCTTTTGTACGAAGTATTTAATGACTTTCAGTAAGTTTTTTCTTTTTCCTGTTCCGTTCACATTATTACACAACTTACTTTCTGAACTTTTGTGTGTGTGAATGTATTACTTGGTTTGTTGCCAACATCTGGTGACAATTTCATGTCAACAGCACCTTTGGAAATATTTTTATGGAGAAAAATTGTGATGTGTTCAATAATTATTTTACCCACTGTGTGGATGCATGTGCGCATGAGTGAACATTATACAAAATCCTAATTTATCAGTCGATTATCTTCGTATGCCATCTAACAGCACAACATGGAATATTCGGAATTCCAATTATGTGGAGTCGGCTCTTCGGGAAAAGGGCAGAGTGCGCCTCGCCAGAGAAATGCAGTGAATGCCGTTCGGCTCAAGTGTGCACCAAACAAAGCAAAACATAGCAATTTAAAAAAAAAAATGACCAGGCTGACAACAACCCCGGTGAATGAGACCAAATATATATTTCACAGAAGAATTCAAAATGCAACCAATCGGAACACTCGTGCACGGGGAATACCAAAAGGTAAAATGCATTTACTTGGTCGACCACAACAAAATATCGACAATCTAATATCCGAAAACCATTATATACAGGAGCAATCCCTACTCCATTCTACAGCCTCCACAATTGGTGGTGGTCAGTGAGCATAACAAGTGGTCATACCCCACCACACGGATGCGCAATGGTTATAGCTCCTAAGCTATCGGTGCTCTCTCTATGTGGCTGGAAATGAATCCATGGGCCGCTCACTGCTAGCCCATGGGGACCGAATCCACAGATGTTATCATATTTCCAAGTACTGGTGTGCTTGTTTCTGACAGTGTGGTCAGAAACATGCACAACAGTAGCTCGCTGGAGGTCATACTGGTAGAGCATATACCGGACCTTGTGCTGGGTTGATGCCCTTCTACTGTCCTGTCCAGCTCTGCTTGTCTCCTGGTATCTCCTCCATGCTTTTGAGACGGTACTGGGAATCTTTGTGACGGCATGTACATTTAGGTCCAGAAATAATTGGACCTAAGACTATTAAATACTATTTTATTTTTGCTATTTACAACATATATTCAAGTTACAGTAAAATATTGAATATGGGCTTAAAGTGCACTCTCTCAGCTTTTAATTTGAGGGTATTCACATCCAAATTGGACTGAGTTTAGGAATTATAGCTTTTTAATATGAAGCCCCCTTGTGCCAAAGTATTTGGACATTTGACTCAAAAGCTGTTTCATGGAGCGGTGTGGGCTATTTATTTCTTCATCAATGATTTCTTGACAATGTATTAAACATTTACATTTTATTTATGATTGTATTAATTTGTCCAATTACATTTGTGCCCCTGAAATAAGTGTATGATGATGGTCGCAATTCCTACATTTTTCAGATTATATTTTTGTTAAACCCCCTGAATTAAATCTGAGAGTCTGCACTTCAATTGCATCTTGGTCGTTTCATTTCAAGTCCATTGTGGTGACGTACAGAGGCAAAATTAGGAAAAGCGTGTCAGTGTCCAAATATTTCTGGACCTAACTGTATTGATGTGCCAACCTGGAGGAGCTGGATTACCTGCTCAATCTGAATGGCCCCTATTGGCCGATCAGTAGCTATCACGCGTTTGTGGTTTTACACATGAATATGGGCACGGATAGTCGAATTCCCGAAATGTATTTGGTATTCGAATACTTGTTTGTATTAAATTAATCGGCTGTTTTTTACGAATATGTATTTTTTTGGTTGAAATAAATAGATTTAAATGTTATTTTTCTAAATAATTTTTAATTTTAATTTGTTACATATAATACATATGATACCATGACATTGAAGAAAATTTTAAGTCATTTTTATAACATGCGCTCCTTCACACGTGTTTGTTGTTTACGTTCCTTAATCAAAGCGGTAGCTGTGTGGTCGGGCCCAGTCAGTCAGAATGACTCAATATATAGCCTACTTCTTAGCCTGGTGTTAGCAAATGGATGAAAGTCAACTATTTCACGGGAAGATGGAATATATTTACTGAATTAATGTTACCTCCGGAAATAATATTTGGCCACAAAACGCTACAAAGTTAAGCTGTGGAATCGAAAGGAAGTTGAGAGTGCAACAAACAGTGAGTTAAGCAAATAGCATATTTGCAATAGCTTAGCTAACTATAGCTTCTCTAGACTCTTCCATCCAATAATCAAAATTTTGTGTTTCGATTAATATTCTTCTAGTTCTGTAGTTTTGCGTGTCAAACACATGGCTTCCTCTATACACAGTCGCCTTTTTGTAATACGAACGGTCATTGAGCCAATGTTACATTAGAACAACACCCTGTCCTTCGCGTTATGTAGTAGCGCTTATGTAGTATCGGTAGTTTTTAAAAATGTATTTCGGTCCTATGCACACCCTTAATGCATATAAATCAGATATTAACCTGTTAGTTCAGGGGCAAAATTAATGACCGCCTAAAATTATGTACCCAAATCTAAATGCTTGTAGCTCATGACTTAAATATAGTACACATATGTTTGGTAACATTTAAAAGGAGGCACTCTTGTTTGTAGTAATAATAAATGAATGCCGGAAAGTATAACACAATTGATTAAACAAATCAAAAACGTGTTTTTTTTGTAATAAACAAAATTCCTCATGTTTGAATTGCAGTGGGGAATGCCAAACATGGATTAGGAATATGGAGGCATTTTCCACTTGATCCACTAGATGTCAGAAGGATCTGGGTAAAGTTTCAGGCCATTCGATATAAAATTCAGTGATCTACTTACTCATTTGTAAAGCAAGGCCAAAGTGTCCTTTACAGATTGGCCACTTTGTGCCAAATTGGACACTTTGGTCTCATTATGAAGTTCATACCTACACAGAACATACAACAGTGCAAAGGTGATTAAAATAAGGGTTACACACTCCCAGGAATGTTATACATGATGGAAAATTTGCTTCCCTTCATAAAGGTACTAACAGGAGGCGAAACAAGGAGGCGGATCCAATGATGTAACATCATATGTGGTGTTTGCATCGCATGCGGTGATCTAACATCATATCTAGTGTTTGCTTCATATGTGGTGATCTAACATCATGTTAGATCATATTTGGTATCTATGCCTCCTTACACAGATGGTAAGCAAACGGTTGGCAGGAGTAGAAAGGAAAAGAGTAGAAGGGAATAGGTGGAAGAATTGGGAGACTGATCGACTTCTGGGAAAGCTCTGAAATGGCCAGCCAGATGATTGCATCACAGTGGGGTAGGGGTCAAGAGCCAGAGGGACTTCCTGAATCACTCTTGGGGATTCAGGGCGAAATATGGGGATGAATAGGCCATAATAAACAGCCGCAACATGTCATAGCCAAATCACATAGACAATTGGTTACATATACGGGCATTATGAACTGATACCTACTATAATGACGTGACCCAATTGGCAGTACAGCATTTACCATTAGACCCGAAACTAGCAGCCCTGTTGCTTTAGAAAATGTTGTGTGGATGTTGACTATAACACTTACATAGGAGTTAGTCGCCGTAATAGCTACTTTAAATTGTATACTGCAGTTAGATTAATGAGATGCTAAGCTTTCTGCACATATAATCAGCCTATAAAAAAAAAAAAATGTCGTCCCGGTGGCGGTACATCCTAACATGCCCTTGAACTAACCGGTTTATCATGATAAAGTAATGTTATGTACATGTCCACAACAGTATTACGATGTCATAAATGCAAGTACATTGAATTTGACACGGTGGTGCCACAGCGGCTACATGGCGTTAAATCCTTTTGTATCACTCTGTGATTTACATTTGGCACATTTAATTGGCATTATAAATCTAACTAATGAATGGACTATGGCATAATTTGGCCACGTGGGCACAATTGGGCAAGAAATATTGATTGTGTCATCTGGGAAGTGGTGCAATAAGGCCAATAGTAGTCTTAATGCTGAAACGCACTCAGTGCTGCTTGTTGCTTTAATTGGGTTATTGTTATAGTTCTTAGTTAAACAAAAGTTGGTACAAGACTGAACCAGAGATCACTAGTCCTTTTGGGTTCATGATTAGTAAATCATTTTGTTCATGATAGGGACACTGATTGGCCACACACTGGAGGGAATTAAACAACATTCGAGGGCAATGCAGTAGCCTTCTTCCATCGCAATGCATATCAGTGCTACAGTCACGTTACCATGTCGTCGAAATGGTTGATGGCCTCTCGAGTTCAACAAATTTAAACTGTTGGCACCTCGAGTCCGTGAGCAAACATGCTCAGAAAGCGAGACTGGTCACGGGATAGAGCACAGTCCTACTTCAATTGAAAGTCCTTCATCGCAACCAGGCCTGTCTGTAAGTGCCTTCCTCCAGTTGAACTGGTGTCTTTACGTATTTTTTGAGTGGGGAGTTGTGAAATTGGTCTTAAATTGAATTGAAAGTGGCATTTAATAGTCTTAGGTTTAAAAATTCACTTGCTGAAACCTGCAGATGTTCCTTGGTTGCAAAGCAATTGCTGTTTTCTGTTTAACACTACATTCATTATGTACTTTTAACACAGTCTGCGAACTGAGAATACACAGAAACAGCCATACTCTTTTAAAAATTAAACCCAACAGAAAAAGCAATGGGTGTTGCTTGTTCGTTATTGTCAGCAGATCCAAAAAATGTAAGCTAACTTCACTGCACTCTGAGATGCCTTATTGCTATTATAAACCGGTTACGTTTCATACCAGTAAAAAATGATATAATGTCATTCCCATGGTATATGGTCTCTTTCAAACCGGGTGGCTTGAATGTTGAATGGATGATAGCCATGGTGTATGAGATCGTGTGGCGTCACATTCGTTTTTGTTGCTCAAATTGCATCCTGTTTTATTAGAGCAATAAGGCATCTCAGGCTTTCTTTAATATATAGCCAATATACCACTTCTAAGCGCTGTGTCCAGTCACTCCAGTGTGTTGAGCCTAAGAACGGCCAAGCCATGGTATATTCGGCATATAACACACCCCCTCATACCTCATTGCATAAGCATGTCTTGGCTATCAGCCAATCAGCATTCAGGATTCAAACTATTTATAATATGCGTTTTTGCCTTGCAGAGGAGCTCAGAAGAGTTGAACATCTACAGCTCCAGCCCTAACTCAGTGACTGGTGAGGAATAATTTGTCTTCCAAAGATATATAAATAACAGTTGATATCCTAAGATATTAACAACTTTAAATATTCATTTTTGACCTTTGATTTCATAGCTAATGGCAATGACACCAGTAAAAAACTAAGAGTGGAGGATAGAATGGAGAGTCCGCCATCCCGAGTCCTCCACATTAGAAAGCTTCCCAGCGAGGTATCAGAAACAGAGGTTATCGCCCTGGGCTTACCGTTCGGCAAGGTCACCAACATCCTTATGCTGAAAGGCAAGAATCAGGTGAGTTATTTATAAAAAGGGTATTCTGGGGTGCAAACATTTAGCTTTTCAGAGAGATTTGTTGCTTTAATTTCAGTAGACCTCCACTAGAATCGTGTTGACCCGAGGTTGTCTGCTTCTCATAAACATTGACTAAGTTTGTCTGTGGTGGTCCAGCTGTTTAAGCCACTGTCTCCAGTACTGCCACTGCGTGGGTTTAACTTGTTTCTCCTTCAGCTAGAACCGTAGGCTTGGGGGTATGGGGAAATGGTTCTTATATCACTATGAAACAAAACTCTTTTTACATAAAAATGTAAGGTATTTACATTTTAATTGTCTAGTCTAATAATTTAGGTGTAGTTTCATTGGTTTTCATGTGGTTATTTAAGGGATATTAATCTTAACCAAGGTGCAAATTCATAGTTTTTAATGGGAATAAGAGGTAAAATCCATTAAATTATGCAAAATGCATTAAAATGACCCCTTCATACCTTCAAGTATACTGAATTAACTGCAATTACTTTTCTCTCAATGATGTTTTTTCCATTAAATTGCACCATGTTCCATTTTATAGACCCTTGATGTTATAACTTAAAAAATACTGTATGTGTAAATGAGTAATGGAAACGGATGAGTCTGATTTCTTTATGTATTTATTAACTGAATTTGACTAAATATTGAAAATAATTGTTATATTTTTTTACTTATCATTTGTTGCCGCTTACCAGGCGCAGGCTTGAAAGCTTTTACTGGACTTGTTGTGACATAACAGTATATAAAAAATTATTTTACTCTTCTTTTTTCTGCGTTCCTCTCTCTCTTGCTCTCTCATTTCTCACTTTTCTTTCTTCTGCAACCCTCTCTTCCTCTCTTGCTCTCTCCTCTTTGTTTCTCTCCATCTCTTTCCATTCCCTCTGCAGTCTGTCCTTTTGCCCGAACTGGTCATCCCCCGCGTTGTCTTTCCTTTCTGTAAATCATTAAGAACAAACAGTTCTTAATGATTTATCTAGATGCACAGGGTTGAAGGGCAGGCCAACAAACTATAAGATTGAGTATCTGCACTACTCAAAGAAAATATGGGAACATGTAATCATCACAGTATAACAAGTCAGTTTAACTTCAGGGATTTCAATCTGTCCAGTTAGGAAGCATAAGCGATTGTGAATCAACTTCACCTGTTTTGGTGCAAATGAGTGCACTGGAGAGGCAACTGCAAGACAACCCCCAAAAATTGAATGGTTTTGCAGGTGGTAGGCACAGACAATTGCTCTCTTCTTATCCTTCCTGACTGATTGTTCTCTAATTTTGCGTTTTGATAGTGTTCTTGTTACTACTGGTAGCATGTGGCGGTACCTGGAGGTCATTCAGGTTGCATAGGTAGTGAAGCTCCTCCGGGATGGCACATCCATGTGCTATCGCAAGGTTTGCTGTGTTTCCCAGTACAGTCTGAATAGCATGGAGGAGATACCAGGAGGTCATTACACGAGGAGAGCTGAACAGGGCTGTAGAACTGCATCAACCCATACAAGCAGGACCAGTATCTGCTCCTTTGTGCGAGGAGGAGCACTGCCAGAGCCCTACAAAATGATCTCCTGCAGGCTGCTAGTGTGCATGTTTCTGACCAAACTGGTTCTATGGGGGTTACATGAGTGCCCGATGTGCCCTAGTGGGACCTTTGCTCATGGCCCAACACCGTGCAGCTCGATTGGCATTTGCCAAGGAACACAAGAATTGGCAGATCTTCCATTGATGCCCTGTTCTTTTCACAGATGACAGCAGGTTCACACTGAGCACATGTGACAGAGGTGAAAGATTCTGGAGACGCCGTGGTGAACTTTATGCTGCCTGCAACAGCATCCAACATGACTGGTTTGGTAGTGGGTCAGTGATTGTCTGGGGAGGCATTTCCTTGGAGGGACGTGCTAGCCAATGGTACCCTGACTGCTGTTCACTACCGTGATGAAATCCTTACGCTGGTTTAGTGGGCCCTGGGTTCCTCCTGGTGCAGGACAATGTCCGGACTCATGTGGCCAGTTTGTAGGCAGTTGATGTCATTGACTGGCCCTCACGTTCTCCAGACGTGAATTCTATTGAGAACCTCTGGGACGTTATGTATCGGTTTATCCGAACCTCGCCAAGTAGAGCCAAAGTCTGTCCAGGATCTCACTGATGCCCTGATCCAGGTCTGGGAGGAGATCCCGTGGGCACTATCCGCCGTCTCATCAGGAACATGCCCAGACGCTGTCAGGAGTGCATACAGTCACATGGGCGCCATACACACTACCGAATCACGTTCTGAGTTGGAAGTTGGAACAGTTTATGATTTTGATTGTTTTCTGGAGTCTGGACATGCAACAGTGAAATGGCACAGGTTTCACTGTACTCTCATTCAGACTTCCCTTGTTGTCTTACCATATTCAAGAACATGTAGAGTGTCAGTACAGTATCAAGAATTTCATTAGAGATCATTGTGCATATTCTTCTCCCTCATCCACCTCCTCTCATTCTCCTTCTTCCTCTACTTGTAATTTTATAATCATTGTTCCAAAACTCAGATGAGCTTATCTGTATCCCTTTTCCCATGCCAAAATCCTGATATTTCTCTAGCCTAGACCTAACAATAAGTGATTATTCAAGTCTAGGCCTGCATTCTGTTTCAGTTTACCCATTGATACACCATACTGATATATTCATCAGGTCTGAATCAGGTCTGCACAATGGGGGACCAAGTCTTTTCCCCACACACACACACACCAGACTTTTGGATCTCCCTTCATGATGATCCAGTCTGTTGGAGCTTTTAACACTACACCTGCCAGGCCTTTCAGACCCCCAGTATCCACCAGTGCCCTTTGACATCATTATTGTATGAAATGTCCCTATTAGCATGCAAGTTCTCCTCCAGAACATCGCCAGCCACATCATCAGGTCATCTGCTGGGTTGCTATCAAACTATATAGAATTGTCTAAATTGAGTAAATTATTGAACTTGTTTGTATTAAATGTCTAAATTAATAATTTGTACACCTTACTAAATTTATTCACAGGTAAATCAAGTAAACTTTTGAGTTTATTTTGATCGTATTAGCTGATGTATAAGGTAAAATATATTTATCATAATCACCTTATGTCTTTAACTTTGCTGAATTTGGCTCAATCTGAGCAGACAATACAGCTCAGGAAAAAACGAAAAGGTGCAGTGGTCTCTTAATTTGTTCCGGAGCTATATATCCCTGTACACTTCAGAATTTATCCAGTTGCTTCTGTCTCATCATAAATAAACATTAGTAACCCAGTGCCATTAGAAGCCATGCATGCCCATGCCACCACACTGCCTCCACTGTGTTTTACAGATGATGTGGTATGCTTCGGATCATGAGTTGTTACAAGCCTTCTCCATACTATTTTCTTCCCATCATTCTGTTACAGGTTGATCTTAGTTTCATCTGTCCAAAGAATGCTGTTCCAGAACTTGGCTGGCTTTTATGTTTTCTGGCCTTTCTATTCTTGAGGCTTATGAATGGTTTGCACCTTGTGGTGAACCATCAATTTGCTTTCACGAACACTTCTCTTTATGGTAGACTTGGATAATGACATGCCTACTTTTTGGAGAGTGTTCTTCACTTGGTTGGATGTTGTGAAGGTGTTTTTCTTTCCCATGGAAAGGATCCTGCAATCATCCACCATTGTTGTCTTCAGTGGGAGTCCAGGCCTTTTTGTGTTGCAGAGCTCAACAGTGCGTTCTTTTCTCAATGTACCGAACTGTTGAATTGGCCATTCCTAGTGTTCCTGCTATTTCTCTGATGGATTGTTTTTTTTGCAGCCTTAGGATGGCCTTTTTCACTTGCGTTGAAAGCTACTTTGACCGCACGTTGTTGGTTCACAGCAACAGCTTCCAAATGCGAATGCCACACCTGGAATCAACTCCTGACCTTTTACTTGCTTAATTGATGAAATAACAAAGGAATAGCACTCGTATATCCATGAAACAGCTATTGAATCCATTGTCCACTTCAATATGTGTTACAGAATTCCTGAACGGTGTCCTAATCATGACATTTTGGCTTATTATATTTGATAGATTTCCAGATAATAGTACCATACTGTTTGATAAAGTTATGGGAAAGATATGCTGCTTTAAAAGTTGATAATCTGCTCTACTTAGTTCTGAGAAGAGGTTTGAAATATTCACACTTCAAGAGAGCTGGTCTTTGTTTACGCCCATTCAGCGTAGTTCACACCCTCTTAGGCCTTAACCCCACCCATCTTTTTAAGTATTCAAATGGGGCCACTGGCCTTTTGCTAAACTGGTGTGGTTGATCTCATAAACACAGTATATCAAACCAAATTAAAGTAAATGTTTTTTCACAAGGACTTGATGCATCAGGTATAGACAGTACAATGAAATTTAAAGTAGCTTAGCAGCTGGATTCAATAAATAGTAGCAGTAATGTAAGTGCAGTTAGTTTGAGTGCAGGTGGACTAGCCACTGAGCCGTTATAGGGTTATAGATTAGCCATAATCACAAACCTGGATGAATGACCGGTCAATCAGTTAGCTTATTATCAAACTGAGTGACTTACTCACTTTTCTGAAGACTATGCAATCATAATAACTAAGCATAATCACACACAAGCTATAAACCAGGAAATGTTAATGTTGTTACCTAGCTAGGTAATATTAAAAGTAACATCAGTAGTTAAATAGCTAAATAACAAGCAATACAAATGACTTGGACAACTTATTGAAAAGGAGTCATCTTTAGCTAATTAGCAAACGTTACACTTACCCGTATACATGCGGCAGACTGAAAAATGTATATATCTTCTGATCACAAAGTCCTCTGTTGTTTGCGTTTTGTCTGTTGGCCTTGTTTAGCTTTTCGCTATCGTTCAGACTCAAGGTGTTCAATACTCCAAGAATCTATGCATCTTTCATTGTCACTATCATAACTGCCATGGTTGTCCTTTTATTAAAAATGTAATCCGTTGACAATTGTTTTATACAAGGGGAGCTAGCGTCATCCAATTCATCTTCTGAGTCATGACATCTTTGTACTACAGAATGTAGTATCTCGCAACTTCAGATTTGTTGAAAACACCAGCAAAATTCAGGGCAGCAATGTGATCCACAGCTGTAGCAATGCGTTCTCAGTTGTCCATTTTTGAAAATCCAGGGATCACAATGATTTACTGACCAAGCAATCGTGTTATGACGATAGCTGGTTACATGATAGACCAATCAGAACTCAGTATGTCAGCCTGTCCAGCCCCTTGATTATCTCAGCAAATTGAAGGAAAAGTCTGCTGGTTAATCAAGGGTTTTAGTTTTACATTTTATTTGTATTTACTCTTCACATACTAGTTTAAGTCACATTAAAGTTCACATCTTCAAGAAGGCATTTCTGCAACAAAGACAATGTCCCAGAACATGTTTTTCTTCTTAAAAATTGCTTTCCTGAAAAGTAGTGACGTGACATGCGCCTCATTAATAGGAAAGTAGTTTATTTAGAAGTGCTTTATAGCCAAACATGAGAACATGTTGTTCTCGACTCAAGAATAGTGTAGTCCAGCCCAAACTTTGATGTAAATTCGTGTTGAGTTCTGTAGCTAGCACACAATATTCCTCAGTCCCCAATGATAAGTAGCATCCAGAGGTTTAGTCCAGGTTTTTCACTTTGCCGACTGCTTATCCTTGGCAAACACCTCCCCAGCCCTGTAGATATGCATCTGTGAATACCTGCATGAATGACATCACTCTGCCGATGGGAACCCCCTGAGAGTGCAACTCTGTCACTCCAGTAATTCAGATCTCCCTCCAGATAAAAGTAGAAGCCGTTTCTGATGGCATACAGGGTCCACTCGCTGACGGGCGAACCAGCTCTGTAGGTTGCGCATGTGCAGTAATCCCAGAGGGACCAATTGATGTGCTGCTGCCATCATGCCCAAAAGTGACATGATCGCATGAACCAACTGTACATACGGCGGGCAACACAAATTGAGGGTTAAGAGACGAGCCTGAGCTCTGGCGTCAAGCGTGGATCTAGAGAGAGGACCAGATAGGACGGAAAACTTGCTGTGCCGAGGAGCGATCGATACATGAACGTATGCATCCTTCTGGTCTATGCTCGTGCAGAAGTCGCTCGGCATAATAGATTCCATAAGATGTTGTGGTGAGCATGCAAAACAGCCGTTTGGTCACGCACTCGTTCAGTGCGCAGATCCAATATCAGTCTCTCACCACCTGTTTTCTTTGGAACCAGGAAGTAAAGGGAGTAAGAGCTGCTCTGGGCTTTCTTTTAGGCTGTAGAGAAAATAGACACTCGTTCACACTCACCAAAAAGGGAACCTCACACACAAACCCTCACTTCACACAAACATGCAGCTCTGTTTCACACATGCAATACTATTTTGCGTGTGTGTGAGACTACAGATTTTTTTCGTAGCAAGTACAAAATATACAGTATCTCAAGTGTACACCCCTCACATTTTTGCAAATATTTGATTATATCATTTCATGTGACAACACTGAAGAAATTACACTTTGCTACAATGTAAAGGTATAACAGTATACATTTGCTGGCCCCTCAAAATAACACAACCCACAGCCATGAATGTCCAAACCACTGGCTACAAAAGTGAGTACACCCCTAATTGAAAATGTCCAAATTGGGCCCAACTAGCCATTTTCGCTCCCCAGTGTCATGTGACTCGTTAGTGTTATAATGTCTCAGGTGTGAATGGGTAGCAGGTGTTAAATCCGGTATTATTGCTCTCACACTCTTACTGGTCACTGAAAGTTCAACATGGCCCCTCATGGCAAAGAACTCTCTGAGGATCTGAAAAAAAGAATTGTTGCTCTACATAAAGATGGCCTAGGCTATAAGAAGATTGCCAAGACCCTGAAACTGAGTTACAGCACGGTGGCCAAAACCATACAGCGGTTTAACAGGACAGGTTCCGCTCAGAACAGGCCTTGCCATGGTCGATCAAAGACGTTGAGTGAACGTGCTCAGCATCATATCCAGAGGTTGTCTTTGGGAAATAGACATATGAGTGCTGCCAGCATTGCTGCAGAGGTTGAAGGGGTGGTTGGTCAGCCTGTCAGTGCTCAGACCATACGCCGCACACTGCGTCAAATTGGTCTGCATGGCTGTCATCCCAGAAGGAAGCCTCTTCTAGGGATGATGCACAAGAGAGCCTGCAAAGAGTTAGCTGCAGACAAGCGGACTAAGGACATGGATTACTGGAACCATGTCCTCTGGTCTGATGAGACCAAGATAAAGTATTTGGTTCAGATGGTGTCAAGTGTGTGTGGCAGCAACCAGGTGAGGAGTACAAAGACAAGTGTGTCTTGCCTACAGTCAAGCATGGTGGTGGGATTGTCATGGTCTGGGGCTGCATGTGTGCTGACGGCACTGGGGAGCTACAGTTCATTGAGGGGACCATGAATGCCATCATGTACTGTGACATACTGAAGCAGAGCATGATCCCCTCACTTTGGAGACTGGGCCGCAGGGCAGTATTCCAACGTGATAACGACCCCAAACACACCTCCAAGACGACCACTGCCTTGCTAAAGAAGCTGAGGGTATAGGTGATGGACTGGCCAAGCATGTCGCCAGACCAAAACCCCACTGAGCATCTGTGGGGGCATCCATAAACGGAAGGTGGAGGAGCGCAAGGTCTCTAACTTCCACCAGCTCTGTGATATCGTCATGGAGGAGTTGACGAGGACTCCATTGTCAACCTGTGAAGCTCTGGTGAACTCCATGCCCAACAGGGTTAAAGCAGTGCTTAAATAATGGTGGCCACACAAAATATTCACACTTTGGGCCCAATTGTGACATTTTCACTTAGGGGTGTCCTCACTTTTGTTGCCAGCAGTTTAGACATGAATGGCTGTGTCTTGTGTTATTTTGAGGGGACAGCAAATGTACACTGTTATACAAGCTGTACACTCACTACTTTAAATTGTAGCAAAGTGTCATTTCTTCAGTGTTGTCACATGAAAAGATATAATACAATATTTGCAAAAATGAGAGGGGTGTACTCACTTTTGTGAGATAATGTATATTGCACAGTACAGTCCTGGATTATATAGCGAACTGTTGGTTCTCTGACATCTTCGAATCATACATTTGTATCCTAAATGTTACCCTTGTTTGTTCTTGCAGTGTACATGGGTCTATCCATGATTGTTATGACCGTTAGTGTCTCTCTCTCATATACACACACACACACACACACACACGCCCATCTCAGATTTCATAATCCAGGTGCTGAATTTATTTTACTACTTTCTTCACCGGCATTAGGGTCATCCTGAATGTTTTCTGCCTACGCAGAAACATGATAATTAGAAGCCTCAATGCAGTAAATTCTATTCAAGGATTTTTGTTGTTGAGTTTCTCAAGTTACTCAATGAATGCTGATAGCCCTAATGGCGACAATTAGGTAAATTAAGGTAAATTCAGTGTTTGCTAACTGCATGCCCTCTTTGTAGGCAATGGAGACGGCCCCTGTTTGATCATTATTAATTGTTGTGTTCATCAAAAAAATCACCTTTGCAAGGCCAGCCTAATACAGCCCAGATCAATTGCTCAACCTAAGGTCTTAAACACACCACCATGCAGTGTGCGATTATCACCAATGAGTCTTTACAATAGTCTAGATGTTGAACACTTTTCTGGTTCTGATTTTAACTTAATATAAGAGAAATGTCTAGACTATAGGCAGTGGTCACCAAGCTGTGGAATCTCACAGAAATGACAAATGTCAGTAAAAAGTTCTGATGAGTTCATAATTTAATTTCCTTTTTCTCCAATCAGTTTACTCTGCCATTTATCATTTGTTGGCCCCTTTTTTTCCCAATATTTTACTTATACTATTTTCTCAGTCCTAGAACAGTTTAATAATTTATCTATTTCCCATATTCACTTATATGAGGAGACCAGGTCTAAAATACTTTGATGGTATCTGATATATCATTGGCTAATTATTTTTTGCAACAAACACTTAACTACTATTGTCTGCTGGGACTTATAATACTACCACTTTTCTCCAGTCTTTAAAGAACATTAACTAAAAAGTAAAAGTGAAATCTAATATTCCCTCCAACCAATCCCATTGTCACCAAAGTGGACTTTGTAACTTGCTACAGGATCTTTGTCATTTTGTAATGGTTTTTTATTCTCAAGTTTATTGACCGGTTGGTAATACATGCTGCTGGAGTCGGGAGTGATTTTTGACATAAATATTAGCGTTCTAATAAACAGATATCAATTTAAGTTACAGTAAAATAACTAAAATGTCATTACTGCATGACAATAACATTTTGTAAACATTTAGCAAACCACAGGTGCAGTTTGCTATCTAGCTATATGCTTTAATCAAACAATTCGGCCTCCTATTGAAATAAATGAGCTTACACTGTACTGGTACCCAGTGCTTTGTAGCTGGGTACAGTACATTTGACGCAGATTATCTATCAAAACACGATGCCATGGACGATTTGATCTTGAGGCAGTTTTTCGTATTATCACTACCAGTCAAATGTTTTAGAACACCCCAATTTGTCTCGTTTTTATTGAAGTTCAAGCAGTTCAAAACCAGTGATTTACCTGAAATGGTACAAACGTAACCCGTAAACTGCCAGAGGTTAAAAAAAGTTCCCAAAAACGTAAGGTTCACACTGAGCACGTGACAGATGTGAAAGAGTCTGGAGACGCCGTGGTGAACATTATGCTGCCGGCGACATTATCCAGCATGACCGGTTTGGCGGTGGGTCATTGGTGGTCTGCAAGTAGGGATTTATGCTATTGACTGGTCCTCATGTTCCCCAGACTTGAATCCCTTTGAGAACCTCTGGGACATTATCTATCGGTGCATCCTCCGCCGCCAAGTTGCGCCACAGACTGTCCAGGTGCTCTCCGATGTGGTGATGGCCATACAAGGCTTCATTACTGTCCTTCTAGATGCAGGATATAATGTTAGTAGCGCTAACTCAGTTTTTATTTTTCAAAATAAAAGCCATCATTGGAATATACACTCACCTAAAGGGTTATTAGGAACACCTGTTCAATTTCTCATTAATGCAATTATCTAATCAACCAATCACATGGCAGTTGCTTCAATGCATTTAGGGGTGTGGTCCTGGTCAACACAATCTCCTGAAGTCCAAACGTCAGAATGGGAAAAAAAGGTGATTTAAGCAATTTTGAGCGTGGCATGGTTGTTGGTGCCAGAAGGGGCCGGTCTGAGTATTTCACAATCTGCTCAGTTACTGGGATTTTCACGCACAACCATTTCTAGGGTTTACAAAGAATGGTGTGAAAAGGGAAAAACATCCAGTATGTGGCAGTCCTGTGGGCGAAAATGCCTTGTTGATGCTAGAGGTCAGAGGAGAATGGGCCGACTGATTCAAGCTGATAGAAGAGCAACTTTGACTGAAATAACCACTCGTTACAACCAAGGTATGCAGCAAAGCATTTGTGAAGCCACAACACGCACAACCTGGAGGCGGATGGGCTACAACAGCAGAAGACCCCACCGGGTACCACTCATCTCCACTACAAATAGGAAAAAGAGGCTACAATTTGCACGAGCTCACCAAAATTGGACAGTTGAAGACTGGAAGAATGTTGCCTGGTCTGATGAGTCTCGATTTCTGTTGAGACATTCAGATGGTAGAGTCAGAATTTGGCATAAACAGAATGAGAACACGGATCCATCATGCCTTGTTACCACTGTGCAGGCTGGTGGTGGTGGTGTAATGGTGTGGGGGATGTTTTCTTGGCACACTATAGGCCCCTTAGTGCCAATTGGGCATCGTTTAAATGCCACAGCCTACCTGAGCATTGTTTCTGACCATGTCCATCCCTTTATGACCACCATGTACCCATCCTCTGATGGCTACTTCAAGCAGGATAATGCACCATGTCACAAAGCTCGAATCATTTCAAATTGGTTTCTTGAACATTACAATGAGTTCACTGTACTGAAATGGCCCCCACAGTCAGCAGATCTCAACCCAATAGAGCGTCTTTGGGATGTGGTGGAACGAGAGCTTCGTGCCCTGGATGTGCACCCCACAAATCTCCAACTGCAAGATGCTATCCTATCAATATGGGCCATCATTTCTAAAGAATGCTTTCAGCACCTTGTTGAATCAATGCCACGTAGAATTAAGGCAGTTCTGAAGGCGAAAGGGGGTCTAACACAGTATTAGTATGGTGTTCCTAATAATCCTTTAGGTGAGTGTATATGGCAATATAGTTAAATCTAGTCTGTATATAGTTAAATCTAGTCTGTATATTTGTTTAATGTCCTTTCCCAATACTGTTCTTGTCTGTTCTTTTTTACAGACTAGATTAACTATATTACCTTAAAGTTCAATGATTGCTTTTATTGTGATAAAGAAAATCTGAGTGCTGCCAGCACTCAGATATTGGATCCTTCATTACATATTGTCTCTTAATATAAAGCACTGCACTCATAACTTTTCCCCCAGACAAAACTGCATACAGCTGCATGCAGTAGTATTATGGGAAATAATAGTTTTCCCTGTTAGCTTCTGTCTCCTTTTGATCCATGAACAAAATCATTATACCGGAAAGTCAGGGGAGATCTTTTTTGCCACAAAAAAGTCAGTTTAACACAATGCTCAGTGGTGTTTAGCGACTGGTGAACTGTGTAGTGCCGTGGCATAGTGGTTAAAGACAGTGCCTCTCACATGGAAGACCTTAGTTTCGAATCTATTGAGAGAAACAATATTTATAAATTTCATTGGTGGGCCGCAATAAAACAGTTCAGTGTTGTGGCTATTTCTGGTAGATTCCACAATTCTCTCGTTATTTCACTTGATGAAAAAGTTATAGTCACCAAACGTGCAGCTCTGTGGTGTAGTGGTTAGTGACGCATGCCTGCTTTCATGTTTGATAGTATGAGTCCAAGACAAGTCCAAGCTTAATAAGCTTGTCCCATTGGTTGCTTTTAAGAGGATATTAATTGACTTGGAAGAAGCCACATCTGCCTGTAGTTGTTCTGCATGATATTTTAAGGATTTGTGGTTGATGGATTTGCTAATTTAGTTGTTTTATGTTATTGTGTATTCTGTGTTGTATGTACTGCTGCCTGTCTTGGCCAGGACACTCTTGAAAAAGAGATTTTTAATCTCAACGAGTATTTTCCTGGTTAAATAAAGGTTACAAAAAATAAAAGATGTTGATCTTTCATGGTTGTTCCTCCGTAGTTGTTCCATGTTCTCCATATGTCTTTGTCTGTAACAGCATATTTATATTAAACCAAATCTTCAGCACATCCCCTCCACTATCTGGCTGTCTTCTAATCACATAAGTGTATTCTATATCTTAACCATGTATGGTCGGGTGTAGTGTTCCCTCTTGAGTTTTTGGCTCCACACACACAGAGTTGTCTGGGGCCCCTCGTTAATAGATATCAGATGTTTGCTATACTGTACCTAATTTAGCACAAGATAGTGAAGTATCATTCTTCTGTGTTCTTTAATGTTAGTACAGAAATAAAATACACCTGTATTATGAGGAAAATACATTCTCACTATGGTATGTTCCAAGCTGTGGTCCATGGGTCTATTTGTCGAGTCTGTGACAATCACATGGACAACTCCTATCAAGACGTATGGACAGGATGTGTGGGTAGGGTGTGTGGGGCCCATCAGTAATTGGCCGAGCACCACGTCTTATCTATTGTCGTCTGTTCAGAATATAGTCAGCACTGATTGTGTTTCTTATGTCCAAAATCTCTCATCCCTGTTGATGTGCCCAGGCTTTCTTGGAACTGAGTACAGAGGAAGCGGCTGTTACCATGGTTAACTACTATACGGCGGTAATTCCCCAAGTTCGCAATGTCCCTGTGTTTATCCAATTTTCTAACCACAAAGAGCTGAAGACAGACAGCGCTCTCAACCAGGTGGGATTTATTTTTTTCAGGACATACTTGTACATGATATTGACCATCTAGTCTTGGACAATAAGAAAATATGGAACCTTGGTGGCTTGATTTTTATATATTTGAGGGCTTGTAATATATTTTTTACAGCCCAGTTTTCCTCTCACACGTACACTCTCACATTGTTTCATATGAACATATCCAGCGTGCGCAGGCTGTCCTCCAGGCTGTGTCAGCGGTACAGGAGGGTGGGTCTCCAAACTCGGACACAACTGCGCTGGACAGTGTTCTTGCCCAAGCTCCCAGCCCGGTGCTCAGGATAATTATTGACAACATGTTCTACCCCGTTACTCTGGATGTCCTCCAGCAGATCTTCTCTAAGTTTGGAACAGTCATGAAGATCATCACATTCACCAAGAACAACCAGTTCCAGGCCCTGCTCCAATTCAGTGAACCAGTGAACGCCCAGCAAGCTAGGCTGGTGAGAGAACACGCAATCCAGCATTGTTTTGTAGTTTTCTGTTAACATCTGTGTCCAAATTCCAACTTACCTGTCAATAGTTAGATTGATATCAATTAACCTTATAAAACCAAAGGGCTTGCTAGTTACATTTCTCACTTTTTTCCAGTCCCTGGATGGCCAGAACATCTACAACTCTTGCTGCACCCTGCGAATTGACTTCTCCAAACTCGTCAACCTCAATGTCAAATACAATAACGACAAGAGCCGTGACTACACCCGGCCCGAGCTTCCTGCCGGTGATGGCCAGCCAGCTGTCGACCCAGCTATGGCTGCTGCCCTCAACAAAGACTCATCCTCCTTGCTTGGTAAGGCCTCATTCACCCCCTCCCTTTTTTTCCTGTTCAGTTCTTTGCTCTGATTCTCTTTCTGTGCCTGTCCAATCACTAACACTAAGTGCGCTCTCAAATGGAGGTTAAGTATGCATTCATCTTATGCTTTGTAGAGGTAATAGGGCAACAAAATACCTAGCAGTAATACTCAAATTTCATGAACAGAATAAGGAATATGTTCATAACCAGGAATGGGTCACTGGACGTTATGAACAGTATTTCCAGCCAAGCCATGTAAATATATATTTGATAAGGATTCTACATTATATTTAATCACCTCCCACTATCTTTAATCTTTTTCCTCTACACATTCTCCATAGGTACCCCCTCTGGAATGATTGCACCCTACTCTAGTGGTGGCGGGTTTCCATCTTCTCTCTCCCTCTCGCAGGGTGGAGGTACCTATGTTTTCCATTATCCTTTCTGTCACTCTCTACCTAATACCTGCTTTTTTTCTGCTGTCTAGAGGAGAATTATGTGGGAATATTTGGAATATTCATGAAATTCCTTTGGCAGAAGTTAAATGTGCTTTTAAACAGGTCTACTACCATGTTTGACAATTTTGAAATATGATCTCCCTGCTCAAAAATAGCCTAGGGTGGCATGTGATGAGTTAACATTTTTAAGGGTGCTACATGATATTGGAATATTGATAGGAGAGGTCACCCGGTTATGATCTTTCAAATACTGATGTCGATTAATGGGAAATGAAAAAAGCAGATACCAATTATCAGCCAGGTTATAATTATAGCCGGACCTAATCAGACATGCCAAACGGAAAATACCGCAGAATCAATTGAACTGTCGACGGAGACAGGCAATTTACCACAAATGCAGAGGTCAGTTTCCTTCAGGGAAGAGTGAGCCAGCGAGAAGTGCCTATGGCCCGTCACGGATGTAGCCGTGGCTCGTCCCACACAAAGGGTCTGGGCCTGGGTGTGGTGTAGGATAGCTTTCATTTAGCCGGCGAGTTCCCCAATTACATTAGGGGAAAGGTTTGGCGCGCAGTCCATCAGTTCAGCTGCTGCGGAGGCCAGGATAGCCATGTTGTTTGAAGCCACCAGAGACTGCGCCCCAAACACGTAGGTCTTGTCAAATAATCGCATCACCAACTTTTCCTTAGGAGAAGGTAGAGCAGATTCTTGCCGTGCCATCCAATGCTCAGGAGAAAGCAGGCCACCATGGTCTGTTCCAGGGGAGGGGCAGAAGTGCTAATAGCCTGCTGCCGGCCATCAATCTTAGTAAAGGCTGTCTAGGACCTCACTGGAGCTTTCGTAGAGAGAGCAGCAGAGCAGGAGCCCTCGGCGAAGTCGCGGAAGAGGAAGTCTTCAAAATCGATGTGGGCGGTGTCTGAAAAGCAGAAAATGTTGGCACAAAACTATTTACGACTGCCTATTGTTGTGAAGAGGGAGAAACCATTCACGGACTACATTCATCGCAAAGTCCTTTGAATACGGAGAGAGAAACCATACGGACATTGGCTTTTCAACATTAAGTTTAATGTTAACTACGCCTGAGCACTTGCTAGCAGTGACACACAAGAAGCCAGTCAATCAACTAGTGCAAGTCCTGTTTTGTGCCATGTTTAGGTTAACATAAATATATTAACTCAATTATTTAATTTTCATGCTTTTGTCACATCAAATAAGCAAGCATCTTCATGCAAAGATAATTATATTTTTGGTAGCTAATTTGTGATAACCATTTATTAAAAATGTATGATGTCGTTGCATCATATTGATGTAAACAAAAATTGATCAGCTCAAGTCTCATATTACATGTAAATCAATATTCTGATGATATGATATTAACATCTCTAAAATACAATTATATAATGTTTGTTTTGATCCAGTTTGGGCCTGTAACAATACATTCCAGGCCAGTAGACTTCAACTGATCCAATAGGGACCATGCAAGAAAAGCAACTGTCTCTTACAGAGTAAATGACTGACTGACTACCCCTTGTTAAATAGCGTTGTTGTTTGCGATGCGGACTGCGATGCAGGTGACCAGTGTTTGAGCCACGCCACTGACTAAACAAACTATTAGGATTTGTTCAGGATAGACAAACATTTCGCTGGCTACAAGCTTCAGTAACTGTTATTGTACGTCAAAATTAAAACTGTTTACGGTTATATTGCAACTGTTTCTGGTGGATTTTTAAAGTATGCATCTGTGTATGCTTTTTGGGGTAATATAGATCACAACACCTTGCACAGTATGAGAGGTTTCCACGATTCTTTCGTCTTTTCACATGACGAAAATGTCAGTTATTGTCACCTATATTGATTATTATATCACTGTCATTCACAAATGAAAGAAACTAATGTTGTTGTGCTATGAAATTATATAGCTTTGACAGTTAAAGTTAATCTTCAGTCTCACTAGCAATTACTCAGTTCTTAAGACTATTCCAAGTAGCAAGTTAGTAGATAGTACTCAGCCTTATTGGCTAATTAGCTGTTAATACGGCCTGTGGCAAAAGCCATATAGTTCATAGATGCTATTTGTTAAGACTAAGAAACTTTGGTCAGTTTAACACAATGCTTAATGGTGTCTAGCAAAATATTTAAACTTGGCGTGATGTTAGTGCATGCCAAAATGATCGAATGACAAGACCCTATACCAACACTCAGCACATGTATAGCTTTGTGGCGTAGTGGTTAAAGACAGCCTGTCACATGGGAGACCCTGGTTTGAACCAAGCGAGGGCTACAATATTCATCCCTTATAATTGTGGGAAAGCTGAACTAGGCCTGGTTCCTTTTCTTGTTTTATTATAGATAGGGATGCACCGATTGGGAAATTCTGGGCCGATACCGATGTTTAACATAACAATTTGGCAGATGGCCGATGCTTTTTTTTGTTTTGTTATTTATTCCTTCTTTTGTGCCACAAAAGTCTTTTGGCTCTTGATCACACTATCCTAGAATGAGCACAAATTCAATCAGATCAATTTATGAAACAAAAAACACCTTTTGTCACTTTCTGGTTGACAGTTATAATCTTATTTATAACAAGTTATTTTCTGAAAAATATAACATTCAAAAACCTTTGACTGCTAACTAATAGTAATCAATGAAAAGATTGTTTCAGCAGTACATTGCCCAACAAAATTATTTGAGTGCTTTTAGCCTGATAAACAAAAACTTAAACAATGAGATTATTTTCATGGCCCAATAAAAAATATTTTTTCTGATAAAAAATAAAATAAAAAAAAACAACAACATCAAGTGTTAATGTAAAAACAAGTGAAATAGGCTAAATAATATGTTATTAAAATAAATAAATTGTTATTCATAAATGCAAAAATAAATAGGGCTATCTTTCACCTTGTGTATTTCTCATACAGAATAAACAAAAATGTTCTCAATGAGATTATTTTCATGGCCCAATAAAAAATATTTTTCTGATAAATAAAAAAAAAAATACTTCAAGTGTAAATGCAAAAACAAGTGAAATAAATAAATTATATTATTTAAATAAATAAATTATGTTATTCATAAATGCAAACATAAATAGGGCTATCTTTCACCTTGTGTATTTCTCATGCAGAATAAAACATTACTTTTTCAGAACTCACAGGCTCGAACACGGGGCATTTTATAAAACAAAACAGTACCTCCACTTCTGATCATTAATGACACATAAGTCACCTGCTGTATCTCTGGCCTACTTCTTAATAAGATGCATGTTTTTCTTTACGAAGTTAAGCATCTCTGCCTTGTCACAGCAAAGCCTATTTCTCTTTTCATCTAAGACATGAGACACAGAGCTGAATAACCGCTCACTCTCTACGCTGGTGCATGGCGCACTAAGGTATTTGCGTGCTATTTGTGCGAGTTCTGGAAAACGCAGATGGTTATTTCTCCAATAGCAAAGTGCGCTCTCACCTCTCGGAATAGTGATCTCTGACAGGAAAATACCCAGTTGTTGGGATACAGACGAGGTACTTGTCCTCTCTGATCCATTTTCTTCCAGAATCTCCTCAAACACATCATGCAGGGAGGGCCCTGTTCTGTCGGATCGTTGCCTTTTGCGCTCTGTGTGATGTGCGCGCTCTCCATCGCGCGTCACATCCTCTGCACCGGCATCAGCCAACAGGTGTGCCTCAAGTATTTCTCGAGCGCGTTGTTTAACATCCTCATCAAAGTAACGATCCTTGTATCTGGGATCCAAATAGGTGGCAATGCAGAACATGGGATCGTACTGGATTTGATCGAAGCGTCTATTTATAGCCTCTAATAATGAGGTCTTTGTTGTTTTAACGCCGTGATCGGTGTCAGCCTGCTTACTCAGAAGACGTCTCAGGGCTGTCACAGAGGGGAGGACATCTGCAGCTGATGCTTCTGATGAGCTAACTTCTCTCGTCAATTGTTCAAATGGGGAGAGGAGTGTTGTAAAGTTTTCAATTAATTGCCACTGGTGCGCAGTTAGAGTGGCCGGGAGGTCGTAGTCTGCGGCATATGTAGCAAGTGCGCGCTTTTGTTCCAGCAAGCTCTCCATCATATAAAATGTACTATTCCAGCGTGTGGAAACATCTTGCTGCAGCCTTTTTGGTTTCATTCCCAACTGGATCTGCACAGCCTGGAGACGTGAATAGGCAAGGGGTGAGTGTTTAAAGTGGCCGACGATTTTTCGGCATATAGACACAATATCAGTGAGGCTGCGCTGGCTAAAAACACCGTCATGAATTGCCAGTTGCAGTGTGTGCGCCATACAGCCAAAACTAGCCAGACCACTGTCCATCATAGCTTTTTTCATATTCTTAGCATTATCTCTCACGACAGCATGCACTCTGGTTTTGTCGATTTTCCACATCTGGAACATTTTCTCAAAAGCCTCCGAGATAGCAGATGCTGAGTGGGTACCTGCAAACTCTTGGGAGTGCAACACTGCCTTTACCAGGTTGAAGTCCTTATTAATCCACTGTGCCGTGAGGCTAAGCATGCTCACAGGGCTTACATCTGAACTCCATATATCAGTGGTGAAACTGATTGCAGCGATGTCGCAAGCCAGTAGCTCATGAATGTGCGTGGCCACAATGTTGTGTATTTCGGGGAGACAGACCTCGGCAAAGTGACGTCGGCTCGGCAGCGTGTAGCGTGGCTCCATAAACTTCATCAGACTCCGAAAACCCACGTCCTCCACTACAGAGAAAGGCTGGTCATCTAAAGCTATGAACTCCATCACCTTGTTTGTTATCTGTTTCGCTTTGGTGCTGTCTGGAGGCAGCTGTTTGGCTTTCTCAAACGCCGTGTCAATTGAAGTCTGAGCCTTAACGGGGGTTTGCGCTTCCTTAGCGGCTTAATTTTTCCGTTTTTGGTCAGCTTGCAGGTAATCCCTGTACACCGCCTCGTGCCTGCTTCTCAAATGTCCATTGAGATTTGTTGTGTTAAATTACTTTCTAACAGACCCCCCTCTTGAGATTTCAACGGAACACGTATTGCAAACTGCAAAACGCTGATCTTTCTCTGAAACTTTAAAATATTGCCACACGACCGCCATCATCTTTGTTTAATCTAAGTTACTGAAGAGAGTTCACGGGTGCCCTCTTCCGCCTCGGTATCTTCCCCCCCCCCCACCCCTCCCGCCAAAAAAAAAAATAATAATCTCCACATCGGCGAATGTCATATTTATTTCCCGATGGCCGATGGCAGTTAACAAGGCAAATATTGGCCGATACCGATGTCCAACCGATGCATCGGTGCATCCCTAATTATAGATTGTGCTTACCTTTATTGGCGCATGGTTTGTGCTAGAGCTGTCCAGAGCAATTTACTGGTCTGTGAATCCTGCATTATGGCAAATTAGTACACATCTGTTATTATAGTGGGGAGAACAAGTACAGGTGCTGGTCATTTAATTAGAATATCATCAAAGTTGATTTTATTTCAGTAATTCCATTCAAAGTGAAACTTGTTAATTATATTCATTCATTACACAGACTGATATACACTCACCTAAAGGATTATTAGGAACACCTGTTCAATTTCTCATGAATGCAAATATCTAATCAACCAATCACATGGCAGTTGCTTCAATGCATTTAGGGGTGTGGTCCTGGTCAAGACAATCTCCTGAACTCCAAACTGAATGTCAGAATGGGAAAGAAAGGGGATTTAAGCAATTTTGAGCGTGGCATGGTTGTTGGTGCCAGATGGGCCGGTCTGAGTATTTCACAATCTGCTCAGCTACTGGGATTCTACGCACAACCATTTCTAGGGTTTACAAAGAATGGTGTGAAAGGGAAAAACATCCAGTATGCGGCAGTCCTGTGGGCGAAAATGCCTTGTTGATGCTAGAGATCAAAGGAGAATGGGCCGACTGATTCAAGCTGATAGAAGAGCAACTTTGACTGAAATAACCACTCGTTACAACCGAGGTATGCAGCAAAGCATTTGTGAAGCCACAACACGCACAACCTGGAGGCGGATGGGCTACAACAGCAGAAGACCCCACCGGGTACCACTCATCTCCACTACAAATAGGAAAAAGAGGCTACAATTTGCACGAGCTCACCAAAATTGGACAGTTGAAGACTGGAAGAATGTTGCCTGGTCTGATGAGTCTCGATTTCTGTTGAGACATTCAGATGGTAGAGTCAGAATTTGGGGTAAACAGAATGAGAACACGGATCCATCATGCCTTGTTACCACTGTGCAGGCTGGTGGTGTTGGTGTAATGATGTGGGGGATGTTTTCTTGGCACACTTTAGGCCCCTTAGTGCCAATTGGGCATCGTTTAAATGCCACAGCCTACCTGAGCATTGTTTCTGACCATGTCCATCCCTTTATGACCACCATGTACCCATCCTCTGATGGCTACTTCAAGCAGGATAATGCACCATGTCACAAAGCTCGAATCATTTCAAATTGGTTTCTTGAACATTACAATGAGTTCACTGTACTGAAATGGCCCCCACAGTCAGCAGATCTCAACCCAATAGAGCGTCTTTGGGATGTGGTGGAACGAGAGCTTCGTGCCCTGGATGTGCACCCCACAAATCTCCAACTGCAAGATGCTATCCTATCAATATGGGCCATCATTTCTAAAGAATGCTTTCAGCACCTTGTTGAATCAATGCCACGTAGAATTAAGGCAGTTCTGAAGGCGAAAGGGGGTCTAACACAGTATTAGTATGGTGTTCCTAATAATCCTTTAGGTGAGTGTATTTCAAATTTGTATTTCTTTTAATTGTGTTGATTATAACTGACAACTAATAAAAATCCCAAATTCTGTATCTCCGAAAATTTGAATATTACTTAAGACCAATAGAAAAAAAGGATTTTTAGAAATGTTGGCCAACTGAAAAGTACGAATTACAGCAGCAATGCGGCATGGCATGGAGTCGATCAGTCTGTGGCACTGCTCAGGTGTTATGAGAGCCCAGGTTTCTCTGATAGTGGCCTTCAGCTCTTCTGCATTGTTGGGTCTGGCGTATCGCATCTTCCTCTTCACAATACCCCATAGATTTTCTATAGAGTTAAGGTCAGGCGAGTTTGCTGGCCAATTAAGAACAGGGATATCATGGTCCTTAAACCAGGTACTGGTAGCTTTTGCACTGTGTGCAGGTACCAAGTCCTGTTGGAAAATGAAATCTGCATCTCCATAAAGTTGGTCAGCAGCAGGAGGCATGAAGTGCTCTAAAACTTCCTGGTAGACAGCTGCGTTGATCTGTGACCTCAGAAAGCACATTGGACCAACACCAGAAGACATGGCACCCCAAACCATCACTGACTATGGAAACTTTACACTGGACTTCAAGCAACGTGGATTCTGTGCCTCTCCTCTCTTCCTCCAGACTCTGGGACCTTGATTTCCAAAGGAAATGCTAAATGTACTTTCATCAGAGTACATAACTCAGCAGCAGTCCAGACCTTTTTGTCTTTAGCCCAGGCGAGACGCTTCTGATGCTGTCTTATACAAGAGTGGCTTGACACAAGGAATGCGACAGCTGAAACCCATGTTTTGCATAGGTCTGTGCGTGGTGGTTCTTGAAGCACTGACTCCAGCTGCAGTCCACTGTTTGTGAATCTCCACCACATTTTTGAATGTGTTTTGTTTCACAGTCCTCTCCAGGGTGCGGTTATCCCTATAGCTTCTACGCTTTTTTCTACCACATCTTTTCCTTCCCTTCGCTTCTCTATTAATGTGCTTGGTCACAGAGCTCTGTGAACAGCCAGCCTCTTTAGCAATGACCTTTTGTGTCTTGCCCTCCTTGTGCAAGGTGTCAATGGTCGGACAGCTTTTGGACAGCTGTCAAGTCAGCAGTCTTCTCCATGACTGTGTTGCCTACAGAACTTGACTGAGAGACCGTTTAAAGGCCTTTGCAGGTGTTTTGAGTTAATAAGCTGATTAGAGTGTGGCACCAGGTGTCTTCAATATTGAACCTTTTCACAATATTCACAGTTTCTGAGATACTGAATTTGGGGTTTTCATTAATTGTCAGTTATAATCATCAAAATTAAAAGAAACACTTGAAATATATCAGTCTGTGTGGAATGACTGTATACATTATACAAGTTTCACTTTTTGAATGGAATTACTGAAACAAAACAACTTTTTGATGAAATTCTAATTTTAGGACCAGCACCTGTATTTGATACACTACTGATTTTGTAGGTTTTCCTACTTACAAAGCATGTAGAGGTCTGCCATTTTTATCATAGGTACACTTCAACTGTGAAAGACGGTATCTAAAACAAAAATCCAGAAAATCACATTGTATGAATTTTAAATAATTATTTTCTTTCATGACATATGTATTTGTTCACCTACCAACCAAGTATTCCGGCTCTCACAGACCTGTTAGTTTTTCTTTAAGAAGCTTGGTGAAAAGGCAACAACTGTTGGCGCAATTATTTGAAAAAGGAAGAAGTTCAAGATGACGTCAATCTCCCTCGGTTTGGGGCTCCATGCAAGATCTCAACTTGGGATCAGCCCAGAGGTACACGGCAGGACCTGGTCAATGACCTGAAGAGAGCTGGGGCCACAGTCACAAAAAAACACTATTAACACACTACGCCGTCATGGATTAAAATCCTGCAGTGCACGCAAGGTCCCCCTGCTCAAGCCAGTGCATGTCCAGGCCCGTGTTAAGTTTGCCAATGACCTTCTGGATGATCTAGAGGAGGAATGGGAGAAGGTCATGTGGTCTGATGAGACAAAAATAAAGCTCTTTTTGGTCTAAACTACACTTGCCGTGTTTGGAGGAAGAAGGATGAGTACAACCCCAAGAACACCATCCCAACCGTGAAGCATGGAGGTGAAAACACAATTCTTTGGGGATGCTTTTCTGCAAAGAGGACAGGAAGACTGCACCGTATTGAAGGGAGGATGGATGGGGCCATGTATCCCGAGATCTTGGCAAACAACCTCCTTCCCTCAGTAAGAGCATTGCAGATGGGTCGTGGCTGGGTCTTCCAGCATGACAACGACCCGAAACACACAGCCAGGGCAACTAAGGAGTGGCTCCGTAAGAAGCATCTCAAGGACCTGGAGTGGCCTAGCCAGTCTCCAGACCTGAACCCAATAGAAAATCTTTGGAGGGAGCTGAAAGTTTGTATTGCCCAGCGACAGCCCTGAAACCTGAAGGATCTGGAGAAGGTCTGTATGGAGGAGTGGGCCAAAATCCCTGTTGCTGTGTGCAAACCTGGTCAAGAACTACAGGAAACACGTGATTTCTGTAATTGCAAACAAAGGTTTCTGGACCAAATATTAAGTTCTGCTTTTCTGATGTATCAAATACTTGTCATGCAATAAAATACAAATTACTTAAAAATCATACAATGTGATTTTGTGGATTTTTGTTTTAGATTCCGTCACTCACAGTTGAAGTGTACCTGTGATAAAAATGACAGACCTCTACATGCTTTGTAAGTAGGAAAACCTGCAAAATTGGCAGTGTATTAAATACTTGTTCTCCCCACTATATATGGGATGTGGTGGTTAAAGGTTAGACCGGAAATCTGAATCTCTCTTCGCGCCCTGAAAGAATCTCCCAAGATGCTGTGTGTGCGTGGCCACCTGTTAACTAGGGATGAACATGGTTAGTCAAATATTCAAATAACCAAAATGAAGTTTGTGTGGGTGTGTGTGGGGGTGTGTGTGTGAATTTTTTGTTGTTGAAATAAATACATCTATACATAATTTTTCTAAATACTATTAAAATTCCACTCTAGAATTTTTACATTGGATGATACAACTTGGACGAAACACGTTTTTATTGCCTGTGTTCCCTCATCCATGTTTTTGTTTACAATCGTCAATCAGATGTTGATATACACTCACCTAAAAGATTATTAGGAACACCATACTAATACTGTGTTTGACCCCCTTTCGACTTCAGAACTGCCTTAATTCTACGTGGCATTGATTCAGCAAGGTGCTGAAAGCTTTCTTTAGAAATGTTGGCCCATATTGATAGGATAGCATCTTGCAGTTGATGGAGATTTGTGGGATGCACATCCAGGGCACAAAGCTCCCGTTACACCATATCCCAAAGATGCTCTATTGGGTTGAGATCAGGTGACTGTGGGGGCCATTTCAGTACAGTGAACTCATTATCATGTTCAAGAAACCAATTTGAAATGATTCGAGCTTTGTGACATGGTGCATTATCCTGCTGGAAGTAGCCATCAGAGGATAGGTACATGGTGGTCATAAAGGGATGGACATGGTCAGAAACAATGCTCAGGTAGGCTGTGGCATTTAAACGATGCCCAATTGGCACTAATGGGCCTAAAGTGTGCCAAGAAAACATCCCCCCACACCATTACACCACCACCACCAGCCTGCACAGTGGTAACAAGGCATGATGGATCCATGTTCTCATTCTGTTTACCCCAAATTCTGACTCTACCATCTGAATGTCTCAACAGAAATTGAGACTCATCAGACCAGGCAACATTCTTCCAGTCTTCAACTGTCCAATTTTGGTGAGCTCGTGCAAATTGTAGCCTCTTTTTCCTATTTGTAGTGGAGATGAATGGTACCCGGTGGGGTCTTCTGCTGTTGCAGCCCATCCGCCTCAAGGTTGTGCGTGTTGTGGCTTCACAAATGCTTTGCTGCATACCTCGGTTGTAACGAGTGGTTATTTCAGTCAAAGTTGCTCTTCTATCAGCTTGAATCAGTCGGCCCATTCTCCTTTGATCTCTAGCATCAACAAGGCATTTTCGCCCACAGGACTGCCGCATACTGGATGTTTTTCCCTTTCACACCATTCTTTGTAAACCCTAGAAATGGTTGTGCATGAAAATCCCAGTAACTGAGCAGATTGTGAAATACTCAGACCGGCCCATCTGGCACCAACAACCATGCCACGCTCAAAATTGCTTAAATCCCCTTTCTTTCCCATTCTGACATTCAGTTTGGAGTTTAGGAGATTGTCTTGACCAGGACCACACCCCTAAATGCATTGAAGCAACTGCCATGTGATTGGTTGATTAGATAATTGCATTCATGAGAAATTGAACAGGTCTTCCTAATAATCCTTTAGGTGAGTGTAGTTCTTGGCTTCTATATCTGAACAATATTACTATTGTTCACTACTGCTTTCTTCATATGTGTGCTCGCTCTTTTCTCACACAAATGACCATTCAGCTGACGTTAGATTGGAACAAAAGCCACTCTGTTGCGCATTATCTAGTAGCATCCATGTTTTATCGGTAGTTTCAAAAAAACTTTGAGTAAACTAATATATTATTCAACTAATAACATAATATTCGGATAATGAAGGAATGTCAAATGCACATGCCTACTGCTAACACCTTTCTTGTATTATGGTAAGTTGTTTGCTATCCAAGTTAAGCTTTAATGTCATCACCTGTCATCTCATCTTCATCCGCTTATCTGGTATCGGGTCACGGGGGCAGCAGCTCCAGCAGGTGACCCCAAACTTCCCTTTCCCGAGCCACATTTGCCAGCTCTGACTGGGGGATCCCGAGGCGTTCCCAGGCCAGTGTCGAAATATAATCTCTCCTCCTAGTCCTGGGCCTACCGCGAGGTCTCCTCCCAGCTGGACGTGCCTGGAACACCTCCCTAGGGAGACGTCCTGGGGGCATCCTTACCAGATGCCCGAACCACCTCAACTGGCTCCTTTCGACACAAAGGAGCAGCGGCTATACTCAGAGTTCCTCACGAATGACTGAGCTTCTCACCCTATCCCTAAGGGAGAAGCCACCCACCCTTCTGAGAAAACCCATTTCAGCCACTTGTACTTGCGATCTTGTTCTTTTGGTCATGACCCAGCCATAGGTGTGGGTAGGAACGAAAATTGACCGGTATATCGAGAGCTTTGCCTTCTGGCTCAGCTCTCTTTTCGTCACAACGGTGCAGTAAAGCGAATGCAATATCGCCCCCGCTGCTCCTATTCTCCGGTCAATCTCCCGCTCCATTGTCCCCTCTCTCGCGAACAAGACCCTGTTGTGGAAATTTCTTTAATAATGTATTCTAACTGATTAGACGACTGACCAACTGTTTAAATGAGAAAAGAATGTTGGTTGTGCTGTGGGAAAGGAAGTATGAGGTGTTGAGGTAAACATGAAGCTCCAGCAGGATGGGGGTAGATGCAGATCAATGGGTTTTAGGACAGGATAGGAGAAGATACACAACAGGGGGCAGTAAGGATAAGGTGGGGGAAGATAGCATTTGACTTGTGTTATAGAACAAAGGGAATGTGTTTGGCTGGCTTGTTGTTGACTCTCTGTTGCGCACTTGTGCAATTGGGCTGTACGCCGCTAGCAATACTCGGCCCTCATTCAGGGGGGTTGCGGTTGGTGGGTGTCCCTTTGGATGATGCCTGGCAATGTGGTTGGATTGATTTCCTGCCTGTTGGGCCCTGTCCGGGGCCTCCCCCGGGTAGGGCCACAGTGTCACCGGACCTCCCTGTCTCAGTTCCAAGGTGTTACGCTGCTATATTATTGTGCTGGGGGATATGAGGGATGTACTACCAACTTTTCTCAGTTTCCTCCAGTTTTACATTTAAGAAGGAGATGAGGTCTTGGTCCACACCTGCGGATTACCTGGTTTGGGAGGCCCGTTGCTGTCCCTGTCCTTGTCCACCTGGTCATGCTTCTGACCTAGTCTAAAATCAAATAGACTCTGGATTTAGCCCAGAGAAATGTATTTATTATTCCAATTGGACTCTTAATATCTCACCCGGCACAGCCAGAAGAGGACTGGTCACCCCTCTGAGCCTGGGTCCTCTCTAGGTTTCTTCCTAAAATTCGACCTTAGGGAGTTTTTCCTAGCCACTGAAATTATCCTTGGGGTTTAGGTGTCTCTGTAAAGCACTTTGTGACAACTGCTGTTGTAAAAAGGGCTGTATAAATACATTTGATTGATTGATTGACATGAGGCAATTGATTTCTTCTGTCTTGCCTACCATTTTCATAGAACTATTTGGACTTTAGAAATTGCCATCGCAACCCCGAGATACTTGAACTCCTTTACTTGGGGTAATGCCTCATTCCCTACTCGGTGGAGGCACTCCATCGGTTTCCAATGGAGAACCAATGTAACCTGCTTAGTATAGATTCATTCATATAGGTGAATGTTTCAAATAATGTACTGTTCAGGACGTGCCACCGCCAGAACCCTTTCGCCAGATAATGAAACATGTCAAACTGAGCGAAGTGTCGTAAATATATATTTTTCTTATAGGCATGTAATATATGTACAGAAAGCTTAGAATCTCGTAATTTTTTTATTTAAAATAGCTATTACGGCAACTAAGTGCTATACAAGTGTTTGCGTATAGTCAACAAACCCACAACTCATTTTGTAAGGCACCGGGTCTGACGGTACTTACAATGAGCCGCCGCCTTCTGATTTCTTATTATAATGGTCCCAGAGATTAAGCCAAGCACTGTTTTGTTTGATAAAATCAGTTTTTATAATCAAAAACGATTCATGTTCTTCACAGCGTTGTAGAACGAAATCCAGCTTGATCAACTCGGGGGCGAAACTATTCATGATATTCAAAACCTTACTACGTTGTAACCCAGCAATAATTGCTATTTCTGAAAACGAGAGTCTCTAGCATTTAACCAGACATTCTTTATCCTTCTATGTTGCCTATATGCTTTGCACCACCTCAGCATAAACATTGAGTGTGGCACCGATTACACACAACCTGAAGGACTGGTCCTGGTTTGGATGGCCAGTTTCTTCCTCCAGTGACGACCAATAGATTTGAAACAAGCCAGGTTGAGAGCACATGAGCCACACTTTACGGCAATTGCTGAACAATCACCGTTGGACGTACACACAGGACACACCAACAATGTGCAACAAGGCATCTCCCCAACCAAATAATCAACCAAACTTGACTATTGCGCAAGACGCGTAGTCAGTTGCTGCTAACGAAACTATACTCAGCATTTAAAGTTGAAATGGCTTCTCCTAAGTGGAAAAGCAACGCCGGAGACCAATTTGGACTAGATTTTTGGATAAATCATAGACTGTGGGTCCAGCCACTTGGTGAGTATAATAAGATGGGTTACCTAAGACTAGCATTAGAATATTAGGCTATGTTAGGCTATATTACGCTATGTCATATGGTTTCTGAGCGTCTTACTGCATATTGGGTCATGTCATTATAGTACATTTCAGTTCATAATGTATTTATGTGTAACCAATTGTTCAGGGGGTCTCTCTGGGTCTTGACCCCCCACCCCCACCTCACTGATGTCATCACCTGGCTGGCCATTTCAGAGCTTTCCCAGATATCAATAAGTCTCCCCCTTCTTTCTCCTATTCCCTTCTACTCTCTTCCTTTCTACTCCTGACAACTGTTTGCTTACCACTGAGAAAAGACAGTACAGAAAGACACGGCTGTGGAACTTGGAATCAATGGAACATTCTAAATCTAAATAGTGTAAATGTAAATGGTGTGTATATAGTATTGTTTCCACTTTGTGTGTTGATTGTGATGTTTGCACATATGTTAGATCAGTGTTGACTGCCAACTTGGCCCTTATTGTCAAAAGTATATCTATGTGTAAGGAGGCATTGGATCTGCCTTCTTGTCGAGCCTCCTGTTATTACCTTTATGTAGGGAAGCTAATTTTCCATCATGTATAACATTCCTGGGAGTGTGTAACCCTTATATTTAATCACCTTTGCACTGTTGTATGTTCTGTTTAGGTATGAACTTGAAAATTCATAATTCCGTAATTTATAATTCCTACAAAGTACAGAGTGTCTCCTTCAAAAGGAACTAAACATATGTTTTTACTATATTCAGGTCATGAACTACAAGCATTTAGATTTGGATAAAGGCGGAAATTGACATTTATTGCCTAATATTTAACGGGTTAATCAAATGCCTGCAGTGCAGTTTTCCCAGATAATTGGGGCTGATATTTGTTTTATACAGTAGCCCAGGCCTGCCCAATCCTGTTCCTGGAGAACTATTGTCCTGTAGGTTTTCTCCCATTCTAATTTAGCACGCCTGATTCTAACCGTTAGCAAGATATAAAGCTTAACCAGTGGGCTGTATTATGAAGGGAGTTGAACATACGCAGATTTTACTCTGGTTTATCCGTGTTGACAAAGAGACTGCCTAAAATGGTGTTAAACAGTACTACAATAGTGATTAAGATGGTGGTCAGCTGATTCAGTGTTAAGTGTTAATTTATGAATTTGTGCACGTTCACTTAAAAGGGGTGCATTTTGCAACAAGCTGAGTTTTTGCAAAATTGATTCTGCTCCCTGTTTTCCCCTGGAAGAATGCTCTTTTAAAATGTAAGGGTATGAGAAGTTTAAAGAGAGGTTAACAGCTTAATCTAACACCGTGGCAGCCAACAAAGCCAGGGAGTCTTGTTGGCAGCGCATTGCCAACAGAGTAAATTCAAGAGAACATTGTTCTTGTCATAAGTTCTCTGGTGGCAGTGAAGTAGGGCCTGCACAATCTCCATACTTAAGTAGAATTCAAAGAAAAGTCTCGGCTAGAAGTCAAAGTATCATTTACATTTTTCAAAATAATGCCTGTGAACTCCACACCAATGGACAGCGAAGATCTCCTCAAACAAGGCAACATTTAAAATAGTAAAAGGGGGAGTCTGAGAGAAAGTTGAGAATAATAATTGAATTAAATAATGACAGTACTGGTATCTTTAATCTAGAACAATGTAGTGAGATAGTTGCATGTATTGTATACTTAGTGGAAAAGGCTGCATGGCCCTCTGAACACCCTGAACAACAATGGCATTCTGAGAGAGATCAGATGTGATGAGTCAGATAAGTTTTAGATTCAGATGGTAACAGTATCTTTTAGAATATTTAAGCCGAGTTGCGTTGATTGTAAACTCACTACTAAATAAAAAGAATGCTTGTGAACACAACTCCAGTTAAAAGCAGATACCTTTTCAAACCATCAGTTGATATGCCATAAAACATAAAAGTGGACAGTACATCACACTGTCCCGGTGAACAAGAGATGGAAAGACAGAATGAAAGACCTAATATAGGCCTAACCGTACAAATCAGTCCTAACAGTACATGGACCCAAGCATCAGGTAAAGTGATACAGTAGTGGACAAAAACTTAATGACATCCTTATAGGCACTATTTGGAGTTAGTAATGAATAAACTATCCAAGTACAGTAAGAGCCATACTGTAGTACTTAGAAATATACAGCTCTAGAAAAAAAATTGACCACTCCAAATTTTTCTTAAATCAGCATCTCTACATGTATGGCAGCCATTCCAGTCTGTTAAATTCCAATGCAGACGCACCTCATTTTACTTAATGAGGCACTGTTTGGTTATTACCTGAACAAAATCTAACAAGGAAAAGTATAAAAACCACTGCTGTGGTCATCACTATCCTCTTGCAATAGGACCAGCTGGATGGCAAAAACAGTGCAAGTAGTACTTCAAAGGTAATTTGAATATATAACTATTCGGCATGACTAGTTTAAAAGTCTTTGAGTGAGGAAAAGAAGGGTTCAATTCTGTCTTTACTGGCAGAGGGATACAGTGTGCGTCAGGTTGCTTCCGTCCTGAAAATTAAAAAAACGGTGGTTCGTAAGAACATGGTCAAGCAACAGACATTGGGGACAACAAAGCTACAGACTGGCAGAGGGCGAAAACGACTGTCCACTGACCGAGATGACCGTCAGCTCATTCAAATGTCACTCAACAACCATAGGAAGACATCAAGTGACCTACAAAAAGAATGGCAAACAGCAGCTGGGTTGAAATGCACGGTGAGGACAGTTTGAAACAGGCTCCTAGGTGCAGGACTTAAGTCATGCAAAGCTAGAAAAAAAGCCCTTCATCAATGAGAAGCATAGAAGAGCCAGGCTGAAATTTGCAAAAGATCATAAGGATTGGGCCCTAGAGGAATGGAGTAAGGTCATCTCTGATGGGTCAAATTTTCAGCTTTGCCCAATGCCTGGTCGTCTAATGGTTAGACGGAGACCTGGAGAGGCCTACAAGCCAGTGTCTCGCACCCACTGTGAAATTTGGTTGAGGATCGGTGATGATCTGGGGATGCTTTAGCAAGGCTGGAATTGAGCAGATTTGTCTTTGTGAAGGACGCATGAATCAAGTACAAGATTATCCTGGAAAAACACCTGCATTCTTCTACTTTGACAGTGTTCAGTGATGAAAAACTACTTTTTAACAAAATAATATTCAGGTGACCCTATTAGAAAAACATTGTAATAAGCCAAATGGGTGCAAAAACAAATTGACTTAACTATTTCAGTTTAGTTTATGTTGTCTAGTATTTATGTCAATGTTCAGCTTTAAAGTGTGATGACAGCGGCGATAATGAGAGAAACATCTGAATTTGTAATCTGATATTTAAATCCTCCGGCTGGAAAGAATTAACGTTAGAATAGTCAGCTGAAGTTGCGACTGAATAAGGGAAGTGTGCTAGCTACAAAAGCAATGCCAAATACATTATGCTGCGCTATTTGACATTAACTGAGTGACCACCAACAGTAATTTCACTTTATGATAGCGACAACGATTATATTATCTTATCTACATTAATTTATTTAATCATCATCATGGTCACACACGCTACCTCCTCCTGCTGCCCCCTCCCTGAGAGTCTCCCTGTTAATTAATCATGAAGCTACTCCATGCTTACTGCTTCAACTACTCTGCTCCTGCTCACTCTGTCCCTCGGCCCTGTCATTTTTTTTTAAGTTATACTGGCCCCAAAAGTGCCTCGGCCTACCGGGCATTGAAGTCTTCAGGTGAAGAATGGTTTTAAAGGCATTTATTAGCATTAGCTTGTGTTGAAATTGTTTAGATTTTTTGAGATTTCAGCAAACAAATTCACATGGTGTTATATGGGGGTCGTGTCAGAAGGCACAATGAATATGAAATGTATAGGTTATTGTTCCATAAAGCAATGCAGACATTAATATTTTGCATACATATATCATACAGCAATCAGCCATTTTACCCGCCTTCTTGCAAGATATCTCTTATTCCTCTTATTCCCGAAAGTTGAAATATTTAGTAGGTTTTGGCCAATTTTCAGAAAAATCCAAGATGGCACAAAGATCCTGCATTATAGGTCAAATGGGGTGGAAACGCCAACATTTTGAAGTTAGCAAATTGAGTCGTGTACTGTAGCAACCCTGGTGGAAGAATTGGGGCAGGTGTTAGCGGGGCAGGTGTTAGCGTGGAAGGTACTCGTGGACTAAACTTTCAGTGTGCAAAGTTACAGCATTTTCTACCAGGGTCTTTAGAGTTATTCAGCAGTTTCAAGGGAACATTTTTTATAAATAATATTACTGACAATAACGATAGTGTTTCTCCTCCTGGAGAACCCCTAAAAATTCAGTTAAAGCCTATACATGGGCTACAGCTGTGAAATTGACCTGTTACTCAAGATCTACTCCCTAGGCTATAGGGCTACCTAAATGAATGTAATGCTATTGTGTTGAGAAACTTCATTCTAACAATTTTGGCTGCAACCCTAGTGGAAATCACACCTGGCAACAAGTCAGGATTAAATATGAAAGTAGTCCATCAAGTGGTGTGTGTATTAATAGTTCTCATTAACACAGATGTGGTGTATAGCCTACACTTATACTAGCCTATTCATGTCTTCACCGCAAACTGAACAAACGCAGAGATACTGATAACTGGAAGAGGGCTACTGTACATTTTCACAAGCAGAGGATTTGGCACTGGCTAGCAATAGAGGAAGGCCCATAATGAGTGCGTCATAGGGGCCCTGGTGGCAGCTCAGTGTCCACCCATTATCTATAGGGTAATACTGTTAGTTCCAGAAATAATTGGACGCTGACACAAGTTTAGTTATTTTGTCTGTTTACTAAAATATATTGAAGTTACAGTTAAATAATGGATATGTGCTGAAGTGCAGTCTCAGCTTTATTTTGAAGGTATTCACATCCAATTTGGAGGAAAGGTTTTGGAATTACAGCTTCTTTAGTATGTAGCCTCCTCTTTTTCAAGGGATTGGACAATTGACTCAAAAGCTGTTTCATGGAACGGTGTAGGCTATTCCTTCATTATTTCTTCATGAGTTAAGCAGGTAAAAGGTCTGGAGTTGATTCCAGGTGTGGCATTCGCCTGACCAGTCTCTAAGTCTGTGCTGCTCAGAACCCATAAAAGGATGTTCCTACCACCACACTTGACCGTAGGGATGTTAATAACCATGCGATGAACAATTATTGCTTTGTCATGCACTGCGTATTGTGGGGCCATTATACAGACAAGAAATGGCTTCCTGTCCACTAAATAGCATTTTCCAACAGATGGACAATTCAAGAATGATCAAAGGACACACGATTAATCTGAGCTCAGTTTGGATTGTCCTGGCAAAGGATCTGAATACTTGTACTTGATGTACTTTCTTTTCTTTCTTTTTTAAATTGGCCCACATTCTTAATGTGTTTTCACTTTGTCATTATAGGGTATTGTGTGTTAATTGATACATTTTTTACCAGTTATGTTATATTCAGTTTGACATTTAAAGAAAGTGAAGCGGTCTGGTCTGAATAATTTTTGAAGCCGCTCTATTTGTGTGTGGGTGATTGTGGGCTTGACATGCAGTTTAGCAACAATGCTGTTTGGTGGGCTTTGTCTGTACCTGCTTTCTGCATCCCTCTTTCCATGTTAACACGCCATTCCCTCTTGCCATTTTTCCAGGGGCAATCAGTCCTTTGACCGCTGCGGCCGCAGCTGCAGCAGCGGCCGGAAGAGTGGCGCTGTCTGGACACTCTGGTTGCAGCGGTGTGCTTCTGGTCAGCAACCTCAACGAGGAGGTCAGTGACATCCCCCAGACACTCCCCCTTTATTTCTGTCTCTCTCCATCCCTCTCCTCTTACCGTATGCAACTCTTACTCAGATCTTATGCCGTTGATGTTGCCCTGGACGTTCTTTTGACTCTGACTTGGACTTTAAGCAGATAATTATGATAGATAATTTGATGAGAAAAGGGTTTAGGGAAAGTCAGAAACATTTTAATAAATTGGGTCACAGTACTTGCATACAATTATTATGTCATAATGATTGCACACACCAGAATGTTTGTTTTAACACTAGAACTGCCAAATGCCTACGCCAATTGGTGTTTGAGTTTGTAATTAAAATAAAACTGCCATTTTGAAAGCTACACCCTCCTCCTTTCATGACTTTTCCTAAATAGGCGTATATTACATTGTTCCGTTGTCGGGATTCTAAACTGATGAACAGAAAACGATTTACCTGTGTTTTTTTATTTATTTTTACTTAATTCGCCAACAGCCCATGCCACTAAGCATTGGTACCCAGGCGCTATTCACCCCTCACTGAATGCATGACGTCAATGGATGAATGCCCGATACTCCCAGACTTAATTAGGCTATAATTGAAACATAATACAAATGATATAGGCTACTTACACGTGTTACTGTTTTTCAATAGGAGATTCAGCTAATTGTGTAGGGTAATTCATCAAATTTAAATCCACATTATTTTGGGAGGGAAAGAGAAACTAAATCGCCCACCCATACTATTGTTTCATTTTCTCTGCTTATTTTACTGAAGATTAATATTTTACATATGTATTAGGCTAAATAATTATTCACAAAATGAAAATCCAACTATCTCGTTTCTATCTTTTTTTCTAATAACTCCTCTCGGTTTTTCGATAACTTCATGTCACCTATAGAAATCTTATATGCCAGTAATCTAGAAGACTAGATCTATTAATTGGTGTTGAAATAAAATCGATAGCCCCACTACAACCCGCAGGAGAGACCTGCAAAGACGCGTGGTTCACCAGTAAATTAACTGATGCTCTGGCTGGATGGTGATGCTGCGGAGGAGAATATCCATGCTAATAGGGATGATTCGTATGTTAATGAGGACAAACAGCGTTCGGGTCTGATGGTTATAGGGGGTAAAGAAGGCCTGGCGGTTCTAGTGTTAAAAGACCGATCCAACTTAATCTGCTTCAGTTATTCACAGTTGCTTTGTATTCCCAAACTGTTATTCCTCACATCTCTGCTGCACACATTGTTTAGCCTGAGGGTTGTAAGTGAATTGTGTCGTTCACCACTGAGTTATCCTAACGGCTGTAGGCCTACATGCAGTCAGGAGATAACATGAGGAACAATAATGTATTGGTTCTCATTTTTTATGTGCATTTTATGTTAGCCTCAGTGCTTTCATATGTTTTTGCCATTTCCAAAGCCAAGTTGCTCAGCTCACTTTCTTTCATTCTTTCTCTGCTATGCGTTCTGTGCAAATTAATTACTGTTTCCTAAATTCTCTTTCTCCCTCATTCCCTTTACCATTCTTTCATATCAAGTGATAGTCCTTCCTAACTCTGGTTCTTTTCTCTCAAAGATTTATCGTTCACACCTGTCTCTCCCAATGCCTATATCAAGGCTATGTCAAGTGGGTATGGACTGTGGGGGCTAGACCAACCAACCACCCCACCTCACCTTTTCTCTAACTTACTGTCACTCTGTCTATGCTATATCTTTATCTATGCTGTATTTGTACTATCAATTCTCAAAAATAATAGACATTTTCTAAATAATATGATTCTATATTTAGCTCCTCAAATACTGGGTTTGTGGACTTTAACTTGCTATGTTCTGTTAATACCATAACTCTGTCAGGTGGTTTTCATGTCTTTACCTGCATGGCCCAATTCTTACTTTTGAAATTGATAAAGGGTAGGGCATCCTGTACACCTGTTTAATCAAGCATTCAGTACTCTACCAGCTACTAAAACCTTAACTTGTTAGACTCTTCTGCATGCCCTAACCACGCCCCCTCTCATTACTACTGCCTACAAAGTAGGCTTGGGTGTAAATGTACTTTTGTCCCATTTTAATCTCAGGTGTTGACATGGGGCACTTATTGTCTTTTGGGATACATTTGGGATAAAAAATTTTTTTAAAACACAGCAAACCAAACTCCTGCCTCTTCCAATGTACTGACCTGTATTTAAATTTTTGCTTCCCCCCAATTCTTTTTTACATTGGATTTACTCTGCATTGCTGAACCCTCATTTCCCTCCCCCCTCGTTCATTCCCGCCCTCCCCCATGTGTCACGTTCTCAACGTGTTACTTTCTTCCTTCCTTTCCTATCCCTTCCTCCTTCATGTTCATGCTTTGTGCCTGAACAAAAATGTTCCTCCTTGGACCAACCCAATTAACTGCCTTGAACCCATGCTCCATGACCACATCTCCATTCTACGGGAAACCACCCTCCGTTATGGATGATCTGTCCATCTCCGCTCTCTACCTCCGACTCTTCTCTCTGTCTTACGCTGCTTGCTCTTCTCTCCTTCTAAAGATGGTTACGCCCCAAAGTCTGTTTACCCTCTTCGGTATGTTATTGTTAGCACTCTACCTTTTCTGTTTTGTTCTTTAGTCTCTGTTTTTTTTTTTTGTTTTCTCTATCTCTCATTTGATTTATGGTTAGTGTTTCCATAGTTCAGTTAAAGTTTCATTACATTTTTGTTTAATTGGTTATCTTGACTCTGTTGTATAGATTATTTTGTCCTTCATAGCCTCCAGTGTCTATCTCTGTCTCACTCATTAACAAATTATGTTAATGCATGGTTGATTATTTGGCATGTAGTTAGTTTTTGCCATTTCATAAAGCTTGTTTTTTGGAGGGATTTTATCAGCATTTTCTTTCTATTCTCTCTCTAGTCTATTGTTCTAAGACACTCTGTTCTAAGACTCCTTTGATTGGTTTAAATCATATGGATGATTGCTCCATCCTTTTTCACATCTCATATTTAATCGGTCTCTGAAGCACTAACTTTGTCCTTCATGGTTCACTCCTCCACCCTCCTCTTTGCTCTGCTCTGTCTTTGCTCTTCTCTTCTCCTCTATCCATGTCCTACCGTCTGCCTATTGTGATTACTAAGGGGTGTATGGTGATGCTCAGCGTGTGAAAATCCTCTACAACAAGAAGGACAGTGCTCTTATCCAGATGTCGGACGGGAACCAGGCACAGCTTGGTGAGTAATCAAGTGTCTGTGCCTCATGTCCGTGTCAATTTTTTTTTAATCCCTACTTGACTAACGTCTGTTTAGTTCTGTTCTGCCCAAACTCTGCCTTTATCATGCAAAACTGCTTGCACTGCAATTAGTTTTACCAACAAAAGGTTTTTTTCTTGCACAAAAGTTATGATATATTGAAATATATGGGGGTGTTAGCTAAAAATGAGTTTGATTAGTAATGAGTTGAAAGGATAGAAAACAAAGAATTTGAATTCTGAATTAGCAAACGCTAGCATTTGCTAGCAAGTTTATAACTTTTCGGTTTGTTTCAGTGACTACTATGTAATTGAAAATTAATTATATGCTGTAACTTCATACCAGGTGTACTTTGTCTCTGGTTTTCCTCAAGCATGCACACCATATGCACATGCTTTCCTATGTCTGCAACTGTTTGTATGCTTTGGTGTTGCTGCTCCAGGTACGTTAGTTACTAAAACTTTTTATTTCTCCAGTCATTACACCATTATTCTCTAAGGTTGCATTTCTTATTTCATCTATTTATTAGCTTTACTGTATCTTCTAGGAAGATAGAGCCTAGAGCATGAATTTGCCAGTTAACACAAAATACGGGACATTTAGATAATTTTTTTAAGGGAAAAAACAGGACAAATAAGCCAAGTAAAACATAAAGCAAATTTTGCATTCTTCACATCCCTAGTGTGTATCATATAAAAGCATTGTCTTAACACATAACCGTTAACACAACAAATGTGCAGTGCACTTATTTAAATCTTTAGGACAAAATGTAGTAATTTTCTAAATTGTGATAAATGCAGACATTAATGTGAAATTGAGACTTTTTTTAATGCCAGGGGGGATTTCATTCACCAAAAAGTGCGTAAATGATGGCACAATTATAGTACTGTTGCTAGGTAAATACCTTATGAAACACTTGTCACACGTGTTTGGGTTGGTTGTTATTTGCATATAAACGATTTGTTTGGTATTTCACAGCTAAATAGCTAAACTAATTACTGTAGCTAGCAAGTGCAAAGTAGCAGCGAGCAAGACAAACCGCAGATAGATTAATTTTGATCGTGATAGTGAGGAGGAATTTTCGGGTTTTGACAATGAGGAACTTTCAAGTGCAGAGAGGTCGGATGACAAATCTTTTTCTTCTTAAGTATAGGTGCCATCAGTTTGGAATGGAAAAAGCTTACTGACTCCAGATCCAACTACACATACCTGTGGGATGTATACACTGGTATACCCTATGTCTGACAGGAATGTGGGGATTGAGTTCAGTACTTGTCATTCACTTGATGAGAGAGGCGAGCACACTGTTCACTAATAATTATTACTCCTCCCCTGCTCTCTTTGAGAGCCGTTATGCCTACCACACTGGTGTGTGCGGAACAGTGAAGGTGAACCGAAAAGGCATTGATTTTGACTGATCATGCAAATAAACTCTTTTATTTAAGGATAGTGTTATCAAACAGCACATTTATTGTCACATCACATTTAAGGATAGTATTTATCACAGTTGTTTGGCTCCTTTTTAAATTGTAATGATAACAGAAATCACCCAAATGACCCTGATCAAAAGTTTACATACCCTTGAATGTTTGGCCTTGTTAAAGAGACACACAGGTGGAAATTGCGTTTTAAGGTGAATTTCACCTGTTGCATTAGCTCTCACATGGATGCACTGAGCAGGCTAGATATTGAGCCATGGCGAGCAGAAAATAACTGTCAAAAGACCTGCGTAACAAGGTAACGGAACTTTATAAAAATGGAAAAGAATATAAAAATATATCCAAAGCCTTGCAAATGCCGATCAGTACTGTTCAATATCTTATTAACAAGTGGTAAATTCGGGGATCTGTTGATACCAAGCCAACGTGAGGTAGACCAAGAAAGATTTCAGCCAAAACTGCCAGAAGAATTGTTAGGGATACAAAAGAAAACCGCAGGTAACCTCAGTAGAAATACAGGCTGCTCTGGAGACAGATTGGTTGTTTCAAGGAGCACAATACGACGATACTTGAACTAAAATTAGATGCATGGTTGAGTTGCCAGAAAGAACCCTTTATTGCACCAATGCCACAAATAAGACCGGTAACAATATGCCTGACATCACAGCTTCTGGCATATTGTAATTTGGAGTGATGAGACCAAAATAGAGCTTTATGGTCAAGAGGAATGCAGCATGTTAACAAAAAATACTGGCAGACAATTTGCATTCTTCTGCACGAAAGCTGCTCATGGGATGCTCTTGGACTTTACAGCACGACAGTGACCCTAAGCACACGGCCAAGTTGACCCTCCCGTTATTACAGCAGAAAAAGGTGAAGGTTCTGGAGTGGCCATCACAGTCTCCTGACCTTAATATCATCAAGCCACTCTGAGGAGGTCTCAAACATGCGGTCCATGCAAGATGACCAAAGATTTTGCATGACCTGGAGGCATTTTCCTAAGAGGAATGGGTAGCTATACCACCTGCAAGAATTCGGGGCCTCATAGACAACTATTACAAAAGACTGCATGCTGTCATTGATGCTGAAGGGGGCAATACACAGTATTAAGAACTAAGGTTATGCAGACTTATGAACAGGGTTCAGTAAAACAATTTATTTGTTTTGATTGTGCCGTTCTGTTATGACCTACAGTTGAATGTGAATCCCATAAGGAATAAGACGTTTTGCCTGCTCACTCATATTTTCTTTAAAAGTGCTACATATTTCACAGTTCTCCAAGGGTATGCAAACTTTTGAGCCCAAGTACATGGGTGGCGTGGATTGTGCAGACCATCTCTGTTCTTACTACAACTTCCAGCATCGCAGCTTGAAGTGGTACTATAGGCTATACCATCATGTCAGAGAAGTGGTTCTATCGGCTATACCATCATGACAGAGAAGTGGTTCTTGTTAATGCATCCATCCTTTTCAATGAGAGCAGAAACTTAGCACAGCGGAAGGAGGGAAGGCGAGAAGGCAGATAACATTATTTTGCAAGACCTGTCCAGACCAACCTGCACTGTGTCCTACTGCCTGTTCTGAGCTGTACCACACAAAGCTTGTGTACAAACTGTAGTTGTATTAAAATAATTTAACTCAATTAAATGCAAAAACCTCTGTAGTTAATCTATTTAAAAAGCAATGTATTATGCTAAAGACGTACTGTTCCAAGGTCTTACGCTGCTATACTATTGTTGTTGATATGAGGAATGCACTTTGACTTTTCCCAGATTCCTCCTGTTTTAAACTTTAGGAGGAGATGAGGTCCTGGTCCACACCTGCAGAGTACCTGGTTTGGGGGGCCCGTTGCTGTCCTTGTCCATCTGGTCATACTTTTGACCTAGTCTAATTTTAAATAGACTCTGGATTTAGCCCAGAGAAATGTATTAATTATTCCAATTGGACTCTTAATATCTCACCCGGCACAGCCAGAAGAGGACTTGTCACCCCTCTGAGCCAGGGTCCTCTCTAGGTTTCTTCCTAAAATGTGGACTTCTTGGGGAGTTTTTCCTAGCCACTGAAATTCAACAATACTGTTGTTTGCTCCTTGGGGTTTAAGGCCTGGTGTCTCTATAAAGCACTTTGTGACAACTGCTGTTGTAAAAAGGGCTTTATAAATAAATGTGATTGATTGACTGTGTTTTTTTTGCAAACTATGGACAGTGCTTGACTTGGAATTAAATACATGCAAGTCACAGCCCTTAGTTTAGTTAAGAACCATATCTTGCCACAATAACTGAACGTAGCCCATGTAAATTTAAATAGAAGGTTGCTGGTCTATGATCCTATAATTCTGCCATCTCATATTGTACTGATTTATGCACCAAGGACATTAACTGCTATATTAGGCTACTGTATAAAACACAAACTCTTATCTGGAGAGCTGCAGCGTGTGCATGCATCTAACCCACTGAATCAAGGTATTGTTCTTTGATGTTTAGGCTGAAATGTGGTTAGAATGCGGTACAGGTGGGGGCCTGTAAATATTAGATTTACTGAAGGGTGTTAGCCACAACCAAATACTTGTATTTCTATTAAATTACTTCAAAATTCAACCATAAGGTAGGCTACTTGAATACTGTCCTACAAAGGCAAAAGACTTTAAATCGTAGAACTGTGTGGAAGTGAGAAAAATTACTTTAATGTTTTGTTGTCCTGGCAGAATGTTGGAAATGTGGCAATTATTAGTTCTTTTTAACAAATGTATTTACAGTGGGGGAAAAAGTTATCTTAAACCTACCATTAAAATTAGCGATTGGTAATTTCTTTGTCAGTGGGCAAACATACAAAATCAGCAGCGGGTCAAATAGTTTTTTCCCTCTATCTATCTATCTGCATGGAAGGTAATTTACTCTGCTTTTAAATTGTCTGCAGTGTATAAGGGATCATGCCAAGGCAAATGGCATCAACTTCCATTTGATCGTTTACTTTATTTTAATATATATACAGTATCTCATAAAAGTGAGTATACTCACATTTTTGTTAATATTTGAGTATATAATTTCATGTGACAACACTAAATGAATTACACTTTGCTACAATGTAAAGTAGTGAGTGTACAGCTTGTATAACAGTGTAAATTTGCTGTCCCCTCAAAATAAATGAACACACAGCCATTCATGTCTAAATCCGCTGGCAACAAATGTGAGTACACCCCTAAGTGATAATGTCCAAATTGGGCCCAATTAGCCTCCCTGGTGTCATGTGACTCATTAGTGTTACAAGGTCTCACGTGTGAATGGGGAGCAGTTGTGTTAAATGTCATCGCTCTCACACACTCATCCTGGTCACTGGAAGTTCAACATGGCACCTCATGGAAAATTACTCTGAGGATCTGAAAAAAGGATCTGCATCAAATTGGTCTGCATGGCTGTCATCCCAGAAGGCAGCCTCTTCTAAAGATGATGCACAAGAAAGCCTGCAAACAGTTTGCTGAAGACAAACAGATTAAGGACATGGATTACTGGAACCATGTCCTGTGGTCTGATGAGACCAAGATAAACGTATTTGGTTCGGATGGTGTCAAGCGTGTGGCGGCAACCAGGTGAGGAGTACAAAGACAAGTGTGTCTTGCCTACAGTCAAGCGTGGTGGTGGGGCTGCATGAGTGCTGCCGGCCCTGTGGAGCTACAATTAATTGAGGGAACCATGAATGCCAACATGTACTGTGACATACTGAAGCGGAGCATGATCCCCTCCTTTCGGAGACTGGGCCGCAGGGCAGTATTCCAACATAACGACCCCAAACGCACCTCCAACATGACCACTCCCTTGCTTAAGAAGCTGTGGGTATAGGTGATGGACTGGCCGAGCATGTCTCCAGACCTAAACCCTATTGAGCATCTGTGGGGCATCCTCAAACAGAAGGTGGAGGAGCGCAATGTCTCTAACATCCACCAGACCAGCTCTGTGATGTCGTCATGGAGGAGTGGAAGAGCAAGCAAGTTTATTTATATAGCGCAATTCAATGTGCTTTACAAAGACAAATGTATGAAAGTACAATAACATAAAAACAAATACTCAAATGAAAACATCAAAACAAATGAAAACATCATAATAAAAAAAATTTAAGAAAACATATAAAGATATAAAATTGGATAAAAACATAGGAAGCTATAAGGCTAAACAGTGTGGTTAAATTTAAGTGCTCAGTCATAGGCACGTGAAAAGAAGTGTTTTTAACCTGGATTTAAAAATGTATAAGTTGTTGTATGTCGAAGATCTTTTGGTAGAATATTCCCGTTGTGTACAGAATAAGTGCTAAATGCTGCTTCTCCATGTTTAGTTTGGACTCTGGGCTCTACTGGCTGACCTGTGTTTATGGATCTAAGAGCCCTGCTCGGTTTATATTCTTCAAACATATCAGAAATGTATTCAGGTTCTAAACCATTCAGAGATGTATAAACTAAAAGCACCACTTTGAAATCTATTCTGTAACTGACTGGAAGCCAATGCAAAGATCTAAGAACCGGAGTGATGTGCTCTGTTCTCTTGGTCCTGGTTAACATTCTAGCAGCAGCATTCTGAATGAGCTGCAGCTGTTTTACAGTCTTTTTGGGTAGTCCAGTTAAGAGGCCATTACAGTAGTCAACCCTACTAGAGATAAAAGCACGGATGAGCTTCTCTTGGTCTTTTTGGGAGACTGGCTATATATCTGGCTTTATTTTTTAGATGATAGAATGCTGTTTTGGTGACCACTTTGATATGGCTGTTAAATGTGAGGTCTATCAGAACACCAAGATTAAGCACTTGATCCCTGGTTTTAAAGGCTCGAGATACTTGTAATACTTGTTGCCAAACACCATAATCTGTTTTATCTTGCTTTAATTGCAGACAATTTTGGTTCATCCAGGTATTTATATGCTCTATAGAGTGACATAGTCTATTGAGCTGTTATCATATAGTTTGAGAGCCAAATATATTTGAGTATCATTGGCATAGCTGTGGTAGTTAATGTTGTTGTTTTGTAGAATTTGGCCCAGAGGTAGCATATACAGATTGAACAAAAGTGGTCTGTGAACTGATCCCTGTGAAACTCTGCATGTCATAGCCACCCTATCAGATTCATGATTACCAATGGTGGCAAAGTAACTCCAGCCATCTAGATAAGATCTAAGCCAATCAAGGACTGTCCCGGAGAGTCCTACCCAATTTTCCAGCCTATCTACAGGTGCTGGTCGTAAAATTTGAATATCACCAAAAAGTTGATTTATTTCAGTAACTTGTGTAATGTATACAGTCATTCCACACAGACTGAAGTTTTTATTTATTTTAATTTTGATGATTATAACTGACTAATGAAAACCCCAAATTCAGTATCTCAGAAAATGAGAATATTATGAAAAGGTTCAATATTGAAGACACCTGGTGCCACACTCTAAGCAGCTAATTAACCCAAAACAACTGCAAAAGCCTTTAAATGGTCTCCCAGTCTAGTTCTGTAGGCAACACAATCATGGGGCAGACTGCTGACTTGATAGCTGTCCAAAAGACGACCATTGACACCTTGCACAAGGAGGGCAAGACTCTAAAGGTCATTGCTAGAGAGGCTGACTGTTCACAGAGCTCTGTGTCCAAGCACATTAATAGAGAGGCAAAGGGAAGGAAAAGATGTGGTAGAAAAAAGTGTACAAGCAATAGGGATCACCGCACCCTGGAGAGGGTTGTGAAACAAAACCCATTCAAAAATGTGGGGGAGATTCACAAAGAGTGGACTGCAGCTGGAGTCAGTGCTTCAAGAACCACCACGCACAGACATATGCAAGACATGGGTTTCAGCTGTCGCATTCCTTGTGTCAAGCCACTCTTGAACAAGACACAGCGTCAAAAGCGTCTCGCCTGGGCTCAAGGCAAAAAGGACTGGACTGCTGCTGAGTGGTCCAAAGTTATGTTCTCTGATGAAAGTAAATTTAGCATTGCCTTTGGAAATCAAGGTCCCAGAGTCTGGAGGAAGAGAGGAGAGGCACAGAATCCACGTTGCTTGAAGTCCAGTATATAAAGTTTCCACAGTCAGTGATGGTTTGGGGTGCCATGTCATCTGTTGGTGTTGGTCCACTGTGTTTTCTGAGGTCCAAGATCAACGCAGCAGTCTACCAGGAAGTTTTAGAGCACTTCATGCTTCCTGCTGCTGACCAACTTTATGGGGATGCAGATTTCATTTTCCAACAGGACTTGGCTCCTGCACACAGTGCCAAAGCTGCCAGTACCTGGTTTAAGGACCATGGTATCCCTGTTCTTAAACTCGCCTGATTTTAACCCTATAGAAAATCTGTGGGGTATTGTGAAGAGGAAGATGCGATACGCCAGACCCAACAATGCAGAAGAGCTGAAGGCCACTATCAGAGCCACCTGGGCTCTCATAACACCTGAGCAGTGCCACAGACTGATCGACTCCATGCCACGCTGCATTGCTGCAGTAATTCAGGCAAAAGGAGCCCCAACTAAGTATTGAATGCTGTACATGCTCATACTTTTCATGTTCATACTTTTCAGTTGGGCAAGATTTCTAAAAATATATTTTTTTGTATTGGTCTTAAGTAATATTCAAATTTTCGGAGATACCGAATTTGGGATTTTCATTAGTTGTCAGTTATAATCATCACAATTAAAAGAAATAAACATTTTAAATATATCAGTCTGTGTGTAATGAATGAATATAATATACAAGTTTCACTTTTTGAATGGATTTACTGATATCTAATAGAACCAGTGTTGTGTTTGGAAACCTGACTGAAATTTGTCCAAGGGACCACTTGAAGTCAAAAAATTGCTGAGTTTATTGAAGACAACCTTCTCAATGATCTTGGCTATAAAAAGGAGATTTGATACTGGTCTATAGTTGTTCATAATAGATGCATCCATTGTTCTCTATTTTTAATAAGGGCTTAATGGCAGATGTTTGTAGAGACTTTGGGGAAATGCCTGATTGCAGAGAGCTATTAACTATTTGCTGTAGGTGGACTCCGGTGGCAACCTGTGAAGTTCTGGTGAACTTCATGCCCAAGAGGGTTAAGGCAGTGGTGGAAAATGATGGTGGCCACACAAAATATTGACACTTTGGGCCCAATTTTGACATTTTCACTTAGGGGTGTTCTCTCTTTTGTTTCCTGCGGTTTAGACATTAATGGCTATGTCTTGTGTTATTTTGAGGGGACAGCAAATGTACACTGTTATACAAGCTGTACACTCACTACTTTAAATTGTAGCAAAGTGTCATTTCTTCAGTGTTGTCACATGAATAAATATAAAACAGTATTTGCAAAAATGAACGGGGTGTACTCACTTTTGTGAGATACTGTATGTTTCACAGTACAGTCCTGGATCATGTAGCCAACGGTTGGTTCTCTGACATCTTCGAATCATACAGTGTACATGGGTCTAGCCATGAGTTGTATGACCGTTACAGTCTCTCTCACACAAACACACGCCCATCATCTCACATAATCCAGGCGCTGAATTTCTTTTACTACTTTCTTTTCCGGCATTAGGGTCGTCCTGAATGTTGTCCTGAAAGGATATACCCAATTTACAAAAATGTGAGGGGTGTACTCACTTTTGTGAGATACTGTATGTATAATGATAATATTATTATTTTTTCGACATGATAAAACGTAGATGATATTGATCAAACAAAATCGTTTTTCATGTGGGAGGATAACATTTGCAACTATTTTATTGAGTACAATGTTTACTAACGCCATGAATAGTAAAGGATACAATACTTGTGTTTTGGATTTAATTGGATGAATGCCAGAGTAGGATAATCAAGAACGACTAATTTTGTGGATTTAACATGTTGAACGCCAACGAGAAATCCACAAAACTCATGTTGTGGATTTAACACTGCAATGCATTTTTAGCATGTGAATAGGCTACATAGGTGGTGTCATGTGTCGACGCGAGCCCTAACCCACCCACGTTGTTTCCTTGGCTGTCAGTATTGGGCTGGCACTGACTAGCCTGCAAAACAGGAAAAAAGCATTAATTGCGTATGATTTACGATTGCTTCCAGCTGGCAAGCCATCTAGTTGTTGTTTGTTTCCAATGCATTATCTGCATTCTGTTTGCTTATGGGAGACGTTTGGTTTTGTTTGTCAAGTAGTTAGCCTAAGTGTCCTTACAAATAATTTTTGTAAATTGCCTATCTATCCATCCATCAATCTTTATTGTAGCCTGATCTAATAATAATACATGGGGCATAACACCGTAACTCAGTAACTTCACTTCACTGATGCGCAGCAAAACAAAGGCAGAGTACCTTATTAACTCAATTTAAGCGTTCCGGAGCTCAGCGAAACAAAGAAAAATAAACGTAACTAATGTTCAGGATTTTGCTTTGGCTTCTAGGGCTTTTGGAAGTTATGGCTAAGACAACACATGATTTTCTCAAAAATAAAGATTGATTCAAGATATTTGTCCACATGATAAAGCAGATCTTTAATGTTCCAAAAATGACTAAGTAATTTTCATCCAAAATTGAAGTTACGGCCTTTTGCCTTTGCACGGCAGAAAAGGCAGTCACATAATCTGGGGACATCTGTAATTCATGCAGAGCACAGATGTTATGTCCACTATTAGAATATGCTTTGGTGGAAACATGAATGCTTAGCTCATATGAGCAAAAACATTCAATATTGACAACTTACCATGCTAGTAGCAAAGTGTTAGCAGGTGGGTTCATGCAACAGAGTAGGGGAGACATGGCTAGAATTCTCAGTTGATGGATTTTCTTTTGTGAAAATGGGTGAGGGTGTAGACATTTTACTTTTCCCTCATATTCATTTTACTAATGAATGTGTCGCCTACTAACACCGTTTTAGGATGTTGTTGTTAAACTAGTGCAGAGTAAACACGATTCATGACATGAATGCCTACTCTACAATGAGATATTGAAAAATAATTCCTTGAAGCGCTCAGGTTAAGTCAACCAATGAAGTTACTGATTAACAATTGCATTCGATTCTGACAGCTGTCGCTAAAGTTCGACTGTAACTATAGATGGCTCCTAGGCTCAAAAATGAAAAATGCGTTGACAGCAACAAAAACATTTATGGCATTAAATATTTTAAATGGATCACACGCATTAGCGCATTAACTTTGACAGATATAATTACTGTAAAGATATGATGATGAAAATAATTTGAAGTTTGTAATTAGTTATTCTTCTTGCAGACAATTCAATCACATGAACTGTCTGCAAGTCTCCTGATAAAGAGGAGGAGAGGAAAGAAAGGCCTACCATACAAAAAGGATTTTCACTAGGTATGGCCAATATGATTTTTTTTTTTTATAGCCAATAATGATTGTAGAGGATTTCTGGTGTCGATGGCCAATATTTACTGCTTATAGTTAATATGGGACCAAGATTTAAATAAATTACAATTACACAAAAAGTACTCTGAGAAAACATTATATAAGTAATATAAATAAATAAAACCATTGTAGAAAGTGCATAGAAAGGGGAATATGTATAATAAGTCCTTTTAATATTGTACCTTGCATATGTAGTACTTTACCTACTTAACTGTAGGGAATAACAGTTTAGGCTTCAATAAACCCAGTAGAGGAGCACCACATTTGAATTTTCTTTTTTCTTTAGCCTTGTTAGGGTTAGGGAATTTGGAATAGAAGATGTGGTCTTTTCCTGAGAATCCACAGCGAATTAAAGCTAATTGTGCCAGTCAAGGATGTTGATGACCATTCCAGCATCTCATGCTGAAAATAATCTGTAATCCCAATGTAAACCTAACATCCCTCTAGTTCAAAGTGCTCACTTGCGTTCTTTCTAGAGCATAAGTATAAAAATCCACTTTCAGTTTTCAAGTGAGATTTCAAACCTAAGAACTTGAAGTGGAAAGTTTAGTATTGCCTTTTTCCGTTTGCAGGAACCAGTTTATTTTTCTAAACTGACATGACACTGCTGTAACAACACAGTCCATGTCTAACAACTGCACTCACCAACACCACACGTAATATACGAGCAGCCTTTGTCAGACATTATAGAGGTATTTAAGCACATTATTACAATATCATGTATCAACTGTCCAACTATCAATAGTTTACATATACAATTGCAGCTGGACAGATCAGCAGACCCTTGCTGGTAGCTATCCAATGGCCGTTTTCCACTGCATGGTACCGGCTCAACTCTACTCGCCTCGACTGCTCACTTTGGGAGCTTTTCCACCCCTATGTACCAGCTCAACTCCCTTCACCTTTTCTGCTTTTCCTTCGGGTAAAAGGATAGTACCTGGTACCAGATACCTTTTTTTAAAAAAAAAAAAATTTTTAAGTGCCTGCAAGTTGAGGCGATGCCAGAAGGTGACGTGACAACAAAAAACTTCTGATTGGACAAGTGACTCAAAGCATGCAGCAAAGCAAAACAAGCTGTTCTGCTGTTAGACATCCAGTGTCAGATAATGGTTTTATGAGACAAGAAAGGCATGTCTTTGAGAGTGTGTCCCAGGAGTCTTTGCATTTAAACTGATTCATTTCAGTGCCAGTGCAGAGGACCAGTCTCTTAATTTAAGCAATCGTATTTTGCCAAAACTCCTCTTGCTTTGGACTTACGTTGAAATCAACTCGTTAGCCCGGTGTTGGTGTTGAGTTAAGAAAATGTTTTATACTACAGGGTGATAATTCAATTTTTTTTAGTTTTTCAAACAGGGTCTGTGACCATGTTATCCAGATTTAGTTTACTTCTGATTTGCCACTTTACGTTCAAAGCTTGTCAATTAAAAAGAAATGAATTGATGGAGTTCATTCCATATATTTTTCTGTTCACTGCAGGGTTTTCGTTAGTTGGCAAATGCCGGCTTTTCGCCGGTATCAGGTGTAGTTGTATGATATCCTCCATTGTTGTTCCCGTGTGTTTCGCGTTGGAGGGGGAGTCACAGCAGTTTTCCTGTGCTGTTACTATGGGCGGGTACAAGGCAAGGCATGTAGAGCCGAGTCGAGATGCTACAAATGGTTTGTTGCCTAAATGGTGAATGTCCAAACGATAACCCGACTATTTAGTTTAGACCACATTAAAGAAGTGGGTTAATTATTGTTGCTAATAATGGTCCTATTAGCTTCCTTTCAAGCTTCCTTTTTGCCTGCATGTCTAGGCACCTTATTATTGAAGGAAACAATATCAAGTTAATTAGCTAATGGTTATTGGCTAGCTAGTTAGCTACTAATTTAGTAGCTAGTGTAATTATTGCCCGGGCACATTACTAGTAAATGAAACTAAATATTTGCCAAAGGTGTTTGACTTTGGTCATTGTGGCAATTCATTCGTTATTCAATACAGTAATCTTACCTTACTGTGGGAGAGTAGAGCAAGAGCACGTTCAGATGGCTCTTTCTCATGGTGGTAGTAAAATCACAACTAGAAGGCATGTTCTGGTTTGATATGTACAGGGACTATTGGACAGAGGCCGTTAGAACAGGGCCGATAGCAGATTTATAAGAGAGGCCCTATTGGCACCAATATATCGGAGAGTGGATATATCGGTCAATCCAGGGATTTTCACAGTGCAGTAAACATGTACACACGCAGAGAAGCTGTTGTTTTTCCAGAAACTGTAAATATGAATTGCAGTTTTTTATTACCATCTTAATAATGATCTTAACACATTAACAAATTGTAGTTTTTAATTCAGCGGCAGAATTTTTTGAGTTATTGGCGTCACAGTAGTACTGACTTACACATGCGCATGAACACTCATCCTGAGAGAACAAGCTCCTTGTAACTGTAAATGCAATATAAATTTTAGGCTAATTATTTTTTTAATTAATCTTCATGTCTTGGTTTCTTTCCATGTAAATAATCAGTTCATGACATTATACGTTTAGATCTTACAATCAGATTGGCAAAGTCATTCACGTACTTTAAATGAATTCCTTGCTGATGAAGTAAAGAGTGTGGTACTGACAGATCATGTGCTCATGCTACACACATTGTGAAGAAATACTATAAATATAAATACATTTTTATTAGTATTTTGCACAATTCTGTTTGTTTTTATTGCCATGTAAATAATTTGATGAATTCATAATTGTGTGCCTTCATATATGTTGTTCAGTGTTGAACTTGAATGACTTGAATATAATATAAATTAAATTACCAATTGTACTTTCTTTTGGTTTCTTGGTGTGTTCTAGCTTATTACCTTTCCCAAGAGTTACTTACTGATATATAAAATTTGTATTAAATACTTTGCTGATTTCTGATATTTGTGGGCAAATTTGGGCCAGAGGGAGAAGGTATTTACTAAAGAAGAGCATTTACTAAACCCTGTTACTTATCTTGAACAAATAGAACTATTTTAAATATGAAAAAGGGACCATATTTGGGATTTTACATTATCCGGATGATTTTTTTGTTTTGGTATATGCTTTAAATTTAGATTCTATTTTGTTAACATTAGGCTCCAAGTGTAATTAGGGTTTAATTTCTTTTTGGCTTAGGACAAGGTGTAAAACACAGTGTCAAATTATTATATTTTTTAGAGAAATTGAGATTGCACAAACCTTTTTGAATCCTGTTTTCACAAACACATCTGTTCTGGATGGGATCTGATCGACAGATGACTTTATGAAAAGTTTAATGGCCTCCCATTATTGCCTAATTATTAGTAACACACCCAATATGTGACACTCTTAACTGGGATTTCTGTTTGCCTGTCCTCTCAGCCATGAGCCACCTGAATGGCCAGAAGATGTATGGAAAGATTATTCGTGTCACGCTTTCTAAGCACCAGACCGTGCAGCTGCCACGAGAAGGACTGGATGACCAGGGCCTAACCAAGGACTTTACGAACTCCCCCCTGCACCGCTTCAAGAAGCCCGGCTCCAAGAACTTTCAAAACATCTTCCCTCCATCTGCCACGCTCCACCTCTCCAACGTTCCGTGAGTTTGTAGTCTGCATTGGTTATGGCTATATGAGTTGATATGTTTGTGTGCAATAGAAATGTGCATACAAATAGAAATGTGCATCTGTAATTGGAATAACTGAGGCAAATTGAAGGCCTTTTTCTTGAAGAGTTCTCAAATGCTATTTTTGGACTACTGTTGTTCTCATTACATATTTTCTCACTAGATTTAATTAACTTAAAGACATTGCTTTTGCACTGGTTAGCATATGTTGGAGAGTGACAAGATCGCAGTAGATTTAAATGTATGGGTAGCTTTGACATGACTTGTGCTTGACATGGCTGAATGTGTTTCTTGCTCACGGTCAGTTTCGGACTTGACAGGGACGATGTGACAGAGGAGGATCTGCGACTGCTGTTCTCTAACGCTGGTGGCACAGTGAAGGCCTTCAAGTTTTTTCAGTAAGATAATCATCTTCTGTCTGTAAAGTGATTTCACAGGCAAAGGCCTTTATTAAAACCACAGTTGGAAATATGCCGTCATCTTTGTCGTTTTATCAGCTGTGTGTGACTGGTTTGTGATTGTGGTCTCCTCCCAACCATTATAGAGACCACAAAATGGCGCTCCTACAGATGTCCACAGTCGAGGAGGCCATCCAGGCATTGATGGACCTCCACAACTATGACATGGGCAGAAACCATCACCTCAAGGTTTCTTTCTCCAAGTCCACAATTTAGAGGAATTAACATCACCACAAACCCCTTCCATGACAAACCTGTGTGAGGTTTGTTCAGTGTGAGGTTTGTTCAGTCCTCACAGGGAAGACCACTGTGACACTCAGCTCCTAGGGAAAACGTTTGAATCAGTCATTCCTTTTAGAAGATATTGATCATCAGAAGTCCCCCACTAGATGTGATGGTAATTTCTATGTTTTTGATGCATAAAACAAACCCTATCTAGGTTCCCCTATCCCGTACACCATTGTTTTCGTAGTAGGAAATCTTCCTCCCCATGGATATCACAAGTAATTTGTTACCCATTTTTTTATTAGAATGAATCAGCAAAAATGTGCCTTACTCCGCAAAATATTTTCATCATTTTGCCTCCTTACATTTCTACAAGGGATTGAGGTCTAGGCACATTAGTTGGTTGTGGTTTGGTTTTCCTCCCCGTTTTGTAAATTATTTGATGTTCACCCCTTTTAAATCTAGATGTAACAGTTTGATTTGACACTTTAGGTTCACAATGTAGATGAGGAACCTGATGAACAGACTTTGTTGAAGAAGCACATCATCTGTTGAAATTAAGAGTTTCTTTTATCTCATTAACTCAAGGCAGAACCACTTGCCCTTTTAGATAATTATTACAATTACTGTCACAGCTGCTTTTAGCAGTGTACCATTGTAGACTTCACCTGCTAAGGGTGACGCCAGAGATGTTCCCTTACTGTAAATGCTGTCTAGATGTTTTTCAAACCATACTTGGAAGTCTGTTGTTCCTCTTTTTGGTCTTTTTTATGACAGTAAATAAGCATGATGGGACATGATAGTAGTTAAGACATGTTGCTGTTGCATGCATCCAACATCCAGATAGACAATGTGGTCACTTGTCATAGTGAAGAATGATTGTACATGAGGATGGACTCCCTGTTGGGACCAAAGTAAATGTGCCTTTAGTCCTGCTTTACTATTTGATTTGTTTTCACTGCAAAAAACACAGTTTTTGAGGGGTTAATTGATAAACTCTTGTTGATTTACACAATTTTCTGTGCTGTTTTTTTTTTGGGGTGAAGATTTACACTGGTTTTAGTATGAACAAACAAGAGAAAATAATGGAATGTGTGAGGACAAGTTCTTTTTAAATTTTAGGATGTGTCCCTACACATTTCCCATTATGGAAATTGTCTTTGACATCGTCACTTCAGATATCTAGTATTTTATTGTCAGTTTGGACATGTAACTTCATTCTTCTTGATGGGCCAAATTGACAAAACTGAGTGTTAGGGAATTATCAGCCAATGACATAAAGGTTCCACTCTATGGACTGGGTCATAGACAAAGAACAATGATGAAAGTCCCACCCAATAGATAACATTTAAATGGTGGTTGCCTATAACAGTTACAGTTGTGCTCAAAAGTTTGCATACAATTGGAGAATTGGTAATATGTGTACCATTTGTAAAGAAAACAATCCAAACACATCTTTCATTTCTTATGGGATTCACATTCAACTGTAGGTCATAACAGAATGGCACAATAATAAAACAAAACATGGCAACAAAGAAAGAAACAAACTGACCCCTGTTCAAAAGTCTGCATACCCTTAGTTCTTAATACTGTGTATTGCCCCCTTTAGCACCAATGACAGCAGGCTGTATCTTGTAATATTTGTCTGTGAGGCCCCAAGTTCTTGCAGCTGCCCATTCATCTTGGCAAAATGCTTCCAGGTCATGCAAAGTCTTTGGTAGTCTTGCATGAACCGCTTATTTGAGATCTCCCCAGAGTGGCTTGATGATATTAAGGTCAGGAGACTGATGACCACTCCACAACCTTCACCTTTTTCTACTGTAACTACTGGAGGGTCAATTTGGCCTTGTGCTTAGAGTAATTGTTGTGCTGGAATGTCCAAGAACGTCCCATGTGCAGCTTTCGTGCAGAAGAATGCAAATTGTCTGCCAGTAATTTATGATAACATGCTGCATTCATCTTGCCATCAATCTTTACAAGATTCCCCATGCCTTTAGATAATAATACATTCTTATGATTATTCCTAGGAAATTAGTGTATACTAATAAGCCTATTACTGGCTAATAAGCTGTTAAAATGGACAGTGGCAAACGCAATACCGTTCATAAACACTGATGGAGGTAAACTTAAGCGACAAAGTGTGCAAAGTGTTGTAAATATAATTTTTTGTTATAAGCATATTATATATGTGCAGAAAGCTTAGAATCTTGTTAATCTAATTGCAGTATACGATTTAAAGTAGCTATTACGATGACTAACTCTTATGCAAGTGTTTGAGTATAGTCAACATCCACAAAAAAGGCACCAGGGTCATGAGTTTCGGGTTTGATGGTAACTTTTGTACTTAAAATAAGCAGTGTTCTTCTGATTTCTTATCTTGATGGTCCCAGAGATATAGCCAAGCATCGTTTTGTTTGATAAAATCCGTTTTTATAATCGAAAACGATTCATGTTCTCCGCAGCGTTGTAGAACAAAATCCAACTCGGAGCTAAACTATTAATGATATTCCAATCCTTACTAGGTTTTAACAGCAATAATTGGTATTTCTGAAAAGAAGAGAGTCTCTAGCCTTTAACCAGACATAGTTTATCCTTCGCATCACGTCAGTAAAGACTTGTAGTCTGGCACAGATTACATGCGAGCGCATCTCTTTGGTAGCATGTAGCTCCCTCAAATTACTACCAATGGATTTGAAACAAGCTAGGTTGAGAGCACACGAGCCACACTTTACGGCAATTGTTGAACGATCACCTTCAGGCGCACACACAGGAGACACCAACAGTGTGCACCAGCCCACCCAAATCTTCAAGAAAACTTGACTATTGCACAAGATGCATAGCTGTCGCTGCTCACGAAACATATTAGGTCACCACATATGATGCAAACACCACATATGATATTATATTGGATCCACCTCCTTGTCGCGCCTCCTGTTAGTACCTTTACGAAGGGAAGCTAATTTTCCATAATATATAACATTCCTGGGAGTGTGTAACCCTTATTTTAATCACATTTCCACTGTTGTATGTTCTGTGTAGGTATGAACTTCATAATGTGTACAAAGTGTCCAATTTGGCACAAAGTGGCCAATCTTTAAAGGACACTTTGGCCTTGCTTTACAAATGAGTAAGTAGAACACTGAATTTTATATTGAATGGCCTGAAACTTTACCCAGATCCTTCTGACATCTAGTGGATCAAGTGGAAAATGCCTCCATATTCCTAATCCATGTTTGGCATTCCCTACTGCAATTCAAACATGAGGAGTTTTGTTTATTACATGTTTTTGGTTTGTTTAATCTTCTGCCAAATCTATTGTTGTACTTTCCTGCATTAGTTTATAATTCCTACAAACTACAAAGTGTCTCCTTTCAAATGGTACCAAACATATGTTTCTACTATATATAGGTCATGAGTTACAAGCATTTAGATTTGGGTACATCATTTTAGGCGGAAATTGCACATTAACTAACAGATTAATAAGAAACATTAGTCAGTTAAACCCAATCCTCAATGGAGTCTAGGGACTGCTGAAATGCAGTGGCGTAGTGGTTAAAGACCGTACCTTTCATGTGGAAGACCTATGTTTGAATATATTGAGAGCAACAACATTTATTTATTATTTCT